>NC_080669.1:29099547-29768297 GCF_027579445.1 Ammospiza nelsoni | reverse complement strand
TAGTTATTATGATTAATACAGATGAATTTGCTGTATTTCTAAATGATACATTGATTCAGAAAGTGGAGTTACATGGATGAGAGAGGATATTGCTATCTTATATAAAATACAAAAATGTAGAAGAAAAACACTTAAAAGTTCAATCAATTTTTTGTTCTATATTTTGAGTTCCCAAGGCCTTTCCTCAAACCAAATTATGAGTATTTTTATAACTGAGAATATTTTATGAATGGTAAGTTCAAATGTTTTTTACTTTGGTTTGCTTTGTCTTTTTGTTTTGTTTTGTGGTGAAGAAATTAAATCAGAAATAAAAGCATAATCAGAAACCAGAAAACACCTTATACTTACGATAGTGACAAGTAGCTCCCTTGTAACCAGTATTGGCACAGTTACAGTGGAAACTGTTCCAGGACTGTGAGCACTCACCACCATGTTCACAGTAATTAGGCAAACACCTAAAACAAAAAACAATGCGCATTTTCACTCTTTTTTCTCCTCACTTACTATTGTACTTAGCAATAAAAGCAAAATCCTGGAAAAGTGCAATGTGAAGGAGTCATCAATGTCATTGGTAAGGATGCCAACGTAAGTAAAAGAAAATTAAGATAATTTCTTCCTTGGCATTCCTTTTACTTATAAAATATCTTAATTATGTAACAAGGCTATGAGAACAGAAACAAGGCATAAGATAGAGAATTGTTATTAGCGTTCAACTGGTCACAATTCAATACAGACTAATAAAGATTCATGTGTTGATAATTCAATGGCAAGTTTTACAGTGACCGGGATTTCTTCAATAACATGTGTCATAAACAAAGCAACATTACAGCAGGCTTCCTTCTGTTTCACCAGCAAATTCATCTTACCACAGCACTAGACATCGGTTTCTTATTCCAAAATCCTGTTTACCTTCTATCCTAGAAAGATTTCAGTATGTTGGTTCCAACATAACTAAGTACTTGTAAAGCCATTTCCACTCTGGTAATATGACTAAGATCCTGAAAAGTTCTGATTACTTTCTTCTAACTATACAATGGTTGACTGAAAAAACAATTTACCTGTAACTTCTTAGTGTTTAAGACTGCAGCACTGTACTAAAGTATAAAATAACTGTTACATGAAAAAAAAAGAAATTATCTTTTTTTATAAATGCAGCTGAAAATACATTGAAATAGATTGGCACACTTCAACTAATTATCAACTAGCTTTTAACCAATTATTAACTAGCTTTTCACCTTAGAAATTAGTTAACATTCTAACTGCACTGAGTTTATGTGCATGATACAGTACAGAAAGTGTAAAATTACTTTACTGTTGACATTAGCCACAGGAAAAAAAAGGAACAAAAACAACATGCCCACTAATATTCACAGGATCTTAAAATACCTTTTAATTCATCCAAGAAATATTAAGAGAATATTAAATTAGGATTGCAGAAAGTCCAGCATTTCACATCTGCCCTATGAATAATTCAGGGTCTTTGCACATTCACTGCTCATGGCACTCCAAGAACTTTATCTTTCTTTCATGTTTATAAACAAGGATAAGTGGTTTTCACAGGAGGGAATTAAAAAAGAAGTAGCAGGTGAAGTATAGGTAAAGTAAGTAAACTGATAGATGTCATCTATTTTCAAGGCAATCTGTGACATTTTTGGCAGTGAAACAGCTAATCTTGTATCTATTCTCTCACTCAAAAAACGTGTTCCTAAGACTAGTCAACAGATGATATGTGTCTCATTGAATTATGTTTTGGAGCCTAAAGATAAAATTTAGGCATCAGGCTTACAATTATTTTAATTACTTTGTTTGACTGAATTACATAAATATACATACTAATGTTTCTTAGGTAAATACTCTATTTCTCTTTCTAATCATCAGTTATTAGAAACACAAATCTCTAGCAAAACTGCCATTCAAGACCTTCAGTGCATTCACTGACAGCTGGTCAGCTTTTATTTCAGTCACATTTTGTGTCCTACGCCTTTTTGATAAAGACATTATCTAAAAATTGTGTTTTATATGGCCTTTACTTGTATTAACTCCCTGTCCCTACTAATTAATCTTCCTAATATTTTTCACAAGATGAAAAGCTTTGAAGAAATTGATAATGTTTGAACCAACCTTAATGAAAGTGCAAACAAGTTAAAAGTATAATTTAAATCTTAAAACAATAAATTTAAATCTTTTAACATTAAGTTTCTTCGTCTGCTTTGGAATGTATAATAGAAAGTAGCCACTTGCTACATCAAAGTAAATGTAAATTACATTATATGCTGCAACCCTACCCCAAAGCAAGATTTAGGACACAGCTTTCTTTGAACAAGGTAATTTTCTCAAAAAACTCTCATATTTGAAACAGTATTTCTAATACTCAATCTATAAAAAATAATTTTTATGTCTGCTAAAACCAGAAAAGCAACAGCTAATGAAACATTTGCCGCATATTTCTTGATAATATGCTTTTAAGTGCATGGCTTCTGAAAATTATATAATATTTTAAACCAAGGCAGCAGCCTATTAATAACTATAAACTAATATTGAGAGGAGAATACTGATCCAAAATATGAATATAGCTGCGCTAAAGAAAGGGAAAGATAAGAACTTTTTATGTCAGTTTTAACTAGATATATTTTTTTTCTGTATACGATTTCTTTATCCTGATTCTAAATTATGGCTAAAATATCCTTTTTAAAAAGTAAATAACTGCTGCATTTTTTATGCCTATTATTTCTTCATTTTTCAGCTTGTTCAAACAAAAAAGTGAAAAAAACTATTTCAGAACTGTGCAGTGATCATAATTTTTATTTTTGGCTTTTTCTTTTTAAAGATATAAACCCGTTCAATCATTTTTTTTGTATGTTGCTGGCAGGACAAAAAGGCAAGAGCTCCTGGTAGGAAATGGTATGTTTCTGTGTAGGGCTCAATATAATTAGGACAGACGCATCTGGTACTCTCTCCTCAGAGACTAAATATGCTAACATTGCAATGCATTTAAATGACACCGTGTCCTTTAAAGTGATTTTGTGAATGGTTTATAGCTAATTAGGAGTTATTAAACCAATATATATTGATAAAGGAGCTGAGAGAAAAGATAGTAAGGAGAAATATATGAAGAGAATTGTTTGCACACATAAGAGATGTATGAGCAATAGAACAGTATAAGGATGTCCTGAAATGAAATGGCTGAATGAGGGATCATGGAAAGATTGATGACTGCAAACAGTCATAACAATTGAAGAGTAGGATAAGGAATGAGAAAGTTTATCAAACTGAGAAAACTGCAAATAGGAAAACGGTACAGCATTTGTTTGTATAAAATGGATAAAAAAAGTTAATAATTTATATTCAGAAAAATTAATTATTAACTAAACATCTCTCCATGAAGATTGTAAATCTCATAAAAAACACTCTTCATATACTAAATGTGTATATGTGAGGTAAAGAACGGATTAAACAGAATTGTTTTCAGTTTATTTACCATTGCATATAAATCCAGTTTGCTATGCAAAGAGTAAATATTATTTGTTTTCATGCACTTCAAATACGTAAAACTAATACAAAAGGACTCCATTTAGGTGTCAATCACTTCTATTACAAAAAGCTGTCAATAACTCCAGAATTTGGGCCATGGTTCATTATTTGGAACTGAAGATCTAAAGACTCGCATAAAGACTCCAAGATAAAGAAGCGATTTGTTTGTGCTCACCTTTAGGGAGATATTTACTACTGGGAACACAAAATGCTCCTTAGCTTCGGGCATTCAAAGACATTTATAAATCATGGTAGGAATGAATCATTTTTTCTCAAACAATATGGTCCGCAGGATCATACAAGCTACCTATTAAATATTGTTTAAAACATGTAAGCAGTTTTAATTTTGCCAAATATATGTGCTTTACCACCTGGGATTTATGGTGAGATGCAGAATTAATTTGTTAAAGAGAAACATGAAGTTTGTTCCAAACTACAAGCAGCAGATATTGAATTAAATGATACTGTGCAAAGCAACGAGAAAGAAATAGTCCCAGAAGCAAGACAGAACAAGATCAGACAGGATTTTTAAAAGTAGTCTATTTTGAAAAAAAAAATACAATGAGGGTAACGAAATATAAAGATGAGTAGATTAAACTTCCATTTTGATAAATCAGGAAGACATATGCTTAGCATGATGGGAACTGAAAACTAAATGTTTGCTTAGATTGAGAGCCAATGCAAGAAAGGTACAATGGTCAAGATAGAAGAAGAGACATAAATTAAGATCTGAAAATATTTGAGAAAACATAACCAACCAACCACGAATCTCCCATAAAGATGTTATTTTCCTTTTGTATCACTGATCTTAAGAAATTTTATCCTCATGTTGGACTTTTCTCTCCTTAAAATTTTAAGAAGAATTAGGTAAATAGCTAGTATTTTTTCCATCTTTCATCTACAAGGAGTAGTGACTGTTTCCAAAATAAGAACATGGATATCTGTACACCGTGTTATCTCTAGGAAGGGATTGCAGGTCACAGAAGTAAGGTTGTGTGACTGATCCTGAAACTGGCTATTGTCTTAAAGCAGATTTCTGCCTACAGCGTTTTCCGAAAAAGATACAACTTTTGAAAAGTCTTATAATTCAACAGACAGAGTTTTTGAAACTAAAAGACACCTTATGAGGACTAGAAATATAGAAAGTGAGGGAGAATTATTCAAAAGTACATAATTTCTCCTCTGTCTGCTGTGTCCTTTCAGTACAGCTTTTCAGCTGTGTCCAAGAAAAACACTTCGGGATTAAGAACAGGGTATCTGTCTGTGACTGCATTCTCTGGAGTCTACAGAATAAAACTTCTCCTTCTTTGACTGTTTGTTTGCTCACTTGCTCCCTTCTCAGCAGCTTGTGTTGTTCTGCAACCTGCTCTGCTTTCACTACACTGAAGTCCAGCAATGTCCTTCAAGCATTTCCATTACTGGGAATGTATCCCTCTTTGGGGAGGGACTTTCCTTTGGGGAGCGACACTTCAACTAGCCATTCTTTTAGATAGATGCTAATTGCAGGTTATGAGATTAGTTCTGACCGTGGTCTAAAAGACAATTGTTCACTCACTGTGATGGATATTTTATACTTTGTTTCTGGAGAGGTAGAAGATAGGAAACAGCAGTAACTTGTAAAAAACATAGTATATTAAAAGGTGGATGGGACTACAGGTTGCAGTAGGGGATTTGTGTCTGCAGCTCATTTGAGAAGAAAGCAAAATACTTAAATTTGTCAGAAACATAAAATAATTTTATTCAAATTTAATTTTATTTGCAGTAAAAGGAAGCCTATTTGCTATATGCTACATATTCTGCATTTATTCAGGATTTCTAAATTCTTACAAAAGAAACAGCATGTTATTTTGTAACAGTGTTCTGTTCTTTGTCATCAAATCACTATTAGAAACAAAACACAGGCATAAATAAATTAATGAGTAAACATTATTTCCTCACCTGTCTGTAATGCCACATAAATCTATCTGAAGATCACTGAAATTGCCAAAACCGTTCTGCTGAATAGAGATGATATCCACTGCTTTGTTACCAATGGAAATATGTTGCATGCATCCTTGAAAACCACCAAATGAGGTATTACATTCAGAAATGTTTCCACTGCTTGGACAGCCTGAAAAAAGAATAAAAACTGGCACTGAAAAGAAATATTTTATTGAAAAACTTTATATACTCCGAAAGTAAATTGAACTTTTATAACCTCTACACATTTTAAACTTTGTGACTGGGGGACTTTAGCCAGAAGCTCTTCTGATTAAGCCATGGTTGTATGACTGAAAAGAAATACTTCTTTGCAGTCTTACTGTTTTGAAAGCATATGCAAAATATCACTAAAAATTCCGTTAAAGGATAACTGAAACAAAAGCTCCAAAGCAATGAGCAGAATCAAGATATGAACAGAATGTTAGGTTACAACACAGTCACATGATCAGAACAAGTTTTAAGTCACAATTGAAGTGAAATAAGAAAAAAAAAACCCAAAACCAGTTACTAACTAAAGTCACTTTACTCTGTCAGCTGTTAAGAATATTTTGTAAAGTACTGAAGATGCTCCTGCCACTGAACATGCCACTCATGGACAAGGAAGAGATGATTGAAAATGTAAAGGTCAAGGACAGGCTTGGTTGCAGCAAACATGAAGGTGAAGCTGTGGAGTTTATGAGCCACAGAGAAGAGAGAGAGAAATAAACTCCAGAATTATAACCCTTGACCTCAGAAGAGCCAAAATTTTTCTGTTCAGGATCTGTTTTGAGGATACCATTAAAAATTGCCTTGGAGACCAAAAGGGCTGGAGAGATTTCAACAAAAAAGGTCTTCAGAGCAAAAGAGAAGTCCATAGCGGTATCAAAATAGTTAATCAAGTGTGGCATAAGGCCTGCAAACATAAACACTCCTGAGTGAGTTCCTGAGTGAGTGCAAACACAAAAAGAAAGGACACAAAATGTGGTAGCAGGGACATGCAACATATAGGGGAATACAAAGACATAACCTGCGTGTCTAGGAATGCACTTAGGAAACCAAGAGGGGATAAAACTTGCCAAAGATGTTGAAATACAACAAAAAAAATTTTAGGAGGTTCAACAGTAAGAAAACGAAGGCTAATGAGATTATGGATATTATACATATATCTCATGGGGCAGGGGACTTAACAACAAGGGTCTAGAGAAGAATTGTTTCCTTTTACTGGAAAGGAAGAAGTAAAACTGATCCTTAGGATTCCCATAACCTAGCAGAGCATGAAAAAATGAATGGAGTATCCGTGGTAAAGGAACACAGCAAAGGAACAAGGTGTACCTGAGGACGTTGCAGGAGCGGGTCAATGCCATTTGAACAATTGCCATTGTCATTGTGAATCCATTAACATCTTAGTCCTCAAAGGGTCTTGGCAATATGCTGAACAAGAAAAGTTCCACCCATCTTCAAAAAACTAGAGGACTGTTATTCTTATTGAGGTGCCTGGCAAATTCACAGAGCAAAACCTCTTAAAGCCATTTCTAAACATGCAAAGGACAGGAAGTTAACTGGCTAACTTTAGCTTCAAGGTTAAATTATGCCTGACTGAGGTCTTTATTTTCTTTGCTGAAGTGATGAACAGTATAGATAAAGGGAGAGCACTGAGCATTGCATATCATGACTTTAGCAAAAACTTGACAGCTTTCTACAGTGTCCCTATCACCAGATTCACAATATATCTGGGTGGGATAAGCAGGCAGTTGATGCTGCGAAGTCCAGCTGATGATCAGGGAGCAGAAGATTCTTTAGAGATCAGTAGTGACATCTACAATGTCTTGATTAATGACCTGGATGATGAGGCAGCATGTGCTTTCAGCAAGCATGCAACTGATACCAAACCAGAGGCAGGGACAATATGTCGGAGAATGGGGCTGAAACTCAAAGGGACCTGGACAGGATTGCCATGAAATCCATTAAGAACAAGATCAAGATTTTTAATCTGACATGAAGCAAGTCCACGCAACAATCCAAATTGGAGGATAACTGTCCAGAGAGAGGCCTGAAATCCTAGTGACCATCAAGTGGAATATGATCTGGGGAAGTGCTCTTGCAGCACGGAAGGCCAATGCCATTCTGGTATGTATTACCAAGAGCACAGTCAGCAAGTCTTGGGAAGTGGTTCTTCCTGCTACATGGCACTTGTGAGGCCGTATCGAGAGTGCTGTAGCTCTGGGCTCCCCAGTACAGGGGAGGAAGGACATCAGTGTCCCAGAGTGAGGCCACGGGAGGCCTCCAAGATGGCTGGAAGCTGAATGCAGTTATAAGGAGAGGCTGACAGATCTGGGCCTGCTCAGTCTTAAGAAGAGAAAATAAGATGGCACAGAGAATATAGAGCAGGACTACTTCCAGCAGTACATGGTGATGGGATAGGAGGCAAAGGACAAAAATATAAACCTGCATATTTGGATCATAAGGCAGAAGACACAAGCAACAAGTGTTTTTATGTTGACAGTGGTCCATATCAGAACAATGTGCCCCAAGAAGTTTTAAGATTTCCATCTTTGCAGATGTAAATGGCTTGAGTGGTCATATCCCAGTACATCTTGATCTAAGACTTGATCAGAACTGAGGCTTAGACTACATACCATCTGGATGTACACACTCTGTAAGAATTTAATATTGTGGTTTATCTATCGTCTTACTGGTCCTGAAATGCCTTGTTCACTGATTGCCAAATAAGTAAACATTTGTAAAAATAAATAAATTGCTTTAATCCTGATTTGATTTAAAACATGTACATTGAGCAGTTTTTCCCAGTGGCAGGTAAACACTACACTGCAATGCTTTATTTGACTTTCTTCCACAGGGTAATGTTGTTTCTGCAATGATGTACAAGGGTCATCCCTTGATCTTAGTCAAACAATACTGCATTCTGGTTTACAGCATTTGAAGACCTTCTTATTCTAGGAAATAGAAAGCAATGAGTTTTAAGACACTTTTCTGTTCCACAGAGCTAATGAGTACTTCTGAAGTCCAGTAAAGATATTGAAGAGGCTTATGATATAGGAAAGCAAAATGATAGTGGAAACTACTAAATATATTCAAATAAGTGTGCAAAAACATAAGTAGTATAGATATATTTTTGAAAAATTTAGATTAGAAAAAGTATTAAAACTGAAATTTTACAAGTTGATAGACTTGGAGTGTTCATAAATCCGCTCAAGAGCCAAACTGTTCAAATTTCTTATCATGTTTCTAAAGGCAAATGTTTTTCATCTACTTGGTGTGTTGCTTTAAGAACAACAAATATGCAAACTTGCAAAAGTAAAAATAAGAGCACAGGAAGTTTTCAGAACCAAACAAATGAATTACAAGTTTAACCACATGCCTTACAGCATTCTACAGTTGAACGGTAACATAAATTCTGTCATTTCTGGTGAAAAATATAATGCTCATTTGAGAATTAAATACTTCCAGTAGAGCTTAAATAAATAAATAGTAGATAAACAAACAAACAAATAAATAAAGGCCAGAGAAAGTAGGAAAAGTTTACAAATTTTGGCATAGCTATCTTACAAAATCGTGTGTCAGATATTTTTCTTGGTGTCTCTTTTTCAAAAATTGTCTTCTGTTAGAGAAGAGACAAATACCATTAACATTAATTAAATTGTGTTTCCTTACAATTGTTGACTGAATATTAAAGATAAAATCCTTTAATCATTAAATTTATATTATTTACTTATTGCAAAACTCAATTATCTCATTTTCTCTTCTAGTTGTGGTTAGTTTTTATTACAAGAACTGAGAGAGATTAGAGATCTTTGATGATGGCATGACTAGAAATAGTGCTGACATAACACTAAGATATTTTCATGTTTATTACACATTTTCCTAGTTAAACACACACATTTCCTGCATAATTTGTATTCATTAAAACAAGTAAACAAATCACCATGTCCCCAGGACATCTCCCCTGAAAGGCTGATACTCATATTTTAACAAACAGCACAAACATGGTAAATATTCATATAAACTTGGAAAGAAAGTAAAAACGCATTGTCTGGATTTTGACAGTGGCATATAACATAAAAATTTAATAAAGAATTTTCTAAACTCAGAAAACCACTTCTAGAATTCCCTAACTTTGTATGAGATGCATGAGCTGCAGATTTCAGTGATAAGGCTGAGGTCAGAGAATGTGAGGGACGGATATGCAGTTGCTTCTTCCAGTATGGAATTAATTTGTCCTCTCCACACTGCAAAACATGAATAGAAGTGTCCTTCTACAACTTAATTGAATATGCTTCTTTTTGTAGATCCCCACATCCCTTCTGAACTGTTCATTTGTGCCATCAACCCTGCAATGGTGAAAATCACCTCATCAGAGATCTGGGAACCTGAACGAACATAGAAGGGTTACCCAAGAGTAGTATTTTGCATCTTTCTCTGCTTTTGCTGACTACTAGCCAAGTCAAGGGGTATTTTTAATATTACATGGTAGATGCCAGACATGAAAATTCACGTGAATGCTCACGTGTACTGTACTAAGTGCATATCTGTGAACATGAAATTTATTTAAAAGCCGTTGTTTCAAGGGAAGTGATCTGTGGACAATGACTGGGTCCATACTTATTTAGTGTTTTGTAGATAACCTTCTCAGTTTTCACAGAAATTTCATCATTATTATTAAATAATTAATAATTTAGCAATTTAACCATTATTGTTTAAAAGAGAGGAAGCACTAGGCAAACAACCAATGAACTCAGGTAATGTTTATCATTGTTTCTATGCAGCCCATTCCCAAAAGAATTATATGAATAACAGAACAATCTGCTCCACTCTATCAATAACAATACATGTCATTAATGACATAATCCCTTGATGACAGATGACTGTTGATATTCCTAGAAAAATGAAGACATATGTACATATAAGTTTTTAGGCACAAATTATATTTATCAAACGTAGATAAGTTATATCACTGCGTTAAAAAAAAAAAACAAAACAAACTAAAAAGTCTATGTACAAAGAGGGTATTTACAAGATAAGCATTTACTTGAGGTGAAAACTTGAAGTCATTCCAGTGGAAGACTCGGTAAAATATTCATTTGGCAAAACAAGAAGTGTGCAGAAAGAGAAACCTTTGTGTGTCTGTTGGATTGCCAGCCAGACTATATTCAATTATCAGAACACAATACAAGTTATCTAAAAAGTGACCAAAAATTTAAGGTAGTGATTTATTCTACCCAATATGGTAAAATTTAATGAAAACTGAAAATATCAGAACAGTGCCTGAACCAAGCTAGGCAAAAAGGACTTGAAGCAAGCTAAATAACTATTTTCATTTGATTAGGTTTGTCAGGAAAAATTGATGTGTAACTGTTGGATATAGCTTTGATAAACAAACAACGATATTTTACCTCCAAAGTAGAAAACATCTGAATAAATCTGCAGAGGTGTGAAAGCATGAGCAGACGAGGTCACATCATTGTCCACTCTTACACTGATCCGATTCCTTTTGACAGAGAGGGATACAGAATGCCACTGGCCGTTATTTAATCCAGCACCTGAAAGAAAAATAAACCCCCAAAATTTAGTATGAACTTTTACCTATTATACTATCTAAATGTTTTATTATACTATTTTAATACTATCTAATTATACTATCTAAATGTTTTAGAATTGAAAGGAGAAAGAACCAAGAGAGAGCAATCATAGCCCACATAAAATCTCCAAGTGATAGTAAAATGAAAAAGAACTTAATAAGCATAAGCATCTTTAGTGAAGACAGAACCTTGCTTCACATTTGGTAGATAAAAAATAAAGCTACTTCACTGAATAAGTCTTAGTGTTATAGTACTATTGTTGTAGCCGAATTATCTGTAATACATTCATTTAATGTAACGATTGCGAGGAGTGTCCTCCCAATCCAAGGAGGCTATCATTAAAACATCATTGTGATGGTGGATACAGTATTTTACACATAATACATATTTTTATTACACTGTTACAAAGTGGTCATTATATTACAATATGGCAAAATAGTAAAATACTGCAGATGCTAAAAGCTTCAGTAATAATCATGTCAATGTCACAAGACAATTTTGCTTTCAGCTGATTCTTTTATTGGACATGTGTGGGAAAATATTCTGAGAGTTAAGCCATGACCACAAACTTACATTACTCCTGGCTGTGTAGGTGTAAGGTGCCACAAAGCAATAAAACTATAGCCTTGATTCTGGAAAGCACTTATATACACATAAATAAATTCTATTCAGGGTAGCTTGTAACCATGTTATTATCTTTAACAAGTGCCTAAAGTCAATCCTGTTCTTGAGTATTCCTCAGAGCAGAGGTACTTCTTTCAGTGAAGAATAAAGAATACAACCTCTAAATTAGGCAAAGAATTTTCTGACTGCAGAGTGTCTATGATTTGTGATCTGTGATTTCCCTCTTGAAACTTCATGTATTTAAGTAGTCCTCTCTAGAACATGCTGTATATGTTGCAGTAGCAGTCCATGAGTTAAGAGATTCATTCAAACAGAAAGAAAAGAAATAAAAAGAGAAAGATGAAAAGGTTCAAATAGCTAAATTATAGCATAATTGGGATCCACACATTGTTGATTACCATAATCTAAATACAAGATCATAATAAAATGAAGAGATAAACCCTAGAAGGACATTGCAAACTTAGATGAACTATCACCTAGATAACATCTCCGATATATTTAAGATAATATTAGTCCTATATACCTTTTTTCCTTACTTTAATAAGCATATTTATTAAGGAACACGTAACAAGAAATCCTAAACATTTTGCTTTAGCCCCAGCCTCTCATGATGATTGAAATTTTCCTCAGTCACAACTCTTTAATACTTTATCTCTTCCTTTAGAAATTAAAAAAATCTCTAGAATCAGATAACATTTTGGGCTGCAAGTGGCCTTTAAAAACCAGTTTAATCTATGCCGCTCTTTGCAGGGACTTTTTTTACTGGATCACATTGCCAAAACCCCCATACAACATAACCTTGATAATTTCCAGGAGTGGAACATGTAAATATAACCTGTTTCACTTTAAAATTGTCACCTCTTGTTCTGCCACTACAGATCCTGGGAGGAAAAAAGGAATAAAAATCGCCATTATAGGCCTTAAGTATGAAAAGGTCACAAAAAGGTCTCCCTAATTTTTTTTTTTTCCAGGCTGAACAATACCGACTCTCTCAGCCTGTCTTCATGGAGATGTGCTCCAGCCCTCTGATAATTTTCATACCGTTCCTCCAGTCTCCTTCTAGCAGGACCATGTTTTTCTTGTGCTGGGGACCCTAGAGCTTGAAGGAGTTCTTGAGGTGGGGGTCTCATCTACCAGCACCTCCAAGTTCTTGGCAAGCCCACCCTTAAACCCTTCCTCCCCCAGCCTATACTGATACTGGGGAGCACTCAAACCCAGGTGCAGAAACTCTCATTTGGCTTTGCTGAGCTTCATGAGCTTCACATGGGTCCATTCTTCAAGTCTACCAAGCATCATCCATCTTCAAATCTACCAAGGGTTGCATTCCTTCCTTTGAGCGAATCAACTGCACCACTCAGGTTTGTGCCATCAGCAAACTTGCTGAGGATACACTTGATCTCACTACCCGTGTCATTACTGAAAATATTAAATTTAGCAATAAACTCTGCCACTTTATTTTAATTGTTAGAAGGATAAATGCTTTCAATTCTTAGTTGTGTAGCCTCCTTCAGTAGCCTCTTGTTCTGGTGGATAAACCATATTCCAAATCTTGAAATATTTGACAGTGAAGATAGGTAAGAGACTGTCCTAACATATAAAGAAGGGTATTTAAGACCACCAGAAATTTTGGTTACTGGAAAATTAATAGTATGAATTTTACACTGTTTGGTTTGTTGATTGCAATTCACCTTGCTGACCTAGTATATAATTTTGGAATGGGTATTTTATCTCCCCTTCTTAATGGTCGGCATGGTTAGAGATATTCACCAATGTTCATACAGCTGAAGTTAAGACTTCCTAGAAATCCCTTTTATTAAGTCTGAGAACTAAGGAATGCCATTGTGGGAGCACAAGACACTCTGAAGAAAACTGTTCATTTTAGCCCTTGAATTGAGAACTTTGACTAAATTCATGTTTGCTTTTGTGGAGCCACTGAGTGGTAAAACATCTAAGTGGAAGAGGCCAGTGGAGTACCAACATCTACATTCCATCTGAAACTTATATTGTCTGCTGCTCTATTATGAGTTAAAAAAATGCTTAACCACAAACAAACAGGAAAAACAAAGCAATTGATTTTTTTAGTACATAATAACGTAGCTGTTAAACAAGATGTCCATTTATTCTCATTAGTTCTAGCACTTTAAATCTAAGTTTTAAAATTGGGTCTATGGGACGTCTTGCAGAACAATGATACCCAACCTCAGGAACACATGTATAAAATGCAGTGTATATAAATTATTAGGAGATCAGTGAGAAACAAAAAAAAATGTTTAAAGAAAGTAATTTATAGATTAGTCTGAAGTATAACAATGAAATTCCATTATTATTAACATCACTTAAAAGCTGCATGGAAATTAAAAGCTTCATAGAAATAGAGGGTCACAGAACAATCTGAGTAGTAGGGTCCAACTTTTACAAATACTATAATTCAATTTGGTCTCATAATTCAAAACAAGTTAACTTTGTGTTGATTTCTGTTTTTTTTTTAAACCTATGTTATTTCTTTGTGAATATTTGATGTACCACTTGCAAAAGAGGCTACCAATTAAAGACATTAAGCAGTCATTCTGCAAAAGAAAGATAGAACTTACTATGACTTAGTTAGGAAATGATATGCCATTCTCCTCGGTTTTATATGGTTAAATAAATTCTTAAAAAACATGGGATAATTAATTTAAGACTTGTGCACAAAGAAATATGCTCAGATTTAATTATCAAATATTATGTGTGTGTGTGTGTGTGTGTATGTGTGTAAGGTCGTAAGTCCCTACCTGTGGGGGAGCAAATCTTCTGTCCAACCATCCATAATTTAATTACTCAACCTCCAAATGCAGACTTAAATTGCTTCAATGATTGCTACACCAAACGCTTCAAAAACTCAAGGAAAAGTTTCCCATATGGTTTTGTTAGATAAAATTCCTCTCAAAAGAGGATAAGATGATTTTGCTGTAGCTTTTGCCTTCAAAAAGACAAACACAATTCCTCCTTTTAGACTTTATGAATGGGAAGCTTAACCTAGCATGAGAACATTAAATTCTGTTTCAGCATAGAATGTCACAATTTATTTTGGGATGCTAACACTAATATTTTATGTATTGTATTGCAGCTTTGAAATTGAATAAACTGCCCCACGTGCAAGTCTACCTACTGCTGTTAAAGTGCCACCAACATCAGCCAGTCTGTTAAAATGACAGTGCATGGCAACAGTTTCTGTAACATACATCACATAATTGAACAGCAATTGAAATAGCTCCTAAAAACCAAATTCATCACTGCTAACTATATACCACTGACATTCTTACTAAGAAATTGACATTTTCAAATGGTAACCCTAGGGAAATCTCTTGTCATTAAAGTGGTACTCTTTGTGCATTGGTTATTTTAGAAAATAAAAAATACCAGGGCCATACCTATTATCACCCACAGGAACAGGATCAAAGTATTTATGAAAATTTCAACATTATCTGTGGTCATTAGAGGCTTTTAGTCTTTTCCTGAGTTAAAATAATCAATAGTTCAAAATTTTACTCGTAATCATACACCAGTAGAAACATAATGAACTTCACAGGTTCTTTCTCCCCTCCCCTCCCCTCCCCTCCCCTCCCCTCCCCTCCCCTCCCCTCCCCTCCCCTCCCCTCCCCTCCCCTCCCCTCCCCTCCCCTCCCCTCCCCTGAAACTTCCCTCCCCTCCCCTCCCCTCCCCTCCCCTCCCCTCCCCTCCCCTCCCCTCCCCTCCCCTCCCCTCCCCTCCCCCTCCCCTCCCCTCCCCTGAAACTTCCCTGAAACTTCCCTCCCCTGAAACTTCCCTGTTGGGGAATTTTGCTCAGACATGGCTTGAAGGAAAAAAAGGCCATGAAAATATACAGCTGATGGAAAAGTGGAAGGCAGCTGTAAGCAGCAAATTCTCATGCCTGATCATGTAAACAACAAAATTCTCAGGCACGTTCTCAGGCTTGTTTTTTAATAACAAGTAAATACTCTGTCCTTGGCTGGTATGGGAAAGCAAAGTGACAAACATGGAGGCCTTGAGAACTGTTCACAACAGGATGAGAAAAAAAGTCTTGGTCTCAATAACAAACCACAGGTATTGAAAACAAAAGGAGGGGTTGATGTGTAATCTGTAACCAATGATGAGCTTGGGTTTTGCAATATGTATGAACTTAATTAACACTTTTATAAAATGTGCATGGTGGATCAATAAATCGGAGTTCGATGCTGATCAGAGGACGGGTCGTCTCCCTTCGCTTCTACATTTCTCCTTCCCTTCCCTTCCCTTCCCTTCCCTTCCCTTCCCTTCCCTTCCCTTCCCTTCCCTTCCCCCTCAAGAAAGGGAAGGAATTTTCATTTATTAAGAGAATTTAAAGTAAGGAATCAATCAAAGAAACAGGGGCATGGAACAAAGATTAAGGAGACCTCATGTTCAAATCCTGTGGCTGTTTCTCTGTCCTGTTTCATTCTGCTTTGCTCCCTTTGCATTATACTGCCTAATAAGTTTTGAGAAAAATTTAGACAGTTGATTCTTATTTTGTCTTTATACTGATTATAACTAGTTTGGGGCTTTCTCACTTGGTCTTTGTTACATAACTGGAACTAACCTGGCTTCTTTTACACTGATAATATTCTGCTTTGTGAATATAAAATAAAAAATACAGGCTTGTGTATGGATCAGAATGAATCAAAGATCAAGTGATGTTCTGGATATCATAAATGTGTTTTCTGCATCCAAATTCACCATTGCTTCTACAATATATTGCTCCAGCTAGTGGACTCTGGTCGTCTTTGTCCATACAGAAACGACTCCAACCCCAGCCTCAATTTCCTTATATCATAAATTCCTTGTAATCCCTTGTATCCACCTATTCTTTACTGTCTTTTTTCCTGTCTTAGGTCTCATCCTATCACATCACATCATATAATCCATCTACAAGTAAAGGGCAAAATTAAATTTGTTTGCATAAATAATGAGAAGCTCTAAGGTAGCTGTAATCTATGGAATGCAAGAGGATAGTACAATACTGATGACAAGCTGCTAGGTGAAGGTGATGATATTATTACATGGGGACGTTACGGGATAGCAGCATTTTATAAGAAGCCTCTGAAGGTGGAGACAACATTTTTCTGTCCTGCTACCATATTTCCTCAAAGACAGAGATTCCTGACTAGGCCAACAGTCTTGATGATCCCACATCAACTGCCAACAGTGCTCAGAAAAACTGAGGACGCTCTTTGTGAAAGACTTACTCCCATTCCTGCCAGGCAGAGAGAAAGTTAAAGCTGGAATCTGCTAAGAATCCCAACTGAATGCTCTCTAACATGACTGCGTATTCACTATAGTAGCTTCATCCTTTTGTCTTGACATATTTGTTTGCCAAGGGTGAAATTACTCATCAGAAGACTAGACTAGGTACTAGCTTTCTGAAAATCTGTTTTACCCTGAGGGATGCCTAGCAGTGCACTACCAAAAGTAGATGATCTAGTCTTGATTCAGTGTTTAACTACAAAAGTGACCTTTTAGCTCTCAGGTATTCATTTTCCTCAAGTTCCCATTTTTAAATCATACACTCCAACTTGCCCTGGTTTTCTGAAATACAATCTGGTATTGGGCATCCACTGCCCCAGATTAATGGATATCTCTGCAATTGAGGACTCTAAAAAATAACAGACATTATATTTATAGTGATGTAAAACTTTATAAAAAAATTGTTACTTGATACCTTTTGAAAGCACAAATGGTGAGAAACATCTTAATGACTTAGCGTGACAGAATAAGAGACTAAATTTCTTACACTTCACAACTGAAAAAGCTGCTTAGATTTGCCAGGTCATACACATGAGCTGTACATACTGTATACGTGTTAAGCTAAGGACTCAATTTTTCAGTCTATATTACTGCAAGTAATTTCTGCTCACTCATGGGGAAAAAAAGAATAGGTATGTTTGTGAGAAAAAAACGCATTTAGAAATAATTGGGTGTAAAATTCCCACAAGTAAAGCAGAGCTGCACAAAAACTAATTGTAAAAATAAGTCAAGAAAGCAAATAAATAACTTTTAATTTTTTTTCTTTTATGCATAGGAGTCTTGTAATTTTTTTCATTTCTGTTACCTGCAGCGATGTCACTCAGTACTCTTCCTGTTTTATGAAGATTGATTTTGACTCTCCCATCACTCAGATATAAGAGGAAACCACCTGAAGACTGGTGCAGTTTACTGGATAACAGAAGTCCTTCCTTGTTCCAAGTGCGAAACTGAAAACTGACAAATACTTCATCTTGCCCTGATGTGCCTCTCAGTGCCAGGAAACTGCTGGAGCTCAGAAATGTCACAGGAACCACCTGTGGCTCTAAACATGAGAAGGACATATTGCCCTAGAAATAAATAAAACAAATATGGCATTAGGAAGAGTCATGAGAATTTCTCCATGGAAACTGCAGAGTTTCAAAACATGGTACATAGTACTTGGATGTATTAGTCTAAAAATTAAACATGAACATCATCAGTTTGAGAAATGTTAATGTCTGATCAGAGTAGACTCATCTGCCTGCACAGAGCGGCAAGGACCTTTGAGGGAATGGTGTAAGATCCTAAATTATGAGGCTGATTTAATGCTACTTCAGGAGTTAGAAAGATCTGCTTTGTTCCTAGCTTGGCTCAGCCTCAGTGAGCATTAGGAACTTGACAAATTCTTCAGTGACAAATACCATGCCACTGACTGCATGTAAACACCTCCATGGGTCTAAATGCTTGGATGCAGAGAAGAACGTTGAGCTGGCACTGATTGTTTAAGATGGTGTTAAATTTACGAAAAAAAAATTCCAAATTAATGCAATTGGAGATGTGCACCAACTCCAGTATTTGTTTTCACAAATAGAAAAATTCCACATATAAACTTTTGCTACTTACAAATGCACAACACATACTTCTTAATTTAAGAGGGAATATGTTTTCAAGCAGGCTTATATGGACTAGATGATAAGTTTGATTTATGCACCTAGCGCTTGCTTTGTGCTTACCTTTTTCTGAAATAACTGTGTCTTAGGTAAACTTGTGGCTGAATTAATTGAAAAACTCTGAGAGTAACCTGCATCTATACTTGTACTGAGTAATGCAGATAAGAAATCTAGAAAGGGAATAATGAATTTTTTGCATCAGGTGTCAGAGTTAGTTAACACTTTATGGTGCTTGATAGTAGTACACTGTACACTCTGATCTAGTGACTTGCTGACACCATTTGAACTATAATTAATTTGTTCTGGAAAAAGGATTACTAAAGATTAATGTTTTTGGAATTTAAAGTGCACTTAATTTCTGTTCAACACTAAGAAGTTTTAAACTTTTGAGCATACATAAAACTTTGACCACACATGAAGCAGCTTTAAAATCAATTTAAGAAAAATATTCACTAGTCCCTGGTGTGGCAAAGTATTAGAGTTTATGGGTTTTCATTTTCTTCAAGGAAAATAGATAAATAAGTAAAAGCTTTATCTTATGAACTCAGCTGTACAGAAATGAATAGTCAGCTAAACTGACACATAGTGAAAAGATACTCAGCAGATTATAAAAGCCTTGTTAAATGCTAAAAGCTGGCCATTTGCAGATTCCCCCAGTAAAGTGCCCATTTAACAGGGATTCTGGGGTAACAGAGATTCTTTTTATATTATTTATATCATGAAATATCTCCTAAATAGTTTTGAAAGTAGTGCACAACAATTTAGAACATTTGACATGAAAGTAATGAAACTTCCTATTACAGATGATTTCATAGATCCCCTTCCACTAGTCCACACAGAGCCTACTATAACTGCCCATTCCCCAATATTCATAAGCATCATGGAAAGAATACTATGCAGCAGTACAAGCTCACATAATTTTGGAATATTTCAAGTGAATTATACATGGAAAGATATGCCTCTCATTCACTTCTTCTATGACAGAGAGCAAATTTGATTCTTTGTATTTTGAACAGAAATCCAAGTTAAAATATTTGGATCATGAAAGCATTTAATACATTTTTAATTATTCTGAGCTGATTTCCCTGACACCTCTGCATTTCCTTCTACTAAATAAACACATGTTACAGAGATGACCCTTGTTGTACTAGGAAAACAAAAAACAAAACCAACAGCGAAGGACTCAGTAAAATTTCTAGAAAGCCTTTTGTAACACAGAACACATTTGTTACCTTCTCTAAAAGGTAGGAATTTGGATAATATGACTTCTGGCCATATCACAATGAATACATTAAACCCACCAACCTCAACTAAAGGTTTTCAGAAACAGATCAGTATAAACTGAAAAACAGAACTGATCTATCAAAATTTTACCTCTCTGGACAAAGTGAACCAGCGTCCTCAGTAATAAAGAACTTAAAAAATGTACTGCTGGTGTTCTTATTAGTCAGACACATATTCTTATTACTCTGCTACAAAGCCAAAGATTTGATGGTTTCTGATGCATCTTGTTACTCATTGACTTTTGTCACCCAGTTAGAAAGCACACAACAACTGTGGTATCAGACATAGCTAAATATCAGCTAAAGATGTCAAGAATAAAATGCATCCTGCCTTTTCTAACAGGAGGAGTCTACGCAGCATAAAATGAAAAGTAGCCCAACTTGGTAATTACTTTATCTTTCTTTCATTACCTAACATAGATTTTACCAGAAACATGTGCTAACAGGTTGGATTTGAAAGTGGTTGTGATCTTTTTGTCTCTTTTTTATTCTTTCTTAACTATAAATCTCTTACCACAATGTAGATCTGAGATTTATGCCTTCTGGCCAGGTCAATAATGTTCACTCCATTATAATAAATATTTTCAAAACACCCATGAAAGTTCCTGCGTGATAATGTCCCTGATTTTCCAGGCACTGGGATCCCTCCAAAGCTGAGCTTAGAAAGAGAAGAGAAATCAATAATACTATTAAGTAATTTTCTAAGGAAAGAAGTTGACTATACTGTAAGAGTAGAAGTCAAAGACTGGCCTATAATGAATCTGTTACTTGTGTATTTCACTGTATCACATCTACATGCTAAAAGAATAGGCTAACAAAAAAATAGGCTATATCAAGTCCAATGTATGTAGCAAATCATTCTGACATTTTGGCATTTTTTTTTCTTCTTCTGATGTATCTGTGTCTTCAATCAGTTTTCAGGGTCCATTTTTTACAGCTGTGAAACCAAGAAGAAGGACAAGGCCAAGTACAAGGAGACTGTGCAAAACAGTGTAAAAAGGGAGAATACAATTAGCAACAATTTCTTTAGCAACTTGACCCTAACTTCTCCACTCTGTGCACACCATAACGACTATAGCAGTAAAGAAGAACATATCAAATTACATTATTCTAGGACAGATTTAAAACAAACTAAAGGAGGCACATTTTCCCTTTCAAAATGCTTAGGCTGTGCAATTACTTTGTATGGTGCTGTAAAATTACTTATTTCAGAGAGAGACTGGAAGATTTAACAAAAATAAAAACCCATTGAGAGCTACTAGATTCAAGAATAGCATTCTGTCTAAATACATCCCCGCCCTAAGGCAAAAGCTGCTAGAAAGCAGTAAAATATTTCAGAAAAGCACTGCCACAATCGTGACCTTAGTTCTTCTCTAGTATATGTTTTAACTCTTTTACACCACCAGCAGTAGGATTCCAGGATAAGTGAACATTTGAGCTCACATATTTCAAAGCTATTCTAGACAACATTGTAAAAACTGACAGTCTAAACTACTAACCTTTTAATTTTTAAAATTTTTAAAACAAATTGCCAACCAGTTATTTTTCCTCTAGCTTTTGGTTTTTTTAAATGAGTATGATCCTCCAAACTTTGACATTATGATTTACATTCAGAAATTCTGAGCAGATATTGAAATAGAATAATGCTGACACAGAACAGCATGACATCTAACTCTAAAATGCTTAAAAATTGGAATGAGTACAATAAAGTCTGCAGGTTCCTGACATTCTGCTCTATCATTCATTGTCTTATCCAACAAACAGTATAGGGCAAACATAAAGCAGCCAGTCATCACATTACAACTGTGAAACAGTGGTATTTTTAACCACAGGCAGGAAAATTTCACAGCACATTGTATCTACTCCTGTTCATTTATTTACTATTTGTGCAAGAAAGATTTTTTCACAGGATAATTTTCAGATCTAACAGAGATTTAGTCTTGATATAAATATTTCTACAACAGTTTTTATGCTGACATTGCAATTTTAATCAAGTTTTATATTCATAACATTAATATTCATTAAATCATAGCACTGAGTTGGGTCTCATTCATTATGTTTACAATATTGTTTATCACACTTGCAGCTCTATTAAAACAAAGGTATTAAAATAATGAATTCTGAGATGAAAAAGATGGTCTTTTGAAAATACTGAGTTGAGTCTAGTGGAAGATTTGTACTCCAAGAACATCTCTTTTTTTTGATTAATTCCCTTAACAGACAGAGAATCCCCAATGTCTTAAGGACTACAAACTTCTTTAAGTTCTGTTTCCTTTGCCTGTTTCAATGCATTTGCATAACAAAGGTAATAAATGTAATAAAGGAAAGGTAATTTTCACACCTCATAATCAAGGTCCAAATAACTGAATTCTCCTTTTGCATGAAAATGATGAGTGTGTTTATCCACTGTAAAGTTTACTTGATTGTTAAAATGCTCAATGAGAACAGAATGCCAGTGTTGATCATCCAAAAGGCTGCCCAGCGTAATATTAATTTGGGCATTAGAAGGATAAGTTTTAGTATCACCTTGAAAGAAGAAAAATAAAAACTATTAATTTCATTGAAAAAATAAAATTATTCAAAAATATACTGCTAGTTTATCATACTTAATACATTAAAATCCACTTAACAGTTTAAGAGAAATTTTAGTCAAATAATGCCTAGTAACTATATTAGACTTTATGAGACTATTGCTGTTACCTAAATTAATGAGTAGGGACAGCTTCCCTTTAGTTAATTCCATGGTGATGTGGTCTCCATTTTGTCCTTCTCTGTGGAGGAGAATTCCATCACTTTGCATTGTCTTAAACTTCAGAGAAATCACATCTTTCAGTGTATTAATGAGTTTTTTTTTTAATGTGTAAATTAGACAACTTTTCCCATCAAAGCCAACCACCTCAGACCCTAGAAGTAAAGAAATGAAAGATAATGTATAATGCTATGTCTAAAAGAAACAGTTGCATGTTACTTCAATATGGTATGAAGTTCCATCACTAACATGTCTAGATCACTTCTGCACAGTAAATTGTACTTTATTTTTTTCCCCGTATATTAAGACTGTTGTGTTTTAATGATGATGGTATAACTAGATAATAAAACCATGTGAGAAGACATCTGGCATCTATTCAACTCTAATAATGTTCTCATATGCTGGTCTTCCTTTTCTTGGAGTTATAAAGTACTTTGACCATTTCTGTTTTTACTTGTACTCTTAGGCTGAAAATCATTATTAATTTATATGCAATTCATTCCAATGAATAAAATCAAAACAAAAAAAAAGCCAAGGCTGCTGTTGACCTTTGGGAAAGGAAGGAAATAGGGCTAACTGATTTTATCTCAATAGTATAAAAGAATATCCATCAAAATCAGCACAGATTGAACAAGACACACACCGAGGAACTGATAACACTATAAAAAGCTCATAGATAATTCAAGTTCATATGTAATGAAGAAAAAATAATTACCCTTGAAAAATACATTTTTGAAGTGAATGAAGATGTAAGG
Source organism: Ammospiza nelsoni (assembly GCF_027579445.1). Taxonomy (NCBI): domain Eukaryota; kingdom Metazoa; phylum Chordata; class Aves; order Passeriformes; family Passerellidae; genus Ammospiza; species Ammospiza nelsoni. Next base: position 29,744,852 of record NC_080669.1, on the reverse strand, counting down.
ATACGCAATAAAATATGAAGTTGTTTTTCAACTGACTGGTTGACTTCTTGCAAGTCAATGGAAACCCATTATCTATTTACTAACTTATATAATTTCATGATAAATATTTCTCCATATCTTCAGCACGGAAATGGAATGAATTCAAATTACCTCTTGTACTTTAGGTTACTAATTTATATTCCATTTTAACAAAGCTCTTGTGAAGTGAATGCAGTTATGTTTTTAAATATAGTTTCTTGATTTTCTTCATATCTTGATAATTAAGAACTCATTTATCAAATGTACAATGAATAAATATGATGTTCTACCTAAACATGAACCTTAGATTTTATTTCATTTTGTCACTGAATGAATGTGGACAGCAAAAGTGTTAATTAATATTGAATTAAAATAAGGAATGTGATGTAGAATAGCTTCAATAAAGACTTCAACAAGACCACTTTTACATTTATATACATCTATCAAACCATCTACTTAGTAGGCAATAGTAACTGTAGGACTGGGAACATATTCTTTTTATTGGGACAGAGTATAAAGAACATTAATATGGCTTTCCAAAATCCCCTATACTATTCCGCAGCAGTGGTTCCTAAGAAGCAATATCTGCTTTGTCAAAATTTGGAAAATAAAGAAAATTAAATTTTGCCCCTGCCCTCATCCCAGGAATTAATGAAGAATGAAAAATTGTTGCAGATGGCAACCAAAATTCTTTTCACAGAATTCTGATTGCCAGGTCTTGTCTTCACCATCCATGAATTACCCTTAGCAATATATTTAGAGGGGTGAGAAAGACAGCTTGGGTGTCCTACAGGGTTATAAGGATAAATAGAATGTGGGCACATATCCAGATTACCGGAAGATTTTCGTCTCTTATTTACCAACTACTTGCAACCTACTGGACTTCAAAATCCTCTATATGGTTTTCTCAACTGTTGTAAATAAGAAAACAGGTGGACTTGTTTTATGAACACTCATCTTTTGTTTTCACAATTGGCAGTGTCTTCCTTAAATTAATGTGATATAAATCCTAAGTGCACTATGAAAATATCTTTGGAAATCACAAAATGCCCCTGAGAAACTGGAAATTCTGGAGGCCTCACACACCACAGGACCAAGAATCCTAGTGATCCTGAGCAAAAATTTTAGTTGAAATGTCTTTGAAAAATTGTTTTTATCTTTATATAAATTGAAATCAATACTAATGTTCTACAAAGGAAAAAAATAAAAAAAAGCAAATTAAACCAACGCAAACCAACTGGCATTATTCCAGTTATGAAGAGAATATGAAGTCCTTTCTTTGACTGATGTAACTGTAATGCTGACTTAAAGCATTTCAGTCAGGTAGGAAATGCTGAAAAAGCCTCAGTACATCTAGAAATGATAGAAAGAAAACAAAAGGGTTTGATCAGTATCTGCAGTGCTTTTTGTTAGGTATCATAACATACATAACAGACAATTTTTAATGTGAATTATATATTTATTTTCCAGTTATCTATATTCTACTACTTTATACATTTGTCAGTTTCAGATTTAAACCTATCTTTCTGCCCACCAGGGCAAAAAAATCCCCACCTTTTTGTTTCTTTGATTTCTACTTTTAGAATACCAGTTTTTAGAGGATGAAATAAGAGAGTACTGGAATGAAGAGGGGAAACTGTAAGCTAAACACATTCCTAATATCCCTTTTTTTTAGTGACACGACATAGCTTAACCTTAACTGTGTTTTACATGGCTTAATTGTCACAATCTGGCATTTCAGGAACAACACAGGAAATGTCAGTAGAGATTCACTGTTCTATTTTGTACACACTAAATAGAAAGAACTATCAGGCAGAGGCTTCAGACAGATTTGGGGCTGAGGTTCAGTACAGAGTATTTGCAGCGCAGTGTGCAGTCATGGCACAAGCAGATGTTTTATCAGTTCACATGAAGGCAGGTTTAACACCTCGAGGTAGAAAAAGACAGAAAACAAACTCTCTTTCTTTTCCTTCCCTTCCTTCCTTCCTTCCTTCCTTCCTTCCTTCCTTCCTTCCTTCCTTCCTTCCTTCCTTCCTTCCTTCCTTCCTTCCTTCCTTCCTTCCTTCCTTCCTTCCTTCCTTCCTTCCTTCCTTCCTTCCTTCCTTCCTTCCTTCCTTCCTTCCTTCCTTCCTTCCTTCCTTCCTTCCTTCCTCTTCCTTCCTTCCTTCCTTCCTTCCTTCCTTCCTTCCTTCCTTCCTTCCTTCCTTCCTTCCTTCCTTCCTTCCTTCCTTCCTTCCTTCCTTCCTTCCTTCCTTCCTTCCTTCCTTCCTTCCTTCCTTCCTTCCTTCCGACACTTCCTTCCGACACTTCCTTCCGACACTTCCTTCCGACACTTCCTTCCGACACTTCCTTCCGACACTTCCTTCCGACACTTCCTTCCGACACTTCCGACACTTCCTTCCGACACTTCCTTCCTTCCGACACTTCCTTCCTTCCGACACTTCCTTCCTTCCTTCCGACACTTCCTTCCGACACTTCCTTCCGACACTTCCTTCCGACACTTCCTTCCTTCCTTCCGACACTTCCTTCCTTCCTTCCGACACTTCCTTCCGACACTTCCTTCCGACACTTCCTTCCGACACTTCCTTCCTTCCTTCCTTCCTTCCTTCCTTCCTTCCGACACTTCCTTCCGACACTTCCTTCCGACACTTCCTTCCTTCCGACACTTCCTTCCTTCCGACACTTCCTTCCTTCCGACACTTCCTTCCTTCCTTCCGACACTTCCTTCCGACACTTCCTTCCGACACTTCCTTCCGACACTTCCTTCCTTCCGACACTTCCTTCCTTCCTTCCTTCCTTCCTTTTCTTTCTTCCCTGAAACTTCCCTGAAACTTCCCTGAAACTTCCCTTCCCTGAAACTTCCCTTCCCTGAAACTTCCCTGAAACTTCCCTTCCCTGAAACTTCCCTGAAACTTCCCTGAAACTTCCCTGAAACTTCCCTTCCCAGAACTTCCCTTCCTCCCTTTTTCCTTTCTTCCCTTTCTTTCTTTCTTCTCCTTCCTGCCTTCCTTCCTGCCTGCCTGTCTGCCTCCCTCTGCCCTTTTCTTTCTTTAAATGTCTATAGAACGTGAGTAAAAAAGGAACTCTTTAAATATTTCATCTAAGTCCATAACTGAGGCCTTTCTACTCAATAAATGCAGAAACAAAAATTGAAGGGCTTGTCTGCATGCACACTTTACAAACATCTAAAATGTGACAGTCCTTGATCTAAAAAGTAGAAAACAAGTTGCACATAAAAAAACCAAAACAAAACAAAAAATAGAACAAACAAAAAAAAAAAAACACAAAAAAACCCCAAAAAACCCCATAATAATCTGCTACATCCTACAGGAAAATACAATGAGTATTACCAAGCCTCACTGAGCCTATAATTAAAGGCTAAACACTATTTCTGAGAATACTAGGCAAAGTTATTCAGAGCAGGCATTTGACTGGAAGACAGCAAATTTGAAGTGGTGTCAAAATTTTCCCTGTAAGTACAACTTCATTAAGACAGTAATGACTTTTTTAGAACATAGAGACATACATTTTTCACATCACTTTATGGCATAGAGAGATCTACACACTGTATTCTCACAAGTTTAGTTTTAGTTCTGAAATTTCTAACAGGTAAGACTGAAGAATGAAATTAGTGCATTTGCACTTGAATACAGAACACAGTTCACATACTTGACAGTAAACAAAAAGAGAGTTGTTTACTCTTAAAATCTAATATGCAGTGAGAGATCCCTGAAGAAAAGGATGAGAAAATGGGACATGTAAAACACGTGAATCAAAGCTAAAGTAGATATTACTGGCATTTCTACTTTTTTTTTTCTGGTCCCACTTCGAAAAGTACAGTCATTCAAAAAGAGCCAGGCATAATTACTGTAACAATAACTGCATATCCTCATTGTGCCTGATAAATGGAGAAAAAGACTGGAGAGAAAGAATTAAGCTTTTATATTTTTAAATAATTTTTAAAACTGTAAATCTATAATCACCTGGTTTGTCTTCAATGGCAACCACTGAATTTACCTAGTAAAGGCACTTGGTAATCAGTAGATGTTAAAAAAAAATACATAGATGATAAGAAGACTGCAATTCATTTGGAATGATAGCATTTACAGATAGGAAAAAAAGCATTTCTAGAACACCCATGATCATTAATTCAAATAAAATCTTAACAAACTTTAAAAAAAATTACATATTTTTGATGACATCATGTTCTTCACATACTGTATTACAGTGAATAATGGATCAAGTAAATATTAATTTTAAATTCATCCTAATCTTAGAAGATAACTATAGTTGATTTACTTCTTTTAGCTGTCTATAGGATACATTCTGTGCCACGTATGTAACATGGAAAAAAACATAATCTTCCTCAAAAATAGCTAATGGCCACACAAAAATAATTTATTTCATAACTGCTTATTCTAAATGTTTTCTTTTTTCAGTTGCATGGACACTCTTCTTTATTTGTCCTTTAGACTCACAGAGTTTTCCAGTAGTGGGCAACAAGCATGACACAGAAGAGAGCCATAATATGGATCTTGTAAGAGAAAATTACGATAGTGAATATAGATAAATAAAATCTGACTTTTAGGCATGGTCAAAAGAGATCTCTTCAGTTTGAAAATGTTTGACAGCAAAACTGAGTAAGGATTTAAATGTTATCACATGCAAAAGGCGAAGGACTGTGAAGAAGTAAAGTTGATGACTATCAAGGAATTTTAAAGTGAAGCTTAAAGAGAAGAAAGACTATTCTGCCATCATGTACCTCAGAAATCAGGTCTCAAATAGAAGATTTAGATGAGATTTTAGCTTTGAATGATAAATTCATTTGTCTACCCTCCATTTTTAAACTTTGATTGTTCTGGAACTTAAAAGAGTTGAGGATAAGTTGAATCATAATCATATTTCTCAGTTACTCAGTTTTCAAGGCCATTTTCTCAGATTGTTCTAAGAATCATAAGTCATGTTCCCAGTCTCAAGGCAGCTGTCACTGAGGAATTTTGTGTGAGCCTTTCAGGCTCTTTCTCTGGTATGAGATGTTTGTTTTCTGGGATGAGGAGATTTACCTGATTTCTGAGGTGACCTAATCTCCTGCATCCAGGTTTAAATTTTCAATATCCTTAGTTCATTACCTTTTACCAATTTCAAAAATTCAAGTTTAAGGCAGAAAGGCCAGAGAAATATTTTCCTGATATGCACATAAAGTCAGATAAAAATGCATGGCAATAGAAAACAGTTATATGGAGACCATCCAAAAGAAATCAACCGTACAAAATGTAACTTAAATAAGGAAGTTGAAAAAGAACCCTGAAACAAAAAAAAGAACAAAAGATAAAAGTATGCACAAAAAGCAGTTAAAGAGGTTGCTAAAATAAATTCTGTTTCCATCATGGAGAAAAGATGTGAAGAATAAAAAGCAGTAAAAAACTTAAATAGAGGAATTTTTAAAAAAAATCCATGGATGACAAACTGCAAAAGGAAGATGTCAGGAATATTTACACTGTCCAGCCAATCAATAAAACCACGACACTTACACAATCTACTTTCAAAGGCTTATGTCAGTTATTGAGGGCACAAAAGCTATTCTAAATACATAAAATATATAAAATATAAATACATAAAAAAACTCGGAAGTGTCCTTCAATTTTTTATTTGTGGATCTATCTAGTTGTACTCTTACTCTCTCAGGATCTAGACCATATAGATTTAAAACTGTAAACATTTAGCATAATTTGGCCTTCAGATAAATAGCAAGTATTTTACAACTATGACAAAAAAAAAAAAGGAACAGTTTGCATAAAATCATGAATTGGATTTTGTCCATACCATTCATTCCAATACAGAAAGTACAGGAAAATAAGCATCACATATTGACAGCTTATGTAGAAATAATGTAGTATGCACATAAACTTATTAATTCAGTTTTATTTGAGATTAAATTCAGCCTTGGAAATCTACTTTCAAATGCAATTTAGGCAGCCAAAGACATTGATGAAGATTAATTTCATTTAGCTGACTCAGAAATAAACTTACTATATGTGCATCCGTACACTTCAATGCGCATTCCAATCCTGCCATTTGGATTCCAGTCCAAAGGCACAAAACGGAGGAATCTTGCTTTAATAGAATGCTGAAGCTTATAGTACACGACACTGTCTGCATTGGTGTTTCCAGAAAACGCCTAGAAAATGAAAAAGAAATCAGCCACATCCACATTGAATACAGAAATATATGGAAGTATCACTGATCTTTTAATTTTATATATTTTACTTCCATTTCATCTGGCAAACAGTCAAGCACAGGAATAAAATACAATTGTCAGTGAATTTTACAGGAACATCAGGACGATTCAATATTGATGATTCCTTTGGATAAGGTGTTAACTAATCTGTGTATTTAGGGCTGATGCCCCATGTAGCAAAGTATTTAACTGCTTCTAAAATTTTAGTGAACGAACCCTGCTAACCCGAACATTCCTGTCAAAAAACACATGGAATATCCTCACATTTCAGTGCATGGCTCTATCGAACACTTTAGCATAAAAAAACTGAGTGATGTCTACAAACTCCTTCTACTGAAAGGCTAAATGGATTTCATTGCAAGCCTATGTTTTAAATGCATAGCATGCTGTTTTTAAAATGGTCTTATATTGACAGATCATGGTAATAAAAGACTTATTTCCAACTAAAGAATCCAAATTGTAAAAAGGATGTGTTTCAGTGTCCTGTTAAAAGAGAAGAATCTTTATTTCAGTTTTTTAACAAGGTGAAAGAAAAAAAATAAACTTTTTTTTACAGTATTTGACTGATAAAACTACTTTCCCATTTTCTTACATAAAAAACCCAGAAATACATAAAAATTTAGAGAAGAAATTTTAAAAAATCTGTAATAATAAGCCATAGCATTCTAAAATCTGGAGAATATTTTCTGATTTCTCTGGGTCGTGTGGTGTTTTTTTGTCATTACCTGTTTTTGGTATGTGAAGCATGAAGAATTTGTTCAGACATTTTGAATCCAAATATCTGATGGCTCTCTGAAATATTTAGATGAGCCGTATTTAAAAGATTATACCTTTCTGGCTGTATGAACAGTGCTGTTGCCATAGCTATAAGCCACAGATGTTGCAGCTGGAGAAGTACATAGCAACCAACATCTTTAGGTATGCAGCTTCTCTTTCCATAAGTTTTAGAAACAAAGATGAGCTTCACTGCATTCATTATTTATCTTTCTATACACAGATTGTTGCACCTTCTCTCTCCTGTAGTAGTAAAATTTCAGTAAATTTTAATCACTAAACTTTGAATGGGGAAAAAAAAAGGAAATTTCATAAAAAGACCCAAAACCAAACCAACCAATCAAAATGAAAATCAAAACAGTTAGTGAATTGGCTTATTTAAGCTAACCTATCGGGCTAGGAATGAGCAATGAGAGTTAGTGAATTTGAATATCCATTTTTAGCTTTATGCTTTGTAATTCCATTAAAACAGTACCTAAAGGTGGAAATATAACAAAAATCAGAGGAAATCTACTATTTGGAGGGTGAGACCCTTCCAGACATCTTGTCCCTTCAAATCCTATTTGCAGTCTGTAACAAATATAACTGCCCATGAAAGCACCAATTAGTTTGTTAACTGAACCAGAAACGGGCCCCAGAAGTTTAAGCACTGCGAGCAAATGAAGTGTTCAGTTAAGATTTAAATTTTGCAAAATTGTTTTTGGAGAGCAGCCACCTCATAAAAATTAATTTGAGTTTTGAAAACAGACTGTATGTGGCTTGATATTTTTGCTGTAGGGTATATTTAGACTGTCGTTTTTTTAATTCAAAATTTGGGTTTTGGCTTCAACAATAACCTAAAAATACTTCAGACTACTTCTTTAACACCATTCAGAATGGCTAGTTTGGAAAACAGTATTTTTTTAATGCAATTTTACAAGGCTTTTATCTGGGAAAACCACGTTTTGCAGTGTATCAATTGTGCTGAGTACTAAATGGGTCTTTATTTCTTGTTTTAAACAGTCTAAAGGTTAAAATAAGTATTTTGATTTTTTTTCAGTCCAAGACCCCTTCAAAAAAAGAGAGGACAAAATCAGCCTGCCTTTTCTCTAGGTTACAGTATTAAAGGTGCACCTGAAACCTATGAAAGTATCCTGTAAGCTTTTTAGAGAAGAATCATATTCAACGTTTCAGACAGTCCTGTCTTTACAGTAGAACACAACTACTGTTTCATGGTCCAATCCAGCAATCTTTAAAACATAGAATTTATAAACACATAATGAGCTTTTTTTCATTCTACCCCTCTCCTTTAGACTGTTCAGACCACTTCACTCTTATGCCAAACTACGTATAGGGAACGTGCCATTACTTTAGATTATCCTCACAACGTACACAGATAGCTAATGATTAAAAAGATGCCATGTGGCATCTTTTAATAGGAATAACACACCTCTATTAATAGGAATAACACACCTAATAATTGCACCTAATAAACACTGTTTAAAATGTTTGCATAAATATTAATAGGGTCATACACTTAACCCAATATAACTGTTTGTCGACTCTTATTAATGTATTTACATCAACTACATATTATACTGATTCCTAATGGCTTGAAAACATACCATCTTCCTTAAAGAATGCAGTTTTTGAAACACTGAAATACTATATTGCAGTTTAGCTGTAAATAGTAACAGGGCCACTTAGCAGCAGAGATATCTAGGTAGGTGACACTCCACAACATATGTCATTGCATGAAGTAGAAGCATTCTGGGCTGTACTGAAGCCTGAACTGGGAGCCTGAACTGCTCTCAGACTTGGAGAGTTTAACTGTCCCACTCAATTTCTAATCCAGTAACTTCTTATCTCAAGCTATTTTAACCCTGCTTTGAAGACAGAATTATTCAGTTCATTATGGTGTCAGAAAGCAGAGATGCACTCTGGAGTGGTAGATCTAAGTCCTGTCCATAGGAGGGCATTGGCAAGCTGAGAGTGATTGTGAAGGTAAGCTTGCATCAAGACAAGGTAAAAAAGCTCCTCGGTTTCTCTGAACATCCTCTATGTAGAAAGCACATGTGGGTGTTGACCAGGGATAATATAGGCATCCTGTTCAAAACTTTCCCACCAATCAAAAATTCTCCCAGAAATCAAACTGTGTAGGACCCACAATTCAGATAATCCAGAGGACATGACCCTTATTTACAAATATAACTTTACTGTATAATATACTAAATAGATGCTGTAAAAAATAATACTAAATAATATGCACAAAGCTTTTACGTGTTGTGTACCCATTGCTGTGAATATATTTATTACAAATATTATTTTTAAAAATGTACATATATAAATAAATATAGGTATACTTGGCTGCAAAGCCCCATGTAGTGATCAATAACAAGTAGTAGAATAGGACCAAACCTGAATAACTTCGTCAGAAGAGAAGTTGTGGTACTAGTGTACCTTAGGATGGGTCTAACTTCATCATGTGGTTTATAAATTCCAGTACCAACCACAGAAAAAATCAGCATGAAGTAACTGGAACTGTTTGTATAAACTACTGCCTTTAAAAATGTTGCAGGATTAACTAATCTCTCCCATTTTCTCCCAATATGTCTAAATCCAAGTTTATATTACAGTTTAAATTATTTATATCTCAGTAATAAAAAGGAGTACCTCTTCCAGATAACCTAGTACACAGTACAAGTACACATCAACTGACAGGCTTTCTGAACTAGAATCCAAACACTCGGACTCATCCTTCTCATCCTATTACCACTGTGGTGAGTTATTGTTAGTCTATTGAAGTGGCTCCCCAAAGTCAACAACTATGAACTTTTCAGTTAAACTGAAAAAATGTGAAAGTCCTTCACTCTGACCAGAGAACACTGTAACAGACAATTGCCTCCTTTCTTAGATGTCTGCATTACAATTATAGGGCTAGGACAAAATGATCACAAATGTTAAATTAACAGATTTTTAAGACTTCGTTGGTTATAAATGATGTATGCAAAAGCTAGCTGATATGTCTCATATAAAATAATAACAGTGATATTATACTGAGAAGCCCTGTGCCAACAGTTATTTACTGTACCTTTCACTAGATCTTTAATTGTTTGAAGACACAGTTGAAATATAATAGCGTTATCTTAAGTTGATCAAAACACACAGCAGTTACACATACTCATAAATCTGAGTGTTCATAATGTCTTTTGTAAAGCAAAGACAGCACATATTAATGACAACCTGATTAATATAGACCAGACAGAAAAAACACTTAGCAGAAAACCATCATAAATTGTTGTTCCAGTCAATGTTCACTGCTTGTACCACCTAAATCCCTATTCCTGCACTTAAAGCTTTCCATCACTGTCACTCAGAGACAGGACAGTGGGGTAAATTATACAAATACTCTTTCAGTCTATCTCTTTCTCTTATTTCTTTACATATGGTGAGTGTTTTATTCACTGTCATGGTTCTTCCCCTATTTTTTGGTCTTTCACCATGTGAGTGGAATATGGAACTTTATATATATTATGGAACTTTACATAAGTTCCATAATAGCTCCAGAACTAAGAGATGAAGAGAGGATGAGACCACACTTATCAGTTAATTTATCAAAGGTGACATCTGGCATTTCTAAATGGACTCCAGATATTACTTCTGCCCTTCTGTTTTTTTAGGGTTTTATTTTTTTGGGAGGGGGGATGTTCTTTTTTGTTGTTGTCGTTTTGGATTTTGGTTTTTTTGAGACAACAAGTGAAACAATTTGCTTTCATGTTAATATAGAAGAGGGATAGTTCAATATCTAAAATTAGGCTAATGGAAAAAGATCGTGAGGTTTTCTCTTCTTACAATAGTAGCAGTTGGATATAACATTGCAGGGGTGCACAAAATGTTTGAATCTAAGGCCCTTGAACAGCTTCTGTTAGTCAGAAGAGTTTTATCAACAGCTAGCCATGCTCATTTTGAAATGGGCTTAATAAATTCTGTTTTCTTTCTCATTCTTTATTCCTTTTATGTTCAATATAGCTGAAATGAAAAGGTACTCAATTTTCCAAATGATATGGTATGGGGACTAATAAATAAAATAAAAATAAAAATTAAAAATATGTATGTTTAAGCCACCAGCCTCAACAGGTGTTTTGAATTCTTCCATCTACCTTATTTCATCATTCAGATGTAGTAAAAAATGTTATGTGAAGTAACTTGTCACCATCAGAGGGAGCTCTTGTATTGACACAACTAGGCGCAACATTTCCCTTTAAAAATTATCACAGCAATTTTTCCTTATAAAATCCCAATATAGAGTATGAATCTACTATGTTTTATCTACTAATACCTAATTACATGGACCTCAGAAATATTCCTGAAAATTGAAAATACGAATGTGTTTCATAAAAGTATTACTGGAATTTTACACACTCTTTAACAATGCTTGAAGATAAGCTAACTCTTTATTTGAAATGAATATAGATATGCTTTTTATAATATGGATCTGTAGTCAATGAATTTAGATTCTGATATGCCAAAGGTAGGTGTGATGATCTCAGAAGGTAGCAACCAAAGAAATTTCGGTAGTTGTATTTTAAGTTTTTTCCCCCTTGTTTTTTAATAAATCCATTTGAAAAAATCTGTAAAATATGAATACATTTTGAATCTGGGGTAAAGTGCAACTGTCCTTTCACTTTCAAATCAATTTGAAGTTTAATCACTACTCTTCTTCCGGGTAAACAAATGTTTTTACTAGTTTCTTTAATCTGGAGTACAAAATTAAATTTATACACTTAGAAATAGTTAACTCCATAAGTGTTATCAAATATTTTCAAAGGGGCAACAACATATTTAAAATGTTTATTCACGTATTTGCCTGTTAAAATTTGAAAATAAGAAAATTGTGCAGGTGGTACAGTTCTCATTGAATGAAATTTATGAAGGAATCACAATTCACTATTGTACTTCTGTAATACGTGACATAACCCAGAGATTACCAGAAAGGTAATCCAGGTAATTTATAACTACAATACCTTTAGTGCAACAGCTGGGTATGAAATCCACTGAAATGTCAAAACAGCATGTGGGAATTCTGTTTGCTCAAAGCGATATAAAAAAAGAAATCCCAAACAAACATTTTATTAATACTATATTATAAATTTTATTTTCATAAAATTTCACACCTTGCTTTGAAATGAAATTAATTATCAGAAAGAAAGGAAAGAAACCTTAATAACTGTAATATAGAAATGACACAGCAAATACTCTTATGTTCTAAGGATCATAAAAAATATAATAGTTCAATAATAAGCTTTCCTACTAAATTATTTCTGTGGCTTTTCATACATGATGTCTCATGATTTCTACCTTTAAAGAAATTTCGGTAAATGAATTCTTTTTTAACTCATCTTTATGGATTTAGACTAGTGTATAACATCAAACTAACATGACAATCAGTTTCTTAGGTTGCTGCAACATTACTCAAATACCTCACCCATTTCACCAAAAACTTTAGTGGTAAAATTTCACTTTTCATATAGGGCTTGCCATTCTGGTACTTAGAATACCTTTCAAAAGAAACCAACTTCCCTATTTTTAGCTTTACTCTGAAAAAAGATACTATGAAATGAAAAGCTAAAAAAACTCACTGAGATTAAATGTTTTGGATATGATGAGAACAATAAGGCTGTAAGAACATTCTGTTTGCTAATTCTAATTCTGTGCAAAAGTGTTCAGCAAATGTATATTAGGGTTGCATTCAGCAGTTATCAGGAACTAGTAAAAATATGTGGGAAGTATTTCCTGTTAAGAACATTTAGAATACAAAAGTAGACCTTCAGTTTTTCAGAAACATCAGCATTCATGGTGGAGCCTATTGCTCTAGTAGGCGACTGATGCCTCAGAAATGTAATGCAGAGAGCAAAGTCTGCACTGTAAACATACTACTAGATCACTTAGGAATATTTACTAGAGTGCTCTCTTTGAGCCCAGGAGATGTGTCTTAAAAGCCACACTGAATATAATAAAATCAACTTCCTAGTTATTTGTCATATGGAGAATTCGTTTCTAACACAGACTTCAGGTATTTGGATAACCTAAGCAACAAACTAACTGCAGTTGATTCTTTCCGGTACTGCTGTGCATTTAAATAGAAATTAATGACTAGAAAATACCAGTGACCAGCAAATTTGGCATGCAACGAGAGACCACATGATGGGCAGCCAACAGAATGGACACACCTTCAACCCCCAGCGAATGGGTACCTTTGTGGGAGGGAAAGAAGTGACTGACACGGTGGTGCCCATCAGCTACAGGACAAGGCAAGCAGATTGGCACAGGTGCCTCCACAAAAGAAAGGAATACAGAAAAACTTTGCAGAAACAACATTAAGTTAATCCTCAAAGTGAGACTGGAGAGGACAATTTTAGGTGACAAAGTCTCTTTCCAGGTACAAATTTCAATAACTCCACGGCTCACAGGGAAAACCTGACACATGGTTTGCAGCCTGAAGACACATCAGTGAGGTCACCAGCTTTCTGCCACCAGACAGGGCTATCTGGTGGAAAGCAAAAGGAAAGCACCTGTACCAATACAGTACTAACAGTAATTCTGATACATCACTTTCTATGTGAAACCTAAAATGATCAGGCTCCTTTACTCTTATCCCATCTCCTCCACAGCATATTTTACTTCATCTTCTCATTTCACTAAGGTAAAAAGGCAGAGGAAAAAAAAACAAAAATGTATCAGGAACTGACAATGTTTTGATTTCAGCTGTCCCAACTCCTGTATCCCAAGTTTAAAAACACAAATTCAAGTTACTAATATTGATTTACCTCAGAGATAGGCTGAGTCCCTAATGCTTACTTCAGAGTCCCTAGTGTTACTGCATATATCACTGGGATCTAGCTCTAGGCTAAGGCTGTTATAATATGAGAGAAATGCATAACCCAGAAGTAAGAACCCAAAAGTATATATCTTAAGGATACAACAGGGTGAACATAGCACTGAATTTCAAATATTTAAGGTCTTTTAAGGTTTTTCAACTCTAATAGTCAGAAATCAGACTACATGGCATAAATAGGAATAAATTTCACTTAGTGCACATGACATCATGAACCCTAACTCTGATTCTTCAGAGGAGGAGATGACTTCATGACTGAATATATGGGAATAATACTGGTTATTTGTGATGCTAATTTCTTTAGTTCATGTAAACAGAGCAAACATTTAGTTGTACCTCTACGCATGCAATTATCACTATGGGTTAAAGCTAAAATACAGACCAAAGAAAATGGGTTGAAGCTCACACAGATTATTCAGTCCACACACCAAGACATCAACCACAATAACACTGCAAGACAATCAACCATTTCCTTAAAATAACTAACTGCTTTCTGGATAAAGTGGCATTGAATATGCATATGAAGATTGTTTCTTTATACTAAAAAGAATTCATCTTAAATAAAAGAATTTCAAGAAATTTTGTTTTTCACTTGGTATCCCTAGAAGGAGGCTCTCATACCAGCAACAAGCTTGTGAGACAAAAATGAAGCCACACAACTCTCATGAAGTAAAAGTGTTGCCAGCTTCTAATATCATCATTTCCAGAACACTGAATTCATGTCTAACACTTATGAAATGCTTGAGGGATGAGAGACAGTGAAAGTCATTTGTGCATGGCACTTGAAATTATGATGAGTACAGGTACATGGGTGGTCATTCTCTCAAACTAAATTATTCCTTGCTCAAGAGTAGTCTGGAAATTAATTTTTATTCAATTAGCTTTGATACTCAAAAGAGACTATGTGGGAACGGCTTTTCTAAGAGAAAAAATAACAGTCCAGAGTGGAATGAAGATGGTCCAAAGTCCATTTTGTAAACCAAAATAGTGGATGGATAGCCCATCATGCCTTTCTGTACAGTAGGAAAAGAAAATAGCTAAATAGTAAGATTTTTTTTTTCATGTAGACATTGCTTGTGGAACTTGGAGCTCCATAAAATGCTATTTTCTTTTACAAGAATCTTGAATACAAGAATGCTAGTTCTTTGACTAAATGTTTGTGAAATGGGATGTAATTTCAAACAAACTTTTAGATGACTTTTAATGTATAGAAACTTGCAGTAACCTGTAGGAAGGAGTGTGATAGATTAATGTGTACTGCTTTAGGTTTTTTGGAATATTTCAACCTAAAGATCTTGCTTACATTGTAACATCTTTAACTGCCTTTGGTGCACACCGATGCTGCAGAATGCTTATAAATCAAGCTATTTCAAGTGGATATTTTTAGTTTGCAAGTCATCATTACCTACTTGGTGCATCTGGAAAAAAGCAAAGTGCAAGGCAGAAGAAAATGGAGAATTATCCTCTTACACCTTGAGAAAACTGCATCTGAACAGATGAACTGATTCTGAAATGCTTTTGAAAAACATTCAAACTTAGATCTAACTGAGAACCTGAAGGAATTCAAAGGTATATCTAAATTTGAACTCTAGTATTGGGTTTGTCTTTAACTTTTTACCTTTTTTTTTTAGTCTCCTGTAGGATTTCTTGGGGGAAAAAAAGAAAATAACATGTGATGCTTGTAACAAACACTAAAATCTGTCTCAATGCTATTCCCCCAGTTGAATTAGGGACAGGTGAATTTGCAGAGATGCATACTAGTAAAATTGTTCTTACTCCACTTTACAAATACAGATTGCTATCAGACAAAGGTAATTCTACTGGGGACTGTTTTCTCCTTCATTTGCAACCAACATTTAAGTGTGCACAGTTCACAATTCATTGTTAAGGACAGAAAGGACTTCAGGTATTTTATATATAAAAAGAAAAAAGAAATAATAAGAAAGCAAAAAGAAATAATAAGAGCTGATATTTAAACTGCAGCCAGTTTCAAAAACATTTTGTCACCACATAGGAGAACAACTTATTCCTTCCTTTTGATAAGTGTATTTCAGTATGTGTGTGTTACAGTAGAAACTCCATTATATTTCTTAAGGCAGGCGAAAATCTGGAAAAAAATATATTAAGATAAAGATCAAGCACGAAGTTACCTGATCACAATTCAACGAGAGTGATTTCCTTGGAGAACCCAGAGAGCAAAGGCTAAAAACAAATTTCTAGATAACAATACAATATAATTAACTGAACAATTACAGAGTAATTCATCAGTGTCTTTTACAACTAGTAGGGGCAGATAAATATTTGGGAAAAGGAAGGAGGTGAAACACTTCATCAGTTCATGTGGTCCCTCCATCTGATACTGAGTGATCCACTCAATGTAGTAGGAAGTGCTCACAGAAGTCAACACACTCATTCTAAAGACCATTCTCAAGTTTCTAATTCTTGCAATCTAATTTGTTTTAAAAGTTGGCAAGTTCATACTTCATGAAAGCCACACAAGTTTTGGGGTTTTTTTAACCTATGTTAAAAGCTATGAATTAAATCACTGTCATATAATCTGTACTTTGTAAAAGCAACCTTCTCTTTTAAACAAGGAATTGTTTGCTCCTAAAAACCTTTGTTGTCATTGAATGAATCAATGATCGGGATCATTGTAAAAGAAGACTGCTTCTGTTAGGCAAATTATCACCTTTGCATCAGAGGTAATTTCAAAATGACACAGGAAAAGGACATGAAAATTCAATATGGTATCATTTGTAAATATTTTTAGATCTGTCAGAAAATGGAAGTCATTCTTCAACTGCCTAACAATATTTCAAATTATCTTCATATAACACAGAGTGAGTAAAAGATTTCTAATAAATTCAAAATGAAAATGTCATTCACATTGTATTTAAAATATTAATAAATGTCACATTTTGTTATCTTAATTTTTCAAACCACAAAATAAGAAGCTTTTTAAGTATTTATAAAGAGTATGACACTGCTTTGTAAACGTATTTATAATACAAAAAATTCTTCACAAACGTTTGAAATAAATACACATTTTAAAAACCCAATAACAAGAAACACACAATACAATCATGGATTATCACAAACACTAATTTGTGATGCATTGCACAATCTCTTTATGTAATTCTTAAAAAAAAAAGTTATTATTTTAATACTTTTGCAACTTTAAGTTACTTATGATAGATTAACACATGGGGTTCCTTAAGATATGTTGAATGTACTGAATTTTTTTATTCTAAAGTATTATTAACTGAAACTCAAAACTAGAAAAAAAATTTTAAAAACTCAACCAAAACCATCCCTTCAGACTTCTCAGACTCTGCTTTTAGTATATATGCTGTTATCTGTCATTCTACCTCTGTGTGAAGTCTGTCCTAAGGGGACTCTTACGAGGACAGCAGTCCCTAGGAATGCACAAAACTTCACCTCTGTCATAATTAACAAGGCACATGGTCATGTTCACTGCCAGTGTACCTGGTCTTTACTTGTTAGCTGGTAAAGAACAGATTTAAATTACCATCTCTCATACAAAGATGGCAATTCCAGAAGCGGGTAGTCTGTGTGGCGATCAGCTCTTTACATACATGAGATTGTAGACCAAGAGTCATCTTGCCAAAGATGCAGAATGCATTGAAAATAAATTGAGGAGAAAATTATTCTGCCACAGATAATAAATTCTAGGACCATAATTAGGATCTGGAATGATTGAAGCTGATAAATGAATATGAAACACAAACTTACAGGCACTATTCTGCAGTTTTTTTACTCTTTACAGATGAAGACTATGAAAGTTGGTCTTGTAACATGAACCATCTGTGAGTTTCTGTGTTGTATTTTTTATGTTGTTGGCATGACTAGATATTTTGACAGTGATAAATAATAAAAAAGACCATCTCTTTCAGACTGAATTTACAAATTTACCTGTATTCTAACAGAGAAAAAGAAAAATCCAGCAGAGAAGTAATTAACCATGATCCCTACTTGTTTACCTGGCTTCCCCTCCTGTAGCCCTACTAGACAAAAATAATTATTCATCCATCGTGTTAGATGGATAAATCAAGTCTTTCTATTTGACATTTGCTTCTAAAGTCGGAGGTGGCTGGCTCCAACAGCTTTTAGCTGCTAAAGATCAAGATGGAAAATTCTACAACGGAGGTCTGTCCTGATCTACACCTATTTGTGCAACACAGTAGAGATTCAGGAGTACCAAAAAAAAAAGCAAAATTATTCTAACAAATGAAAGTATATAGTTATACTCATTGAAAATATCCATTGACTTGGAAAGGATATTGTAATTGACTCCAGCCTAGCTCCCTCTCACCACTCAGTTCAAAATGCTGAATGCTTGACACTACGTTTGGAGTTGAAATCCCCACTTAGACCTACTATGCAGAAGATTCAGAACATCTTTCATCAATAATCATTTAAAAAAATATCATTCAATCTTACTTAATTTTGTAATAATTTTTCATGACTTTTGTAGCTTTTCTCCTTGCACAACTGAAGTAAGCTGCTGCTGTGTTGTCTACTATATGTTTACTTTAGAAACACAAAACTAAAGAAAGGCATTTTTAGCATGTTTTCTTCTGGGAACAGACCCTTCTATATCAAGCAAAGAGCTATTGCTCTTTACAGAAACAGAGGACAAGGCTGCTACCTAACTTTTAAATCTTCCTTTTCTTCCAGGCTCTTTTTTTGACCAAGACCTCCTAAAAAGTCTCTTGGCAGCTTATATCCTTGCTGCTTTCTGCACCTTACCAGATTGAGGAGAAACTTTCAATTCTGTTCTAGGACTATTCCGTGGTTTTACAGCATAGTTTTTATCGTGCTCACAAAGGGGTGAATTACCTCCCCCAACTTGTTCTGAGGTCTTTGACAGATGTCAGTGACTGCAATAAAAAGAAAACCATCAATTTCTATTTTGTCCCAGTCATAACTTTCTAATCGCTAAGCTAAGCCTACAACCAGCATTATAAATCTAAAGATTACCTTGGACACAGAGAATTCTGTAGTTTTCTCTAACTGTGGTCCAAGAAAGAGATATCCAGCTCCAGCTCAGCAAAACTAAATTAACAGAAAAACTAATCAGAGCTGTGTAAGCATTTCAAGAACAGATCTCAAGGCTTTGAGCAGAGACCCTTGCTGGGTACCCTAAATCATATGAATACATCTTCAGCTAGGATGGCAGTCAGTGTCCCACTGTGGGAGGACACTGCAGTTGTACAACCAGCTGCCCTTTCCTGGCCACACCAGGGCGCTTTCACGCGCCCTTTTACTCTTTGCAACCCTTGCAATACATCCACTCTCATGCTGCCAGAGATTTGCTCCCTGCAACATGAGCTTTGCCATCATGCTGCTCATCTTCACCTTGGTAAGAAGGCTTGAGTATGGGGTCTACAAGCTACACACATACCCAGACAAAAAACTTGCCCTACACAAGTAAATTGTACTTCAAATATGACATTAAAATCCTATTATTACTTCTATTATTGAAAATACAGGGAATTTTGGGAAAAGATACAGGCTGTTATGAAGTGAATTTCAATCCATGCCACCAAAAATCTGTTAGAATTGACTCACTGCTTCAGAAAATCGTAAATTAGGATGGTGTTAGAGACATTCCTTCCATGCTACAACTAACCTTCCCAGGATGATCAAAATCAAGTATGAAAACTAATTATAGTCTTCAACAATGACAGAAAACATGGTAAGTGTAAGACTTTTTCAATGGTATATTCAACACAGAGTGTGAAAAAGTGGAAAAAACACCAGAAAAAAACCTACTTGCTAAATTCAGAATATTTATTATTTTAATACATGTCTAAGAAAACACTTTTGCTCAGCTAAAATACTGCTTCATAATTCCACTGATATAACCTAAACTGACTGCATTTTTAACAAAGCAAAGATCTGATCTCATGTGAACAAAAGACTAAGCATTTTAAAATAATTCCATTGAGGAGAGTATTTTCAATTGAAGTAATAAAGTTTAATTTTTTTATTAGAGAAATTAGAAAAATAGAAAGAAAAACATGTCAGATGAAAGAACAAAGTATGTGGAAAATCTACCGTAACAAACCAATAAAGCAAGTTAGAATAATTGCAGTGTGCTTTATTTAGACTGAGGAATGCATGCATGATGAATCAACCACTCAAGCCCTCCTTAAGTAAAATCTGTTTGTCAGAAAATTAGCTATGGATACTTAATCCAATTAAGAACTTAGCTCTTTCTTACTGTTTCGCTTCATCAAACTAGAATTTGGCAATCTTAATTATTTCCTATCTTCCTATTTTCAGAAAGTTTGTTTGTGCTTTTAGAGTTTTGTTTTTCTGTTGTTTTTTTGTTATTTTTTTCTCCTCTGGGTTTTTTTATAATTCTTTCTTTATTTCTTATTTTAAAAGTCAGTTTACTAACTATATGTATTTTCATTATTTCTGAAAGGAAAGAAAGCATGTGCTATAAACAAACTAAAAATAATTTATTTTTTAGCAATTAATACACTGCAAGTGCATTTGCCGTTTGTATTTTATTTATTTCTTAAGAATTTATTTTAAATAAGCTACCTTAGAATGCAAAAGAATGGAAACTAAGGGAAAGTCAAACTTAAAAATATTCATGTTTCATATTGTTCCTGGCAATTTTAAATATATTTAAAATCATGAGTTAGCTTAGCCTTCAGTAAGGAGAGGTATTATTGTTTTTCTTTTTTGTACATTAAATCTCTTTTTATATCAATTTGAGGGCTCGATTGAACCATTCGTAAGAAAAAATTTAATCTCATTAGTGAGTTCAACTTTTTATCGTTAAGAGATAAGTTTATTATTAAATCAAAATACAACAGTGTTTTTCATTAATAAATTTGTCCTAGCTTCAATAACAAGTATTATTTTTGCCATGCAATTTATTTATATTATGTACACTATATTCACATATATCTTTTTATATTTTTCTGCACCTGAGACCACACAAATTTTTCAGTCTTGCAGAAGCTACCATTAAAGAGTTCAGATTTCTCCTACTGGCATTCATGACAATATCTTTTAAACTTTAAACTTCTCCTGTCTACATCGCCAGAGGCAAGGTACTTCTTGTTCCTAAGGCTCACCACCACAAATAGAATTGGAGTGGTTGCAGTTGTTCAAAAGATTATATCCTGCACTAAAGTAATTCTGACAGAGGATTTTTTTTTTCAAGTTTTTTGTTTTAATGTTTGCTCTTTGTTATATGGAAGCTAGTAACAGCACAGAGCATCTGGATCTAACAAAAATACACCTCTTTCTTTTAAAGACTATGATCTTCTAGACTTACTAAATAAAAACTGGTACAGATTCTTTACTACTCCAGACTAATTTCTATTCTATGTTAGATAATTTCTAAGTAGGATTTTTTGGCTTGAATAACATTTGTTTTCTGAGATAACATAGTGGAATGAAAACGTAATATCAACACCTCACAACACTAATTAACCAAACTGTAATGCAGACTCCATATGAACAACAAAATCTGTCTTCAAACAAATTATAATAGCATTATGATAAATATTGTCTAAACAGATAAGAGCCACAGAAAATACCATAGTGTGATTATCCATTATTCAAACATCCCAAATTTAATATCAAAGATGTGTTTGCCATATGATACAAACCACTGGTACAATTAATTCTCAGAAAGAACAAGTGAAATTTTCTGCATTTGGGAATATTATAAAACACAGAATGTTTATTTCATCACAGCAAGCATCCCTAGTTATTTGCACTTACAAGATGTTTTAGAAAATATATAAAGTATGATATGAAATATGCTTATTTTAGTGGCAATATTCACCATTACATTTGCCCTTAAAGGTACTCCTGTAATGAATGGAGTCTTCAAAGTTTAAGCAGCCTACTCAGAAAAAACATCCCCAAAGGGATGAGTTGATGAGTTCTATTGAGTCATGAGCAGGGTATGTTATTTTCACTCAGGTCTACTGGTAGAGGCAATGAAGAACTGACCTTCTTTTTCTTCATGACACTGTGCTTACAGAATTCTGTCACATTCACACCCAATATTCATTTTCCAGGCCACAGAATTCCAGTCTATTCAGTCACTTCTTTCATGCCAGATGTCTGCTTTTTAATATTTTAAAACATAATTTTCTGAATATTTTCCAGTTCAGCTATATTATTTTGCAATGAATGATCAGATCAGCGCTGCAAATATCAACAACAAATACACATTCACAGTGGAATAACAAGCTTTTCTGTCTCATTTGCTACAATTTCTTAATAATTCTAACAGTCTATTTTCATCTTTGTTCCAGAAGACTAAGCTGATAATTATAAATGTTTCAGAGTTTTCAGGTGTCATCTTGGAAGGAGCGTCCCAAAGTCGCTCATTTAACATGAAAGGATGGCAGATTTTTGGGGGTGTAATTTGGGGGATTTTTTTCCCATGTACATTTTGTTAGCAATGAAGACAGAATATCTGTATTTCTGCCTAATTACAGTACTTTATATGTAAATATTAGAAAGCCTCATAAATGCTCCAGGCCAAAAGCTAAGTCATAACTTCATCGGGGAGAAGTATTTGCTTTAACTTTTCCTTTTTTTCTCTTAATTTTTTTTAAATAAAAGAAGGCAAGAAGAAATTTTGGACCATATCAGAGAAAATTTAAAATAGCAAGGTCATATACAAGACTATGGAATAAACCAATATGTTAATTGTTTAATACATTTTGAGTTATGCACTTGTTACTGCAACACATTTTTTCCTACCTCTGGTAAGGAGATGCCTTTGGTGAAATATCAATATAGTATGTTTGCTTCAAAGAAAATGTGAATTTTCTCTGACATACAAAGTTACATTATTGTTTGGTCTAATAAAAAACAAACAAAACAAGACCTGAATGGTTGTCAGGAACACACTTTCAAAATTACACACATATAATGTCAAACAGTATTTTGAGCTGATATTTCTATGTCTGTGTGAGAAAGAGGCAGGAAACAGTGAATATTTAAGAAAGTATGTATAGCTTTGTAATTTTAACTGATGGAATCTTTTCAAATATGTGCATATTTTATGGATGCATGCTATCATTATTAATTTGCACAGATTTGAATATGAACCTGTGATAATTCAGCATTGGGTATGTAGATGAGGATAGGAATTTTGAGAGCTCAACGAATTGTAAATGTTAAAATCATCCTGCTTCTACAAAAATGAAATAAAACATTAATAGTTTTTCATTTGCTTCCATATCGTGTAACTAGTATTCCCTTTTGCAAAACAGAAGTATAGAAACATACAATATAAAAAAAGGAGAAGGTTAATTGCTAACCTAAACTTCAGAAATATTTGAAGAGAATACTATTTCATTTAATCATACGGTAATTTGGGTTGGAAAGTAATATATTCCAAATTCTTGCTTAAAAGAAGGTCAGCTACTAGGACAGACAGGGTTTCTCAGGGCTTTCCCAGTACCTGTCTTAATATTTTGCTGTGCATCCTTACATCTGTCACATGAACCTGTTTCTAGGAAAATTTTATTTTCTCCCCAGTTTTCTCACTTTTACAAGAGGTTAGAAAAGAAATGAGACAAGCAGAGAGCATAATTAAGCATTCATTCTGTTTATATCAGATTATTAATGGTTTGATTCTTCAGAGACGCAAAGTATATCATATCTTGATGAAGTCAATCATATGGGACACTACCTCTGGTGATATTTCTCCAGACACCACCCAAAGTAGATCAGAGGTTAACACAGCAATTTCACTTTACATTGCAGAAAATATGCTGGAAGAGAGATGAAATATCATGGATATCACATGATGTGAATAATTATATGCAGGTGGTGGGGGGGCGTTTTGACCTTTTTTTTTAAAAAAAAAATGACATGATGCTGACTGTTACAAACTAAACAGCTTGGGCACATCATGAGGATCTCATTTCATTAGCCAGACTCTTGGAAATAAAAATGCGTTATTAATCCAATTTTACTTGGACTTCATTACCTTCAATTCCCAAATGCCATTAACAAACAGGGAAGAAAAAATTAGAGAGAATTAGATTCTATTTGCTTATGTACTAATATATAGATAGTATAGAACATCAAGAAATTATATTATCTAATTTTAAAATTTAAAATATATATGATAATTAAAAATGCATGAAATATATTAGCTATT
Source organism: Ammospiza nelsoni (assembly GCF_027579445.1). NCBI lineage: Eukaryota > Metazoa > Chordata > Aves > Passeriformes > Passerellidae > Ammospiza > Ammospiza nelsoni. Next base: position 29,720,768 of record NC_080669.1, on the reverse strand, counting down.
CACCAATTCTTCCCTGATATGTATGTTTATTTTATCACCTCAGCTTCCACAGTACAGGTTCCAGGTTTCGACACTGTGCCACTGCACTCACAGAAAATGCAAACTACTGAACTACTGTACATAATTTATGACACAATAAGTATCTTGTAAGTCTCTAAAGCTTCACTGCATCTGAAGTATTTGCACCTCAGAAGAATAGAGACACATTTCCCCTAAATGGTATTCCCTAAACAGTGTGAAAAAAATACCAGTACTGATAATTAAGGACGACTTGTTTGTTTTCATTACTGCAGCTTATCCAAAAGTTTTTGTCTCGTATATAAACTGACAGAACTTTGCTTACAGCCTGCTACTACCTGAATTCCCTAAGACCAAATAAAATCATGGAAGAATATAATGAAATTCAACTCACTTAATTCTTCAATTATAGCTGCTTTTACTGGTTTCATCTTACTGGTGCCCTCCTTGATATCAACTCAACAAGGAGAAGCTGAAAATTATCATCTCACTGAGGGAAGAAAAGTTCTCGAGGACAATGCAGATCTTTTTCCTCACTATGAAGTCAAGTTTTCTCACATCAACAATGAAGCAAGAATCATTATCCTCTTTTGAAATTTTGTGAATTTGTATCGGCTAAATTAAAGAAACACAGCAAAACCTAAGTAACATACAACACAATTACGCATATTGCTTGGTTGTTTGGGTTTACCCTTCAGAACTAAAAGGTCACAAATCAGCATAATATTACACTAACAATGTCAGGTGACATTTTTAATAATGTAAATTAACTGGGAACTTAATCAGGATGAAAAAAAATTATGGAAACTTTACATAGAGTTCCTGGTAGGGCTTTTCAAGATCTTATCTTCACCATCTTTTATTGTTCTCACAATATAAATCTAAGGCTAGACTCTCCTGTGCGCAGAGGAGGACCATGAAGATACCTGAGGCCTGGAGCACTTGTCCTATGAAGACGGGCTGACAGAGCTGGGCTGCTCAGCCTGAAGAACACAAGACTTCAGGGAGGCCTTAGAGCAGCCTTCCAGTAAAAGGGGGCCTACAAGAAAGATGGAGAAAGACTACTTACAGGGGCATGAAGGGACAGGATATGACAGAACGCCTTTCAACTGAAAGAGGATAGACTAAGATTAGGAATTAATTAGGAAATAGTTTTTTACACTGAGGGTGATGAGGCACTGAAACAGTTTGCTCAAGAAGCTGTGGATGTCCCATCCCTGGATGTGCCCATCCTTGTGTGGGCAGCCTGGTCTAGCAGAGGGTGAACCTGCCCATGGCAGGGGTGATGGAACTGGATGATTTTTACAGTCCCTTACAACATAAACCATTGTATGCTTCTGTATGTACATAAATAACATATTTTATAATAAATGGGAAATACAGTTTTACACTCTATAAAATATTGTATTATATGTAGAAAAAGGTATATGAATGTAAAAAATAGCTACAGTGCCATGTTGCCAGTAGTACTGCTAATGATTATTTTTAACAGTTTTCATCACCTCATTCCCGAATTTTATCTCACAATTTCAGGACAATACTTTTCAATTCCTTGTTTAAAAACACCTGAAAATCACAGGTTTCTCATCTATAGCCACAATAAAAAGTAAAACTCAATGAAATTATTTCAAGTTTTCTTTTAACTTTTGTCAAGAATGTTGAAGAAGTATAATTCTATTTTTTTCATAATCTCTGAATAGTCTTTTAGTCATGATAATAAATTAAGAAATGGTAATAGCATTAAATTAAATTTCTGAGACACACGCTGTGACTCCTGGGGATGGTGTTGGGCAGAGCAAGGAATTGGACTTAATGATACTTAAGCGTCCCTTCCAACTCAGATTATTCTGTGATTCTGTGAAATTTCTTTAATGGCATTTATTTTCTGAAATGTCTGATTTCTAAATAAGAGGAAATATTAACTTCCAATATCTCTTGCCAGTCTGTAGACACTGAAAAGAACACATAAAACTATCCAGACTTGCACTACAAAAAAAGCAGCAGAATTTCACTGCCATCAAACTGGGTTTTGGTGGTTGCTTCATTGCTGTTTTGGCTGGTTGCTGGTTTATAGTCTTTTTGGGTTTGGGTTTGCTGGTTTATTTGTTTTTAATGTTGACTTGATTCATGTCACTCAAGCAGGTTCTTAAGAAATATCAAATCTCATCATGCTCAAAAATATCCTAAGAGGCAACTTTCTAAAATGTTATTACCATAAAGTTGACATATGTTTAATTTACTTACTGAATAACTTGCTGCTAAATTTTCATTTCTCTACCTCAGGGAGAAACCTATCAGTGAAGAATTAAGGGAATAAATTCTGATTTTTTTTTCACCAGGTGCCACTGCAAATAAAAAGGTTTCTGGGAGTAAATGCAGATACAATACAATCTGAGCAACATGAATAGATGAATCTACAGGGTTCCTTTGGGAAATATTTTGAAGAGGCATTATGTCAAAATTATTTGACATTATGAAATACAAACAGACTTTACAGGCAATCTGAAAAGTATTAATTTCTCAGCTATATTGCCGGATTTTCCAGTATGCTTGATATTTCTGAGGGAGATGCAGGAGGAAGATAGTTATGGAGAAGATAAAGATAAGAAGAGAATGACACCTGAATTCCAAAAATGATGATATAACAGGAATGGCAGAGGTAGGAATGAATAAGAGAGTATTTTAAATCTAAGAAGTAAAGACAAACTATGATAATTTTTAATTAGAATCTTTAATAATTTATTCAAAATAATCTTTAAAAACACATTAATATATATGACCATATTCTTAAAGGCAACACTGAGATAGTGCTAAGAGCTCCATTTCTAACATTTATTTATTTAATTATTGATCTAAAAGTTTTCAATGTCAGCTATATTTCTAACATATCTCAGACGTGTTTTGGTGGTCAACAACCTTCACCATGGAAAAATAACTGAATTAAGTTTTAAAAAGTAGTTTTTCCGAAGGACTGGAATATATGGAGAAAAGCAACAGTGCAAGCTGTTGTAATGAATTTCAGGCAGAAAATAATGTTGCCTGTAATGAAATTCAGACAGATTAGTAGACAAAAAAAACCATCAAGGGATGTAACGCTTATGAAAAATATAATTGAGTTTAAAAAAAATATCATTTATATTTTGCAAAATAATTTTAGGAATCTATTGAAAAAAATCAATCTAATCCTGAAAAGTAAGGGAATATGAATTTTTCACATTAGGGTGTTTTTAAATGTTTAAGTAGATGAGGATTTTTTTAATGCAAAACCTGTTAATTTTGGTGGTGGTGGTGGTGGGGGTTTTTTTTGTACCTTTGTGAGTCCATGTATTTACACTGCTGTGGTTCAAACTGATCAATACACCACAACATCAAAAATACTATTGTACATACTCTAGCTAGATTTTCTGCCGATTTTGGCATTTGAACTTTTCATGTGAACAATATTCCATAAAGTGGGTCAAAGTAACCTAAATTGTAATTATGAGGAAAACAGAACATATGAAACCTTTAATCTTCACACTATTAATGACAAGTGCCTGTTACATAAGAATTTAAAATGTGCTGTAGGATGAGCAGACACCATACCATTGTTTCATATCCTTGCTGAACGTTATTTTTGCAGTTTGGGTAGAAAGGAAGATTCTCAGCCATGCCACCAGAAACGACAGACTTCTGATTTAATTCCTTTTATGATGTAAAACTTGCCATTGCCAACACCAGAAAGATTAATCATCTCTCTTGAGAGCAGTGAGTTTAGCAGCACAAGTTAAGTGCGGACCAACATGCTTTAAAAAAACTGAATAAACCTTTTAAATTGATTATTTCATTAAAACAGTGAATTCTTTGTACTTCATCTAAGATATATTTACAATATGCCACAACAATTTGTCTACTATTCACAAGTAATGCTGGTTTTATGCAACTGTAGTGCTAACTTCTCTCAATTAGTTGAAGGTACAATATGAAGAAAATTCAAGCCTGTAGAGATACCAACTGCATCTTATTGATTATTATTGTGTCCTTGCAATTCCATATATTTCACAGACATTTACATTGGAAAACAAAAATTAAAAAATTATGCTTACAAGGAAATGGTGGCTGATATTTTCTCTTAAAGACATTTATATAGATTAGAAATTTGATTTTAATGCTGTTGAATCAGAGATAATCTTTTTCACCTGAATGTAAACTGGCCCTGAAAAATCAGTTATCTCAGAATTATTTTGTTATGGCAAAAGGAATTAAATTAAAGTACTTACAAATGCCTTAGCTTTTCGCATTTGCAATGACACAGAAATACTGGTATTTTTCCAGTGCAAAAATAAGTTTCTATTACTGGATAATACATATGGCTTTACAAATGTGTGACATCTGTTCTGATGCTGAATGCTACAAACCCTGAAAGAGCAGTTCTGAAAGCACACTTTCAGGTAGCAAAGTTACTTTTTTTTTCCTATCAGAAATAAACATGATTATCTGAAAATCTTTCTTCAATCCCACACTCAGAGTAAGAGAGTTGTGAGCTCTCTAAGGGAATTTTATTCAAGGCTTGCACTGCAAACATCTGTTTTTAACAAAATAACCTTAAACTACAAATAATTTTCCCTAGAACACATACTATAGTGTAGTATATGATCTGAGAAAATAAACAAGAGGTATCAGAGGTTTCCCTATAGAATTCTAGGGACAAACTGATCCTATGACATAAAGCACAAACAAAATCAAAGGCAGGCCACTAAGAGAAAACACAATATAAAATACAGGACAGAGCAGTTTCCATCTTGACTGCAGCTGAAGAATAGTTGTTGCTACACAGTATATCATTTTTATTGTAGAATTCTCAGCTTCTAGCACATCTCTGAGGAATATCTTGAACCACTGCTCAAGTAAATCAACAAAAATGAACTATAACTTGATAAAAGTGGCTTTTAGAGATTTAAAATTATTTCCATACCATTTAAGTCATTGTCATCATTGTAACTGTCAGGAGCCCAATTAATTCATATGCTGAAGACATCACTCTTTGAAACACCTGATCAAAATAGAGATATTACACCTGCGTCTGAAGAGAGCAAGAAATGGGAAAAACAGCTTTTCTTTTCTAGGTGACAGTTTAAATTCATTTCAACTCAGCAGTGATTGAATAATACAGACAAAGATTGCATGTTGATCTGTGAAGATTTTGTTGATCTTAATCTAGTTTCTAATGGAAAGCTTCAGCACTCGGTTGTTCTGTAAACCACAGAATTCCAATCTGGAATTAGTTTTTGTGTTTTGAGCTTTACCAGCTTCCATATAAGACTGGAAAAAGTTAATACAGCGTCCTTCAATGGAAGTGACACTTTTAGATTAGCAATGAGGAATAGAATAAAGGTAGAATAAAGGTAGAATAAAGGTAGCTTCTCTACTTAGTCTGTGGTTTGTTTTAAATAAAGTCACTAAATAATGAAAAAATGATTCTTTTTCTCTGCCTAAATACATGTTCTTACACTACTTATAGTGTTAGCAACGCTATTGCTAATAGCATTGTAAAGTTATCAATTTTCAAAGAAATTTGTGAACTTAAAAATCTAGTGCAGGGCGCACATCTTCTGTACATTTCTATTTCTGTTTTCATGCAATCAGTGTACAATGGGAATAATAAAATCTTTTTATTTTTCAAGATTGGTTTTCTTTATTTTATGTAAACATGAAATACACAAGTAAAAAAAGCATTCAAACATACCGGTATCTTTTTTTTTAATACATTGATGAAACATTTACTTGTTCTTTTTTTTCCTTCTAGGTTATTGAAGTTCAGTTGACTTGAATCTACAAATTAAAGTACCTCGCTTTGGATACTTCTCTTCCATTTAAAAATGAATATAAGACAAACTGCAAAAACTTAAATAATTTATTTTTAAAAATTCTCATTTTTTATTTTAATCTACACATCTTCAAGATAAATTCATCAGATCAGGTGGGAATTTTGCTATTTTTCTGTTCAACACAAGCAAATTTTTCAGGTTAAAAATTGTGTTGTGCTTTACTACTCAATTGAAAACCACTCCCTATTCTATACGTCATAATGACTGTCTTAGGAATACTCTCACAGCCTCTTCTCTACCCTTCATTGTTCCTTGTGGAAATTGTATCCTAAGAACCCCTTCTATTGCATCCTTGAACTCCTTCCTCATTTTCTTTTAGAATGTTTATATATTCCATTCTTGTCAGAACGCAGCAGTTAAATATTATTAAGCATATTACCTATTTTAGCAAATAAGAAGAAAAAGGTCATTTTAGCTAATATCAAGAACATCTTTGATACTGTGATCCTAGAAGACTTTAAATATAAAGTGATCACCTCATGTTTTCCTCATTATCAGAGTCTCTGAATTAAACATCTTTATCACCCCACAGACATTTAATTTTTTCAATCTGCTCTTGGATTTTTTTTTTCATTATTTTAAGGATTTGGCAAAATTGATCTTGGTTTAGAAGACAGTAGGAGTAGAAATATATTACACCCCACAGTATCAGTAACCCAGTACTGTTATAAAAAGTAATAAATACAGCTTAAATGCTAACCTGATCAAAAGAAATTTAAGTGGCCCATAAAGCTCTTGAACAGTGGAATGCTGTTTATAGCAAAACTTTCCATATGCCCTTCTCATATATAATACCTTTTCCTTTCCATTAATGTCTTTTGAGAATTAAAATGGGTTTACTAAAAAGAGTTTTACTGCAGTTCCTTTTTAAATAGCACTCTGTAGGATGGTATATTTATGCACTAATTTGGTACTCCTGAAAATTTATTATCAGGAATTAAGTCAAATCATTTACATCACCTTCCAGGAGCGTAACAGTAATATAATGGTAATTTCTTCCCTCCCCCTCCTGAATTCTGCATTACGAGGCCTTAAATATGCTAAGACAGCAGTGGACTGATTTGTGGAAAGTGCTCAGAAGAGGATTATGTCTTCAAGTACATGAATGTAACTGGGACAGAAATATTTTCTAATGAAAGACTTATTTTTCTCTCTTTCATAATAGGAAAAGACACAGTCTTTTTGCTTCACTGTGAAATCTAAAATACTGCCACATAATACACAAATATTTGCCTTTAATGAAATCACATAACCGTATATAGACAAGTTTTGAATGTTCATTAATTGAGTCTGTTTTAAAAAGTGATGTGAATTCAAGATGTGGCCTAAAAGTTGTGCACATTTATCTGAGAATAAGAAGATATGTTGGAGCTGATCAGGGCCAATCATGATTATATTAAACTGTAACAAGCTTAACGACATTGAAACAAATACCCATAATAAATCTCTAATTTCAACAGACCAGCCTCACTGTCCATTGTTTTTTGCTTTGAGACATCATTCAGTGAAAAAATGGTTGCAAGTAATCCAGAAGGCTACTATTTTGTTCCCAGTAGGATGGCAAATTCTTGAATTTGCATGAATTGCAGGAATTCCCAGAAATCTATTCTATCAGACAATCAAGCAGCTGAGCTCACTGGAGTGTCAGGCAAAACAGAACTAGGTGAGGGTTGTGGTAGTCCTGCCTGTCTTGCCCCAGCATTGCCCAACTTTAGTTTTTTTAGCATAAGAATAACAAAGATACCAGGTAAAAAAATTACTGCCAAACAAGGTCATCAACAACAAAATTATGAAATTGATATCTATGTCAGGAATTAACTTTCTTCTCCTTCTTCTTTTTTATTTTTTTTTAATTTAGTAACTCAATGGAAATATCTGAAATATTTAAAAATTCAAATAATTTCTGATGGTAAAATGCCATTCCTTGCAAGAATGGAAAACAAAAGTAATGAAATGAAAGTTTTTTCTAGGAATAGAATTTAAATCCTGAAAAGCTGAAAATATTTCTAGAAATGAAAAATATTGTTTTGGGTCTTTTAAATACATAGCTGAGCACATGTAACAGCTGTTATAGGGACCACATAATTTCTTATTGAGTAGTTCCTAGATGTCTCTTCTGCTAGCCTGAAAAGGTTAAATTTCTTTTTAATGCAATGTTTCTTTGAGAAAAAAACTGACTCCATATAAGGTAACTAGTTCCTTGTTGATTTCAAATTTCATTGTATTTCTTTGTAACCCAGATTTTTTTCCTTAATATTTCAATAAAATATTGAATTTTGTTTAAAACATATTTAAAAAATTGACTGAGTCTGAATGTATTTGAGATTATGAGATTCAGTATATTTATCTAGACTGAGATGCATCCAAATATCAGCACTATTTTTATGGAGAAATCACTCCATACCAAAGATATTTTATGCTCTTCACGGAAAGCGACAGTTTTCTTTCTTAGCAATGTTTAATGCAAAGAAGAGCAAATAGAAGAGCAATAGAATGATTTTCTTCAATGTTTAATGCAATAGAATAGTAAATTAACAGTTTGAGAGTAAAACAAATTCCCACCCTGCCTCAAGAAGGACATACACTTTATACAAAATACTTAATTAGACAAATTAATTTTTTTCCTGGAACTTATTTATATATTCAACATATAAATGACATTGCGTATACCTAGGCAAACACTATCTGCACGTTAATCATATTTTATCCTTTGTTCAATTGTTGCCAAAATGTAATGTCTGCAATCAATTATGTTCTTCTTCCATGTGAGATTTTGTATCTTAGAAAAGAGAGGACTAGCAGGTCACATTTACTAAAGAAGAAGGTAGAGAAATTAATGGAGTTTTCTATGACTTGAGAGAGTGTGCTTGACCCACATTTCCTGAGAAAGAAAGGAAAATAAAATTCATACTAAAAAAACAGGTGTTTTTTTCTTTCTTTTGCCTCTGTTCACCCTGGAAATCATATGAATATTAGATGGGTGAAAATCCCTTTTAAGTTTCAATTCTTATTTTTACTAGGGATATACATAGCAAAAATTGTGGCTTCTTTTTCACCTTACACCCTGACTACACCCCAATGAAATCCCACTACTGATTATTTACCTTATACCGGAACTCCTCCACTACACTAATTTTCATCTCCTTAAAATGACTTTGGCACCAACATAATGACTACCACATTCTAATTTCAAGGTGAGATATTGTAACAGCAATGGAATAAATGTTTTCACACCATGAAAACCCATTGACAAAATCCTAATTTGTAATTGTATTGAATCTTGTGCTCAAATGACATATGCTGGGACACAGTAATAAAAAAGTTTAATTTAATTTTAATCATAAACCATTAGTGATGCTTCATGTTAAATAAAAGCCCAAATCAAGTTCTACATTAACAAACAAATAAAAAAATTCAAAATATTTCAGAAACAAAGCAAGATCCTCATAAGCCCTTTATAAAATAGTAAAAGAATACCCCCTGTTCAAGATTCTTATAACAGCAGACTAATCAAGAAACCCATAGAAAACAAAATATAGTACCCAGAGCTAAATAATATTCCACATAATTGATCAATAAACTCTGTAGTCTGAAATAACATACAAGAGCAATGATATGGGATTTTTAAGACGATTTCATAATAATAAGTACGACTTCCACCCCTCTTATTCTATTTTCTCTATAGTTCCACCCACTGACTGAAAAAGGGAAATCAAACATGAAAGTATCCTTTTTTAGAAGGGGAAAAGAAATCTATTTATTGCCTGCAATATTAGTGATCCATTAATGCTCATTCACACACTAATTACTAGGCTGCATATAGAGAACACAGAAAGAATAAACTGGAAATGTTCTATGATCTCTTATGACATTAGGCAGAGAAAGATGTCCTACAAAGAAACTCCACCTCTATGAAAGTATATAGAATATAAATGTACAATATAATCTAAGTCAGTTTAAGAAGAGCTCTTGATTCACTATTTATTATTGATTTTTTTAACTCCTTCAATATCATCTTATGTCTCAAAAAAATCATGCAGTTCCATTTATTTTATTGAAAGTCTGAAACATGTCTAATTTTCCCACTGAAACTGTCACATCCAGTCAAAACTACTTGTTTTTTGAGAATGACACAAAATAATTTTGAAATGTATACTTCTCACACATGAGGTTCTTCCCCACACTTCTATTAGAAGCAGTTCTCAGTAAGTCAGTAGCATGAAAGAAGAAATCCTTTCCATCTAATTGAATACACATGGCTAAATACCATGACACAGCTTCATCATACACACTGGATTAACTACTTCTATCTAAATGGCAGCAAGCCAATCCCTCTGAAGAGCCAAAAAAAAACATGAAAGGCTACACAATCTGGTTCTGAATACTACTTAAAATACACATTTTTTCTGACTATGGTAAGGAAAAGAAAGAGAATTGAAGAACAAGACTGTTTCACAGCGAAGTTAAACCACAATAAATATCTTAATAGATGTGTCATATCATCCTTCCTGGGGGATATTTGCAGTGCCACCCACACCCCATTTCTGTTTTTGCTTTTCCCTAAGGAATTGCCTGTTGAGTTCAAAACCAGTATGGTCTTTTCTAAGGCTAGGACTGTAACTCTGCCATTATTCAGACAATATTCCTAAATGTAAGTGGACAATCAACTACAAAGACGAGCATTGGAGTTAAATGGGATATTTATGTGATCGATGACAAGCACAAAGCTGGATGCTAATTCTCGTGGGTGGTGTGTAACAACTTCTTTTTTGTATTTTTTTTTAACCACTCCAAGGTATGATTATGGTCCATGCAGAAGAAAGCAAAAGAGAAAAATAAATTTATCTAGATTCAAAATTACCTTTATATTTAAGGTATTTATCTGAAATATCTGGATACATTAATATTCACAGAAGGAAATGCATGAAGCTCCTATAGCAATACTAATCTGCCATGACTGTCAAAACTTAGAAAATTCAAAAATATGTAAATTAAGGAAGATTAACAAATTTTCCAGATTCTTCTTGAGAATGTAAAACACTTTAGTGTGCTTTCTCTGGTTTTTCTTGACTTCCGTGAGAGTGAGAGAGTGAGAAAGAGTAAACAAAAGGGAGGGAGTCAGGCAGAGGGAGTGGGATGAGGTAAAGAAGAGGGAGAGGTATTTAATTTATTGAAAAAGAGAAGCAGTTTAGAAAATTAATTTGACTTTAGAAACATGAAGATTGTGTAGCCTTCTTATCAGTCTATGTGTTATATTTTCACGGAGTATGGAAATGGATTTTGTCTTGAGCATCCAGTTGTCTCCACCAAGGATACTAAAATTTTCTAGCTACTCACTATATGTGCAAGTATATAGCAAAGGTATCTTCCAATTACTGAATGAATTTTGAGGGAAAAAAAAATACATAATAAGAACTGCATTTTTTATGCTATCAAGGAAGCAAATTGCACCTATAATGGGAAGAAGTGCTGACATAACATGTAATGAAAGACAAAAACCCAAAACCAGCTCTCAAAGTTGTGTAAGGATCTATGTATCTTGCCGTTCACTGATATCCTGTGAACAAGTGTCATCATTCAAGAATGTTGCATAAGTAAGTGGGGTATTCAGGGCCTTTATGCAATCGGTACCAGCACTCTAATGAGTTGAAGATACTCCATGCAGAAATGAGGTGTTCTTGCTTTCAAGAAGCACATTTTCTGTTTGAGATACAGCCTGTCAAACGGATTTAGCAGGTAATACAAAGTTGTCTAAAAATACAAATAGAAAAAAAAGTAAAAAAAAAAAAATCAAGAAAAATTTTGAACTATCTCTAAAACAAAAAGGCAACATGTTTCTGCTGAAAACTATGAACAAAAAAAGGTATTCTGAGCCATGTTCATGAGCTGCAATTTCTTTTTTATGTTTGTTATGTTACACCAAATTAAACTCTAGTTTTGCAAGGAAAATCCAGGATACACTGTTTGATTATCTAACACAGCAAATTCAATTGGACAACAGTAAAAATCTTGACTTACAACATGTAAAAATTGTCTTTTTTGAGGATTTTCTGCTCAATAACTGAGAAAACTGGTTTCATACATGTTAAATAATTTATTGTACTTGATCAAAAATACTTTATATTTGCTGCCATTAAGAGGAAAACATTCCTTCTTCAGTTTTTCCTCTTACTAACAGTTCTGTGATTTTAATTTCCATGCTCTATTTTTTATGTAATGAATAATTTTCCCTGTTAATAATTTTTGTGTTTCAGTTATTATAGTATTTAGTATGTTATCGGTTCCATCAGTAACATTATAAAAGAGAAAACACCACACTACATTGAAAGTGCATTAACATATAGATTAAAGACAATTCAGTCCTTTCAAAATGTGCTTAATGTGCATTTATTCACAGCTACATACATTCAGCTAGCAGAAAATTTAGGACGACTATAAAGCTAAACCAAACAAGTGGCCTGTGAGACGTTTCATGAAACTTTTCATTATAAACTGTTTCCGAAACCCATTAGGTTTCTATCCTGAGCACAGTCATTATTACACTGATTTTGTAAAAACTAATATGTAACAGTTTGTAAAAACTAGAATTAAAAATGCCATTTTTGCTATCTTTACGTTTTGCTTTTTCCAAAGTTGTATTCATGAGTAGTTCAATACTTCCTTGAATTCAGGCTGTGCAGGCAGGTAAGATTTATTTTCCTAAATACCTTTGTATAAAACATAACTTAAAACTTGTATAATACAAACTGCAGAACATAACACTTAAATACTTCCTCCCCTAAAGCAATCATATTTTTCTGTAGATATAAGACAAAATATTGCCTTTTTATAAACACAATGTTGGACAAGAGGAATAATTTTAATTTGGCAGGATCTACTATCTGCAAAGGCCTATATTACTTCATTTTCTTCAGGCTTTCTTGTTTGTTCACAATAATTTCACAGAGAAATACAAAAATAAAAACCTCTATTGCTACAGTATATTTTTGTATATTAGCACATGATCAAAGTATGTATTAGGCTGGTGTGGATGAAACACTTATTGATACATGTCTGACTGTGCTAGAATTCACTCATTTATTAGTCTCAGCTTGCAGACACTTAGGCAATCATGCACAGTTTCCTAACTTGAGTTTATATATTGATTTCATGCAAGCAATATTATTAACACTAGGACCCCATGAGTCAGAAAGGCAAATCACAAGAAACAATGTCAAGTCATTTACACATCAATAATCCAAATAAAATAATCCCTAATATGTTTAAATCTCTCCCTGAAAGAGAGGCCTTTGTTTAATTTGTTTTGTTATGAGGTGAAAGGGAAACTACTGTCAAAAGAGGGCAAGCAGGAGAGTGCATGCAAAATCACCTAAAGAAATTACATCATACCCAAGTGAGGATCCCACAGAAAATCTACAAGAAGTGCAATCATAGATCTGAATAAGATCATAAAAAACCCAACAGAAATGAAAATATTAGAAGGAGAATTCATCAATTCCTGGAAAGATGATAATTAAAAAACCCCAAAGAACTAAAAAGAAAAATATTTAATACCTGACTTCCTACTCTGTGAAAGAACAGATCAGCAGATGTCCAAATACAATGCTTAATTGTACAGACTAGATTATATATAAGCATATAAATAAGCATAGCTGGACATTTTATCACTTTGCTAAAATTCTGTGTACCTATTTGTACCCTAGTGCATGTAAATATGAAGTTCTCCCCATATTTTGCAATGATTTTGAATGGTTTCTGGAGTTGCAGGGTGTTAATGGTTCCATATCCCAGTAAACCTAAGTAAATTCCTAGTGTGAATCATGTATCATAGGCCAAACATATTTTTCCTGGTGCTATAAAAATAAATAAAAAGAACGTTTATCAGTGTTTAAGTCCCAAAGGCATCTAACAGAATGAGGAAGATAGGACTAAATTGGATGGTGTTTGCATTAGATATTACCAAGAGAAAAAAAAGCCATAAAGGTCCTGCAAATGGTGAGCTCTCTGCTGCTGCTGATTCATTCAAGTTCATTCATTCATTCATTCAATTCAAGTTACATCCTTCTTACTGCCTTAATATCCAGTGTTAACTGGTTTTGTTCATAAGCTACTCTGTTCTTAGCATTTTTTGGTTTGAGCTGGGTGCCTTTTCATCTTTGTAGGGGGCACAAATGCATGTGAACTAACACTTTCTAGATTTTTTGGTCTCCCAATATTAATTACACTAATATTAAGTAAATATGGTATCAAGACTAACCTTCAAAGAAGGGTTGATCTAACATTTACCATCCTTCTTATTTTCTTCTTTCACAAGTCAGAGAAAAAAATATCTTTAGTTAGTTTTTGAATGAATCGGAATTCAGATCTTTTTTTTTTTCCCAAGGATTGGAACAGGCAATCCAAAGAAGTTGAGGAGTTTCTTTGTGTGGAGATATCTGAAAGCCATCTGGACATAATCTTCAACAATGTTTTCCAGGAGAGTCCTCTCAAAAAGGGAGGTTGGACTAGAAGGTCTCCAGTGGAACCTTCCAAATTTAATCATTCTGAGATTCGGCATTCGGTGATTAATGGGGTTTTTTTTTATTCATCAATGGTTTTTTATATAGAGCTGAAATTTGCACTGCATTATAGAAAAGAAATATATACAATGAAAGAAATCAATTTTGATGACAGGTTAGTTTAATACAGTGTGCTTTCCTATACGTGCTAAAGAATTTGAAAATGAGTATGGATTTGTGATCCATCTCCTGTTCATTTTAACTGACTATTCTTTGTCTATTATGGAGGAAAAATACTGTATTTATATTCACTAGAATAGGAAAACCATACAAAATTTACACACTTCCTTCACATATTTAAAACATAGAAATAAAAAAATGTGAAACAACAAAAAAAAAACCAAACAAAAAACCCACTCCCAACCAACTTAACAACCCACCTCCAAAAAAAACCTAAAAGCAAACAAAAAAACCAAAATCCCAAAGAAACAAAATAGCAAAAAACCTCCAAAACAAACAAAAAGCTAAACACTTATCGTGCACAATGTCAGTCCAGTAAGGTAGGATGAGATATGGACATAAACAGGAAAGACATTTCTTAATGAATTAATAGATCCACAGAAGAGAAATTGATGGAGACAAAGAGTAGATTTTAACATCTGGTCAGTGGAGAATCAGAAACCATGAAAATTTTTCTTCAGCCTGTGTACAGGGCTTTGCAGCAATGCTTTGTCACTGCCATTCAAATTTTAACATTTTGCTGAAACTACCTTGTTAGGACAAAGAAACAGCAAGTACCTCTGGCCAAGTATTTTCCATTGCATCTAATAATACAAGAATAGCAATGGATTTTGAGCAGACAATTTGGCTTTGGGCAGACTTTTGGTAAAGCAAGAAATGCAACTGTCAAAAACATTTTTCTTTCCACTTAAAGTGACTTTTTATTTCCCAGTGTAAATGACACCTCTGACCTGTCAATTCCATTTGACACCTTGCTGGTGTTGGCTTTCTCCACTGAACCAGTGCTTGCCAGCAGATATGCTGTCTAGAGATTTGTAACAAAGAAGGATGTGGCTTTATATATGGTCTTGTGTATGTCCACATGCCATGCTATTTTCACATCGTGTTAACTGTAAAACTGACCCTAGGCGCAATCTGATCATGCAAGAAATACAGATTAATATAACCAGAGTGGAATTGGTATTCTTTCATTAAAAATGCATTTAAAAGGTTAGGAAAAATAAAATTTGCCTGTCTCTCACACTATAAAAGTTGAAGAACTAAAAGAAGATATATGAGGAACAGAGGAAAAAATTTGCATACAGCAGGATGCCAAAAATCTATAAATATGCTCAAGACAATACAGTCATTCAAGAAAAAATGGAAGTCATTTGCAGTCTCAAAGAAAGAAATAAAATTTTGTTAAAGTGAAGAAAAAATTCAAATTCACATATGGAAAGTATTTACTAAATTATAAATACAAAAAGAAAACATAATTGTGGTGAAACACACTTAGGAAACAAATAAAGAATTAGAGGCTTGAGTCCACTAGGGCTAAAGTTTTTTGAAATTTCAGAATGGCAATCATAGTTCAAGTTTATTTCTTGAAAATATGAAAAGCTTATGAAAAGCTTCTTGATCACTATGAGTGAAAAAACAAAACAAAAGGAAGCCAACAATTTTCATAGGAGTATAATAGCAAGAGATTTCAGGGGGTCATGTACTACTTTTCCTCATGCCATTTGTAGTGTGACTACACTGATATATCCTTACATTTCAGAGTTTGAACAATTAGGTGCGTGTGTATATATAAATATATAAATAAATATATAATAATAATATAAAAATATATATAAATATATATATATATATATAAATATATATAAATATATATAAATATATATAAATATATATAAATATATATAAATATATATAAATATATATAAATATATATAAAAATATATAAATATATGTGTTGCAGTTTAGGTAGTGTTCCTGAAAAGAAACGGAAATTATACAAAGTTCTTTCTCTATTTCAGTTAAAATTAAATTAGTACAATGTCGCAGACATTTCTCCACAGAAATCCTTTATTTCACATTTCTGTCTCTTCGGGAGCCAGAGGCCCCCGAAGAGAAGGTAAACAATTATTATCAGCTGCTGTGGAATGCAATAGGATTCACCTTGATTGGCTCATTTTCTATGTTTATAATTAAGGGCCAATCATCAGTGCAAGCCAGGGGACTGAGTCCCTGGACACAACTTTGTTGTGGATTCTTTTCTATCTATTCTTAGCTTAGCTAGCAGCTCTGCAAACCTCTCTCTATATTCTATTAGTATAGTAATAATGTATTATATATCATATATTAATAAATTCAGCCTTCTGATCAAGATACAAGATTCACCGTCTCTCTCTCACCAGCAGCGACCCACTCAGGCCGCTGTAATATCTGGTGACCCCTCGTGTCAGAGCAAAAATTAATCTGATAAGACCAGAGGAGCAAAATTGCTGCACTGGGTAAAAATCCTGTATGTGTGGCATTTGAGGGTTGCTTTGAAGTGACCTCAGAAAGTGGATTCAAGCCAGGAGCTGAAGAACCGAAGATCCTGATTTGGACAGAGTTCACAGCCAAGGCTGACCACAAAGAGAATCTTTCTTCTGGAAAACCATCAGGAAAGGTGATGGAAAAGAGCAGCAGACCTGTGGAGCTGGCCAGAGCAAGCTGGACTCTTTCAAAAGGTACTGTTCACTTTTCTATCCCTGATGAACCAGCCCTTCGTAGTTTGTGGCTGTTTGTATGGCAGACCCATGCCTTGCCAGAAGAGATTCAATTTTCCTCTGCAGAGGAAAAAATCATAGCCCTCTGGAAACATTGGTGCAGAGAAGATGGTTGCTTTTTGTCAAAAACAGATATCTATGGGTTCTTTCGATGGGCAAAGCTTTTTGGGTTCTTTGCTGATATTCTGTATGCTTTGGATGTTTTTGTCTGGGAGTGCATGGACTCCATTATCCAGTGCGTGTACATTGAGGGACGTGTCCTGCCTTCCATCTACCCAGCATTTATAAAGCTTTTCCCAGTCCTGAAGCGCAGAGCAGCTTGTTTTCAGTGGATCTCTAATTGTTATGGCCAAGCTCCGTTTCCACCACCCTTGGCAGAAGACCCGGTGGGGGACGACTTTGGGTTTTTTTCCCCCCCCTGCTTCGCGGCGGGGGGGGCTGAAACTTCGCGGCGCGAAGAAGTTTTTTTTACTCTTGCTCCGGAGCATGCTCAGATGGAGTGTTCTCCTTCCCCCCCTTCTCTCTCTCCGGGGGGATGGGAGCAGCCGCTCAAGCCAGCGCCGGCCTCTCAGACTCCGCCTTCAGAAACGGGGGCGGCACCGGTCTCCGAGGTTTCCTCCACGGCCCTGCTAGAGCCGTCACTCCAGGAGATCCCATCTCCGCCTCTCCAGGAGGTCCCGCCCGCGGTGGCACCGGTCTCCCTGCCCCCGCCAGAGCCTGTGTCGGAGAAGGCCGAAGAGACAGCACTTCCGCCGATTGACCTGTTGCTAAGCAACGGCGACGCTCCGCCGCTTCTCCAGGATCCGCTGGTGCCCGTGCCGTGTCTGCCGCCGCCTCCAGCCGAGACAGTTCCTGTTCAGGATGGGGCTGAAAACGCCGTTGAACCTGCGGGACCCTCGGAGCAGCCCGCGGGGGATCCCACGCTCAGCGCGGTTCCCCCCCCGGTTCCGGCTCCCTCCCCGATGCTTCCACCGGACGTCCCAGCAGTCGCTCCGGCAGGGGGTCTCTCCTTCCGTGGAGCGGGGGCTGCCCGCCAGCTCACTGTTGTGGCAGTCCAGCTGCCTGTTTTTAAGATCAGCATTCTCGGCGGTTTGGGGGGTGGTTTTTCGGGGATTGTCCCATGGAGGCCGCCGCCTCTCTTGTGTCCTAGTGGCATGGGGGGGCAGGTGCATCCAGAGAGTTCTGCCTCTGATCCCCAGCCCGGAGGGGATGGGGATGAAGCCAGGGGGCGGATGAGAGACAAACCCGATGTATTGCAGAGGGAGAGGGCACAGTTGGAGGAGACCATAGCTGGTTTGCTGTGGGAAACAAACATTCCCAGACCCGAGATGAAGATTCTCGGGGCAGCTTCTATTTCCCTGCTGCTGGCATGCCTCAGTGGTTTAGGGGAAAGGAAGCGTCTCACTGCCCGTGCTGCCATTGTGCTAGCAGCACAGTTCAGGTCTGCGGGAAAGCACAGCCTCCCTCATGAGTTTGGCCTGGGATGCTGGGCTCAGGAAATTCCTGGGCCGGGCCCACTGCGAGGCCTCTTGATGTTTCTAGGGGTTCTGGTTTGTCCTACCGGTCCGGGTCCCCCTGTGTGAGCCAGTTTTGGGGTTCCTGGTCCAGTATGGGCCAGGGCCCCCAGGGCCTTTTCTTTCTCTGGCCTTGCTTTGCTTGGCTGCTGCTCTTTTGCTTTTCGATCAAAAAAAAAAAAAAAAAAAAAAAAAAAAAAAAAAAAAAAAAAATTTAAAAATTAAATAAAAAAGATTGAAAATAGGCGGGCAGCAGCTCTGAAGTGCTGAAGCACTGAAGGGCCAGAAAAGGACATTCTAAAAATTGTTCAAATTGTTTCAAATTGTTTAAAATTGTGTTATGCTGTTTCAGGACCAAAAAGGACTCTCAGATGTCCAAAAGAAACAACTTCGGCTGATGGACTGTTCCTGAAACTCAGCTGCATGGACTCAAATTCTCTTTGCATTGTTTCTTGCATTTTTCTTATATTGTAGGATTGTTTTAGTGAATTGTTAGTATTCTGTATTTTATGGGTGAAGGAGTTTCCTGTTCATTCCACATCAGCATTTTTCTTTTATTTTTATACAATTTAGAAAGGTGAGATGTCGCAGACATTTCTCCACAGAAATCCTTTATTTCACATTTCTGTCTCTTCGGGAGCCAGAGGCCCCCGAAGAGAAGGTAAACAATTATTATCAGCTGCTGTGGAATGCAATAGGATTCACCTTGATTGGCTCATTTTCTATGTTTATAATTAAGGGCCAATCATCAGTGCAAGCCAGGGGACTGAGTCCCTGGACACAACTTTGTTGTGGATTCTTTTCTATCTATTCTTAGCTTAGCTAGCAGCTCTGCAAACCTCTCTCTATATTCTATTAGTATAGTAATAATGTATTATATATCATATATTAATAAATTCAGCCTTCTGATCAAGATACAAGATTCACCGTCTCTCTCTCACCAGCAGCGACCCACTCAGGCCGCTGTAATAGTACAACTCTGATGAAAAAGAAAGCTTCATGCAAAGTCTTACAATTAAATATCAGGAAACCAAAAACTTTGACCTCCTACTAAATTTGAAGATCTAGGCATAATAAAATGTCTAAATATCTTAACTTTTTAAATATAAGACAAAACTGAACATCTCATCTTCAGTAGAGATGACAAAACAATAAACTTGGGTCCACTTTATCTCCTGTCATTCATAACAGCCTGTTAATAAATCTGACATTGCAAATTGCTTCAATGCAAAATATTTTCAAAATTAAAAAAAAAGAAAGCATAATTTGCTTTCCTCAGAATTGCAAGTTTCTGTTCAACTCTGTTAAACTCTTCTTCTTAAGAAGATGAAAAGCAAAATGCAAATCTTTTAAAGCATACTTCTTTTTACCAGAATCATAATCTCACTTCTGCATAGATGCTGATAAACAACTTTACTTCTTTTTTTAAACCATGTTGAGCAAGCTTTTTAATTCAACATATTTTTTAAAAATAATAGCTAAGAAATGTTCCTAATAGTGAGATAGCAATTTGTTGTACTATGAATGAACTGAAATGTAATAGCTAAACAATTTCAAGCTATGGCAGTTTTTAAGATGCCTTACACATCGGTCTTACTGTTAATAGACTGATGTCACAACTACATGCCATCAGTTTTATGTGGTGATCATTGGTTTTTGAAAAAAATCAAAGAAGCCTACCTGAACTATCCATGGATTTTTTTTCTAAGTGTATTTGAAGTTCTGTCCATTTTAATCATTATTCACAAATAGACTGACCCATACAGAGACCTGAGGAAAAGGCATACATCCACTTAAATTTTTTAAGACACAAAAGATCAGTATGGAATTCTTCATGTGCACATTTTTCCATATAACATAAGGGTTTTTACATTTTTTTGATAGCTAAGGATGTAAGACCAATATAGAGGGTTCATAAAAGACGGCGTTCAACACTGCTGAAGATAATACACAGACACAAATCACAGGCTCTTTTTTAGGCTGAACAATAGACAGGAAATAGAGCTGTTTTTCTTACGTCAAAACTTATCCACTGCACATATGTCTGTCCCTTGCTCCCTCTCACTATCAGAAGATATTATTGTCCATGAGATTTTCCTTCAAAACAAGGACTGAACTAATGTAGCCTGGACAGACTTCCATAATATTACCGCTGGCCAGAAACTACTGTTTTCCAGTAATCTGTTTCAAATAACTGCATTTCCAGTTACAACACCTGAGCATAAAATTCCTTCTAAAAATTTGTCTGGCTTCATAATATAGCTATTATCACAGACCACACTCAAAAATGGTAACTTATGCTGAAATCAGCTTTTAACATCAAAATGTTGTTGCCAATACCTTCTTTATTCTAGAATTTTTACAATGCTAAGTTTAAGCTTTCAAGATAGCTTATTTTTATTTCAGAAGGCAAATTACTACAAAGTGAAAGAAAAGAACTCTTAATGCAGAACTAAACTAGAGTGGCTTTCGGAAATAAATTTTTGGAAACATATACTGACGCTGTTTCCCAGAAATTTTGTGACAGGAGGTACAGTCTTACAAAGACCATTTGTTCTGGGGATACTTCGGTGCCTGTGCTGGAAGGCAGGGTGAGGAGAAGAATGAAGAGACCAAAATTAAAGGGGAAATCTAATTTCTACATTAATACTTAGTCTACTACACAACTTAGTCAAACACAGGTCTACCAAGCCAGATAGAATTCACCCACAGGTACCAAGGGAGATGGTAGAAGTGCTTACTGAGAGACTTCCAACCACTGATCAGCAGTCCTGGTTAATCGGAGATGTCTCGGGTGATTCAAAGTTAGCAAATGTGAGCCCCGTCTACAAGAAGGTCTAGTAAGAAGATACAGGTTTACTCTTTCCCTAATGTAAAAACATTATTTGCACAGGCATAAATGACTCAAAACATCTCAAACAACTACTTACCCTTAGGGTTTAATAATATCATGGCCAGTGACAGAATAGAGACATGAGATGTACAGAGACCTCTACTTTTTGACAGAAGCAACTTTTTTTCCAGTGAACATTATAATTTTTTTCATGTTAGCAAGAGATAATTCATTATAAACCATGTGTTGGAGGTTAGGATTCTTCCTTCTGTTTTCTTTCTGTTAGGGAATTTTCTCCCAGTTTGTTGCTAAGAGACATTAACAACCCAGTAGTGAGAGAAAAGAAGTTGCCCCGGGAAGGATGCAGCTGGCTACTCTCTTATCAGAGGGTTTCTTTCGGAAGGGCAGAGATATCGTGATAATTGGTCTGGGAAAAAGGGGGCTGGGGCAGCTCTCTTGCTCTCTCAGCTTTGGAGAAAGATGGTCAGAGCTGCTGCTTAGAGAGGACTGGGGGGGAGGTGTGAGAGGAGGGAAGGAATTCATGGCAGCCATCAGAGCCCAGCCTGGTCCTGCTTCTTCTGCCATGGGTGAGCCTCTGCTTGTGAGAGCAGCCACTGAACTAGGATGTTATTAACATTATTAGGATGCTATTAACAGCCTCATTTAAAAAAAGCCTTTTACTATCTGCTCCACTGCCTCAGGAGAAAACCCTGGGACCCCAGCCCTATCCTCTTTCAGAGAGCCTCTGGGCTCCAGGGCAGGGCTGCAGCACTTTCATTCCTCTGCCACTGCTCTGAGCTTTTACTACGGAGTAGCACGGCCCCCCTGCCTGCTGGGACACCCCGTGGTTCCAGCCACAGCCTGCCCTGAGGTTCCAGCTGTTGCTCTGAGGTTCCTGCTCGGGCCCACTCTCACCACGTCCTCCGCCATCACCGCGTGAGGCAGTGGCGCACAGCGCCCCCTGCAGGCACCGGGGAAGCACTGCCCTCACACGGCCCGCCCGGAGCCAGCAGCGCCCCTGCCGGCCGCCACCGGAACCGCACCGATGGGACAGTGCTTGAAGAGTGGGAGGAGACTTCCACGGGATTTCCGCTCCGCTTTGCCGTCGCTGCCTCTGCTGTGGGCCTGCCTTGCTATACACACTGGCAAAGAGCTGCTATTCTGTTTCTCGTATCTTTGCCTGAAAGGCCCTGAATTTCAAAATTATAATAATTCAGTGGGAAGTGCATAATATTTTGCATTCCAAGGGAGGTTCCCATCTTTCTTGGCAGACACTTGACTTTCAAACCAAGACACCATGTTCAAGTATATGACTTGCCTATATTACTTCACAGGTATCTTCAGAAACGGTGATATTTTCTGCGAAATGCTGTTATTCTGTCCCAGATTCACTATTTCCATCGTTAGGCATTCCACTAAGTCTAATTTAAGAGTGTTGTAACAGGAGAAACAAAGAGACATATAGGTGGATGAAGACACTGTTTCAGACCCTGGTAAGATTTGATATAAATTTTCACTTCACTAGTTTGCTAATTTCAGTTTTTTACTGCTCTATTGTTGACGAACAATAAGATTGTGGGACAACTGAGTTTATGATGACAATTTTTTCAGTTTGAGAAACATTAAGGATAAAACTGCTGTCCTGAATCTGAAACTTTTTCAACTCTTACCACCCACTCTGTGCCAGAATGTGATGAAGATTGATGGACAGACAGCAGGAGAAACCAGAATGCTTGCAATTTACAGCAATGCAAAGAAGAAAGGGAAAGCTTTCGCTGTTGAGATCACCACAAATCCCTCTTTCTACAACTCAAACTGCCCTGAGTGGAACATCACACCTGTTCAAATTTGATAGAAACCTTTGGTAACTCCATAAGCTAAAGCAGAGAAGGAAACTATGCAGAAAGAAAAATCTTTGACATATAACAGGAAAAAGGAATCCCCGAAAACAACAAAATTGACCACTTCCTTTCCTCATCTTCCAGTACCCTGAAATAACAACTTTCCATAAGAGAGTATATTTAATGAAGACATCATAAGACCAATCTAATCATAAATTCATTTGTTAAATCAAGCCACACAGTTTTACAGATTAATTTAAAAACTCCAGATATGCAACTACTCATCTCTCATCTACTATAGATTTCAGTATGCTTTTATAAAAACCACAACAAAATTAAGATATGAAGAAGAGTTTAAATGGGCGAATTTTCTAGTGGAATATCCCAAATTTTCTCACAGTCAGCTTGCATGAGTGTGATAGCCCTCTGAAACCTAGACTCAGCCTTCAAAAAACAAAACCTGAAGAAAACATGTGCATTCAGGGCTAATTAAATACACTGAATATATACAAAATATATCAGAATCAAGAAATAAAATCCTGCCCAACTTGTTGATTTTGCTAGGTGAAAAAGCATGAAACCCCCTACTTTAAATTTCAATCCTTTCCCTGCATTAAGTAAAGCCCATCTTTGGGTCTCTCATTTTAAAATTCAAATGACTTCAGAGTCTTAACCTGGTCATAACTTTTCAGCAAGCACATTCTCATAAAGTCATCACATAAACTCACCACTTAATTAGCCTATACATAATCAATTCATTAAATCATGACAAAAAAATTGCACTGGACAATTTTCCTTAAGAAGACATTGGTATGATGATTGGTAGTGGCTAAGACTACTGTGGCTTAATAATTCTCGTCTTGTGTCTTAAAGGTATTCTTCCTTAGCTTTATAATGCTTCTGCATGCTTTTGGAGATTTGTTGGCCCAAGGGGAAAAAAACCCCAAAAATATAACTATTTTCACAAATATACAAAGAGTTTGAAGGACAGTAAGTTTTTACTTTCTCTCACGCCTCAAAACAAGCTGTTGTGTATTTTTCTAGGGATCAGAGGAAAAGCCTGACCTTTGTACTTTTTATATCTCCACCAATAGCAACAAACACTAAGACCAAACAGGTATTAAAACATAATTAGCAACAACTGAAGATATGCTGAATGCTAAAACTCTTTTTGATATATCTGATAAATTTTGCATTTCACTGATTAAAATTTTCAAGGTTATTTTTCATTACATATTTCAATTGTGAGAGACTGAAATGTTATGGTTAATGGCTCTTAACAGTAATAAATGCCCAAATATTTCTAACTGGAGGTGGATAATGCATTTTAAGTTTTGAAAGATGGAGTTGTTTGAAAGAGTAATATAGTGTACGTTTGACTAAGATAAACAGATTCATAAAAGTAACTGATAGAGCTCTTAAAACTTGCCATGCCAAGGCTAATATAGATAGATGTGTCTCTTTGAGGGAAAATAATCAGTTAAGTCAGCAAAACCATACATAAAAGCTAAAAAATACTTTCCACACTTTTTCTATTTTCCAATCACTAGACTGCTAGAGAATAAAGCCTAAGATAATAACTCACAAATTTGAAAAAAAAAATTCCATGCTGACTCCAGTTTGTATCTATGACTAGGCACTAACACCACCGAGTTCTTAAAATTCCCTTAAGAACATAGTAACTTAACTGCATAATCCCTATCAGGTGGTTGTAGATATTTGTGCTAAGCCCTTAGTTAAGAGCTTCTATCCTTTTTCCCCAAATATTCCTGTCAGAAACCCTAAAAAATAATAATGAATGTTGTAGGAAAAAGCTGCACAGCCAGCTATTTAAAAAATATAATTATTGTAAATGCCATGGAGTCCCATAAGAAATGCCTTTTACATCATAGAATGTGATAGCAGAACTGACAAATATAGCGAATCCATGACCTGTCTACTAACCCAAATAAAACTTTATCTAGCAGGTAAAAATAAAATTCAGATTTTTTTAATAGAAAATTATGGAAGTTAATGAAGTCTACCCAAAAAAGACTCTATGCTCAATTCCTGTCCAAAGATGTGAATTTCCCACTAGGAAGTCTGCTGAAAACTTACAGATAAATAAACAGATATAGGAAATAAAAACTTTTGATAAAGGGCATGCTTTTGCTTAAAATAAGTTAAATGCTGTAAATGAGAATGTTTCATGAAACTTTTCTGATACTTTGACTCAGATCTGAAGATAAAAACCCCATGAATTCTAGCTAGCATATTCACAGATAACTATAGAAAAGTAGAGGAAGGGACTCCTTGAGGAACATTAAGGGAGTTTTTTCCAATGATATTTTAATTAGGGCTACTTAACCTTGAAAAAATAAGCCAATTTAAGAAGTGGGAAAGAATAAGGTATTCACTGAATTTTCAAAGTATAGATCTGATAACACAAAAATCTTTACTAGATATGAATAGTACTGCTATAGTTGCTGAATCAATTATTTAAAACACACTGAAATATTCCTTACACAATTTAAGTCTAGCAAGTTTTATACAAGGGAAGAAATATGCAATGAAGTTAATTCAAAACTACTTACCAATGACCTTTAAAACAAGGGGTAGCAAATGTCACTGTCTGGCAGCAGAAAATGTAGATTTAAATGGGTTAAACACCTATTCCTAAAATCTATTCCTTATTCAGCATAAAAATGCAAGGTCCTGAGATTTAAGTACATGTCCGGTAAAGGAATAACATTTCTCTCCATTTATGAAAAGGCCCTCAAATATTCAAACAAGAAAGTACACAGTATTGATATACAAATTACTAACCTTGTTTGTCGTCCCAATATTCAAGTTTCCAACAATCAAAAATATATAAAGTAAAAGCTTGTAAAACTTTAGCAAATTCTATGCCATTACCAACACTATGATGATATGATGATCACATGGACTCTTAGACAGCTAAAAAAGTATGCACAGTTAAGTTGTTACCAAGATACTGGTCAGGTTGGTATCAACTGAAGGTGATGCTGATAAAATAAGACATTTACACTAAAAGGTACATGAACATTTTACTCCAAAAAGCAACAAAAACTGTATCCACTATCTCAAAAAAGATCTATTTGTGTATACGTCTGTCTTAAACATAAAGATTTCATTTTTAGAGCGTGCAGGAAGGTCACAAGGAAGGCTAGGGTCTATTTGGAATTAAATCTGGAAAGGGATTTCAAAGACATTGGTAGTAAAAGGAAGATTAGGGGAAATGTCGATCTGATGCAGAATGTTGTATGTGTCCTACAGAGGACACAGAGAAGGAGGGGATACTGAATGGCTTTTTGAGTTTAGTCTTTACTGCTAAAGGTAGGCCTCAGGGACCCCAGATGATCTCCAGAAGTCCTGTCCAACCCAAACTACTCTGTGACTCACCCTATATTTAAACTGTATTTGCCCATTAAGAAAAATACTTCAAAAATAGATTTCGATTTTTTTTCCCCAAAAGTCTCTGCATTCTGAAAGCGTTCAGAAGAAAATTCTTACCCATTATTTACAACCTTTACTTCATAAACAAATTGTGAGGCAGAGGTTATCTAGGCTTCCAGTGAATGCTAAGGCATGAGTTTATGAAACAGAACAGCTACAAAAGAATAAAGGCAGATCTTAGTTCCTCAGTAGCCTGAAAACTGGCATTCAGTCATGTAATAGAAGAAGATTACTAGCCATGGCATGTGTTTTACAGAAATGCAGATACAAAGAAAGAGCAGTAACAGATGAAAATTGATGAAACAATTGCAGATGAAAACAGATTGAAAACACTGAAATGCTATTGACAAAAATCAGATTCCTAAAAGTTAAAAGAGGAAATTGGGCATCTAAGCATATGTTGGAGCTGCCAAGTTCAAGAAACACTTAGATCTCCAAATTCCTTTTTCTACTTTTAGGACTTTAGTTTCAATGCACAAAAAGTTTTGTAAAGGAAATATAAGTGTCTAAAATGGAAATGTGAAAATCATTTAAATATTACTATGTTGTAGACATGATACATTAATAAAATAAATCATACACTATTAAAATGGCATGACCATCCCAATACCAGGGTAAAGATATTATATATTCAAAATAATTAGAGGTTTTCTCTGAAGCTCAATGACTGAAGTTCTTATAAAAAATCAGTGATTTCACCTTGTTAACTTCAATTATACTAGGCATAAAACAAATCCCTATATGACAGAGACATTCTTCAAATCAGGTCTGAAGTCCATTTCTGAAAGTATTTTTGCTCTGTTTAAGGAGAGTGGCTGGAATAAACAAGAGAGAAGCTGAATATGTGCTACTACTTAGTTGCTCAATAAGCCTTGAGCAAACTGAACACACTCTGTTCTGATTATAAAGATGAAATGCTTTCTTCAAAGGCAGCTTGATTTCTTCAAGCACACAATCTGTCTGTTGCAGAAAATAGGGACAATATTTTCCCAGCCATAGCACAATTTTCTTCATCCATCATAAGTCATTTTCAGGCAGGCATATGTGTTCAAGCATAAGATTCTCATATTAGAATGAAAATGATAGGGATGAGTGCAGTATCACTCTAGAGCAGCCAACACCTGAGAGGAGAGACAAAGAACTAATTTTTTTTTTTTTGTAGTTCTAATGCTTGCTACGGCATTTTCCACACACGTATGAATATTACAATGTTATTAAGATAACCAATAGGTAAAGGCAATATAAAATAATTCATCATATATCACAGTGAATTATTTTAATGGAAAAATTATGTACTGGCATCAATATATTTGAGTAGAGATAATATGTTTAGAGTACAGATAATCAGACATCTAAAGAAAATAATTACATTAATAAAAAAGCATTATTTTTAACTTACAAAAAAGACTCAAGATAATAGCACTGTCATTTACAGGATTTCTGCATCTTACAAGTGCGAAGTCATTTATAGCGCAAACTCACTAAACGTGCAGACAAGGCAGAAGCAAAGAACCCAATGGTTGTTGTTTCTGTTGTAGTACCCAAATATAGAAAGTTGTAACTTTTTGCTATTGCTTATGATGCAGCTGGAAACTGTCTGGAAAAAAGTCCTGATCAAGATCAGTCCCAGAAACCAATTTTGGTACAAAGTTAGTAGTTTGCATAGAGGAAATCTTTAAAATAAAAAAGTATCATTCCAACACATTTAGTTTGTTTCCCAAAGCTGCTGCTAATTTTATGAGTGCAGCATTAACACACATATTTAAAATAACCTGCGAATGTCTGAACCTAGAGTATTTACTTCCGTATGCTGCTGGGTTTGCATATTTTCAAGGTATCTTGCTGTCCTTGGTTATACACGTTTTTTAAATGCGTGTGTGTGTAGGTTTTTTTCCACAATATGGTCTGCATTATTGTACATAGTGTCAATATATATTTTACCGGTTTTGGCATTAACAATTCCTTTAATATTTACCCACAAAAATTATATAGGTTTTATTTAAGGCACTACATTTTTTGCTGATGTTTCTCTTTTTTTCCTTCCTTTTAACTTATCTTAAATATTCTGGGACAGGTTAACCTTGATGCATGCATTCATCTTTTCACCTAATATAAGATATTTTATACAGTACATTAATCATTGTGACTGCAAAATTAGCCTTATTAGATTGCCATTTAAGTGTCTAAAAATAGCACTACGGTCAGAGTGCTTTTGAAATAGAAGTAGAAATGCAAAAGCTCATAAGATAAGTTCAGAAATTTTATGTTTTAAATGTCCTAAACAAATATTAAAATGTCCTCAGAAGTGGAAGTTTATGCATGCAAACAATTTCACAGAGGCATTTGCAGAGTAGTCCTCTGCCTGTAGTATTCCACCCAAGATTCCTTGTATTTCTTTCTTCATACTTAATTTTTCATATTTTCCTTGAAGCTCCTTTTATACCTCGAGTTAAGACTATTCTCCTCCTTTGCTTTTTTTCCCGCCTATTCCTGCATTCCCCTACATCTTTCCCCAGTCAGAACAAAAACAAAAACCATCAAAAACCATCAAATGTGTCCTCTCCACAGACTGCAGTCCTTCAGCTACTCTAGGGGCTGGTGTGGGTCCCCCATGGGGGTCATTACTATATGCTCTACTTTAATTAATAGATAAAGAGGTTTGTCTCTTTCCTGTGACTAACAAAAGAAGTGTCAGGCAGTCTGAAGTCACAAAACTCCAAAACTGTACCTATGGAAAATGTAGTGATTGAGTACCCATTGAAATGATCTATGACTGGGCTTGCAGAAGGAAACCACAGAAAAACCTTCTGGATTCAAAAAGTAATCAGCAGAAGTCCAAAAAAGTAGCATATATAAAAGTAGCAGTCTTTTGCTACTAAAGTGAAGCAAATTATTACCAAGAATGATGACTCTGCTCTCTAAGGAGGAGGATCATAGCAAATATGAATCACTGAGTCTAAGATAGAGTCACCAGCTTTACCAAAACAGTGCATTCTCTAAACTCACAATGTGAATATCACAGAATACCTGTGATTCGGTATTTCTTAACCTTCAACTTTGCATAATTGTGAGTTGTTTTACACCATGAGAAGTCTCCAATAAAATAAAAAGCCCCAACTCCTTTAAAAAGAAAGTTGTGAATATGTGTAGCAATGCATAGGCAATTAATTCTTCACCATCCATAAAATTATCCTACATACCATTAAAATAGTAACTGTTACATTGAAAATACTTCTGTGCAAATTCACAGGGTTGCATATATTATGAAAAAACCAACTTACAGTTTTAACTTCGGCTAAGTTTAATTAAACAACCAGTAGGCTCAGAACCTAAATGTATGTACAAAAATAAACAGATACAAACAAATTTGTCTTCTAAAAGAAAATTTACTAAAACAGTCATAATTTCCCCACATTTTAGCTATTTTTCTCTGTAAGTTTTGACTTCTTTCTTTGGAAATAATTTTTAAAGGGAAGATTCAAAACAAATAGAAGTGAAAACTCAATTTCAGCTATGGAATGGATAAATCACTATTCTCATAGGAAAAAAAAATAAAAACTGAAGGCTGAATATATGTGTATTTCCAAAGATGTGTCAGAGAAGAAACAGTCATCATTAAATCAAAGAGAAATTGCACTTATTTTGTTCCTCAAAACTCCTGCTAATTAATAACATTGAGATGCTTTTCTCCATGAGTTAGATGACTCATGTTTTCACAGAAATTGTCAGCCATGGAAAACTTGTTGTTCAAACTGTGAGTTGCTATACTTCTTCCCCCTCTTAACTCCTCTCTTTTAATCTCTTTATCTTTGCCGTGGGGTGACAGCCTTTATCCCAATATCGTGTGTTGTGTCTGGCAGCTGTGCCTTTTCTCTCTCCCCACGCCCCGGCCGTCTTGCTGCGGCGGGGAGGGAGGAGTGAGTGCGACCGGGCACTTTCGCTTTTGGCTGCTTGGCTTGGCTTGCCTCGCCGCTGCTTGCTTGCTTGCTCCTGCCTCGGCCCCTAGCTGATAGCTTTTGGGGTTTTTTTTGCTGCTTTCTGCTTTCTGCGCTGTTTTTTTTCTTTTCTTTCGTTCCCTCTTTCTTACCCTCCCCTGAAGATACTGGACTGGCTCCGGACCTGACCTGGGACGTCCAGGACCCCTGGAGTCTGCGAGAGAAGCTCAGCGCCCTCCACAACACTGCCTGGTTTCTCTTCTTTTCTTGTGTTGGGGAGTGTTCTTTTGTTACTTGTCAATAAATAGGTTTTGTTTTCCACTTTGCTCCTCTGAGAAATTCCTTCCCGAACCCGGTATTGGGGGAGGGGTGGTTGGAGGTTTGTTTTTTTGGGGGGGGCTCCCTTTTGGAGATTTCCCCTAATTTGTCCTAAACCAGGACAGTATATTTTTTGGTGCATTGGCCAGGAAACGGAGGCCAAAGACAGTGGAAAAAAAACCTATAACAATAATATTTTGGTTTTCGTTGTTTTGTGGGCATATTGGTAATTCATGATGTCATTTGTGGTGGAAGCTTGCCGGTATTTCTGGTCCCTAGGGGCTTTTGAAGTTTTAATACCTTTGTGGTCCCTAGGGTTATTTCCTTACCCAGAAATAGCTCTGGTGTTGTCCCTAATAACTAGCTCTTGTAAGCGGGGGGCACTAACCAGAATAGTCGTTGGGCTGGTCTTATGTGTGATGATTTGTCAGAGGTTTATAAAAATGCTGGACTTTGTTTCAGGAATGTATGTATTGTTGTTATGGTTGTGTACTCAGTTTGTTTGGGGAGAAGAGGGGGAAGGGGCTTTCCAGCTTTTGTCTTCCTTCTTCTCCTCCAAATTGTTGACATCTCTATTAGAAAATATTGAATTTCCCCTGAGTTTAAAAGAAACCATCTTTCTGGCATTTAATTTATTAAGCCTTTTCTATACTCTCTGGAGTGTATATAAAATGAAAGCTGAGATTTCTAGAGGGGTTATAGAGACTCCTCATTCAGGAGTAAAACAAAGCAGGAAAAATCTTGACTGGAGTGGGAAATGGGAGGATATGGGCCAGACTTTAAAGGAATTTTCTGATCCTATAGACTGGGACTTTCCATCTGATCAAATTCAGAACCCAGTCGAGGTGGCAAAGTATTTGAGGGAGAAGTGCCATGGTAATACTAAGGAGGAAAGGCTTACTGCAGTGAGCTGGGCCTTGGCATTTGTTTACCGTACTCTGCTAGATACTGTGGAGCAGCAGATAGCAGAAAGGGAACAGGGAGATAAGTTAGTTACTATCCCAGTGACCCAGGCTGCAGCTAACATCCCAGGCTCCAGGCTAGCAGCTGAATCAGACAATAGGCCTCAACCCATGGCTGTTGCAGCTAATACAAGAGGTGGAAAGTGTA
This sequence comes from Ammospiza nelsoni, assembly GCF_027579445.1. Taxonomy (NCBI): domain Eukaryota; kingdom Metazoa; phylum Chordata; class Aves; order Passeriformes; family Passerellidae; genus Ammospiza; species Ammospiza nelsoni. The sequence continues at coordinate 29,688,601 of NC_080669.1, read as the reverse complement.
AAGGCAAGACCGATCGAAAGGTGGAGGATGATGATGATGATGCAGAAGGACCCTCACCAAAATCAGAGGCCACATCAAGGGGCACAGATTCTGGAGCTAATATTGACTCCTTTTCTCTGAAGGACCTCAGAGGCCTAAGAAAGGATTACAGACGACAACCTGATGAATCTATAATTAGTTGGTTAGTCTGCCTTTGGGATGCTGCAGGGGAGGTTATGATTTTGGATGGTACTGAAGCGAGGCATTTGGGATCCCTGTCACATGATCCTGTCATCGATCAAGGTATGATGAGCAGGGCTAGCCCTCACAGCCTCTGGGAACGGGTCCTGGATAGTGTAGCACAAAGGTACTTATGTGCAGATGATCTCTATATACAGCAGACACGGTGGAAGACCATAGAACAGGGGATCCAATGCCTGAGAGAGACGGCGGTGGCAGAGCTCATTTTCTCAGATGATATAACAACTAGGAATCCGGACCTGGTACCATGCACACTTGTAATGTGGAGGAAACTTGCGCAACTTGGGCCACCTGAATGCGCTTCTGCCCTAGCAATAATGAAACGGGATGATACATATGAGACTGTGCTCGATATGGCGAAGAAGCTTCGAGCGTATGCAGATGCTGTGCATGGCCCAACTCATGCCAGAATTGCAGCAGTGGAAACCCGACTGCAGAAACTAGAGGACAAAATAGAGGAGAATCATAAGAAACTCCGGGAAGAGATTAAGGAGGACCTTATTCAAATCTCAGCTGTACAAATTAGAGGCCCTGGTATCCAATGCTGGCGCTCCTTTGATGGGGAGAGAAGGGCTGAGTTATGGGTCTTTCTGCATGAGTCTGGAGAAGACATGAGGAGATGGGATGGAAAACCCACTGCTGCTTTGGCACAACGGGTGCGTGATTTGAAGGAAAGAGGAAGTATCACCAAAAAGAGAGCAGCTCCGGTTGCTCGTAGCTGAGATGTTAAGTATGATGATGATGATGACATGTCCGATCCCCTTGAAGGAACTTCTAAGGCATACACCCAAGGAAAGAAGGAAAATCTGGCTTAGAGGGGCCCTGCCTCTAGCCAGGAAGAGGCATGGGAAAACCGGGTTTTTTGGAAGGTGTGAATCAGATGGCCTGGCACATCAGAGCCACAAGACTATGAAGCATTGGTTGACACTGGATCACAGTGTACCTTAATGCCATCGGAACATGTGGGGACAGAACCTGTTTCCATTGCTGGAGTGACGGGGGGATCACAACAGTTGACTCTGTTGGAAGCTGAGGTGAGCTTGACTGGGAAGGAGTGGCAGGAACATCCAATTGTGACTGGTCCAGAGGCTCCGTGTATTTTGGGCATAGACTTCCACCGGAATGGCTATTACAAAGATCCTAAGGGATTCAGGTGGGCTTTTGGAATAGCTGCAGTGGAGATAGAGGGTATTAAACAATTGAATACCTTGTCTGGACTATCAGAGAACCCATCTGCAGTAGGACTCTTGAAGGTAGAGGAGCAGCGAGTGCCAATTGCCACCTCAACAATGCACCGCAGGCAGTACCGGACGAATCGAGATGCTGTGATCCCCATCCACAAGATGATCCAAGAGCTGGAGAGCCAAGGGGTGGTCAGTAAAACCCACTCACCCTTTAACAGCCCTATCTGGCCCATGCGAAAATCTGACGGAGAATGGAGATTGACTGTGGACTGTCATGCCTTGAATGAAGTGACTCCACCACTGAGTGCGGCTGTACCGGACATACTGGAACTGCAGTACGAGCTGGAGTCCAAGGCAGCAAAGTGGTACGTGACCATTGATATAGCTAACGCGTTTTTCTCCATCCCTCTGGCAGCAGAATGCAGGCCTCAGTTTGCTTTCACATGGAGGGGAGTGCAGTATACCTGGAACCAACTGCCCCAGGGATGGAAACACAGTCCTACCATCTGTCATGGACTGATCCAGGCTGCACTAGAAGAGGGTGAGGCTCCAGAACATTTACAATATATTGATGATATAATTGTTTGGGGGAACACGGCAATAGAAGTGTTCAAGAAAGGAGAGAAGATCATTCATATTCTCCTGAAAGCCAGATTTGCCATTAAGAAGAGAAAAGTCAAGGGACTTGCCCGAGAAATTCAGTTCTTGGGGGTGAAGTGGCAAGACGGACGGCGTCAGATTCCTGCGGATGTTATTAACAAAATCATTGCTATGTCCCCACCAACTGATAAGAAGGAAACACAAGCTTTCTTAGGTGCTATAGGTTTCTGGAGGATGCACATCCCTGAGTATAGTCAGATTGTGAGACCCCTTTATCTGGTTACCCGCAAGAAGAACGACTTCCATTGGGGCCCTGAGCAGCAGCAAGCTTTCGTCCAGATCAAGCAGGAGATCGCTCATGTTGTAGCCCTTGGTCCAGTCAGGACGGGACCAGATGTGAAGAACGTGTTCTACTCTGCAGCCGGAGCCATGGTCTGTCCTGGAGCCTTTGGCAAAAGCTGCCTGGCGAGACCCGAGGCCGACCATTGGGATTTTGGAGTCGGAGCTACAGGGGGTCTGAAGATAACTATACTCCAACAGAAAAGGAAATCTTGGCCGCCTATGAAGGAGTCCAAGCCGCCTCGGAGGTGACTGGTACAGAGGCACAACTCCTTCTGGCACCCCGACTACCGGCGTTGGGATGGATGTTCAGAGGAAAGGTTCCCTCTACCCACCATGCCACCAGTGCTACTTGGAGTAAGTGGATTGCCCTCATTACGCAGTGCGCCCGAATTGGGAAGTTAAATCGCCCTGGGATTCTGGAAATAATTACAAATTGGCCCGAAGGTGAAAGCTTTAGTGTCGCGGATGAGGAACAAGAGCCAGTGACCCAGGTTGAGGAAGCTCCACCATACAATCAGTTGCCAGCAGAAGAAACACGTTACGCTCTATTCACCGATGGTTCTTGTCGCGTCATAGGGATGAAACGGAGGTGGAAAGCAGCTGTATGGAGTCCCACTCAACGGGTTGCAGAGGCTACTGAAGGAGAGGGTGAATCCAGTCAATTTGCTGAAATCAAAGCTATTCAACTGGCCCTAGGTATTGCAGAGAGAGAGAAGTGGCCAAGGCTCTATTTGTATACCGATTCTTGGATGGTAGCCAACGCTCTATGGGGATGGCTGAAGAGATGGAAAGAGGCCAACTGGCAGCGCAGAGGAAAACCAATTTGGGCTGCGGAAGAGTGGAAAGATATCGCTACTCGGTTAGAGAAGTTACCTGTGAAGGTTCGCCATGTAGATGCCCATGTCCCCAGAAGTAGAGCTAATGAAAAGCAGCAAAACAACCAGCAAGTACATCAGGCTGCAAAGATAGGGGACTTGAAGATAGATCTTGACTGGGAGCATAAGGGAGAGTTATTCTTAGCACGATGGGCCTTTTCTCTCTCCCCTCCCCGGCCGTCTTGCCATGGTGGGGTGGGGAGGGAGGAGTGAGTGCAACTGGGCACTTTCGCTTTTGGCTTTTGGCTGCTTGGCTTGGCTTGCTGCTGCTTGCTTGCTTGCTTGCTCCTGCTTCGACCCCTAGCTGATAGCTTTTTTTTTTTGCTGCTTTCTGCGCTGTTTTTTTTCTTTTCTTTCGTTCCCTCTTTCTTACCCTCCCCTGAAGATACTGGACCGGCTCCGGACCAGACCTGGGATGTCCAGGACCCCCGGAGTCTGCGAGAGAAGCTCAGCGCCCTCCACAACACTGCCTGGTTTCTCTTCTTTTCTTGTGTTGGGGAGTGTTCTTTTGTTACTTGTCAATAAATAGGTTTTGTTTTCCACTTTGCTCCTCTGAGAAATTCCTTCCCGAACCCGGTATTGGGGGAGGGGTGGTGGGAGGTTTGGTTTTTTTTGGGGGGCTCCCTTTTGGAGATTTCCCCTAATTTGTCCTAAACCAGGACAATCTTATTACTCTCTTTTTAAAAGAAGAGCCATTAGTAAAGTCAAGGAGAGAATACAGCACAAAAACTCTTGTGATACAAAACTATAAAATCAGGTAAACCCAGTAATTATACTAGTTGAAAGGATCAGTATACACAGCCCCAAACTGATAAATATAATTACAATAGGAGATTCTTCACCACCAAAATACAAGTGATGATATCTAGAATTATGAGGAAGAATACAAATACAAATCAAGAGGACAAATGAATAGCAATACCTCTAATAAAAGTAGTATTTCCAAACATAAGATCTCCTAGCACTTCTTGACCAAAACTTAACATATATTTTATGATGTTTTACTGTATACCACCTGATGTCTGACAGAAGAAAAGTGAAAAGAATAATCGTTTCCAGAGAAAATAATCTGAAAATACACACAGAGATTTGAGGCCTCTGCTCATTTTAAAGGTAAAAAAAGAACAGGGCAAAAGATTGGGCTGGGAGTTTGAACACTACTGCATCTGAAACTACATCCTAATGAATAGGAACACAATAAAAAGATTGAATATAAAAGGGCACAGCATGTGTTGTTCTAACACTTCCGTATTTATGGTAAAATTAAAGAAAATATAATATTGAGTTGAATTGATTTCTTTCTGAAATTCAACTAATCATTACCAAAGGGAATTATTTCTGTGCAAAAACATGTGTTTTACCACTAATAACAACTATTTCGCTTGAGAATTATATCTTGACTGAAACTGTATCAATTACTAAAAGAGATAAAAATATTGATTCTGCTAAGGTCTGACTGAAAAAATCTTACCATAAATACCAAGAAGAGGGCAGAAAATACTTACAGTTAACTTTAAAAAGACAGTGACAATAATACCACTGAGAGCAGAAATCAAAATGTATGGCTGAAATAAGAAAAACTCTATTGTAGAACATATAGCTAAATATACTTAACAATACTTTATCTATAGTGAAAGGAGTCCTATGAATTAAAAATAATGGAGTTAGTCTTTCAAAAACTCTTCTAGTAATTAAATTACTTTAAGCAATAAATAAAATCTACATAAAATACAGACTTCCTCCAGTTATGAGACAGCAAGTAAGGCATATATTTAGGACACCAGTACAAGAAAAAAATGAGAACACTGAGAGCAAAATATGTTGCAGGAATAAACGCTATTCACCATGATGCCTTCTAAACCAATTCCCAATATACAGAAAAGTGAAAACAAATATTTAATAATTAGCAGCAGGAAAGGGACAGAGGATAATCCCACCTAACATCAGAAATTTTACATCCAAATTCAGCACTAACACACAATGAAGTTTTATAGGCAAAGGAAGGTGAAACATGGTTCATTTCAACCCAAGCAAGACACCTATCGTCAGAGGAGCCAGCCTTGGAAAAAACTACCCACTTCACAGACTATTGAGAGAGTTTTGATAACTAGATAATTTGCAGATGTGTAGACAATATTCTTTCACCTCAGCTGTTATAAAATTTTTACAGATGACAAAAAAGCTGTTATAGCTGCACAGTGAGCTTCAGAACCTTAAGATAAGCAGTAAGGAAATAAATAAAATTCAAAACTATCTTCTGAAAAGATATATAGAAATTAGGAAGCCGTGAATTTGCAGACAAGAGATTATCTCTATTTAAGTCTACAAAAAGTGGTTATGAAGTAAAAATTCTTTTCTATAGTGAAGATTTCAACACAGGGCCCTCTGAATTGGACAACTTCCATCATTCTAACGCAGAGTAGTATTAGAAAAACCCTACATGTTACCTCTGGTCAGTAGCCTTGTAACAGGCCAATGACTCAGTTAAACATAAGAAAGAAATAACACAGCAACACAGCAGATTTTATAAAATGTTGGAGATTCTTGCCTTAATGAACTTGAGCATGTCATTTAAGAAGTCAGCATAAAGAGATAACAGTCAGAGAAAATCTATAAAATAAATAGGGATTTAAGAGTTTCACTTTGAGACTACATCTGTGTATTAGTTTAGAAAAGAGAAAATATATTCCCCTAGAAGCAGAACTCCTAAATAAAGATGCATAAAAAAGATCAATAGACTGCCCTGAATTTGATGGTTTGCATTCTTGAATTATTCATTACTGCCTGCAAGCCATACCTTCAATCTGCATTGCAATCATTAAAATAATCATTTTTTATTAAGTTTGAGATGATGGAATTGAAGCTTCACTTTTTCGCTCCTATAGATCTAACAACCCCCTTTATCCAATGTCTGCATCAGCATTTAGCTATTTTTCTTAACTTTCATTTGATATTTTACTGGTGGCAATATTCAAGAAATAACAATCTGCATCACTGTTTGCAATACCAATATCAGATTTCAAAAGAGCAGTCATGTTAGAGACCAAGCTGCCCTACCTCTCAGATATGTTTTGTCAGTCTGTCTTAAGATGAGTAAAGACAATATTGTAGCAGCTTATGCTCATTTAACATTTGGAAAATTGATTGATTTTCTTTCTCCCCACAGCCATATGGATTAGAAACTCATTTATTTCGTTTTGTTATGAAAACACAATCTGAAGCGGAAGTATGTAGCAAATTTAAAAAGCAGGATAATTATGCAACAAGTAAAACACTGCATAATCTCATTATACCATAGACAGGTTTTGACAGTAAGAGTGACAAGAACATTTTGAATTAAAAGTCAACAAAATCAAAACGCATAAAATGAAATACATTTTAACATAAGGTTTAACTGCAGCAAGAAATAAGTGAAGTCTAAGGCTTAGAAAAATTTAGAAATTAATCAGCTCTATGCATGGAGAACAGAATTCACTTGACAGGCTACAATAACATAAGTTCCAATATTCTTCCTCTAGTGCAAGCTGCCAATTATTGGGGATCAAGGAAAGATGCAACCCTTTACTAAAACGATATAATCCACTTTTTCATAATCTTTTGGACATAATCTCTCAGGTGTTGTACCCTTTGCCCTCATTTATATTTATGCAAAAAGAAAATTATGATCTTATTAATGGCTTATTAATCATCATTAATATTTACAAAGCTAGTCAGAGATAAGCAGGTTACAGCATCAGAAACTAGACTCTGAATTCAATGACCAAAACTTAAATATTGCTTAATTTATTTATTTTTTGTAAATGGACTGGGATTTGCTTGTTAAGATTTTAATTTCTTTGTTTGCTTCATTTTATTCTTACAATAAGTTTAAATGTTTTTATGCACAAAAAATGCACAAAAAATAAAGGAAGTGTTTTGTTTTATTTTTTAACTGTAACTAAAAGCCAAGTCTCATGCAATGGGATCAATACTTTTGGGAAAAGAAGTTTGCCATACATAGTAAGACAAAAGAAATTTTGTCGTGCATTTGTAATCCTCAGAATAATTCCTTGTGTCTTAATGGAGTACTTCTGTGGTTAGGTTTTTGATGTTTGTTTGCTTTTTACTGTCTTTCATCTTTTCAAGAGCTAAATTGCTTTGTATATTTAATTATCTAAACATTTTTAGTGTAGTTCTTTATGTTCTACAGCTTTGCTTAGATTTGCAACAATGTGCAGTAAGTCGCCTTTAAGACTTTTGCAGAAACATAATTTTCCTTATTGAAAGAACATACCCAAATGCTTTCTTCTTGACGATATTGCTTCCAATTCTGTCCACTGTCACTGAACATCAGAAGGTAGCTTGTTACCCAGTCTGAGCTCCCATAACCACCTTGAGTAGCAACAGCAGTAATCTCAGTTCTTTCTCCAAGATCAATCTGAAGCCATTGATATTTATTGGACACAAGTGGAGACCAGCCACCAGCACCTTAAAAAGAACAAAAAAGAATGAAAAGTATTCCTAAAAATAAGCAAGTCAGCACAAAACTTGTATATACAAAAATAATTTCGTTCATTTGAGCAACATTATCTAATGAAAAATATCCAGCATTTTTCATCTAGTTTTCAAACTAGATGACTGTTAGGAGTCCTTTCCAGCTCAAACAATTCAATGATTCTCAGATTCTAATTCAAGCTATAGTTGCACCAAAACTATTTTGATGTTATTTAGCAAGTATTCTGAAAATATATACTAGATTACTAAATATTGGTAACCAAATATAATTATTCTAAATTATAAGCGATTCACACACTTTTCTCTGTCTTGAAGTTCTACAATAAATTTTACAGAGTAATTTTTACCAACCACACTCTACAAGTAAAAAAAAATCTGGTTTTTTTCTTTTTATTTTATGCATCTCAATTTCATTTTACATAGACTAGAAGATCTCCAGAGGTCCCGTCGCAGTCATTCTGCATGACTATGTTCTGTGAGGCCTGGATATTTAAATTTGCATATGAAATAATAAAGCCCAGTTAGACGGCAAATGTGCACATGCTCCTTAAAATGACCAAAACATTTGTAAGCAAAATGATAAAAGAGTACGAGATATACATGCAGTTTCAAGCACAGGTACACCTGTCCGCAAAGAAAATATTTCGCCCAAAGTGGAGAGCTACCCCTCCAGTACTTTAACTAACCAGAAAGATATTAAAAGGAAGAAATTAAATCAATTCAGCATTCCTTTGTCTTCCTTTGTTTGCTTTCATTTACTCAGATCATGCTAGTTTTCCTGTAAAGCTGGGTGGAAAAGGTCAAAGGTAGCTATCAAACAATCTCATAAGAAAATACACTTTTTTACTGAACTACAATGCAAAATATGCAAGTATTCAGACACAGCATCTGCTGAGTTTTATCAGAGAATGGTGTGATACCCATTATTTAAGAAAAGATTTAGATCTGACTCTGAAAAACACAATATAAGAGGTACCTTGAAAAGTTTTTAAAGCATGCATACACAGAATCAGAACAGACATATCTAGTTTCCACAACAATCAGTTTGCTACAACCCAATTTTATGCTTGTATGGGCTTCAAGATGTAGAAAAATTCATAGCTAAATACTACATGTTGCTTAATTCTGCTTAGAGTCATAAGCCAAGTTCTAAACATTACCTCCTCCACAAAAGAAAATGAAAAAGAATTTTTACTTAAATATAAAAATTAAAAATAAAATGGTGGGAAATTATATAGGTATTCATAAATTGCAAAAAAGTGAGGTCTGTTTTACAGAAAGAACTGAGAGAAAAACATAAAGTCCCATATATGTAGCAATTCCTTTGTCCACACATTTAAGAGCAAATTAAAATACAGCACAGTTAAAACTATGGAGTTAAATACTGTGTATACTTTTTTCTTTCTTTATCTAAATCAGTATTTTGAATTTTATGCAAATACGTGATTTCAGTGGCTGCATCTCAATTACTCTCAAGCAGATTCCAAAGCTTTTCCTTATGACCACATAAACTCATCCTTTAGTAGCTGTGCAGAACAGTGTGGTGGCATCAAACAAGCAGACTTTGTGAACAGTCAGCACTGGAGGTTAAACAAGGGTCCTTGCACCCCCAGGCACAGTGGTCCACATTCACGTCGTATCCTGTATCTGTGACATCGCCACACTAAGACTTAACCGCCTCCTTAGCTTGCAGAAGCTCAGTTCATGCATGAACACTTCCAGGCACAACAACGTTCTGCCATGCTGTGTTATCCAAAGCCTTCCTAGAATTAGGTGTCACCGTGCTAAGTTTGGTGACGTTTTTGAACTTTCCACTTGAAAGGCAGGGTTGAATTGTAGTCAACAGGAGTAATCTGGCAGACTGTGCTGAGTACATAATTTGTAAATTCCTTCTTAGACAAAACACCTTCACTTGGTGACTGCATAACTTTATTCAGAATGAAGTAATGGAAATTAGAAGAATGTAAAAAAAAATGCCTGAATAGCAGTGTGTTATGGCAGTACTACTTGGTTCTAGCCTGAGCTAAGCACTCCTGTCTTTATTACTGTGTTTTCCAAAAGTTTGTGCAAGGCACGCCACCACGTAGCGTATACACCCTTACCATGCTGCACTACATCCAGAAAAGAAAGAAGAGATAAAGACACAGGTACACAGTGTTCTGATGTCAGGGCTGTTTGATTTGAGGCATTGCAGTAAAGATGCAGTCCCAGAAGTCATCTGACCAATACAACTTAAGTCCCATAAAGAATAACCACTGAGCAGAAGCAGCATGGTATCTCCAACAGCCTGTATTAAGCCACAGCCTGGACCACCAGGCAGAAGCTGCAGCATGTTTCCTGAAAAACCACAACACTGGTTCACATGATGCTTTCATCTGTCAAAGGCTCTTCATGAGCTCTTTTGTCTGACTGTCCAGCAGCCAAGTGTCCCCCCGCATCTGACTGCCACCTGAAACATCACAAATATGAAATGTCTGCCCAGTCCTGCAGGAAACACAAGAAGAGCATGTTAGCTTCTGACCCAGAATTCTTTACAGGGTGTCCTGTCCTTGCAGCAAGATTAATGTGTGTACCAAACCGTAATCGCTTTTGGCTGTAGAATATATCTGGTGATGGTGATGCACAGAAGTCAGCTGCGTAACAGATGTCAAAAGGATCTTGTTTGTCACATTTCATGCTGTACGGTGTGGGTGTTTCTGGGAAGATCTGGAGAGGTCTTAAACAGTTTCTCACAGGGATGCAGATGCCACCTGTATTAAACAAGGCTCTGCCAAAATGTATGAACACTCAAGGATAGACTAAGATCTATAGAAACATAATTTAGTCATCTCTAAAACTCTTGAATTATTGACTTTAAAGTTTTCACCTTATTTCTCTTCTCTCTTATTTTTGTCAGTGTCTTTTATTAAAAGCACATGTTTTCTTCAATTACATCTGAACCTATGTTCTACAGTGACTGATGAAACATCTTTTGTTGCAAACAAACAGCAAATCAGAAAAATAATTTTCAAAGGAGAGAAAATCTGTATGTAGAGTTCTTTTATTTGAACTTTATCTCAGGGGGCTTTTAACCTTTTTTATTTTCCACTTTTTTTATGCCAATATTGAGATTTGCATGCAACATGCAAAAAATCTAAGCTGCCCGAGCATTCAGGATTCATCCTTTATTTCTGTTAAAAACCCCAAGCATTGCACACTTTCTTTTTATGAAGAACATGCTGACTTCAAGTTGAACACACAGGTAATACAAAAGAATTTTTTCATTTCACTTATAATTCCTATTATATACTTTTAAATACCAGTGTTTGAAAATGTTTGTAGACATGATGTATTTTTTTGAAGTACTTAGTTCACTGAACACATTTAGCAATATTTTTTTCTGAAGTACTAACTCTTTTTCTTAACTCACAAATTTCTGTCTTTTAGTAAGACAGAGATTCATGATCTGTCTCCAGATCATGAATTCCATTTTAGTAAGAACTTGCCAGTTCTACTTGATGGCTCATAAGTAAATGAAGGATCTGTGGTTACTGGGAGAATTAAAGCAAAGTTTAGAGTTTCCATCAGTCACTTATACATACTAATTCATAAACAGTCTCATTCATTTTATACTATATTAATCAATAAATTGATTATTAAATGATAGAAAAAAATTCTAAGTTGTTGATGTTTTTAATGCATTAAAATTGACTAATGTGCTAGATTTAAAATCTAAGCAATCATGCATCTTTCATATTTCAAATTTTGCCTGTGGAATTCTGTTATTCTTGATTTCTGTTTCTACAATAATATACACTTATTTTCAAGTCAGTTAAGTGAAATATATTGGAGTTTCCTCACACATTCACTCCAAGCAATGCACAGTGCTCTTCTCTGGGACTTATACAAGGTGGCACCATTCATCAGTTTAGTCAGCAATTTCTTCATCACTACAACTGTCAAACTGTAAACAAGACTGCAGCTTTAAATCTGCCCTGGATTTATGCACTAAAATTCTAGCAGAAGACTTACTTTCCTTCAGATACCTCTAGATATCTTATTTCTAGAATTCAATTTTTATGCTCTCCATAAGTGGTTTAAATTTTATTAATTACCTTTCTTGCTTTTGGAGGTTAAAAAATCCTCTGCCCTTTCCCATGACCACCAATATAAACAAATGACAACACTGAATGGATATTATTTAATTACCCTGGGTTCCTGTCTAATAAGATATGTGTTTAAAGAGCTTCTGCCTTCCTATTTCCTTAGCTTCACTGGGATGACAGTAACATTATCACTAACATTGAAAATAGAAAAGAAAATAAACTCAGCAAAGTTAGCAAATAGCTACAAGAGAACAAAACTCAAAATGACTGAAGATTTGGTCCAAATCTCACATCTAGGGCAGAAAACACCTGAGTATAGCTACAGTGGACTTGGAGTGCTATATCAGGTTAAAAACTTTTAACCCTGATGGCAGAAAATTTATTCGGTGATGCTTAAGCTTTCCAAACTTGCTCTGTGTAGTTATCAGGATGCCTAGCTACTTTTGCTTCATTTCAAAAACTCCAAACTATATAGCATAGAAATTGACTTAAAGATTGCCCCTTTGTGTGAACAGCACCCCACTTTTTGCTTACCTGGCTCTATGACTGCAATCACCTGTATTGTCATGTAAACCACAAAACAGTCCACACTCATACATGTCTTGACATCTGCTTCTTCACGTGCAGTTCATTAGACCATTTAGCCAGCATCAGCATTTACATCACTCTTAAATTCTGTGAATTTTTTGCATATTTAATTGAAATAACTGCAAGACCTGTATTAGCAAAAGTTAAGGTTTAAAACTAACACACATCAGAAAGGATGCTTTCCTTTGATTAATCAAACTGTGTATTTCCCCATATGGATCATTTAACAGAAGCTGATTTTAATTTCAAGTCAATAAAGTTGCAGCAGGGATGAATTTGCCTGCACTTATTACAAAGCAGATTTTCTGCATGCAAGCAATTGACAACTGAGTCTTCTACGGTTTTAGTGAAATGAAAAATGAACTGGTTTACAGCATTCAAAACCTCTAAAATACAAAAATATGACGCTATTTAATTTCTTAAGCTGAATGGTATCCTCTTTCACAAACTGAGAAATAAAAATCTAGGTGTATACCTATATAAACAGTCCAAGGGTATTGTTCTTTAAGTTTACTGACAGATAATGGAGGTGGGGAGTAGGGTGCAATATCTGATAAATTATGTTGATGCATTGCTAGCAGGTGATAATGCTCCTGGCCCCTTGAAAAGGTGTGCGGAGTAACAGTACTGTTGTGATAAACCCTTAGCCTTTTTCATTTTAGTTCTCCTATGTTTGGATGAGGCAACTCAAGACACAGAGCTCAGACAATTAGAAATTCCCCTTCATAGCCTAGCAAAATGCAAGAAAAGTAATTATCAAGAAGAATCTAAATAGCCAAAGATGCAAAAGAACATAAATCACAACTTGGCATATTTTTCAGAAAGACTGTGGGGAAGTTACCACAGCAATGCTGTTCTGAGCCATATTTCAGTGATAAAAGACAAAGAAAAAAGCCTCAAAATTTGAAACCAGGGATGAGGGACCTTGAGCTATGAATAAAAAATAAAAGACACAGAATTTATTTTTTTTTCCACAGAGATTGAAGAAGACTGAGAAGGACAGCTAGATCAGAACCCAGTTCTGCAGTTACAGCATCACATATAAAATTTCTGCATGGTAATTTTCAACCACATTTTTGACAGCTGTCCATCTTTTGCCTTTGATATGTAGCATGATGCTCTGCCTAAGTAGAGATAAAACAGTCTTAACTTTACCACATTTCCAAACTTACTGATTATATATGAAGAGGAGGGGCTTTTTTGTTGTTAAACACTGAGGCCAGCCTAACACATCAATCCCAAAGTTAAACATTCTGAGGATGTGAAGAACAACATTTCCCTACAGAAACTCATACCAGTGAGGATGCAGCATATAGACATCATTATAAAGGAACCAGTAAGTGGTAATAGTCATAATTTATCTAAAGGCTGCTGAGCTGACACAGCAGGCTTCAAATACATGAACAACAGCCAACCACTTTATTCTATGAAAGCTCACAGTATAAATCCCTCTTGTTACAGCAGGGACTTGCAACACACTCCTTCTAGGAGTGCATGTGGAGATTCCTCCCTTGAGTGGGGACATCACCTCAAGGCTACTCCTTGAGACCAAATTAAAGAGTTGCCCAGGGTCACTGGTATGGCTGAGTAACCTAAGTCTCCTGCTAATAATTATTTTGATAGTCTTAATGTAATTATTTCAATATTGCTTTAAAAAAGTAGTAGATATACGGTGCAGGAAGTAATTCTGATTAAAGTTTTTTTTGTCTAATCACTATCACCATATCATCATCAATTTCAAAAATCAACATACTTTATTCATATAAATATGTTTGGTTTGCTGTCCTTAGTCCTGTTGGAGAAATTTACATAAAGGCCGAATTACACCTACATAAACCGTTAGACATAAACTTTTGACTAAGTCTGGGACTAGGATGGATCCTGCCTCACCTAGACTCCTCTCTAAGAAGGAGTTTACAAAGCAAAGTGTTTCTTTCTGAACTTTGTCCTTGTTGTCCTCGACAAACTTTATCTGAAGCTTCCATTCTATTGTTTTCTATGAGATTATTATTGGGACTAAAAAGTCTTTCTCATAGTCACATATCATTTATATTTAAAACTATCATACAAAACAACCAATCTTAGCACCTAAAAAACCACAAGAGCATTCAGTGCAGGAAAATGCAGCTCTTCAAAAAGAGTTGCTATTGCCTGATGAAAGACCCATGTCTAGCAGGTCTCAAGAGGCACAGCCTTGGAAACAGAACTACCAAATGTTACAAATGGAAGAGACTCACAAGGATCAACGAGTCCACCTCTTAAGTGAATGGTCCATAAATGGATCAAACCTGCATCCTTGGTGTTATTAGCACCATACTCTAACAAACTGATGCTTTCATCTCCACAGTCTCTTCTGATTTTAAGATTTGCAAGTTAGGATGATATAGGGCATTCAGCCAAAGCATAACATCACAGACACATCTCTTTAAAGATTACTAGAACAAGGGGCTTTGAATAGTTGAATCTTAACCCTTCTAGTACACAGTTACTTTCTGCATATGAAGGAGACTAAAAGCAGGTGTTACCTGTAACCTTACCTGTGTATTGAAATTCTCGATGGCTGTCCTTCGGGACAGTGTCATGGTTTATTATCCTTCCATAACTGGATTTCATAGGAAATCATTCAATGTCTTCACAACTGTCCTTCTATTTTAGAACAGTTTAAATAATGTAAGTTGTATCTAGGAAACCAAGCTTTAGCTGATGCTGTTGCAACCACTAAGATGAACTGATGAAAAGTAAGAAATACGCTTACATAATCCAGCTTCATGGATAGCTTCTTAGCTGTTTTCTAGTCTTGTCTTCCTATGTTGCAAACTGACAGATATGAGTTAAGCTCAATATAAAAAAAAAAGCACAGAAACAGAATGGAATCTGGGATATATTTCAAGAAATCAAAAACAGTATCTCCCCTTCAAAGAACTCTTCTGAATTATGTCCTCTTTTTGGAAAACAGTACTTATCTCTGTATACTACAACAAAACCAAATCTGATGCACTATATAAACTCTGAAGGTCTTCAGTACTACCCTTTCCTTCTGAACATATAAGCCACCATTTTCTGGATTATTAGGAAAGCTCTTGGCCAGATTTCAGAAAATACTGTGAGAGAATAACTAAGAGACACATTTTTGAGGGCCTGATATCAGAACTTCTCGCTCACAGGAATTTATTATGAGACATACTGTTTGAATAAAGACTGAAAAATCCCATGAATGGCATCTGATTCTGAAACCTGTAAATTACTTTTGCTGTTAAGAAATGAATGAAGAAATCTTGCCTCTTAAAATCTGAAGGATGAGATTAATCTACCTGAGTAATTTTCAAGAATAAGTATAGACATAACAAGTATGTTTTGGCTTATCCATGTAGGGAAGTTATGTTTTCTAAGGATTATTTCATGAGTGGCATGGAGAGGTGTCACAATAGAAATCAAAACTACTAAAAAATTTCATATACTTTCGAGGCAGAAGATAAAGAGAGCTATATTAATGCTTCAGTCAGACAGAACTTTCTAAGGGAGGTGGGTGTAGCTGTTACTTCAGTGGCCTCAAAGGCAGAATAAGCTTAATTTTGGAGGAAGGTCTAACCTTATTTTAAGATACTCTGGAACTGAATATCATTTAAGAAAACATGTACAATCTTAGAAGGGAAGGAGCAATTGCGTTTATTTTTGCAACTGTCAGAATATTTAATATTTAAGGAACTTGACTTTCAAAATTGTGACAGGTACTATAAAATGAATATTAGGTTTTAGTAATAATTTGTGGCAAGTAGTAGTTACTATGTCAGGAGGAGTTTCAGAGGCATTTTGAATTTGAATCAGCGCAACACAAAGGAACTAGGAAATGGCATTAATAGTGACAAAGTTTGATCTACTTTGCATCATTCAAACAGAAGAAGGTAGATAACTTTATTTCACTCCCCCTTCTGCATTAACATTAAATTAGGTGAGTGAGTGCGTTGGTGAATCCCATTTTATGCTTCTTCAGAAAGCTCTGAAGAAATTTCTCCTCAATTAATCATTATGTAAATATATCAAAGGAGATAGTTTGATAAGCTGAGATGGTTTATCAAAAGGAAAGCATACTGGCAATGGTTCAAAGACCTATCAAAGCCACTATTTTGCTCAGATTTTTCATCACCAGCACACCACACAGTGCTATGAATCAGTGCCCTATAGTAGGAAATATCTTTTGTGTGCACTGGGAAGCCCAAGTTTGAGTAAAGAACTTTTATATAGGTAATCAAACTGTAATTGTGTAGGATATAATCTGAGCCACTTCTGAGCACTGTACTAAAAAGGTGAATTTTTCTTCCTCCAGCAGGAAAGAAATACTAAAAAAAAGTCATTCAAACAGATTTCTGCTGAAGAAAAGGATGTATTCTCCACAAAGTTTCTCAGGAAAATCTATTTTGGAAACGTCCCAGTTCATTGCAAGACTTACATCATTCTTGGCTATTGCCATATACTTTTACTTGATGATAAGCAAACTATCTCCCTTACTACAAACTAGGAATTTCACATAGCTGTTGTACACCTTTTTGGCACATATTCTGACAATAATCCAAGGCTGAATGCAAAACAGAACTTAATCTGGGAGACTGTCTCCTCCTTAGGAGAATGGATGCTTGTGATAGTGTTATTCTCTTCTCTATCTGCAGCCTCTGGCCATATCCACGTTTAGGATGCTGTACTAGTAAATCCTACTCTGCATGAAGTTTGGTTCACTACTTACAATATTTAACCTTCTCTCTCTTTTTCTCCATCAGTGAAATGAGCATCACTCACCACTCTAAATTTTACCTGAGGCACTTATTTTGTTCATAGATGATGAACAGAAAATTTAATGGGGAAAACAAAAATAATGAAACTTCACTGCCACCACCCTTCACTGCACCACTGAGTTTAAGCAGCATTCTCACTTAAATTTCTGTACTGATGTAATTTCTTGGATATAGAGCATTATGTCAGGAAATATAAACTAACTGCATGGAAATGGAAAATATATAAATATTTCTTACAATGAAACAAAAAAAACCCATGGTAGTTCAAACACACCATGCATCACAGTTTTATAAAGTTATATAATTTTTTCAAGTTAATAGATTTTTACATGTTCTTTACAGAGCAGCTGCTCTCACTGAGCCACCTATATTTGTTTCCCTTGCTCAGTGGTCTGGCCCAAAATATTACACTCGTGTCTTGCAATTTAAAGCTAGTAGTGATAATTAGCCATAGCTTTTGTGGCCAAAATACTTTTATATTGAGACGTTGATTTTTTTTTTTTACAGTTAAATATCTGCAATTAATTCACTTACAGGTATTTCAGTATTCTTTCCTTCTTTCTTAGCTGTTTTGCTTTCATTAATTCCAGGGTGAAACAACTAGGCAAACCCATAATCTGAAACCAAATTAAACCTGGTTTTTTTAGAATTTACTCCACTTCAAGCTAGGGTGCCATCCCAATATTTTACTGACTACAGCCACAGAATTAAAAGAAAATGAAAGCAAGCACAAAACATTTGGCATTGATCAGTTGGCCTTAGTACATCTGACACAAGAAGACTGAATACTTTATGTATTTGTCACTATGACAGCATTCTGACGAGGTTTTCCAGGGTAATTAAATTAAATTTCCTAATATACACTACAATCTCCAGTGACGTGACTTACACCAAAACATACAAATACGTGTACCATAATTGTATTTTTCTGATCCAAACATGTTACTGTACAAGCTGGCTTGTACTGATAAATAAGAAACTCAGCCTGGTTTCATAGATTGGGCTCTGGGTTGGGAGACAGGGACATTCACCTATCACATTCCATCCTGAGCTGCTGGCATCTCCCTGGTCAGGAGCTGGGCTGTGAGAGGATCAGAGCAGTGAGCTGTGGAGACCTGGCAGTGTTGAACTCCCTCTGTAAGAAGGACAGGCTGTTTGTGCCGTGGAGCTCTGGGGTGTGTTTGTGTCGTCCCTGCCTCCAGCCACCGACCCCATGGAACAGATGGAATTGAATGTCATACAAACATTCATTTGTGATTTGTGTCCCTGTCTCCTCAAATATATATCCACCACTTTAATAGGAAATGGTGACACTTATTAAGAACAGATTTAAGGACGGATTGACACAGGTATGAAGTAACTTTTTTTTTTTTTAAACTTCGCTGCAAAAAAAAAACCCAGTAGATGAGTATTTCAGCTATTACTGTACTTTCCTTAAGGACTTGACTACTGCTTTGAAGAATGTTGCACAGCAGTATCAGTGAACTGTAGAAGGATCAGCAACAAGTTCAAAAATACTATCCATCAAATCTTAAACCCCCTAACATTTATCACCCAGTTCTAATATATAACTAGATGTATCGTCTCCAGTTTTACTTAGCAAAGTGATATGTTTGTATACTTTACAACAAAATGAGCAGGACTGTAACTTTGAGCTGATGAACATGTTTGTGCTTGTCATTTTTATCACTACTTTAATCTCAATCCTCAGTAATCCACTTTGGTAGTTCTGGTGGTACTTTTGAAAAACTTACTTCAGCCTTCAAAATGCTGATTCACTGACTCTGCCCCCTGTTTCAGTACACATGATGCTTTCAGTACAGCAAAGCAAACAGAAAAAATATTGACACGCACAGTTTCCAAGCAAAAATATTCTAAGTATACATATTTAAAACAGAAAAGCTCTATTTTATTTCCATTATTGTGGGTGTAAATTACTACAAGTGGCACCAGAGAGATGCTGGCCAGCTCCAGCTAGTTATGAGCCTGCATGTATATCTGACATGCACAAAGAGAATGTGATTTTTTAAGAAAACAAGTGCAGCGTCAGCCTTTTACTCTTTAAATCTGTTTGTGCTTACATGCACAAGAATATGAATATTCTGCAGTGAAATGACAGATACTCTATAAGTCAACAGAAGTGTCCACTCTGATTACATTTTGGCTTTATGTAAGGTACAATTATAACAGTATGCATACACATGTGCAGTTCCACTTCCGTACACCTTTGAGTGACTTGACCTGACAAGAATATAAAAGGATGAGGTAAAACTGGTACACGTATTATCCCCTACATGTACAGTATTTCCCCAATTTGGTGCTCTAGTCATTACTCACCGCATTTTGTTACAATACAAATATTTAACTTACAAATATACTTCATATGACACTTAGCACTTCATTAATTGGTATCTATAGATGAGACACTATGCCCGATCCTCAGCTGGGAAGTCAGTATAACTCTCCCTAACTCCTGTATTTAGTTTCCAATAATATTTTTCATACTGATTTCAACAATAAAACGTTGCTAGAGAAATTTTTATGGAGCTTTTACAAAGTCAAGATTTGACCAATCATTTACCTTCCATGGTCTAAGATTCCTATTCTTATAAAAAGAATTAAAAAAAAAATATATATACTGCTCCTCTTCAAATCTAAGTCAATTTCTGGTTTTGTGTATTTGCGTAACATCTGTGTTTTTCAGAGTCCATGCATTATGATCTCATTACTTTCTCATATAATTTGGAAAGAAGTGCTCATAAATAAGAAGAGATTTGAATATTTTGGGGTTTCAACCTTTTTATACAGCATTGACTCAAGACTCAGTTTTATTGGCATAAAGCCTGAGAGTATAACAATGATGGCTAGAAAAAAATAACAGTGAAAATGGAATTGAGCTAGACTAATGGAATTTCATGATTAAGAAATATAATTACATCTGGCTTGATTACCTAGGAGATAACATCTTTGTTGGTTAAATGTTTAAATCGTAGGTGGTATGCTATTAATAAAATATATTTATTATTGTTCCAATTATTATTATTGTTACAATATTGGAGGAAAAAAATTATTAATTGAATTATTTAACAATGAAGAAAAATGCAGTTCCATTCATTTAAGATTTTGTCCCTCGGGAAACTTAATTTTAGAAAAATTTTCAGCACTCTGGATCTTAGTTTTTTTTCCCCAGAGTATGATGATAATATTAGTCCTCATTTGTGATTTTCAAAACTAGCATTATAATGTTTACGAAACTAAATCAGCCAATCTTGACAGACAAATGACTAATTTAGGGATTTTTTTATTTGCATCAGATTTAAGACAACCGGTGTATAACTAATGCACAACTAAGCTGTATTACTTCTAAAATTATGCTTAACTGAAAAGCTTTTCTCAGACTAAAAAATGCATATTTATGCATATTCAGATCCCATCTTTAAAGGTCATCACAGCTTTTTACTTTTAATGACAGCCATTTTGGACAGCTACTGGAATCAGACTATATAATATATGTAATGATAAATAAATGGTAGTGGTTGTGTAGAAAAATTTCTACAGTTTTCAGAAAGGCAGTATTACTGTTAAAACCTTGAGGGATTGAACGGTACAAA
Organism: Ammospiza nelsoni; assembly: GCF_027579445.1. NCBI lineage: Eukaryota > Metazoa > Chordata > Aves > Passeriformes > Passerellidae > Ammospiza > Ammospiza nelsoni. Next base: position 29,667,795 of record NC_080669.1, on the reverse strand, counting down.
TTCTGCAGGCTACCATGATCCAACTTTACTTTTTTCTTCATAAGTATTATATTACCTAAAATATTGCAGAAAATTTAAGTAACAGTAAAAATGTAACTTAATGAAATCCAGTGCAACTTACTAATGTTTATATTGTCTTTTCTTGTCCTTAAGATTTAATTTTGTGAACTGAGACTTCTTTAGCATGATCCTAAAGAACTGTAAGTTTATCTTTTATCAGGAATTGCTAATACAATTATTATTTTTTATTGTATTTTGAGGTATAAAATCACTGCAAATTATTTTCAACTTCTCACAACACACAGGTAGATAAAATGTTAACTAATAAAATTAAAAAACTCATTTAATACAAAATAAAAGGCAAAAATATAGATAATAATAGGATGTGGCCAGACAATATTTTTCCTTCACTTAAACCTACATTTATACAATTATTTATTCCCAACTGCAAGCTAAGGTCTAACAGCATTATTGTTGTGGTGCTGCTCTTTAAGTAAAAATGTTCATATCCCAGTTTAACTAACACCATGTCCTAAAACATTATCCTGGATTATGGGATATCTGCGATTTTTCTAGATAGATATTCAATTAAAAAATCATACTGTTCTCTCTGCACTTTTTTTTTTTAATGTGTAAAGTGTTATGGAACTGAGTTGAAGTTTTACCTCTCTATATTTAAAACAGTTTATATATATATATACACACACATACACATACAGAGATCCCTTAACATCCCTTAAATTCTAAAAAGCATTTTATTTAATTGATATAGCAATTTAAGGTGGCTAAAAATTGTACATTACCAACTGGATGGCAAATGGATTCATGAATTCAAGAACTCCCTTCTGTTTACTCCTGGATAGTCCAAAGAGATTTAGTCAAGGATTGAAGCCAAACGGATTAAAAGCTGTCCAAGAATAAAAACTCAGTCTCTGCCTCTAAAAGATGTGGGTTTAGAGCTTTAAACTTCTGAGACATTATGTATATTACATTTTTGCCTACATCATAATACTTAATTTTCTTGGGTTTGCAGGTTTCGGTCCTTACGAAGAAATTCTGTCTACTTATACAGGGTAATGAAGATGTAGTACAGTAAAGATTTATTCACATTGAAAACTAATATTTATAGAATATTGATCTTTTTTATTAAATAAGTAGATGGCAGTGAAGCTGTTAATAATTAAAGTTGGATACTTAATTAGTTATGCATTAATATTTGAATCTTTTTGTGTTGCGGCTGTCATTTGTAGAAAGAAATATCCTTTATTGTATTACCAGTCTCTCCTTTTACTGGGCTACAACAAAATCACAAGCTAAACAAAAGGAAATAATTTACAATTGCTTTTGCCAGAATGTTAGTTTTTACAGTTGTGCAATAACAATAATGTTAACTGAGTGCAGAAACTGTCAAATACTGCAGCTGGTTGAAAAGTTTATATTCTGACTACCAATACTAAACCAGTTTCATATCTTAAGAGAAGGCCAAAATAGAAGCCAAAACCTCACAAAAAGCTTATGACATGCTTTAAAAATTATGCCAACAAATGAAGAGGAATACAGATACGGCACATAAAACTTGGATAGGAAGGTCAACATGTTCTTAATTCTGTTAATTTAATTAAACTGGAGTTCCCAGCAAAAAGATAATTTTGAACAGAAATAAACTAGCTGTCTTAGTCAAGACTAGAATGCTGTAGTAATGCAGCAGATGACAGATTAAAAAAGGGTGTTAAAAAACTCAAATTTTTCACAATGCTATTTGCTGGAAAGCAGGGTAATAAGCCTTCCCTTTTTTTTGTCATCAGAGATATTTTATCCAACATCTCTCATCTCCCACCTAGTAGAGGCAGTCACAAAATAACACACAAAACCAGGCTCCCCAAATTCTAACCGTAAATTTCTTACATGTTTGCATTTTGAAGTCTCATAGAGGAGATTCTCTTCTGGAAGGTAATTAGGATTTTTGGAGAGCTACTAATATGTAGATACTTAAAAAATAAGACAAGAAAGAATCATCTATTCCCTAACACTGTTACAGGGTATATCCACAGTATCACAGACTTACCTGGGGGTGAAAGGGAGGAAATTTTTTTGAATGTTTTCATAAAATACTCTAGCATAGAACGAATTTGTGTAATTTTTAAGTGGTTAAATCATATATACAAAGGTATGATACTTCATACCAAGATACTATACTCCGACCAAAAAGCAAATATCTGCTCTTAGGTTAAGAAAGTGTTGGTAATTCAGAGGTCAAAGTACAGCCTGTAGCAAAAAACTCGATGAAAAATCCCCCACAAATATTATGTTAGGGTTTTTCTTACTTAGTATCTGACAATCTGCCATATGAGCTACCAGACAAATAAGAAATCTGATAGCTGACATTCCACTTTCAACTGATATTCCTTTACTAATTAAGCATTAACAAGTATGTTGCTTTTTACTGAATAGGAAACTATACAAAAGGGCTTGGAATGGGCCACAAATCAATCCCAAACCTGCCCTCAGCTGATCATATTACAGGGGCCTTTTACAGTTAGATGTCAGCTCCAAATGTTGATTGCCCAACCACAGCTTGCCAAGAGCTACATGTTCTTCCTCCCTTATTAAGTTACGTGAAATTGAAAAGATATAGATCTGGATTTCAAATCCACTGATCTGTAAAAAAGCTACGAAGAATTACATTATAGGAAATCTTGGTAGTACGGTTTATTATTAAGGTTATCCATTATTTCCAGGTAATTCACATTCAGTCAGACTTATAAGTAGACCGAAAACTTGCACCTTTCAGGTTTATTTCCTCTCTTTTTCTAGTCCTGTTTTTGTTTTTTCTTATCTGAGAAATGCTTTTAGCATTCTAAGACTAATACAAAGATTTTTTTTTATTATTATGTGATGAGTATGTGCCAAGAATGTGGTTTTTTCCACCTTTTTCTTATCAACCACCACATTTGGCTGATATATAAAACAGAAACAAATGAGCAAGGTATTACTAGGTTATTAGTTAACCCTGAAAGGTCTGCCTGCATTACTCCACAGAAGTACAGGCACTGGTGTAATTTATGGGCTAGCACCAGGTACAAAAACTGAAGTGAGAAAATTTATTTTGCAGTTCATTTCCATCTGCTTTCTTTCAGTGAAGAGAACATGCAATAGAGGAAGATAAGAATTTGATCAAAGATGAGAAGTACAGAAGTACACAAAGAACACTGTGACTTAAAGTGGACCTCTTCTATAGTAGTTTAAAATAACTGCACTAGATTCATCATCAATACCGAATGTGTGAGTATATGAAGAAAGTATTTAAGTAGGCTGAATAAGGGAATGGCAATGAGTGACAAGCAGAAAGAATAAATTGTGATCTTGGAAAGAACATGTTCCTTAAATGTTGGTTTCTTTTTTAGTTTGTTTGTTTGTTTCTTATTTTTTTGCCCATAAATATGGATGCTGTAAGATGAAGAAAAAACAAGGTCAAAGATGTTGCACAAATGAAGGATATTGTCAATAATCAACTTTTTGACGTGGATGAGATTACTAAGATACTATTTGCTTTTGATTTGACAAGAAGTCAAAAGCTTATTGGTTCCAAAACATGAATCATTTGCAGGTGGTGTTCTATTTTCATAGGGATTTTGAGGTGGAAAATGTATTACGATAACTATTTTCATGTTACGTGGGACATCCTGTGTCTGTAAGATCAGTTCTTACCTGTGACAGTCAGCCAGGAGCACTGCCTTCATATCTGCTTTGCATTTCTGGTAGTTCAACTGTGAAATTGAGTCCAGGCAGTCTGGAACCTGGACTAAAGGCCAGAAGGACATTTGTAACCACATAAGCCAAAACTGCCCCAGCAAGCACAAAGCCACAAAAATAATTGTGCCTTTGTCTTTTCTGATCTTAGAAATTGTGAAAATGTCAGGGAAATGAGCGTAAAAAGCACATAAAAGGACCTGAGAGCTACTGCAAGTGGAATGCAGCCAGAAACTGTACTGAGAATATGGTCTCCCTCAAGCAAAATTTTGACATTTAGAAAATTCTTCTTTTTTTTTTATTATGTATGCCCTCCCAGGATGAGGCTCCAGCTGCTTCAGATCCTGGCACTAGGTCAAACAGTACAGCAGTATTCATACTGCCGCTTCTGGTGTTGTAATTATGTGTGCCAGAAATCCCAGTTCAGTCTCAATTTCACCAAATTTTTTCCTGGTTTCTTTGCAATCCCCAGTCCCAGAAAATGATGAATACCTGAGGGAAAACTGCTTAAAAGCAGCTCACAAAATCCCATTCTAGCTGAAAATACTGCTTTTTGAGACTACAGTGAGAGGCATGATCAGTCACATAGATTAATCTAGAAACAAGTTTTTAAGAATTCTGGGAAACATGAACACAGACAACTTTTCTGGATTTGTTAGAGAAAAAATACCTTGCATGCTATTGAGAAATGAGAACAAATCCACGGAGGGTTTTGTGCTTTGTCATTTGAGTGTGAAGAATCCTATGTATGCATGCGCCCCCCTAAGCATCTCTACCCATACCAGTCCGACTAGGTTAATCTTTGTTTCCATGTAAACACAGCAGAAAACTTTAAGGACCCAAAAATGATCACATAACTAGTTTTATGTGACAAATACTCATGTAACAGCATAAATAAGACATTATTTGTTGCAGTTATAAATAGAAGGTGAGGTGGGGTTTTTTCTTTGTTCTCTTTTGCTCTATTAGGAAGTAAGCTGAAATTACCTTTTTTTTTAATACGTAAATATATGTAAGTGTCTAGCAAAAGGTTAAATAATAAAATCTTTTTTATATTTCTGAAGGCTAGCAAAATAATCAAGGCTTCTTAGTTATCCAAAAGGCAAAACAATCCCTAGAGGAAACAGTAAACAATGTAATGACTTGTGAAAGCTATGATTTCAATGGATCATTTCCTTTTTGCCTGGACTGCACTTTCATGACTACTCTTCTAAGCTTACCAATTTCAAGGTCGACTTTTTGCTAAATGTAGACAGCTGGCCTTCTGCATCATATTAGAATCTAGTCCTATGAGTATATACAGTTATTACTTACTATACAGTGATTTCCCTCCAAAATGTATTTTAAAAATATTACTGCTATTAGAGGGTGTGGAAAAGAATGGAGTCTAGGTAAGCAATACAGAATGAAGTCTCTAGGTAAGTAAAAAAAAAAATCAATATATGAAAAAAACCTTATACCTAAATGTGGCCACAGAGCTAGAGGGTAAGTACAAAAAACAGTGTGACACAGAAAAAAACTTATTGAACTATTTCTTTAAAATAAAAGGATCCTGATCAATCATTAAAAACCAATAGCAAAACTAAACTCTGCTCAGGTTCATTGTATTTTAGATTAGATATGAGGCACACATAGTTAATGATCAAAGAGCTGTTGCTCCTATTTCTACTGAGTATTTGCTTCTCAGCAAAATGGCAATGTATGTGTTAAACTTTGCAAAACTATCAGAATACTTATATTTTAGTAATTCAGAATAGTTTACCTCTAATAGCTGCACCCCGAAAAACTGTAAAGCATTCACTTTTTAAGGAAACTGAAGATATTTTTTACTACCAGATATATTCAGGAGCAATTATTCTATAAAAAGGAAGAGGTGTTCCTTTTGCCAACTAGTGTCCACTTTAGAATGCAGTACTCCTTTTCACAATGTAATGAGTCCCACATTTAATATTTAAAAAAAAACCAAAAGGATATTCAGTTAACAAGATGATTATTTGTTAGAACACAGTGAAGATCTAAAGAGATAAAACAATACCATAAAAAAGGAGTAAACAAAGGAAAATCGCATGCATTGCCCAGAATTCTAGTAGAGTTAAAATGTCTCCTTAAACTCTCTCAATTTATTAATCAAAACATGCTTAGAGGATGTCTTGAACACTGTGCAGATAAATATTGTTAAAATACATGGAAAGACATGAGAATGGTCCACTGAAAATCTTATTAAAAACCTTTAGTGTAAAATGAGCTGGAATAAAAGGATAAAAATCTAAATTATTAAAAAAAAAAAAACATTAGTTTTTCCAGTTCTTTTTCATTCCAAATCAACCCTGATCTTGTTTGATTTAAGGTACTTTACAATATTTAGGCTCCTGAATTCAAGATTATTACATCCTTTGCTATTGTTCACATTTTGTGGTCGGCTCTTGTTTGTTTGTTTGTTTTTGGGCTTAATTAAAAACATCAGGGGTTCTATAAATGGGCTTAAATTGCAGACATCCTGTTTCAGAATTAAAGACATACAATAACCACAAACAAAGGGTTCTGCTTGCCAGATGTAAATCTATTATCCCTCTCAATAAAAGCAAAAGTGAAGATTCCACTTCATCCCTTCATTCTATATTTAGAAACCAGGTGCACTTCAACACAAGGCAGCTTAAACCCCTTTTAAAATGTTAGAAGTTGAAATATCAAGGCTTTCTGAAAACTGATTTATCAGTGAGCTCTTGCCAGTGTTTTTTGACAATTTACACTTTAGAGTCAATAGACACTTTTGATTTCCCATTAGAAAGACATTCATCTTTCTATAGCTCAAAGATCTAATATTAAAGGAAGACTTCAGCTGCTTTATATCTAAAAATAAAGAGCACAACTTATACCCATCACTCAAAAAACAAGTAAACTATAATGCTGAAAAACATTTTGATGGAATCTATTCATCCATTTTCTTAATATTTTTATTCAATTATTAAAATTATTCAACACTCTCTTTTAAAAATGCAGAATTTTCAATTGAATTTCATAGTATTACTGAAATAACCAGCTATCTGAAATGATGCTAAAAAGCACAAAGCATTCTGTATTGTACCTCTGTTAAAATTCCCACCTTCATGTTTTTCTTCTTGTAGCTTGCAACACTGGAGATCTCAATTGCGTGTATTTTTAAATCAATGACTGATCAATGACACTAATTATGTACTTAAAATGCCCTCTACATTTCAAAATTGTATTAGCTATACATGTAGTATCCTGCTCACACAACATATTCAATAATAAATCTATTTTGTTACATTTGAGAAATTTTAAAAGAGATAATTTCAACTTATCAACAAAAAACCAAATCATTAAATGAGGGATTATATTTTTCCTATTTTATTATCCACCATTCTTGTCCCCTATTAAGCAAAACAGGCTCTTTTAGTCTTCAGAGTACTTTTATTTTTTTTTTTAATTGAACATTGCAGCAAAATACTAGGCTAGCAAAGTTGCAAATGACCTTAACTAAGTCCTCCCCATTTTTCTGGACATTTACTTTCTAATTTTTTTAATATAATTATTTTTCACAAAATTCCCAGGTAATGGAATCAAAATTCTGTTTTGAAATTCAGTTCTTAAACAGTCTGGCAGACCCCTATTGAATTTTCAGGTTCACTGCAATATTTTGAGAAGCAATAATTAGTTTAGATTACAATAAATTACCTGTCCTGAGACATATTTGTTAATGTAGACAACAGTTTAATAATTTGGACTTTACTTTGGGTTTTTATTTTGTTTTTTCCTTTAAATCAACTTCCTCAAACAGCATTACTTAAGGTTACATTTCTCCCTGCTTATCCTTCTGTTCCAAAACAAGGGGGATTAGCCTTTTGGTGATGATATTGTTAAATATACTCATATCAATGTAGAATTACCAATAATTGCAAAATATATTTTATTTTTCTGTTCCTTTGCAGGTCATACTATTTATCAATGACCTCTTAATGTTGTCACGCAAATGGTACAGAGAACAATCTATGAGTGAGACATCCTGCAACCCATGCATGCTTCAGGCAGACAGGCACCTTAGCATGAATTGATACACAGGAATCTGATAACAGCACAATTTCTATTCAAATTAATTCTCTACTGAAGGATTACAGAATAAAAGTATGATAAATACATTACAAACACTCAGTTTCTGACCTCAGAATGCTTGCAGATCTGACTTTTGCAATGACTATCACTGCATACATGCAATTCTAGCATGTTAAGACACTGGAAAATAAAATACCCAAATCACCTTCTAGAAAAAGTTTGAAATAAAACACGTGCATAAATAAATAGGAAACCCTTCATCTTCTTTCTAGACGCAGTCATGATGACACTAATGCACAGCTGTATTTCAGTTGTCAAACAGAGAATGAAAGTCATACTAATATGTAGGATAAATGACTGTAAAAAATGGAGAAGCTTCTACCCCCAAAAACAAACAATCCCATAAGCAACACACCAGATAATCATAAAAAAATGTAATGTTCTTATTTTTAAGAAAAACAAATCAGCATTAGTGCTGATAGTCTGGATAAAGTCACACAGTATATAAAGAACAATGATTTTTATAACCTAAGATACTGAAGATTGAGCAGCTTAATTTACTGATGACCTTTTAGTTTCATTTAACATGGTTGGTCAGCTATAATCTACAATTACCAATATGACACTAGGAAGAGACCACAACAACAGAAAGAACATTAAAGAAATTATTTAAATTCTAGAATCTTCATGACACTGTCATTTAGGTCCCTGGTACTTTAAAACTGAAGAAACCTACAAAATCATACAAAGGACCTGGCATGCCATATTCATGGAAATTTTAAAACACACATGTGAAGGCTTTTTGGAGGATCCACATGTTCATAAATTATTTAACAGCAGAAAATTACTAATAGAAATATCTTAAATCCTACAACTTATATAAATATTATGATAAATTATAATCTATTGATTCTCAAATGGTGTTATATAATAAACTAAAATTTGACAGAATTATTAATTTTTATAAATAATAACAAAGGAAATGAAGAGGCAGGCAAAACAGCTCTCCAAAAAAGGGTACTTCCATGAAGGACTTAAAAATATTTATAAAAAATTTCTACTGCATTCATCCCAATCAGTTCCGCCCACTTTACCACGATATTGATCATCATACCATGAAATCAGAAAAAAACAAATCAAACCTGAAAGTACATTAGCACTTCTATTTTTACATAAACCTTCTGCTGATGTAGTTATTTGACCTTTTTCTACTACTTTAAGCCATTGGGAGGAGTTTTGGAAAAAAACTCCCTTGAGAGTGCAGCAGATCATTAAGTCAAGTACACAAAGTTGTCTTGCAAGCTAATACATCCAAGTTAATACAGCTGAACCACTGTAGCTTTATGTGATATTTGCACCAGGAGCAATGACTAGAATTAATTCCAACATGGAACAGGATGCCAGTGTGTTGTTTTATTCTTCTCTGTAGAGCTCCAAACCTTTGTTATACGCTCATTCAATTATCTACATGAAAATAATTTGTTACAATCTCTCTGATTAGCAGTTGAGGTACTGTAATAGGGAAGTTTATTGAAGAATGATGGATAGACTTCACTGTCCATTAAAAATCTCAAGAAAACGGAGAAACAAGTAGATTTTTGGTTTATTTTACACTCATTTTCATGACCTAGCACTAATTTCTCTGCCTAACTCTTTATATGCAACAGGTGGTAATTGAAAATTATTCTTCTGGAACTTAAATTATTCCTGTTTTGGGATATAAGACAGCTAGACAGAGACTGCTGTTTTTTATCTGGCCCCAAGAGCAGTGAAATTTATTCAAAACAGCTAAGTAATACAAATTCATGTCTTATTTCACTTGGCAAATGCTAAGTCCAGAGCAGGAGCAGTTTGGGACAGAAAGTTTAAAAATGTGTATGAAAAAGGTAGTATGTATACAAACATACATTTTGCTAACCTAGTGCCATTATCTAATAGATCTGTGTATTTCACTTATTCTTTATTATTACATCTATCTTTGAAAATAAAATCCTGCTGAACACAAATAAAAAAGCTGAGACAAGTCAAAGTCATTTTTCATCAGAAAATTCTACTTTATATATTAGTCAACTAAATATGATGAGTGATACTTTCTACAGACCTGTTTCAAGAGTTTCTGATGTACTTTCAGCTCTTATCTCTTATTTGAAGTAGCTTAGTTCATGATTTTTTGTCTCTTTGAGATACCTGAAGACGCAGATTATAACATAATATATAAATGTCATAAAAATTACAATATTTATAAGAATGGTATAGGCATATTTGTATGCCTATATGACACTGAGGGAAATAGTGAAGAGTATATTCATTAGAATAACTCCGTTTTGAAAAGCTTTGAGATTATTCTAGGAATCCTGAGCTCTCCGTTCAAACAATCGAGTATGGCACTAACACGGCAGTACGAGCAGGATGATGAAAGGGGAAAAACCCATGTCTCCTACGGCAAGGAAGCTGGTCCTTAAGAAGCTAAGGAATTCTATTATAAATGAGTTGTCAAAAGACGGATCCTTTGTACAAGTAAAGTCTCAGAACTTTTTGTAGGGGTGTGGCACAAAGAATGTTTTCTATTTTTATAGCATTCCCCTTTAAAAATGAAAATGTCATAATTCTCTAGAAACTGGAATTTATGACACTCACGCTTATTTTGCACTACAGCTGAAATTAGTCATTATTACATGACATAGAAGATCTTGTACTGTTTTAAGTCAGGAATTTTTCCAAAATCTGGTTTTATCCCATCTAGCAATTGGTGCTTTTTTTGGTTTTTGAAAAAATATTTAAGCTCCTTTACCCTTGGCCCAAACATACAAGAGAGAAAAAGAAGAAAATAAGATCACTTATGATCTATTTTTCCATCCCTCAAAAAATTAAAGGCGGCATGATCCTAAATTCTTTGTTACTGCAAAGCAATCCTGGGAGTCAAATTTATTTTGACTCTCTAAAGGATATATTAATGATTCAAATTTTGCATGAAGTTCAGCCTTTATCTAAGATTTTAGAAGTTTATTATTTAGAACTATCTAAACCCCCCAAAAATGGCTATATCCAAATTTCTATTTTTCATTCTATTAATTTTAACAAAAGGGACAGTAGACATGGGTTGTAGCAAACTTTTTTTTTGCTTCAAAATTTTTGAAGTCAATTTTTATTTAATCTTATTCTCAAGCCTGTTCAAGATTGCTTGTAAGAGTAGTTCAACACAAGTTTTTATAAAACTTGTTTTTTCTTTAACTGTTGACGTTTTCTGTAACTACTGATTGCTAGAATTCATTTATCCATTTTGACCTACTTAGTGTCAGTTCTCAAAAAATTTTCTATTCCCATAGCTATATTTCAGGTAGAAAAAGAGTCCCAAACAATTTCAAGAATGAAGTACCCTTATTAACATTTTTTACCTCTTCTGTGCATTTCACCATGGATTTTGCTATTCCAGTGATGAAACATTAAATAGCTAGCTGAAACCTCTTTTTATGCTTTATTATGCTTAAATGAATTTTGATGACAAGTCTGAAATTAAGTTTCTTGAAGTAACTGTACAAATATTCCAACTCATAAATGTTCATGAAAGTACAGTGGGCTGCAAATATTTAAAATATTATTGAGTCTTTGATCCTATTTACTCACTCTGCTTAAGTGCAATTTAGTTCCTTCTTTCTTTCTATCTTTCTCTTCCTTTTTTTCTCAGTTTCTCACCCCTACATGCTTTTGCAATATTAGAATCACACCATATACACATATAAACAGAAGATATAGCAAAACAAAAGCAGCATAAATTCAAAATTTGACATTAATGCAATAATACTCCTTCAAATTCTACCTTTATAAGGCTGATATACCCCTGCGAATTTTTAAAATTGTGTATATGCAACATATGCATGTGCAACACCGTAAACAACTTTTCTATGTGCCTATAGGCATAATTTTTTAAGGTATCTAAAACCCTTATTAGAAACATTTTCTGCAAAAGAAGTGAAAGTAAAATGGCATTAAAAACAATTTTCTAATTAATATGCTGAGAGATCCATGGTAAGGCTCTTGCTAAAAGATATAATTATTGTAATAGTTAGCTACAGGAAAGAAACCAACCAAAGAAAACCAGTTTGATTTCTTCTTCAGAAACTGCATGGTCCTGTGCTTTTACTGGACAACAGTACATCATTTGGTCCTTTATGAAGAAATAACTGTAAAAGTTCTTAATGTTTTTTGTTTAAAAGCAAAAGACTCAGATTGTTACTTCTGCCTTTTTCCTAACATATATACGTACATTAACAGGTAAGTCATAAAAATGTGTCATAATGTTAGACACTTCAACTTAGATTTGCTGTTTGTTTATAAAAACATAATGATTAACATCAGACTTGACTTTTTTTTTATTCTAGTTTCCTTTTGTTGTTCCCTGTATTAAAGTAAAATGTCAGCTTTAATAAATTTTATTTGCATACTGCTGAAATGGAGGGGGTAAGCTTTTCCTAATTATCCTTTGGTGTCATACAATCCTAGCTGCAATTAAGTTTTTTTAATTTGTCTCCCATTTTTTTTTATTTGTTAGCATTACATTATGAAGGCTAAACTGCTTCTTATAAAAATTGATGAAAACTGACTTTCTTATTGTGTAACAATTTTTTTTTTCTTTAACTGTTGACTTGATGTTTTCTTTAACTACTGATTGCTAGAATTCATTTATCCATTTTGACCTACTTAGTGTCAGTTCTCAAAAAGTGATTAAAGCATACTGTTTTATAAAAAAAAAAAAGTATGGAGTTTACTGAATAAACAATCCTTTAAATATTCCTTGTAACAAAAAGAATGTGATAAAGCGTAGGATATTCAGTGTAATGGTAAGGTAAAGGTAATGAAAAAGACAAAGAAGTTCCATATATACACCAGAGGGGAAAAAAAATACACCTGCTGTTAAGGCATTCAAAATTTCAGGCTGCTTTTGAAAAACTGGCAGGGTAAGCTGACAGCATAATTAAAATACATGGGTTTCTTCCTACTTCAGGGAAAGAGAAAGCTGTAAGCCAGTTTTTTTTGGCTACTTAACAACTTCTATATTCAATTTTACTCTGTCATATTTTGATCAATTAATTGTGTGTGAATATGGGGCAAGATAATCACAGCCAAATCCTTATCCAGCTTATTTAGCTGTCCAAATATTAAGGCTATTCCAATGGTATGTTCACTCTTGTAGAACAACAGTCTTCTGAATTTTTTTCTTGCAAGGTTTCAGAAGTTCATTAATTCAACAGAAGGCCTGTGTTCTTGAGTATAAAGGCTCATGGTGTGGTGATTCATAGTGCAATTAATGTATCTTTTCCAAGGGTATTGGAATGGTGAATTAGAGAGTTCGTACAACCAGCCTGACAGCCCACTGCAGACAAAACCAGAAAATGCTGAGCTCAACAATGACACAACCTTCTCTCCATGTGGTAAAGGGCTCTTTCACAGTTCATGGCTGGGGGTCAATACATCAAGAATTTGCAAACAGAACAAGCCCTCTGTAGCACCAGATTTCAACTGAGTACTCATCATGTAAATTATTGGCAATGAGTGGACAGAAACACATCCTTGATGGTCCTGGTTAGGTATTGGTATTTAAATTCCTATCATTATCCCAGGCTGACATGTTCTGAATGCTGTCTGCTTTTTCTCTCCTTTTGGGATGCCTCAGTTCGCCCTATAAAGAGGTGCACTTTACCTTTGTTCTTTTTTCCTTTTTGTTTCATTTACTCTCTTGTGAATAGATAGTAAAAAGAGAGCGCCTCCCCTGAACATTTTTTGTGTCACCTATTCCCACTGGCATAGCAAAAGAGTCTAGAATTTCAACCACACTTTCAGCATCCAGAATTTTAGTACACAGCTCAGTGGTAAAGTATAAAGCTATATAGAAAATAAGAACGTCTTTTTTTCTGCTTGCTTGCATGTAAGTTTGTTTGGTTGGTTTTGGTTTTTGTTTGCTTTGGTTTGTTTTGGTTTGGGTATTTTTTTTGCTAGAGAAGAAGCTAAGAGGGATTGCTAATTTATTAAATCCCCAAATTAATCTGAGCCACAGCTTTGTAGAATAGAGTTCCTCTTTAATAGGTATGACCTCTGCTCTTTCCTCTAAATACTTTATAACTCACCCTGTTAAAGTGTTTATTTATATTATACATTTAGGTATATTTATATTGTATATTTGATTGATTACATATTTCTTCATAATTGCTTTGCCATGCTTAGTCACTATTTCACCAATCTTCATTTCATTATGCATTTCATCATAAATGATTTGTCCTTACTTCCTTATAATCAACAAAAGTATTGAACATAGCTGGCCTTAGAGTTTCCTTTGAACTTCTCTGAAAACACCTTTACATAAAAATGATAAATGCATTATGAGGTCCACCAGCTAGATCTCAATACATTTAATTTGAACTGCACTGATATGGTGCTACTATTTAAAATTAAAAATTCATACAAAATTAGTCCAAAAGTCAAACTCTACTTATATTAAATTCCTGCATTTTATATCTGCTAGCCTCAAACAATTAAATCATGGCTTTAAAAATTTTATTTTTCCATTAAAAATATTCAACTGCTATTAGTGATTGGAGTTTTTTGACTTAGTTCTTTTTACTTAATTTTTCTATCTAATTTTCCAATATTGCAAGCAAAGCTGACGTCAGAGTAACTACTTTAGCAGTTACCAGAAGTATTCATTAGCTGTGCTTGAGTATTGAGTATCTGAAAACTTCAGGGAATCAATGAACTAGTAATAATTAAAACTCTGAAGAACATTTAATGAGTTATTCCTGGATGTTATCACTTTCCCTAACTGCTAATGGATTGGAAATTTTTTTTTGTTATCAAGGAGTTCAACCACATTATCTTTCTGCTTTACAGAGAGAAAGCTCAAACATATTCTCAGTAAGCTGTTTTACTAATCATTCACTGCTGTTACCATTTTTGCTATGTCTTCACATAAAGTACATATTGTACTTAAGCCTAAAAAAAATTTCTTTCCTCAATCCCCTTACTTTTCCTATTGATTTTCTACATTCAGTAAACACAAATCTACACAGTAAAGTACCATTTCAGTTGCAACTTCCCACGTTTCTATTACATTTCCTGCTATTTTTTAACTTTCCACTGCCAACTGAAACAGTGGAGGTGTAGATAGACATTTAGTTTATTTCTTTATTGATGAAGGACAACATTTTGACTTCCATGTAATCTGTGTAAAAATACTCAACTATTTTCTGTCAAAAATACATTTGATTTTCCCTAACTTTGGCATTTTAAGAACCAAGCATATTATTGTATTAAAACCACAATCTGCTTGTCCTAAATGAATGTTAGGAGGTCACAATCTAACTTTGGCTGGAAAAAAGAGAAGCTTTTGTTCAAAGTAGAGAATGATCTCTATTAAATGCACACCCACCTCAAATTATCACACAATCTCTTTTAAAACTCTAATGATGTGTTTGTTGCTTTCATAAAATCACTGACAGCCCACATCATATTTTCCTAACAGATGCTTTTTCCAGTCTGTATGGTTTAGCAATCATTTCTTGTGTGCCTAAATGTTTTTGTTTATAACCACGTATATAATAATAACAAGCTTTGTTCCATCCAAATAAAACTTTCATGTATATACACCGATAAATATAATCAGCTTTTGCACAGGAAATTCACAAAAAAAAAGCAAAACAAAAATTCAATGTAGAAAATGTATTCCTGGTTCCACATCAAGTAGTGAGTCTCTACTCTCACCGAAAAATAAAAAAAAAAATATAAGTTAAAACTAATTTAATTAGGACTAATTTACTGAAGACTGAAGAAATTTTCATCTCACATCTACAGCATTCCATAAAATTATGTCTGAATGATGCAAAAGATTATCTAGCCAAACAATCTGGTCATATTATTAAAAAACGACAAATGAATACAACATTTAAACCTGTACTCTGTTCAGCTGCATGAACCTGAGGTACACAGAATGAGAAGGCAGACAGCCACAATCTTCTAATTAAGCTACCTGCTGTTTTGTATCTACATGAGTTCAAATGAGACCAGATGTAAGGTTATAAGCATTTCTAATGTGTGCATACGGTACAGGGCAAAGTAAAGGGAATTATAAATCTAAAAAATCCATTTTAACATGGCATAAACAATTTCATACACATGAAAAGAGCCAAATGGAAAAAGCTTTCAAACATAAAGTTTTAGGGAAGACCAATATGAAAATGCTAACTTTGGTGATAATACAGGCATTATTTAAAATTCTAAGAGCATATACTACTTCACACTAAGGGAATTCCTTCCAGGATATATAATTTCCACTGATATCGCAACTTCATCCGAAACAGAAGCTCATGCTTATACTGCGTACCAGGTGAATAAAACAGATAGGGATATTTCTTCTTCACAATAGTATTTCTATCTATCAGACATAGCAAATATTCCAGTAAATCATAGAGGTTCAATGACAGAAATTACTTTGGCAGGACAAAATATTATTAAGATTTCATATACCTCTAAATTAAATAATGCAAAATACAACAATGGACTACATGAGGGACATTATATATGGGTATGAATTCTCTAAGGAGAATACCATCACTAATATTGTGGCTGAATTATTAAGAACTAGATTCTGACTTAAGATGCAATATTTTAGTGAATTTTCCAGGACAGTGCCTTTGAAACAGTTAATTCATCAGATTCCTCATTGGTAATAACTAAACAGAAGTCAGTATCCATAGATGCTGCCTCTTCAATAAGTTCACAGAGCAGCTCCAGCCACTGAGGGCTCATGTTCTCAGACAGCTTACCACAGGGTCAGAAGTCGAGATTCGTAACGTCCTTGAGCTGGGACTACACTGTCATCCGTGGCTGGTATACAAACACCAGACAAAAATTATTTGAAAGATAACATATGCTCTTGAGTATCTAAACTGTTTTCATTCCAACCCAGAATTAACAACTGACCAGTAAAAATCACTCACCCTCTCTTCGATTAAGCCTTGCAAATCCAGGGCTGTGACTGCTAGACAGCTCTGATGAGCTACTGAATGATGACTGAGGCAAGGCAGACACCAGCTGATCATCACAATTATCTGTCAATGAAAAATATCATATTCAGGTTAATCCCACAGAACCATGTACTGGAACTGTAACATAATCAGCTCTGCAACTGAGAGCAGCATATCTCTAAACATTTCCTCCAGCGGTAGCATGTGCAGAAGTATCAGTACTGAGGCACAGGTTTTGGGTTTCTTTACCCAGTATTTCATGAGACAACCAGACAATAATTTACCATAATTTTCTTTAACCAGCTGGTTTTACCCACTTCTGACTTAACTTCTGAGATCACACCAAGGAATGGTTCACTGTCCACTCACTATGATTTACATAAATAGCAAGTGACACATTCAATTCTCTGCTACAGCACCAACCTACAACCTCACCACATGTTTTTTTATTTACTTTTGACCTGATGCCAGCACAGGTCTTTGCAATCACTTTTAATGTGCAATCACATTTATTACAGCTGTTTCAACAAAAAAATCATAAAGCCAAGCAAACTGAATGAAATTAAATAAAAAAGTTATCTCACCCCTTTTTAGCACAGTGAACATGACAAAATGCAAAATTTTTGCTTTTCAAATGGTATATGCATTTGACACAGACACAACAAAATAATCATCTCACAATTATTAGTATGCAAGTCCTAACATCATACAGAATAAAACCTGAGCATTTCAGAAAAAGAAGACTTAACTGCAGTTCACAATCAATTGTGAAGAAACAAGCAAATGGTAATCAATACTCTAGCTTTAAATGCCTCTCCAGCTGAATTACTACAGAGTATATGTGTTCATTCTCCATTTAAATTTGAAATGTATCAATTGAGAATCAGTATCTGATCTAGTTCAGCTGAAAGAAAATTAACTTTAAAAAACTCAAGTACAGCAAGTCCTTCCCTAACTCTACTGGGGCTGGCATCCGTTCTTTAGAAAAAGAGGAAATTATGTCAAATTTTAGTCTTTAAGAAGTGTTTCTTTTCAGGACAATCACATTCTTTGGATGCAACTAGTAACTGACAAGTCATCGGTGAATTCTTCTTCCAACCCTTCTATTTGTCAACTAGGATTCACAGTCAAAACCCATAAATATTAATGAATACAAAATCTTTTCCTTAAATTAATAATTGTTTCTGTTAAGTAATTATAGATATTTCTAATTAACCGCAGACTTTAATGTGAATGTCTCAAGGGGATTTTTGATCACATTCAAAAATTTTGGTTTTGAAGTTGTTTAATTTAGTTCTTTGAGGAAAACTCTTTCTAAAGGAAAGGCCTAGTAGTGGTCTTGACTGTTACAGTTAAACATTCTCTCCTAAATTCTATAAATAATATCCATTCACAACAAACAACAGGTTTAAATCATTGCTCTTGATAAAGTCACATATGCCATATTCTATCAAAATCAGAGTACTTCTCTCATTAAAAAAAAAAACTAGAATAAAATTATTCGTACTTTCAGAACTTTATTTCCTGTTCTAGGTTTACACAATAAAAAAGGAAAACAAATTATACTATTCTTTAGTGTCCAGCTACAAAGTCATTTTTTCACTTCATTATCCACAGACTAGATTTACAATGGTGAAAGAATTCTACTTGGTACAAATTGTCCAAGTGGTAAGCACAAAAAAGAAAAAAAAAAACTGAAGATCTTATGAGTAAATGAATTGCACTGGCACGTCTTAGAAAAGGATCTCATTAGTGAAATTTCTTTACAGCACAGAAAACAGAAAGAACTTATTAGTCATAAATTGCATTAGAAAGAGAATGTCATGATGCTGTGCTTCACACAGAGAGCTACTTATGCTGCTGATTCAAGGGAACGCTTCAACTGTCACTGATCCCGTTTCTACAGCCAAAGCCTACACTGTAAGCCTAGATACCAAGAGGCGTATTAAGAGGAGAAAATAAAAGCTATTTTTCCTCAAATCTATCTGCCTGATATACAATCAAGGACCCACAGAATCACAGAACAGCTTGAGTTGGAAAGGACCTTTAAAGGTCGTAGATCCCAACACCCTGCTATAAGCTGGGACACCTGCACTTGACCAGACTGCCCAGAGCCCATCCAACCTGATCTAATGTTTCTGAGTGTGCAGCCTATACAGCCCCTCTGGGTAAACAGCTCTAGTGTTTTACCACCCCCATAATAAAAATTTTCTTCCTTGTAACTCATCTAAATCTACCCTCCTTTGTTTCAAAACCATTTCCCCTTGTTCTTTTGCTACAGACTTTCTTATTAAGCACTGAAAGGGCCACAACGAGGTCTCCGTGGCAGCTTCTCTTCTCCAGACGGAACAATCCCAGCTCTTTCAGCCTCTCCTTCGAGGCAAGCTTCTGCTCCATCCCTCTGAACATTTTTTCAGCCCTCATCTGGACCTGCTCCACAGGTCCATGTCCTCCCTGTGCTCAGAATTGCAGAGCTACTTGCAGCAGAATGTCTCATCTCTCTCAAATGCCTCATATTTTAAATATTGATCTTCTGGTGAGAGGTGACGTGTTATGAAATGAATCATCAGGAATGAGAGCATGCCATTAATACACAGAAGCACTAGTAGATAAACAACAGCAGGCACACTACTTTTAAATCACCCCTGGGTATAACTTCACAAATTTCAATTCAAAATAAACCAAAAAAAGCTACATTTCCGCTGGATGGATGATACATCTGCCTTTGTAATGTTAGCTTCTGCCAAATACATTTTTCACCTTTTTTCTTTTTAATGTACATGTTGGAAAGGAATCAATGGTACTGAATTATTCTACCCAGATGGTCTAATACATGTGTATTTGTGAAACACACATATTGCTTTGAGATATTCCCAGAAGAATTCTATGAGCACTTAGCATTTATCATATAACAGTTTATGTCAAACTTGATTTATAATAGAAAGGCACATAAAATTTTGAATATTAAAAGAGGTATTATCCAAAATCCAACAGAACATGATATGGCTTTCTGCCTTTTGCACAATATGAGAAATGAGCAATTTGTCACAAATAGATATACACTGAATAATTATACATTTATTTTACAACAGCGACTATGCTTTATTTCATGAAAATTACTTCATATAAACTTCTGCTTTATTGCTTAGCACATGTAGCTTAAAACATATTCTTGTGGCAACTTCCATTGTGCAATTTAACTCAAAATTTAGTATGAATTCCAGAGTGAAATCAAAACACTTTGTAAAAATTGTCAAGAACCAGATGGCCAGTATGAACTTGTTTCTTAATGTAAATAAACATAAATGAAAGAATACTCTCTACAGGGTGACAATTCTGTATACTTTCACTTACACTGGAAGATATTCTACACAACGGAAACACTCTATGAATTCAGTGCTTTCTCACATGGTAACAGTGACTTTTCATTTCTCTTGGACAGCCTTCCACTGTTCAACAGAACACATCTCGCTGCAGAAGGTAATGTAGGGCTTTCTGGTGATATTTCACACAGCTTCTTCTAGGCTAAAGGAACACTTAAGTAGACCATTCTACCACAAGATTTAAAACAAGGCATTTTAGTTAAAAGTTGTCCATCATATAGCATTTATTACATTTTTTGTGATAAATATATATTTTCTAAACAATACACAAGAATACCAAAAGCATGAAGAACCCCTGGGTTTCTTCAATATGCACAAAAATCTGGTAAAAAATAAGGTTTTGTGAAAGAAAAAATATATAAACAAAATACATATTATCTGTTATTCAAGAAAAGTTATTCAAGCTATATAAGGCATGCCTTTCCATATACTGTAATTCCAGTGTGGGTTTAATCAAATTTACAAAGCAACTGAGACATTTTAAAGGAATAAAACTCTGAAGTGATGCATGAATGAAGTATGCCTATCGTTTCTCTTCCAGCTCCAAACAATATTCCATTATGCATACACAGAATAAGCCAAGAAATTTTTAATACACAAATACTATAAATTACATAGATCATGCCATATGAACTACAATTAAAGAGTTCAAATAGGATATCATCCTATAATAATAACAGTTACAATAACAATATTTTCAGTTATCATCACTATGTTTACAACATTATGGTTGAACAAATAAATTTTGTTTCTTCTACCAAAGGAGCTGCTTGCTGAAATAAAAATTGTAATAAAAATAGCAGAATACTGGGACAATCTGAGAGTTATTAAGTCAAAATACATGTGTGTATATTTTAATTTCCATGTAGTGAAAAAAACCTAAATTCATTTACAGGCATAAACCTTTTCTTTTCTGTGAAAACTTAAAAAATATATGGCACTGATTTTACTTTGAATGGAACAATTTATTTGTCTGAATTATCAGCTTGGTCCACAATAATGACTAACAGATTTTAATGATTTTCAATTTGAATGCAAATTCACTCTAAATAAGCAAATGTCAACATACAGTGTATAGCTACCACAAGTTGATGTGAAAAATTATATTCTGTTCATAACTATCAAAAACGTACATGCATTTCATCATCACATTGACTTTACTCATGACATATCTCAACTCAAACTAAAACACCCCAACCCAAGTGCATACACAAATTAATATATTGCAATTTCACTTATTTTACATTTTAATGAAATTATTTTCAGCTATTATATTGTTTCATGCACCTTTTTTTACTAAAATTCAATTTACTCCAAGCTCCCTCAACCAACAAGAACTACCAACTCCTTAATTAACTATTAAACTTCTCATAAGGCAGGACAGAAGTAACATAGAAGGAAAAAATTTACGAAGTTTGACTTCCCAAGAAACCTATCAAGTTCTTCAGTTTTATGAAGGAAAAAAAAAATGTTCCAGTAAACCACATGAAAACAACACAAGAGTAAAAAAAACAAATCAAAGAAAGTTTTGCAACTTTTTTTCAAGTAGGGAAAACTAAATACCTAATCATCAGACAAATAGAACAGCTAAAAACAACTAGAAATGCAATCATAGTGGAACAGAATAGAAGAGGCAACAGCTCTGGAAGTCTCTCAAAAGTGTAAAAGAATTCATCTTTCCCATGCAAGTAAGCCCTAAGAAGGCTCAACTTTGCTATCAACTTTTAATAAATTAATGTCTATGATGAAAAACCTCATGAAAAGGAACAAGACTCATACCAATAAAGCACGTCATACTGTAGCAACAAGACTAGTGCTTGCTAAAACCTAAAAAAAGGTGCCACAAAATTTGCCCTCCAACAGATATTTATTAAATCTTTGGTTCTGTTATGTGCACTTTGAAGTTTCTTCTCCCAACACTGTGAGAAGACCACATATTCTCTAGCCTGTCTACTCTTTTCAACAAAAGAGACTTTAGTTTCCCCAGGAGTGAGCACCTATGTCATTTCACCTAATAGAATTTTTAAGTATGCTAATTGTGGTAATTTAGTCTTTGGTCAGAGTGCAGGCTTGTAATCAGTTCCAAAAGAGTCACTGAATTTAATGAGATTCCTATGACATAGGTGAAAAGAGGTTTCCCCTCTCCTTGTTTTCCTGAGAGGCATTGACCATTATGCTGGTCCCAATCTTAGTGAAATCTTCATCAATAAGAGAAATGAGAAGTCAACAGATTTACAGACCATTAGACCTTCACAGTCTTCGGCTGCCTAGCAACACAAGATGCAATGTCACTTCAGATGACCCAGCCTGTCATTACTGCTGCTTCTATATGCTTATGCTTGCATTTGCCTCCTGGACAGGGATAAATTATCCTTTTTCAGAGAGCTGAAGAACTTCTTTATCTCAGGTCTAGTCCTGGCTATTTGTAGCTAGAAGCTTAAAAACAGCTCACTAGGAAAGTTGCAGTGTTTCACTCATGCCTTTTGATAGCCACCAGTGTTTTCCATTCTTCAGCTCGTTTTATGGAACATATTAGGCATTTCCACATAATTACATTTCAACTGCATGTAGTAGCCAAATGAGTTCATAATGCCTTACTTCACTAAGGTTTCTGCTGTTTGCTTATTTGAAAGATGTTAACCTTTGAAATTTTGAAATTTTACTTGTGAGTAGCTCAGGCTGGTTTTCTTAATTTATTTATTATTTAAAGACCAGTTTTCATTAATAGATTTCACTTATTTCTTGAAGATGGTGGAAAGAGAAGGCAGGGAGCTGACTGATTAAGATAAAAAAAGAAGGTTCTAGGATTTTGAAATAGTTTTTCTGCAAATGTAAAGACTTTATCAGGGACATAACCCACATGGCAGGGCTGATGATTTTCTTGAACTTGAAAAAAGTCTTCCAGTTTTCTGATCATCTTCTCCAGACAGCAGCTAACACAAATTCAGCACAGGATTCTTACACTTAGCAGTCAATTCTTCCTTTTGTATTCACATCAGTCATGTGACTTGTACTCTAACAAAATATATGAAATGCTGTATTTTCTTCCTTTCAAGGAGCCATCCCTTTCCACAACTGCAGCTATTTCACGCCAACAAGAAATCAAGAACAGCTAGTGAGTACAAAAAGCCAAATTTCCTCTGTGTTCACAGACAGCCTTGTTGCTCTCCGGGGACATGAAAGACTTTTTGTGACTAAACACAGCAAACGTAAAATGACAAACCAGAAGGAATAAGATAAACACTGCAGAAATATAGATCAGAATTTAATTATACAGGAATGGAAAGGATACAAAAAATGTTTCCCTACAGACACTTGTGAAGATTGACACCTTGCAACAGATCTTCAATTGCTGAAATGGTTGCTATATGGCTGGAAATTATGCTTTCCTTAGGTCTTTATTTGTTTATTTTTATTTTGCTTTTATCTGCTGACATGATACTTTTGTTATATATATATTAGGGAAAGGGAGACAGAAAATCATAGAGAGTTCTGAAAATCCGTGATCAAGTGAAATAAAAGACTTTCTTGCTCTGAGTACTCAGAAACCAGCCACAAGTCAGAAACTCTACTACTACTAACTGACACGAAAGACAAGGGAATTAACTCACTCCTGATTCTCTTGGTCTTTTCCAGAAACCTTCAGACAAGGATTCAATGCAAGGCAAGTACTGTCACTAAAACTTAACTCTGAATTCCTACTACCATTTGAAAAGTTCTTATAGTAAGTCCAAAGATGATTATATAAAGACTGTATTTTTTCATAGATTCCATTTGCATTTTTTATTTGTGAATTCAGTAGTGAAAAAGCATATGATCCAAAAAAACATTAGACTAGGACAGATTAGACCTGAGAGGTGATGGGGGAAATTGATGACTTCCAGTTAGGAACTTCTTATTCACTTTGAAAGAATAAGACAAAATTTATTAATTAAGCAAATATGCTTCAATAATACTTTTAGATTAACTTCTTCAGGATGGATCCTACAGTGAATCAAGTAGAAGGGCTTGTACTAGATGGACAAGTTTTGTGTCTTTTGACTTAAAGGCCTATTCTTCTCAAAATGAGTCAGAATGGCAAAATTAGGATACTTTCCAAAACATCACAGAATCAGAGTTTTTTGGTTATTTGTTTGTATAAACTCAAAATAATATTTAATTAATATTTCTATTTCTGAAATATCATGCATTTTCATTGAGTTTTGGTGGGGATCTTAGCAACTTGGACTACAGGGTGAAAAAAGTGTTTAGTATAAAAAGACAGTAATAAATTAAATGTTAGTAAGTATGATCTTGTGGGTAAATAAGATCAGATCAAATTATCCAGTAGGTCTAACAGAGTTTTTTTTCTAACAAAGTTATGAAAGACTAATGCACTTTATAATGTCAGTTGCAAGTTTTTCAAGCACGTGTGGTAGAAAAGACAAGGTTTTTAGAGAGAATGAAAATGAATACATACATTGTATGGGAACTGAAAAAATACTAACAGTTTATAATTAAAATATTTAATATAGATAAAAAGCACATAAACTTTACCATTAGCATTCATTTTTTCCTATGTCATTGTGCAACATATGAAAACTAATTTTGTAGCACCATGAGGTATGGTCCTCTCATGAGGTATTTCCTTAACTTTCTTGCTGGTTGATTAAATTTTCACCATCTTAGCGCTATGTCCTAGTGTTTTTAAATTTGGAATATTTTATTAGAAATAAATTCTTTTCATCCAGAATAACATAATCAGATAATATATCCATGTTTCTCGAGATCAATAAAATCTTCTTTAACACAAGAGAGGGTATTTTACATGTCTTGTTACCAGAAGTACACAGAAATCTTTTTGCTCTTTCCTAAACCAGCAGATGCAGAGAGATTTCACACAAAAGGGGGAAAGAGCTGTTTGTTTGGTTTGATGAAAGCTTTGACTGTGATTTAATTACCTCAAATTTTGCAGTACAGCAAGATCCAAAGTTATCTTTCATATAGAAAAAATCTCCTTTCTTCACTATCAGTTGTACTACTTCAAGTGAAAGTTTATGCCAATGGTGATAAAATTACCTGAAGAATTCTTAAATAAAACAAATTATTTCAGTCTTATCCAGCAAGCCCTATTTTCCACACCCTGCATCACTTTGAAGGCATACTTTGAACAGTCAGCATTTCCAGCTTCTTCTTGAACTAAAGGTACAAGCAGAAATACTGGTAGCAGGGGTCATTCCTCTGGGCTGAAAGCAAATTTTCACCGATTACTTTCATATATCATATCTGTCAAATTTGCTTCTCAAGGCCCAAGATGCTGTTCCATGAAACACGGGGTATGTCTCCAGCTATCCTGTGGTTGTCTCCACCATTGAGAGCATGTAGCTCTTGCCTTGGTACATCTGCAGGAGCACGACACAATCAAACCTTTCCTTATTTGCATTTTGATCTGAGTCAGTTGATTAGAGCATGGTGCTAACAATGCCAAGGTTGGACGATTTGATCCCTATGTGGATCATTTCTTTAAGAGCCGGACTCAGGGATCCTTATGGGTCCCTTCCAACTCTGAATATTCAGTGATTCTGTGACTACTCTCTAGCATACCACAGAGGCTTTACTTGGCCTGCTTGATCCCAGCACCTTCCACAGTTATGGACAACCTGGGATAAAGAGCCCATCCTTTCATCACAAGCCCATCTGGGTGTTGCATCTCTTCCCTGATGAGGCGTCATGGGCCCACCAAGTCAGAAATAATTCACCCTTATGGTGCCAGTCCAGCTTCTCCTGAGACATTTTAATCTTGGCAGCTCAATCCACCTGTCCATTGTTGTGATGTTCTTCAGCAGCCCAACTCTTGGGCACATGAGTTGTGCATCTCATGTACATCTCATTATGAACTTCTACAGCCAATTTCTCTATCCAGGCAGTCACATCCTGCCACAGTTCAGCAGCTCAGGTGGGTTTGTCTCTGTGATCCCAACTGGTCTTTTTTCATCCTTGCAGCCACCTCCACAGAGCATCTGACACCATTCATAAGTCAGTGTAGAGACAGAGTGCTGGCCATTTCCCTTTCAGCAATATCTAAAGCCAGGCTTTCAGCTCTGACTTGATCCACCTTTTCCTTCAACAACTTTTGTGACTCATCACATAGGGCATCCATTTTTGATGCACCCCTGCAGATGGCAAGATCCATCATTTCAGAGCATGTATCACTTTTCATTTTCAGGTAGCTGATTATATTGAGTGGTCTCCTCAGCACATATCTTCTTCCCCTCTTCCTATGATGATGATGGTCCCAAATTTTTGACTTCAGGCCAGTTAGTGATGACTTCTGAGATCCCTGGAATATTGGGGTTTCGTATTTGAGCTCGCTGTGTGAACAGCACAACCCATTTACTTCACATCACATCAGTGTCATGATATGCAGAAGGCACTTTGAACATCCATCCCAGCACCAGCACTCAGGCAGTCAGGAGGAGCTGTGCTTCAGTGCCAATCACTTCTGAAGCAGTTCAAATCACTTCATAAGCTGCCTTTTTTCATTTGGGGTGTAACAGGCCTCAGATCTTATTTTATTCACAACTCCAGAATCTCATGAGTCATCCTTGAGTCTCCCTGGATAGTTTTTGCCAGTCTCCAGAAAGGACAATTCTCTCCAACAGCAGTGTAGAGTGCATTTTTTGTATCCTGTCCTGTTCTGACTGGCTCAAGGGCTACTGTATGAACAATCCCCCATTTAATTTGTTCAAAATCTTGTTGCTGCTCAGGACCTCAATTAAAATTATTCTTCCAGGTCACATGAGAGAGAGGGTTTACAATCTGACTGTGATCTCGAATACACATCCTCCAAAACCCCACAACACCCATGAAAGGCTGAATTTCATTTTTGCCCGTTGTGGGGGACGTAGCTGCTATTTTGACCACATCCACTGGAATCCCAATGACATCCGTCTTACCATTCATCCAGGTTCACTCCAGGGTTAATTTATGCAGTAGCCAGTAGAAGACCAGGACAGTCAGGTTATTCTGTACCACCTCATGTCATTGAGGATGACCTGAGGTGGTACAGAATACCTTACAGGGTGCAGGGGAAGGGGAGAAGGGCTTCCTTCCCATCGAGCAAGTGTAGTGGACCGAGAGGTGGGGTAACTCTGGTTTATGCTGGTTGGAGTGGTTTGGGTGCGCTGGTTCTGTGCCAGAGGGAGTGGTGGGGGTTCAGTTCTTAACTGCAGAAGGGGCAGTTGAGTATTGTCTGTTTTCAGGGGTTTCCTTGGTGAGCAGTAAGATTTATTTTTTGCACACTCTGTTGTTAGTGTTATTGCTGTTATCATTTATTTCCTTATCTCATTGCTGTTTCTCATAAATTGTTCTTATCTCAACTGTGATCTTTACCTTTTGTGCCTGAAATTCTCCTCTCCAGCCTGCTGCAAGGGCAGGAGGGAAGGCAGAAAGAAGCAAGTGAGCAGAAGTGTGGTCTGGAGAGTCCCAGTAGGAACACTAAATTGGGGAGTACTATTCCTAAACCATGACATCAGTTTATTCCTAAAAACTGAATTTACTGGGGAGGCCCCTTCACCTTACTTTCTTTTATGGCAAAACCAGCCTTCAGGATTATTTGAATCGTCTTCACCTCTTCTTCAAAACTTCCTCTGCTGTGTTGCCACACATCATGATGTCATCACTGTCCTGAAATTGTTCTTTTTCACTGCAGTCTGGATCAATCCATGGCAAATGGTGGGGCTGTGTTTCCAGTACTGGGGCAGTCAGTTCCAGGTGTATTCCATGCCCCTCCAGGTGAAAACAGACTTCATTCAGGCCCTGACAGTCCACTGTCAGTTTCCATTCTCCACTGGACCTACACACTGGCCATACAGGGCTGTTAAAGGGTGAGCAAGGCTGGCTGGCCACTCCCTGGGTCTCCATCTCACAAATCACCTCATGGCTGGGGACACAGAGTCCCAGCTGTGCAGTTTTGCTGGCAGTGCAGTGATGTGGTAGCGATCAGCACCTGTTCCTCTTTGACCCTCAACAGCCCCACAGCAGAAGGGTCCTCTGAGAGACTAGGCAAGGTATTCAGCTGTCTAATTCCCTCTGTCTCCATAGCAGCTATTCCAAAAGCCTAACCATGACCTTTTGGGTCCTTGAAAAACCATCTCCTGAGGTAATCTATGCCAAGGATCCATGCAGGTTCTGGGCTAGTCACAGTGGGGTGTTTTGCCATTCATTCCCAGCCAGGCTCACTCCAGCTTCCAGTGCAGTCAGGTATTGGGATTCCCTTGTCACCCCAGAAACAAGAGATGGATGCTACCCCTACACATCTCAATGGCATGAGATGTGCTCTGGTGTCAACTAAAGCTTTATACCCTTGCGTGTCTGATGTGCCAGGGAATGGGATCCTCACAGTCCAACAGATCTGACTGTCCCTTTCCACTAGCTGGCTGGAGTCAGGGCCCCTCTAGTCCTGGTCATGGCTCTCATTGTAAATATAAACTGAGGTCCCTTCAAGGGGTCCACAAGTAACACCAGCCCTCCTATTCTGTCTGAGGGAGGATCTGGCCATTGGAAACTGGAGTGGCATTTATCCCTGAAGAACTTCCTGTGCTACCTGTTTTTCCTTTCAGCTTATGTACCCCTGCTGTTAGTGCAGAAGTGGGCTTTCCATCCCACTTCCTCATGTCCTCTCTGTGGTCATGTGGGTAAAACCCCATGTTACCTCATGGCATGGATCCTCTCTCTCACAAGCATGGGATGCTTGCTCCCCACAGAAGAGACTCTGGTCCATTCTGGCAGGGCATGGGACATCTTCTTTCTAATTTATTTGAGTCTTTTGAGTCTGTCTGCAGTCCTGGACAGGTTCCACAGACAAGTTACATTTTGGCAGGGAGGAGAAAAGATGATCTTCACATTCACAGAGTCAGGTAGTCACCTGAAGCATTGTTTGTTCTTTCATTGGTATCAAAGCTGATGGGATGGCCTACAACAGTGGCACACTCTGTACAAACTTCTGCCACATGGATTGTGTACACTGGTCCTCACATGGATCTACAAAGAGGTCTACAACTTGTTATTTGAATCATTATAGATTACCTCCAGCACAGCTCATTCTCTCAGGTACTGGGTACTTTTCTCCATTGTGCTCCAAAGGCTTGGGTGCATTATTAGATCACCCTTGAGAGAACACCTTTCTCTCATTTAAAGAAGACCTCCAAAGGCCGAGAGTTTCTGTCCTCTTCTTAATCCCCTTGTCAACACCCACATCCCAGAATAGGGATCCCAGTTGCTTGGCTTCACTAGCATCTAGTTTCATACCATGGGCCATGATATCCCAGCATCAGAGTGGGCGTGTCACATGGGGCCCATTCAACTGGCAGCTGAAATTTATTTATGTATCTCTGAGCTCACCCAAGAATAGAGACTGGATGATTACCTCTTGCTCTGTCACTTCCTCCAGTTCTGACAGCCCTGTTTCCTCTTCATTCCTCACTAAGCTAATGGATTTGTTCTTGGATCTTATTTTTGTATAGGAGCAACTGCTGCTGGCATGGGCTGTTCCTCTGGTTCAGCTGCAGTCGGAATGGCCTTGCTGCCTGTTGCTCTGCTTTCCTCTCCTCCCCGAGTGCTGTATAGTAACAAGCAGTGCCTGGTAAGTAGCAGCCACAGCCCAGCATGTTGTAAAACTTCGTGCCTCTCTGGAGCTGTCACACAATTTATCTTCCAGATATTCTGCCACCTAATCATGGTCCTGTAGTTTTTCAGGGGCAGACTTCTGAACCACTGGAGCAGAGCAGTCCTTTGAAAGCTGACCCACTTTCTTCCACCTCCCATGCCATTCATCCACCCTCGAGGGCAGATGTCTGAAAGACCCTCCTAAAAATCTTTTTTGTCACTCCTGTTGGCACAAACACAGGTGTGAACCACACTCAGACCTAGCAACAAGAACATGCTTTCCTTAACATCAAAGAGAAATTCAAAATTCTCAAAAGCAATTGTAACAGGCTTGAAGGAAGAAAAGGTGGGGGGTGAAAGGCTGCAGAAATTAATGTTGCCCTGTTCTTTCCAGTGAGTACAGTTATTAACAGATTCCCAAAGGTAACAACCAAGGTAAGGATAGCGCAACAACACTGAATACACATTCCAAGTTGTCTTCATTGCCCTTAATGTTCTGATGTCATAAGCTGGTATCACACAGTACAGCAAAAAAAAAAAATTGTGATCCCTCTCCCTGCTCTGAAAAAGAACATTATAAGGAGCACATAGTGCATATATAGAAATATATACAGATTAGGTACCACAATCACATGAGGAGACCAAACAAATTGCGACCAGTGACTCTGGATCTAAACCGACAAATTATTAGATCAAATTTGTTTCCAATCTTCTCTGGAAACAGAAACAAAATAAAATAAAGAACAATAAAAGTAACAATACTAATGATAAAGTGCACAAAAAAACGAGAGGAAGGATTCACATTGCTCACCCTCTGTGGAAACCCCTGACAACACCCAAACTCTCTCTCTTCCAGGCTACCTAACATGAAAAGGAGCCCTTCCCCCATCCCCAGAAGATGATGTGAGGTGGTACAGAAAAACCTCTGGGTGCTGGCCACGTCCACTCCCGATAAAAATTCATTCTGTCCTGGCTAGAACCAGGACACCTCATAGAGATGTCCCTAGTCAGTTTAATAGCTCTCTGCTGGACTTATTCCAGAAGCTCCATGTCTCTCTTGTTCTGGGGAGGCCTGAACCGGACACAGCACTCCAATTGTGCCTCACCAGGGCTGAGTAATAAGATCACCTGCCATGAACTACTAGCAATCCTCTTCCTAATGGACCCCAGGATCCCACTGGCTTTCCTGGCCTCAAAGGGCACACTGCTGGCTCACGGACAATTTGTTGTCCGACTCCCAGGTGCTTCTCCACACAGGTGCTTTCCAGCAGGTCAGTTCCTAGCCTGTACAGGTCCTTGTTCCACTTTTGCATCATCAGCAAACTTGCTGAGGAGGCAGTCTATTTCTTCATCCAAGTAATTCCATTATTAGCAGCATGTAAGTTGTACCCCAGCATATGTTACTGACAAAACAGGATTCGATTAAGTACGTGTCTCTCAGGCATCCTTCTAAACAATGCTCAATCCAGTGACCTCACCTTAGTTACACCTGTATGCTTCAAGATTGGCACTGAGCCAGTTTATTGGAATTTCAGATTTCCTATAAATAACACAGAAGGCAATTCTTTAATCAAAGTTTTACCCAGAAATCCCTCACATGACTGAATTATTGAAATATATACTAGAAGTGCTTTTATAATTGGTTTTCAATTAATATGTCATTTACTCCTTCTGATTATTAGTGAATTTTTAAGTTTAAGAATTTATTTGAATCCTACAGCCTTAAATAATGTCCCACAGTAGATCAAACCTACAGGATGTTACATAAGTTTGTCTTCTTAAATCATATCCAGACCTTTATGAAAGTGATTTCTGCCACTAAAAACTTTCATTACAACTTCATCAAAGTCCAAATACAATTCCTTTTCACCTCCTTTCACAAGTTTTTTAACCACTTTATAACTTGCAAATGCCAATAAGGAATAGGGGTATTAAGGCCCTTCTAGAATGCGTGGGCATGAATGGATAACAAGGAGTAACATCTTATTTTTTTGCAATATTTGGGAACAACTGACACCTGGTATCATCATGTATAACAAACAATGCAATAGGCTGTCAGCTTCACTGGCATGTATGATTAAATCTGGTATAATTAAAGACACAATGAAACCCTAAAGAAAAAAAATTAGGAACAATCAACAAGAAAAGCATATTAAATTTGGAAATATTTTGGATTTCCCAGGAATGCCCATGCAAACTTACTGTACTGATTTTGCTAATAAAAATAAGCAGTATTTTGAAAGTTGGAAATTGTTTTAAGCAGAGGTAATATCTCCATATAAATTTCTCATTAATCTATCATATTGTATAAGGATACAATAAAAAACCAGTACAAATACTTACAGCAGAAATGTTACACACTCCTCACAAATCCTGAGGCTTAGGCATGCACACCTCATTGCATGTCACTGCATGCTACAGTGCATTCTCAATTATTATGTTGTGCTGGAACAAACTTCTCTTTCATTTTTGGTGACATTTTTCCACTTGCCCCTTCAGCTAGAGTGAATACACACACTATTACTTTTTGCATTCTTTGGAAGAATTATCCTGAGAGCTAACATTCCAAACTACCTGCATAGACAGATAATGCCTAGTTCTTACCCAGGTACTTTCAATCTCATTAAATTCACTTTCAATTAAGAAAGAAGATAAAGAAAGAATCTGGAAAATTTCTTCTTATGAAAAGTGAAAGCCCATAACATCAGACAACAACCATATTTTTTCTATTTCTCTTTGTCTGTCAATTTTTTGCTCAATTACTTTGCCGTTCACTCCTTATAAACCGTAGTTGCCTGTTCAGGACTGTTTGTCACAGAAAATACCAGCTGGGGAGAGCTCTTCCATTAATGAACATGCTGAGCTTCCCCCTTTTGACTGCTTCCCTAACTCTTACAGGCAAACTCATCTTCCAAGTCTCCTAGGGATTCAGAAAGATTTAATTTTTCCTCCCATATCTCCTTCTATTCCCTTCTTGAGATGACCACACTTCATAATTAAAATAATCTTTGTTCCACCTTCTTAAATACACAGCTGTATCTTTTCTAGGCTGGCTGACGTATCTACTTTGCTAGGCAATGAACAGCTCCTTGCTCCAAAGGGGAGCGTGCTACCACACAGGTCTTTTGCACTGGATGAGTTATTTAGTATTTATCAGTTCACTAGGGAAGATTAAAAACACCTGTGTGTGACTATCCATTTAATCTGTTTGGGGTGGGAGAGAATTTGAGGTGACCTACATTATGCTACGTCACAAGCACACTTTAAAATGTCCTGCAAGTCTTGGCTGCAGTCCAGTAAACACAGAAGATAAGTTCTTTGTTGAGATAAAATAATGTTTTCATAACTTATGTCTTTTCCATGTTTCCCAAGAGAAAATATTCTACAATAATATAACAAATGTTAAAATATCAGGGTGGATTCCACAAATTAAACTCCTTAAAATGCAGGCTTCCCAGGGACAAAATCTAGCAATTTCTTCTGTGATTGGAGATCCAGAATGGATTAAACATTTCTCTAGGAGTTACACAGAAGTTTCTCTTAAATACCTCAATAATTATTTCCTCTCTAAAGTAAAACAAATTGATATTTCATGTGGAACCCAATAGACATTGATTAAATCTGAGTAAAGAATAGAAGGAAGACCAAAACTATCAGTGGGCAAATTTCCACTCCTGGTTCAATGCTCAACTCTATCTCAGGAAGAGAGACAAAGGAAGATATGTTCCTTTCCATAATCTGCTAGTTTTACAAATTTATGCCACCTGGCTAAATGCTAAGCAGTGAGAGTTTTACTTCATGCCATATTTTTTGGGACATTTCCCAGAAAATCCTCCCAAATAATTTTCTCTGTTAAACTGAATTTTTGCACAACTCTATCTACTTGAATAACCAGATACTACTGCAATTGCTATTACTATTAATAAAAACACGAAGGAAATATGGAAACAAAATTATTTGTAAGACTTTTGGATAAGTCTTCGTATAGCAACCAAAACTGCAAAATCTCTTCTAAAATAGTTGCATTATTGCTTGTAATGAAACAAAGTAGAGGGAACTACACCATATATCTAAATAAAACAGGGGACTCTACACAATTTTAAATTATGATATCTTAGCCTTATGACTTTAACAGTGATTTGGGTAGTAATAATCATCAGCAGCAGCAGCAGCGCATACTCATCATAAGGAGGTCTTACAATAGGGACTTTCATTTCTTTACAAGTTTAGTTGAAGCTGTCTGTGTATCTGGCATGGCATTAAAACATAGCCTAAGCAAAACTGCAGCACCATGCTTTGCCAAGTCAGCCTAGCGCAGAGAAAGGACTTTAACCACTTTATGCCATATAGATTTTTCCACTGTTTTAGCACTGTAAATGGAATTGAATACGGTAACTCCCTAATACATGTCCAAATCATTGAACAGTGCATCTCAAACTGATGCTTGTTTTATGATGTGTAGGCATTCATTTAAACTAGTACCTAAGTTTATGAGGAAAACATTAGTGCAATATGGCAGAGAGTGAAAGGAAGAGTAATATCCGTGTTGTACAGAGTCAATCCTACATTTTCCAACAGCATACTTGACAAAGTAGGGAAACAATTTCTTCTTCCTTTAATTTCTTTTTTCTCCCTTATAAACACTTCAATAATTAAATTATTAAGCAAATCATTCAGAGATTTTTTGAAACTTCATTTCCACCCAATTTAAGTAAAGTGACTTAAAGCATGTCAAATAATGGACAACTCACAATGAAAGAACAAATCTACATTGTACAAAACAAGCCTGTCTTCCTTGTGGTTTTGTCTGCTTGCTTGGTTTTGGTTTTTTGTTTGTTTTTAACTACATTTCTATGAATGGATGGCAAAGAGATTGAATTCCAAGATTCTGTTTTGTCAACATTTTATTCATCATTTCTTGACACGACTTGAAGAAAACGTACCCTAGTTACCAAATTTTTTGTCTCAGGAAGGGATGAACACAGGGTTCTGACTACAATGAAGTTTTACTTTTCAAATTCAAATAGAAGCCACACAATGCCACACAGGGCAGAAAAGCAGCGGATGGCAGCCCATTTTAAATAATGGTGTCTTTTCACAATGACTTCTACGGTGATTTGGGAAAGAACAGCCTTACAATAAGGAACTTTTGGTTGATAGGCTGGTTGGTTGGTTGGTTGGTTGGTTTGGTTTTGTTGCACAATTTCATTGGAAGCTAACTGTGTATCTGGAACTTCATTTAAACTGTAGACTAGGAAGCACAGTGGCATAATGGGATTCCGGATCAGCTGAGTCACCACTAATTGTAGGAAAATTTAAATGAACTTCTAAAATTATATGTCACTATATTCTGAGAATTTTAAATTATTAACACTGAAAAGTAACATCTTAGATGTTTATTTTCACATAGTAAATTATTTACTGCTTTTTCTTGATCACATTATGGCATTTGCAGATTTATATCTCCTGTAACCTATAATTTTCAAAATAAGGTAATTCTCACCCAATCTTACAATGAAATCATCAGAAACAACTGCCTCAGATAATACAGTTACATAGCTACATCTAAGTAGCTATGTAACTACATAGCTACTATCAACAACATACTACTATCATAACAACATCTAACATACAGTTACATAGCTAAGGAAAGCAAAATAATGCAATAGCATTGATAATTTTTGTTAATTTACTCTGCCTGCAAAAACCTTCAGTATCAAAAATCATGTAGGCTCTTATTTAACATTCATACCAAGAGTGCAAGGCTAGAACTGACATGAATTAGGGCCTTCTATAACAGCTCAAAGTCATGCAGATCCCCCTAAAGAAGATGATTTTCAGGTCATCAATTCACCAGCTTCACGACTGTTTTAAATTATGAAAGCAAGAATAGTTATCTGGTCTAAAGCATTTTTGTTTTCCCTCAGCAGAGAGAGAAAGCATGAGAAAAAACCAGAAGTCATTATGACCTGACTTTTGAGTAAATCATATCTTCCTTTCAATCATCACCAGCCTTCTGCAGCCATATCTCTTAATGTTATTTTCCACAGCTGTCTTGCAGTCATTAGTCTCTACAGCTAGATTATTCACATTAGTATTTTTTAAAAAAAAAAACACTCAACATCAAAACTCAAAACAAAGGAGCAGTCCTTTGATTTCAGAAATTTAAGGTGAGACTTTGTAGCGCTTAAAGTTATCAAGCCTTCCCTCACAATTACGTTAGCATAGAAGATTAAAGCATTTTGGACGCAAAACTAAGTTATGTAGATGTATATGTGTGGAAGACTGACTTTATTGATCTCACAGCAATTTTTCTTCCCTAAGATTACACTTACATTAACTGTGGGATCAATACAGGACTTCCAAAACATAGGAGTAGTTTCTTTTAAGTACGAAAACACAGTATGTGCTCACAAAATCCCACTGAAGGAGGCAACATTGTTTCTCTAAATCATTACAACTGAATTTCTTTGCTGCATAGTGAGCTTTTCTCACTCTAGTATACCTAACTAAATATGGGACGTATCGCATTTGCTTGGATTTAATACATGACACAGTTTATCACACGGAAAATCCAAGTCCCATATTATGTATGTAAAACTCATAGTAGGAAGCCAAGCAATAATGGAGATACTCAGCTAAGAAACTGATTTTCACTCCTAGCTACAGTATTTGGTTTAAATTGGTTTATTTTTCATTTTTTTTTTTAACTCTGTGAATAATTTTCCCTTTTTCAGAAAGTTGAAAATAAAAATCCTTATATTACGAACATCTACAGTTTCTCAAAGTAAAGAATTTCATGCTTGATTTTGAGGAATTTTACAGTTTTCAGTTACAAAATCAATTTGATGTTAGCACATGGCTTATCTTATCTAGTCTACATACATCATATCACACTTTAATATCATTTTGAGGCCTCTTATTATTTAGTTGCTATGGAAAAATGCATTTACAAAAGAAAAGATTCCAGTAGTTATGAAACGCTAAATAGACAGTAAGTAAGGAGTAAAGCTGCAAACATTTCAATAAAGCCAGATTATAAATCTTTACAAGAAACTACTCAAAACTGAAGCACTTCATTGATTATGAATAATAAAATTTACAAAAAAAAAGGAAAAAAAAACCCAAAGGGTCGCAGTGATAGGAAGAAAATGAAAGCAAACTTTTAGAGGTTTTTAAATTAACTGAAAGAAATTATTTCATCTATCAATTAATTAGATCCACAGTAAAGTACTCTGAAAACAGATAATTCTATAATTAAAGGCAACAAAAAAGATCTATTAATATAGCATGTAGGAAAACCTTCCTTTTACTTTTTTCTTCCTGCATTAAAATGTGGGTAGAGTAAAAATGAAGTCACAAGGCAAAAATTAAGTCCAGTAGGTGGTGAAGAAATCCAAGAAGAGTAGGTACTTTGTAAAACTCCTAGAAGAGTAGGTACTTTCTAAAATAAAGTAGTATCAGTCACCAAAATATTAATCTGCACCAATCTGGTGTCTTCAGGAACTGCAAATCACACAGTTAGCTGATGCTGAAAAACCCCTTCACTACCATACCATACAGTGTAATGCTCAGTGTAGAAAACTGGGGGAAGAAATGGGAAGGAAGAATTGTCTTTTGCGCAATTCTCTTTCATCTTAACAAGTCACTGTTACACTGAGTACAACCCTGCCTTCCTGGAGAAGACAGAACACCTGGCTGCCAAGGGGAAGATGTGAATGAAGTTCTTGATTTCCTTTGCTTGCATGCATGGCTTTTGTCTTTCCTACTGAACTGTCTTCAGCTTGACCTGAACATAACACCTGAAAAACAAAAGTTACACCCCAAGTTTACCTCCCTTCCATTTTATATCAAAGAGCATGTCTAAATGAAAGACAATAGTTATGTTTTTCTGTCTTATAAATAACAACAACAACAATCCTACAACCCTCTCTATGCAAACAAATGCACTGAGAAGTTTTCAAAACAACTTGGAATTTGGTAGTCTACCAAATAAAAGTGGAAAAATCAAACAAGAGATGCATGATGGACAGTGGAAATTGTATACTGTCATCCAGCACTGAAAAGAAGAAAAAAACTTTGTTTAACCCACAATTTCCTCTACAGCATTAGCATTGACTGATGTAAAAATATCAGAAAATTTTAAATAGATTTATAGTTTTTGTCATGTTTATCTTCCTTTAGCTATACACAGATTAAAAATATACTTGATTCTATGGATTATAACTTCAAACTCATTAAAGTATTAGAAGAATAACACTCAAATATTCATGTTGCTTTCGGAAGCAAAGCGTGTTTGTATTTATTCTGATATGTAGTTACCTTATTTTTGAATTTAAAAAAATATTTTTAAATTAAAAAAATACATTTTTTCTGTTCCATAGAAGACAATTCTAATATTCGCATTATAATAAAATAGGATTTTTAAACTTCACAGCAACTCATGGTTAAAAACTGAATTTTATTATTACTAATTTTTATTTTTATTATTACTAATTATTTTATTTTTATTATTACTAATTACTAATTTTAATTTTTATTATTAATAATTTTAATTCTATGATTTACAGAAAGATTCACTTATTCAACCACACACAAACTCAGTGGAATTAGGTATTCACTGAAGATTTCTTTTTAA
The DNA here is from genome assembly GCF_027579445.1 of Ammospiza nelsoni. Lineage (NCBI taxonomy): Eukaryota > Metazoa > Chordata > Aves > Passeriformes > Passerellidae > Ammospiza > Ammospiza nelsoni. The sequence continues at coordinate 29,629,294 of NC_080669.1, read as the reverse complement.
CTGATAGCATGAGATACTTGTCAGGTGTTTAATTCTGCAGAAAGGGCATTTAGTTAGTTTCAGAAAGAAGGCTGTGTTGATCATACTTTAGAAGAGTTTGTGATAACTTAACAATTATTCCCAAAGGCAAAATCCCACCATTTATAGGTTTGTAAAGACCGAAAAGATTCATTTAATAATTCATTTACCATTTCTATTGTTTCTTGGTAAATCTGGTTTTAATTTTAAAAGGTCTTAGCACAAGGAAGGACTTGATCTCAGCATGAAGAAAGTGAACAGAGCATAAAATTGCCCTTCCTTTTCTTATGGAACTGCTATAGGACCATTTTATTAGTCAGGAACTCTGAGGAAAACACTCAAGTTTTAGTTTGGTTTTCTTTTTCCATTTTTCTTTTTTTTTTTTAACTTGAATACTGAGTTGAATTGAAATCACACCTAAAATCCATAGCATTCTTGGAAACATTCTCTTTTGGACACACGTGACCGTCAGAGAGATAATGCTCCAAAAGTAGATATCACCCACTGTAAAGAAATTATTTGCATGATAAAGTTTAGATTCACTGCAATAAAGAATAAATCTACTTCACTTCTGATATGTGTAATGCAGAGTATTTTTTACAACAAAATTCTTCTATTCACAGTGCTAAAAATAAATCAGTTTAGCACGGGGTGTCTTATCGCAAGTTTCCTTAAATAACATTCCTTATTATCCTTACCCTTTCCTACTATTGCTCTTTTTCCCTCTCTTTGAGACAGACACTTTTGGGGTTGATTCTGGTTTTAATTTGATTTTAGAATTTAGTCTGCTTTTCTTAGTGTGTCTCAAGCATCCAGCAAGTAGAGTGAACCTTGCCAATGAACTCCGTCATGATTTAGCTTTTACATTATTTGCTCATATTCACTGATACCTTTGCAGGTGATTCTTAAAGTGACCATAAGATATTGAATCACGACACAAGTGTTCACCCAATGTTATTCAAATGAACTGTCTTGCTCTACACATCAAGAAGAATTTATGTGGTTCATAAAATGATAAAATGGATGAAGAAACAAATGGGAATATTCCTCTCTCTCTGGCCAATTGACTTTTTTCCCCCTCTGACCATGGGTGGAAAGTACATATGAAATTAAAAGATCTGTAATTCACAATCTCTGAGACCGGAACCCAGAATAATTAATTTATATTCTGTTTTAAATTTTAAAAAAACCAAACAAACAAGGAGCAGTAGTATACGCATCCACATTTTTTTCTGTCAGATTTGCTCATTAGATTACTTTTCTGAGATGCTCAGCATGAACCTCAGAATTCAGTGCTTTACAAGAATATACACTGTCACTACAAAACAAAGCTCTAATTAAGAGCACAAAGAGATTTTAAAGGGGTTGAGAATAAGGAAAATTATCTTTGAGCCATGTGATTAAAATATTTCTGTCCATCACTGAAGAGAATTTGAATCAAGTTTCATTGACTTAAAATAGTATATATTTTAAACAATAACAAATTTGCAATCACATAAGTCATTTCTTGGAAGGTTAAAAAATATAAGTTTTCAATCATATCCAAGAATCATCTATTTAAAGCAAAGAGGTGCTTAATACTTTTGCCACAGCAAACCTAAATGCTCTCAGATGAAGATGGTACACAACCATATTCAGGAAACTACAGACTGTCCTTGTTTAATCTGCAAAATTCATGTTCTCCTTCAGAGCAATTTCATAACATTTACATCAAAAGCAAGTAACAGGAAATGAAAAGAAATCACAGACTTATCTACCTACTTTGAAGCAAAACTAGCCAGCAAAATATCTGCCCATCTTCATGTCCAGTATAAATTTCATGACATTTGATTCAGATACATGTATTACAAACTGCTAAAGGTTTGATATTTCTTTCCTGCACTTAAGAGTTTAACCAGGAGCTTACAGTTTCCATGGTGCTCTGGTGCAACACAGACCAAAACTGAAAGAAATTTCTCTCCTGTTTAGTTCACAATACCCATTACTGTGACATCTGAGTGTGTAATTTTCAAGACATTCACCTTCACAAAAGTTTCTGACACGTACCAGGTGGTGTGAATAAACAAAGCAAAGGCTTGGTGGCTGTAGCACAAGCAATATGCAACTAGACACTTATTTCCTCACAATTCATACAAGAACTTAAAAAATCTACATCAAGAAAGTGTTATAATGTTTAAGGTGGTTCCCTACAGAAACAAGACATAATAATTCTGTAACTATGTATTTCTACAGTATTTGTGTCTATTTATGTCTCTCCCCTATTCTGCTGTCCAACTTTGCTTTATGTTTCCTTATTTCAACTCATTTTTAAGAACAGGAGAGGTTATAACGATAGTGAAGTTCATCAAAACTTTGAGATCATAACGGAAAGGGATTTTATTAAGGATGCCAGATGGACCTTCTTCTTGTAAGGCACCAGAAAATCTAAACAATCAACTACAAATAATCACAAACACAGATAAATGCTTACAGTGGCATTCAAAATGTCTTTTATCGGTTTATATACATTTGATTTTATACTGCACAATATAAATCTATGGAAAAATGTAAATCTATATCAGTTTATATATATTCAATTTTATACTGCAAAATGTAAGTCCATCATGGCTTCTTTAGTGGTGACCTATTCTTTTTCTTCCTCAAACAGAACAAAATCAATTCATTCATACAAAATATTTCGGATTTATTTAAGTATTTCCAATTTATTGAATTAGAAAACCCCTAGGTATATGAAAGAAAAATATTTTACATTTTTAATAAAAAATTAAAATCAAATTTTAATCCATATTTTAAATCAAAATTTTAAATAGAAAAATATTTTAAAATTAGATATATGAAATACAAACCTCTAGAAATTCAATTCCACCTTTCCTTATTTCAGCTTCATTAATTATTCTCAATCCCATTATTTATTAGAGACAGGACCAAACTACACTATGACATACCTGCATGCACACATTTGCAGCTTTTGAAGTATTAAAATCTTTAATCAGCTCCTGCCAACTTCTTCCCCCTACAGAAGTTGTTATTTGTAGAAATGTAATGGTTTTATTATTATAGTATCATATCTGTTAAGTTTTTCATTTTGTTTGCCATTCTTCTTAAAAATTTCAGGTTTTAATATGAGGGAGAAATAAAACCTGAAAGAGTAGAAATGAAACAGAGGTTCTTCTCCTCTACATACAGAACAGTGTACGTGCACACAGTCATGTAAAATCAGTGTGTGTGGCAACTGAAGAAATGTGCTGATGATGTCTTAAATACTGGTGAGGAAAACCAAACTTGAAAAAAGCTCTATCAAAATTGACAGTTTTCAAAGGTTTCAACTGCCTATGAATAAGGTTGACACTCATCATTTTAAAGAGTCCTAAGAACATTGACCTTTAGCAGGAGAGTTCATGGTGAGCCTGCCAGGAAATTTTAAAACAAACTAACAAAACCAAACAAAACCCAAAACATCCAACTAACCAAACAAAACAACAACAAGAAAAAAACCCACAAAAGTCAAACAAAACTGAGATACCTATGGGAGAGGGATAACTAACCCTTATTCCCCAGTATTTTTTATTAGTATCAATACTTAGTACACTCTGCTGAAACTTACTCTAAAGCAGGTCAAAATTGGTTTTGGGGTGTTTTAGCATTTTAAGGTTGAAGTAAAATACTATGTTTTCTCCTTATAAAAGTCATAAATATTTACAGTTTGAAAGCTTATAAAAGCTCAAGTCAATCACGCAATGTCATCAAGTTTACTTCTTTCCTTCCTGTATTTTTATTCAGGGTTGAGAAGGCACAATGTTACTGCAGAATACTAATCTTTTTCTTTAGAAAAAGCAAACAAAACCTTAAATCAAGCAGATAAATACACAATATGATGGTAATATCAAAACAATAGATGAAAAATAGTGAAAAAGGCATATCTTATATAATCTTATACAATGGACTCAGTGTCATATAAAGACACATTTTAATATAAGCCACTGGCAGTTCTTTCCTACCTAAAGTCCATGAGATACTATTAGAATACTCATATTATTGTTTAATATAACAGTTATATAAAAGTTGTTACATGGTAAAAATACCCTAAAATTGGGATTGAGCCAAAGTAATTTTCATAAAACCATCATTACATTTAACTGCTTGTATTTATTCAAAATGACGGGCCATTACAGTTATAATGCAGCATAATTTAATAATTTTCTTTTAAATTTATACAAATGGAGAGAAGTCAAAAACTTGGTAACTTCAGACAAATGGCAAACGAAGTACTTTTCCCTGCTTCATCTAGAAAAATGTCTGTGTACTACTACTACTTTAACTATTTAAAGTTATTAATGTATGTTATTTCAAGATATACAAATGTAGATACTTAGAATCAAGTTTCACCCTTTTTCAGATCTATACCAGATTTTGAAAAGACTTGATTAGCTAAATGACATAAATTAATAACTCTCACCACAGAATCAAGGGGCTCCAAAAATTTCTGTGCAGGAATTTGAAACACAGATATATTTTTAAGCATTAAAAAAAAAAATCATACTACACAAAACATTTTTACTGGGCACCTCACATTTAGGCAATTAAACAGAACTTACTGCTATTAGATCTGCTTTTGTTTGGTGAAGATATAAATTTTACTACATATCTTTATTAAATGAAAACCATTTATTCACTTGTAACAGCTCAAATACATTACTTGATCTAACCAGATTAAGAAAAGCAAAAGAAAAGCCAGGAGTACAGAATTAAATCAGATTGTTCCCTCATAATGTAATAAAAAGCAAATATAAAGTACATGCAAAGTATTTTTAGAAGCAATAATCCCAGAAAGAATTCCAATATTCATATTACTTACACATTTACTGGCTGTTACCATCTTATTTTATGATGAAATTTAAGAATTAATTCTGAGTACACATGTATCTTTTAATATCCATGCTTCTGCATATCATTATGTCCAACAAGTACAGAGTGCCTATGTTTATTGATGAGACATTCAACTTTCCACTACACACATCTCATTTCCTCTTGAAGCATGAAAACATCCAGGCTTAAATGTGAAATTTCCTTGCTCCCACAAATACAATGTTATGTACTAAATTATATAAAAAATTCTCTCAAACGATCTTATAAATGTGACTGATGGCCAAAGATATTGAAGTACAATGCATAATGTGAACAAATGAAAAACAAAAAAAAGTCAAGAGCAGTGTATTATAGCACCCCAGCTCTGTTCAGAAGTGTCTGTCTCTAAATTCTGAAAACCTGATACATGTCACTACAGATGCAAATAAACTAATCTAACAGGGCGAATTAGAACAGAGTAAATGGACAAAATCCTGTATACAGAAAAAAAAACTGATAGAAAAAAAAAGTGTAAATCTGACTTCAATAATACAAAAGAATTTAGGAAAATTCTGAAAGAATATTTAAGAAAATGAAGGTAAATAAAAAACTAGATCAAATGGAACAAACTTTATCTCATGTAGATCAAGTTAAAGTAATCTGTGGTTTTCTGTGACAGGCAATTTTTAGAAAAGCAGTGGCTGATTTTATCTATTGTTATATAGGAAATTGCTAGTCATTCATGAGTACATGAGAAAAGGAACTACATACTGCATAAAAACAGGAAAATGGCAATATGAGATACTGAGAAGGGAAGAATCAAACCACCCATGACTTAGTAATCACAGAATCAAGGAATTCCTTAATTTCATTAAGATCATGAAACAAAAACTATAGATATATCCATGAATTCACCTCCCTGTACAATTAGGTGTCATCAATACAGAGCAGAATCAAGATGTCAAAAGACAGAGCTAGATGATGGCAGTGTAACAGAGAATGAAGTCTGGCATCAGAAAATACAAGGTCATGTACCTGACTGAAAACAACAAGAATTTCAGCTCAAGTCAGAAGCCTATTAAACAGACATGACCAAAGCGTACTAGTCAGTCATAAAATGACATAAAATTATTTACACGTGTAAAAAAGCAAGTGGATGCTTAAAATTTATCACATTCAATTGCTGTCTCAACATGAAGAATTACAAATCCATGTCCCAGCCCCAAAGATATGGATATATACAATTTACTATAGGCTAGTCCTAGTGGGTAACATCTCATCTACAACCCTCAATCATCTGGAAGGACAAGAAAGAAAAACAGAGCAGAAAACTGTAGGGGGTTGGGTTTATTTCCTTTTGTTCCTTTTTACTTATAGAATTTTCCCCATAAGTTGCTAAGAAACATTAACAAGTGGGTACCTAAGAAAAACAAAAGGAGGCGCCAAGCTCAGGGGAGGAGGGCGTCTGGGTGCACTTCTCTTATCTGGGAGTTTCTCCCCGAGAATTGGGCAGGTAAAGGACGGGGCTGTGGCAGCTGCTCTCTCTCTCTTGGCTTTGGAGGAGGACGGTCGGAGCTGCTGCTTGGGGAAGGGAGTTCGCTGCTGCCACCAGAGCCCAGCCCGGAGCTGCTGCTTCTACCGTGGGGTGAGCCTCTGCTCGTGAGAGCAGCCACTGAACGGAGACCTTTTTATCACCTCCCTCACTAAAAGAGGGACCCATCCCCGACTGTTGGGGTGCCCGGGATCCTGAGCTCGCCTCTCCCGGCCCTGTCCCTGCTGTTTCTTCAGCACCGCTCCGAGTTTTCACTGCTCTGCAGCCCCGCTCCCCCTGCCTGCCGAGACTCCGCCGTCCCGGCTTGGTGCTCCTCAGAGCCCTGCTGGGGCACCGGGATCGGCTGCCCCGGGGCCGTGAGGCGAAGCCGCTCCTCCCTCCCTCCCTGCCTGCCTGCCGAGACTCCTGCCGACCCGGCTTGGTGCTCCTCAGAGCCCTGCTGGGGCACCGGGATCGGCTGCCCCGGGGCCGTGAGGCGAAGCCGCTCCTCCCTCCCTTCCCGGCCGGGCCGAGCCGCCATCACCGCGCGCTGCCCAGCCCGCGCCACAGCGCCCCCTGCAGGCGCGGGGAATCCCCGCCCCCGCCCCGCCCCGGGAGCAGCAGCGCCCCTGCCGGCCGTGCCCGGAACTGCAGCGCAGGGAAAGGGCCCGCGGCCGAGCAGGCCGGGACTGGGCCCGGGGCCTGTTTGGTGTCGGTGCCGCAGCCGTGGGTGCTTGTTTGCTTTATCTTACACACCAGTAAAGAAATGTTATTCCTATCCTCATCTCTTTTCCTGAGACCCCCTTAATTTCAAAATTCTAATAATTCAGTGGGAGGGGGTTTACATTTTCCATTCCAGGAGGCTCCTGCCTTCCTTAGGAGACACCTGTGTTTCAAACCAAGACAGAAAAAAATCAAGGTTTTGTTCATTCTGGACTAAGAGACTTAGAGAACGGTAAAAAATTCCTTTTTCAAGGGTCATTTTTCACATCTTTCCTTACATATTCACAAGGAAGAATACAGTACTAGGATAGAAAACAAAATCCAGTGTTACTGATTGCTTGCTCTCAGATGAATGATAGAGCTCTACTGACGTAATGACACACTCATTATAAAGCAGTACAAAATACTGATGAAACCAAGCCTTAAAAGAAAACCAAAACAACTATTAAAACAGATAAACCAATTTTTAAATATTGACCTTTCAGTGAAAACCAACATCTTGTACCTATTGTCTGTTTAAAGTTTCCAAGTGCACTATAATTGAGGGCCAATTAGAAACATTTGGACAGTCAACCTTACGAGTTCCTGCCTTATTTTGATTGCTAACACTATCATATTCATGTGAGTATAAGTAAAGCTATTCAAGCTGCCTATGTGAAATAAAGAAAACAAAAGTAATTCACAAGGACATTCCCTTTCAACCTGTTCCTCGAGTAGAATATTATTATTATGAAATCTTTCAAAATTATTATGAAATCTTTCAAGAAAAAACAGAAATGTAAGAAAGGAAAAAGATCTTTTTTGCACTCTCTCATTTTAGTAGAACTGAAATACTGTGTTAAAGTAACAGTGCAAAAATAACACATTAAAACCAATTTAGTACTTGGTTTTGAAGAATTAGTAAGGCCTTTGAGGTATAATTTAATTTTAAATTTACTTGCTACATAAATCTTGCAATCCAATAACTCTTTTTTCAAGAAGAAAGATTATTTTGAAAAAAATTCACCTTCCTGGTTATAAGACCAGCCTACTTTGTTAGCTTAATTATCACATTTCTTATCATTATGTTAGTTTTTTAGTAGGGAAAAATTTGTATGAGATAGCTACTGTTGTGCTTACTCAAACCATAAAAAAAATTATAATTTTAGGCTGAAGATGGTATCTTAATCTCTTGGCAAATACTGAAATCTCAAAAATACAATAGATGAAATAACTTGGGTTCTTTTTTTTTCTGAACAGTATGCATTGTTTGATAGAATTAATTAATTTTTTCTCTTGGCCCTAGTTCATCAAGTTTTTCTTCACTCTTTTCCATGAAGGCAGTCTTTGCATGGAAAGGAAATCCCTTGCTAGACTTTTCTGTTTAGTACTGCCTTCTCACATTTCTATACACAGCTGTAAAAATCGCTGTGGAGACAAAAAGACTATGCTGAGCCTGGCTTATCTTGCTGGTCTGCTTAAAGAAATGTGATTCACCTTTAGAGAAAACAAACTGACCCATCTAATAGCATAGCAGAGCACATAGAAAAACACTGCATTTCATTATTGCTTAATGAATTTACCTACAATTAAAATAAAACTCATCTTTCATTGTGTAGAATGCTCCTGCTCTAATTATTGAAGTATTATCTATCCATTTTCTCCTCAAGATAGTGCCTAATTATAATATCAAACCAAGTATTTCTTACTGTTAGATCAATAATTTAAACTTATGGTGGGGGCAGTGGTGAGGGAAGCAGCTGTTTTGGGGGGCTTGACTGAAGACAGCACTATCAGAGACATACACATCTAGAGGAGGTCATGGCTGTTTTCCTCCTCCTTTGACATAAAGTGGTGTTTTCACTTTGTTCAATGGTGTTGCATAAGATAGTTAAAATTTGTACTAGTGACAGAAAAAGACATATTAAGTGAAGCATTCTGTTACTTGGAAAGGCATCCCTTCTTACAGATGTGAGCTCAACACACAGCAGCTGTGAATGGCACACCTAAAAAAACACAGAAATGTTTGTGCAGGATGTTTGGCATTTGTTTTTTTTACTGTGAATGCATATCAGAACTAACTCTGAAATTTACACTGAAGAGTAATGAGAGATATCTTCCTGATCACCCTCAGGCAGGGTCTGCATTGGTATTCGCAATTTGATTGCTTGTGTCCCGTGTTAAATTCGCAAATGTGAATATAAACACATAAACATCAATTGGAAAACCATGTTAAAACTGAGCAAAAAAGAGAGGTCTAAGAGAGCTCCACAATCTAAGGCACATTAAAAAAATCCTAATGTATGTTAGATATTTCATTAAAAGAAATTTTAAATCATAATTTTAAAAATAATAACAAAAAGCTCCACTGGTTTGTGAAATAATTCTTTACATATAGATTTGTGAGTACAGTTACAAGTGCTATCTTGCCACCCTACAGAATTCATTGATGTGATGTATAAAAATTTTAAGAAGTTTAGCTCCTGACAATTAAATGATGAAAAGTTCTTTTATAGTGCTTTGCTGGCTTTGTGATTTTCTTTTCCCCCAATTTTGAGTTACCTGGCAATACAATCAATGTTAGCTTGAGTTTCCCAGCAATAAAACCAATTCTTAAAACCAAAAAATACTAAGATGCAAAACAATGGAAAAATCAGGGAATATATTCTTGCTCTTTTAAAGGTGCTCATGCCAGCTAGGTTCCTGTTGAAATCTTTTCTTGAACAAGGACAGACTGGGAGCCCAGAGTGGGACCCAGACTTAAAATCCTTTAGAGCGACACACAGGTATTTCATGCCTTAGCTGAGGCAACTCATGAAGTTGTTTTATTCTCTTCCACAATTAGAAAGATTAAATTCTTAAAAAAAATCATTGGAAAGACTTCATTTTGTGAAACCATTTGAATACTGGAGTTACACAGGGGGTGTACAATATCAAAACCCAGCATTAAAACCACACAACATAGCAACACTCTGCATGCAGCGCTGACACGCACAACCAATGGTTCTGAGTAAACCCATTTGCTAACACAAGAGATGATGTGTTACAGATGGAATGTCAGCAGTACACAGGTTTAGTGTCTATCAGGCTCCTTTTTATTTTATGAGTTGTTGCTTCTAATATTCAAATATATGCATGACTTCCAAGTTCAAAGGACCTATCTGCTCATATCCCTATGAAAGAAAACTGCACATTTCTCACTCTCATAGTAAGAAACAGTAATGAGCAGAGTGGCCAATGCCTATCGTAGAAACCAAATCAAGTGTGAGAAATAGAGATAATCCCAAATCTTGGAAAATTTGCCAGGGAAACAAATGAGGCCATGGTGAATGAAACAATCAAGCATCTGAATTTCTGATACCTGCAAAAGGGATTTGAAGGAGTTTATGAGATAAAGAGTATCCCTTACAGTCTAGTTCCACAAACCTTTGTTTTGACTGACCATGTAACATTATTTCATACTACAGCAAACTCCACCACTGTAAAAAAAACCTAAAAAACTAAAAAAAAAGAAAAAAAATCCTGCATAGAAGTGTAATTATTTTTATAGTAAATGAATGAATTTTCAAGTCCTAAAAAATCTGGGCAAGGCATCATTCCTCAATTTTAATATTGTTTGAAAACATAACAGACTGAGACATGGGCATCTGTGTTTTGCTCCTGCCCATAGTCTAGAACTTCAAACATAGTATTGTGTGTAAGTTGGGTACAAACTCTATTTTAACATTAGAACCACAAAATCAGACTTCTCAACTACAATAAAAAAACAGTTACCTGCAAAGCTACATAAGTAGAAAAGTGGAAAGGGGAAAGTCAAATTCTAACTGGTCATCAGTAGTAAATCTGTGATTCAGAAATAATTTGGTACAGAGGGTAAGAATGCCTCAGAAGGGATTAAAGGGTCTAGGAGGAAGATTGCCAAATAGATGACTCCCTATTGTCTTACAGCAATCCAGGAATACCAGTAAGGTGATTGGGTCCAAATTTGGGCAGCAGAACAGGGAGAAGGCCTAGACCAAAGGGTGGACCAAGGTGTGACCACTCACAGGGCTGGTTCTCGGGCTAGTGGGTAGAAAACATCTGTCAAGAGGCATCTATGCAGACTTGTTTTAAAACAACTTATTAAAGTGAGATTCTGCTCACTGTGTTATTCATCAATTACGTATATATAGATAGATAGCTAGATATAGATATAGGTATAGATATATAGATAGATATATTTAAGCATGAACATGTTTTATATGCCTTGACAGATAAAATAAAAATTCCCCAACTAGTTTAAGCAGTATATCACTTACTATTTACTGTTTTAAAAATTTTTTTATTTTCTTCTGAGTCATACATTTAGGCTTTGAAAATAAAGTTTCTGTTTAATCTAAAGGAATAACACAATTCTTCTTTCATAAAAATTCCATATTCTAATTTTGATAATACTGATGTGGCATAGTATTTCTTCTCTCAGTGATGACAGATTAATTGTTGTAAAAGTGACAATGAATTATTTGCTTGGAATAAATTTAAGCAATCAAGACACTATCTGTCAAATATTTTTAGGCAGATATTAAAAGATCCTATAAGATAGACCACTATTTATACTCCAAGAAGTAACACACTGAGTGATTACCACTCACTGCTATTTGCCACCTATTTACCCAGTTACGTTTTATGAAAAATTACAGTTTAAGAAATATCCAATATTTTAGAATATTCTAGTCTGGAAAAAAAAAAAATTGTACCAAACAATACCTGATTTTGTGACTAAAATTGTCCACTACCACAAAAGTGGTTCTAATATATTTTTAGCAGTGGGGTTCCAAAGTCAGCAGAACACTGTCTTCATCACAACTTTCTCCTACACATAGCTTTTACTGCCAAGAGACAGGGTAGGAAGGATGACAGAAACATTTAAAAATTCTTCCTGGGCTTCCTGGTTTAGGAGTAGATTTATTACATTTAACCATTGTGAATTACTGAGAAAATGACACATGTCCAATCTGGGATGTTTCCCAAACGTACTTCTACATTAGTTAAAGCCACAAAAATGATATTATAATTAAATATCTATGCCATCAGTAAATGGTAACATATGAACAAAAATTCAGGTGTGAAAGATGAATGAATCTCTCATTAAAAAAAATCTATTGAGACAGCATTGAAGCATTCAGCAAGATAAGGATACATGTAACTATAAAAGCTAACATGTAAATATGAACATCTCTAAATCTGTAATATTCAAGTATGCACAACCATGCACTGAAACTTGACATAATTTGATTCTACTCAATATACATTTTCAACACCTGCGGCATTATCTTAGAAACACTTCCACTGAGACATTACAAAAATATATTAGAAACATCAAAACAGAGACTACTCTCTTCGGTACCTCCATCACACATATAGACTTTATACTAGAGCTGAGAGCTAGATCAGAGAATTCTCTGTTAGAGTTTCTCAATCTGTCCTTGTGTAGAATATCCACAGAGAATATACTACCATCCTTCCCAAGAAGCAGCATGTGGTCAAATTTCTATGTAGTCACTGTAGAGATGCAAGAAGAAAAGACTTATTTGCCATGGTAGATTCCCCACCTCCACCCACCCTCCCACCCTGCCCCAACCAGACACAAAATGGTGAAAAAAAAGCTTGTTTTCTACTGCAGTTTCCTAAGTATAACAGAGAGGAAGTTCAGAAAACTGTGAATCCATCACTCACTCATCACTCTAAATTTGGGGCAGTCTGACTGTGTATCTACCACTGCTGGGCTACAAAGAGCAAACTGGCAAAGAGATGTAGACAATTTGTAAAGGGTTTGAAAACAACAACACTTCATTGCAGACAGTACAGAAATGTACATACAGGTACTTGCACATCAATCTTCCTTTTTCCCAGTCTCTACCTCTTAAACTCTTTATTTTCCTGCCCACAGAGAATTAATCAGAACACAGTAAAGCACAGATATATAGCATAAGTATGATCCATGAGGTAATGACTGTTCACAAAAGTCAAAACAATTTGAGTAGAGATGGAGGTTTTTGAGCCCTTGAGAAAGAAAAACAAAAAAAAATTTAAAAGTCATCATACCCCAAACACATTGAAAATATACAAGGAGTAGATGCTAAAGTGATATTCCATAAAAAAATCTTACACACTGCCTATCATAACTGAAAGGATTCTTCAGGAGAATGCTATAGCTACATTTAACCTGTCATCTGTGTCTAGGTGAGAGTTTTACACTTAATTATTGTTATAGGCACTGCAAATTTTACCCAGATATAAAAGCATATTGATAGTCTCTTTGGGTAACAGTAGATCAAAACCTAACAAAGGTTTGGCAGCTGACTGATCTATCACCGAATTCCTTCTGTATTTTATTTTACTTGACATCCAAATAATATTTTTACAGAACTGTGCTTTGAGAAAAACCCTGTCATAGTCTTCTCTTGTGCCAGGCTGAACACTGCTGTCCAGATCTTCCAAAAGTACACCAGGAAAGAAGATTACAAACAGTACCATGGTACTGTTTGTTCTGTTTTGCAGGGAGAAAAACATATTCAGTGGCATACACATTTGTTTACAAATATGTTTTATGGAAGAGCAAGTATGTTAGGAGTAAAGTTATGGGTTAGTATTTGCAAACAAGTTTTATATTAATCCCTCCTTTCTCCAGGAGGTTGGTTTGTTCTCAGTGTTAATTACTGGAGGACATGTCTAGTCTTTGGAGAAAGACCTGAAACAGACCTTGCTTGAAAACAGAAATGTAATCTCTGACAAGTATAGTGGAGCTCCAGAGCCTGCTGGCATGGTGAAACTGAAAAACAGCCCTAAAACTTCCACGCTCAGGCTGATAAAACTAAGAGTTTACTGCAGCATACTTTATCAGTTTCAGGGCAGAGCTCAGCAATCGTCAGTGTGCTCCATTGCATCCAGATAGTCCTGAAAGAATTTAGTTTTAAGGGCTATTTCACCCTTGAAAATTAAAATCAATCATCTTGACAGTTTTTTTTAAAAAGTTACCATTGACTCAGAAAACAGCAGTAGTTTTTCAATACAGGCATAGAAATTCCCCAACCACAGTAAGTAGCTAAAATTCGAAATGTCTTTTTCTTCTCATATTTATATTTTGTCAAGCAGGACAAATGAGTAATTCTTGTTTGTTGTACAGTTGTGTATCTGAGCCCTCCAAACAAGGCATAGCGAAAGGAAATAAAGAGACCAGTCATATTCAAACTATGCAGCATATCACTCTTGAATGAATATTCAGCTCATTCTTTCTAAAGCTTTTATTCAATATTTATTTACGCAAAGCTTCCATTGATTTCCCTAGGAGCTTTAGTATAAAGAATAAAGATGAAATTCAGTGCTATTTTTGACTGAAAAACAACTCTCCCCCAACAAAAAACAAACAAGAAAAAAAAACAAAAAAACAACAACAACAAAACACCCCCCCCCACCAATTCCTAAAGATTGCTTATTCTTCTTAAAAAAGAGGGGTAAGTAAATCTCACTATGATTAAAAAGTATTGCAAACTAGACTACTGCAGATAGGCTTCCTGTCATTGAATGAAAATGAAAATTATAGTGAGAGCCACAGTTTACTGCCTTGAAGCTTCCTAATCTAAATAACCGTCAGTCTGGATGGTATAAAGGCTTTAAAGTAACCACAAAAGTACCAGGATATTTTTATTTCGTTTATTGTTTTATGAAAAGAAATGCTGTAGGGTTCTGGTTTTGTTTTTTTTTTCATAATTGAGTCTATTTCACTCTATGCTTTCTTTGGAAGAAAAAAAAAACCCTACAGTTTTGACAAGTCTGGGGTTAAAATTGAGCTGTAATCATGGTTTATCAAAGGGGTGGAAAGATCAGACTGTCTCAGGTGGATAGAACAGTCAGTTTCAGCTTATTTAATTTAATGAGATTGCACTTTACCAGAACATTGTGTATGGTCAAAATACCTGTTGCACACTTTTAGGAATGAAAGACAGTCTCACTGGTAGGACATTTGCAGCTTCTTACTTAGTCCCTATGTTTTGTCTAGGTCTAGCAATGGCAGCAGCCTTAACCCCTGGGAAATCAAGGAGCACCTTTGTTACCAAACACTGAAAAGGGAGACTCAGGGAGTCTTAACAGCAAACATGAATGAGTTGCCAGGTATAGCTGGTGATTTCTGTACAAGATAATCAATACAGATTGGTATACTTTTTTCTAACACTTACTTACAGTAAGATATTTTGACAGAACTGGAACCCATCTTATCTAGCGTAGATGTCTACAAAGCATACAGATTACCTAGTTACTTGGTCAAAATCAGTAATGACAGCCAAATGGCACATTTATACTGCAAATTCCCTTTGAATACGATTTCTTCCTTCCATCTTTGTCACGACTTCTTCACGTAAGAAAAACTTTTTTTCTTTCATATGACTAATAAGGGACTTAGCTAGCTCAGATGCAAATATATAAATTTCAGATTTTTAATTTCATAGAGATAAATCTCATTTTTCCTGTCTCAGAGGAAGACATAAGTTAATCATACGCCTCAAAAGTAAGTAATATTTGCAAATAAATGGAACAAGGAAATTCTCCCTTCTCCTGCTAAAATCTATAGTTTTATTTCTAATTCCAAAAGTCTTTGAGGTTCAAATTGGTATTTTCTTACTCGTATTCCATACACATCATCTAACTTTACCATAATGAGTAATACTGAAGAAATCAACTTTGCCTGTCCCCTTAAATTTTTCAGGTAATTACAGAACATCGATATTGAGCACATCCAGTCTAATGTAACTCAGGATGCGGCAAAATGCTGCCAGTGAACTAAACCAGTGTTACGGGCTCCCTGTATGCAACTCGGTTTGTTTGGAACAACACTTTTTTAGTGCATGTTCCCCTCAAAAGGTTTTACTCTTGCCATCTTGTTGAAAACCTCTGCCCCAGGGCTTCTTTAATAACAAGATACTCTGTTTTTCTCTCCAGGTGTGGTTTGTCAGGTGAGTGGCATCTGAGTAACAATATTTGTCATACTCTGTTTAACCACGTATTTTATGAGAATTTTGTTTTGTTCTTTAGAATTTTCTATAAAGGTATTATTTTACAATAACTGTGAACAGATCAAGCAAATACAGACGGGGATTTCTTGCAGCAAATATTAAACATAATCGGAAAAAAAATAGAAAATCTTACTTTTAGAAACAACTAAGGTTTTGAAAACACTTTCTACTTAGATTTAGAAGAGGACAGAGGAAGACCTGAAAAAGTGAAAGATGTTCTTCAGCTGTTGGCTGAAAAAAATTATATTAAGTAATAAAATAAATTCAAATATTCCAACATACTGCTTCTAATCTACTTCTCCCTCAAGACCCCATATGCAAATATTTTAATTGCTCAAATAATATCTTAGAAACAAACAAGGACTCTAACAGCAAGGAACAAGAAATAACTTATTCTTGAGCACAACTAAATAACAAGATCTACTTAATGAAAAATTATTAGACCCACTACCCAGCTGGACAAATTTTCTAACCATACTTTTTCTCTATCCTTTGAGACTTAGGGCCCTAGAGGCACTTTTCTTTACTTGCGCATTAAGGGAGTATGATATTTAAATAATAATTCTGTTGTTCTTAATTTTAATCTACTTAAAATGAAGCTTCCAAGATTTCAATCACTTTTCAAATTATTGCACAAAAAGTGCTCATTAAGTAGATTACAGTATAGATATTACCTCAGGTCCGCACAGTATTTTGGTTCCTAAAAATAGCACACCAATTTGTAGTAAACACTTCAAAACCTTCTTCTGAAAAGCAAAATAATTGGACACAAATCCTCCACTGTGTTTCATAGATTTAACTCAAGGTTACTGGCCTCAATTTCAAGTGGTAATAGATGACCTACAGAGTATTGTATATTCTACAGAGAATAACATTAGTCTGTAATGGGATACTCGCACATATATAAAACACAAACACATGACAAATAAGTAAGAATGATAAAATACAGAGATACAAAACATTGCAGAGGTAAAATTCCAGCAAACCACAGTTGGCTAAATTCTAGCAGTAAAGATGCATCATTTTTTACAAACAAATAGAGCAACACATTTTGGTCTTGACAGCATGCTGTTTCTCCTATATGTTTTATGTTATTTCTCAAATTTAGAAGGACAGCCTTTGTTATAATGATATTTATCTAATATATATCGGTATACTGAGAAAGACACCTCTTCTTCAATTTTTAATCTACAAGTCACATGTAGGCCCTGACTGCCAAAATTACAAGTTACAAAGAAATTTTATACTTAAGAACTACCAGATCAATTTAACAAAACAGTTAACAGTGCAAAATACAAGCAATTCTACAGAAACTCATCACAATCAATGTTTTCACTATTGTTTTCACTTTTCAATTCCTTTTCATAAAACAACTGAAAATTCAGAGGGAAAAGCAAATTTTAACTTTTTACTTCAGAAACATCTTAAAAATAATGTATACTTCTGGAGTCAGTGACAGACACAGACATGATTAATTTTATTACTTGTTATTTCTTCACTGTTTTTAAAAAATTGCCTGGAGTGTTCTAGGAAGGAAAGCCCTTTGAATTAGTGATGGCTCTCACAGCTCCCACCTCTGTTATCACCTTGTTAGTTGAGAGCAGCTAACATTAAACATTAAAAGTACTGAGAAGCAGTTCTAACTTTCCCACAATCCTGTGTGATACAGCACACTGAACTCTCAGATCTACAAGCAGCACAAAGGCACAGGTTTATCTGGGGGGGGAAGAAAAGAAATATTTGAAAGATTTAATGCATCTTGACTGCTCAATTGTTCTTTTATTTGCTTGTTTGGAGTGGGGAGGTAGCAGGATTGAGAAGGGATGGGGGGATATGTGGCCTATTTTTTCTCAGCTAAACTTGTTCGAAGGTGAGATTGTTGAAGTTTTTTTCAAAAGATGAATCAGTAGACAGAGTACTAGCAAGTATATCATATGAGATATTGTGCTGATTTTGGCTGGGGTAGAGTTAATTTCCTTCACAGTGACTGGTATGGGGTCTGTGTTTTGGGTTTGTGCAGAACACAAGGTTGGTAATATAGAGAGGTTTTTTTTTTCTTTTTTTCTTTTGTTATTGCTGAGCAGGGCTCACACAGGGGCAAAATCTTTCCTGCTTTTTGCACTGTCTCAATGGAAAGAAGTTAAGAATGCACGGAAGGCTGGGACAAGACACTGCCAAGAGAGATGACCCAAAGGGATACCCGAGACTACATGGCATCATGCTCAGCATATAAAACTGGGGGAAGGGGGAGGAAGGGGTGGGGCAGTGATATTTGGAGAGATGGCATTTGCTTTCCCAAGGCACTGCTATGTGTGATGGGGCCCTGCTCTCCTGGAGATGGCTGAATACCTGCCTGCCCATGGAAGTGGAAAAAACACTCCTTGTTTTACTTTGCTTGTGCATGTGACTTCTGCCTTTTCTATGCACAGAATTAGAAAATTTCTGAGTTGGAAAAGACCTATGAGGACCATCAAGTTCAATTTTTCTCCATCCACAAGTTTTCTACCTATCACCCTTCCTCATCTTTACCTGCTGGTGGGGAAAACGCTGAGCAGCTGTGTTGGGCTTGGTCGATGGCTGGGGTTAAAACAACACAGACCTATAAATATATAGTACAGATTATCTGTTTGTGGATTTTTTTCTAATGCAACAGAGAAATGCCTGGAAAGAATATTAAACCTGAGCTTTGTTCCTCATACACAAAAATATGACAGAAGTGCACATTATTTCGTGAGACTTTGGCAAATCATCTTAGCCAAAAGTTGTCTTTCTCATGGACGAACACAGATGTAGGCTTACGTGCTCTAATGTAATAAGAAGGAAAGCAGAATGGCCATGACTGAGTATTTATGAGAACATGAAGAAGTTAGTGCTTCCTATAGAATTTCTGAATGGCATTTAATCAAAATATAGGATGTCCTAACTTACACAGCAAATGTAATAAATAATTAACATATATCCTATAGCATTTTCTGCTTGTGGTTGATACTATCATACTTTGAGAACGTCATTAATTGTCTCTCACTTTTCTCCAGTCATGACCAAGTTTGCTCCATCCATCCTTCTGACTGGGCTCAGGGACAAGTGTATTCATGGGAATTCTAAAGCCTGAAGCAATGGGATGTGAATTGCTGATTATACTCAGTGTGATCAATCCAAGGCTTTTCTGTGAATTCTAAGCCTTTAAAGTCTAAAAAAAACCATATTTTTCTTTTGGTGTTAGTTTAGATTCGATGTTGATGCAAGTTTTTGATGTTACTGTAGAAACAACATATGAAATATACCAGAGATGTCTGTAATGTTTTATTCACGTAAGTAATTGCCCAGAGATGGCCTGATCTCTGATGAGTTCTCCATTGCCCTCTCATAGCAGAGATAGATGATAATAAACAGAAAATAAATATTAATTAAGCTAAAAGAAAATTAAGGAAGGGACTGCTTTCTCCTCCCCTCCAGTTCGTATCAACGACAAACTAACAGTAAAAGAATTACAATTTAAATTAAATTGCTTTTGATTAACAGCACTTCGGTATCATTTCAATGCGGTTCCATAAAATTGTCAGTTATTCTACGGAGTTGTTTGGTACCAATGATTAACATCAGAATGGTAATAATTTCAAAACTGATATACACTGTTTTCCTTGTAGAAAGTAATCCCTTCCCAACAGGTAATACCTGTACAATGACTTGCATCTGATGGTATAATCAAGGTATGTATTCACTCAGTCCTCTCTTTGAAAACTTCAGTTTCATTAATAGTCCTTCTCTGTCATCTTTAGAGAGGTTCTCTAATCTAGCATTAATGAGAAATTCCTGTTATGTAAAATAAAATCAACAGCAGTCATAATAATAGTAGCAGTAGTAGTAGTAGTAATAATAATAATAAATGTTTATGTGCTTACAGAACTTGTGATCATCATAGTACACATGAAAATCTGAATTCATAAAAGCTTCTGCAAAACTGGGGAGTTTTAACACAGAGAAGTAGGTATGCAGAAGTGAGAATTTGCATGGAAACTCCCCAATTCGTCTTTATTTCCATTCACTGCAACAATTTCCCTTAATAATTTTTAGTCACAGCTGACTTGATCTGTATAGAGGGTTTAATTATATTTTCTGCAACACTTCAGTTTTAGAGAGTTTAAAAAAAAAGCCCCTGCACCTACTGGAGTACCAATTTCTGGCAGGTTTTCAAGTGATGATTTAGTAACTTGCTGATTTACAACACTAGAGACAGTTACCAATAAAACAAAAATGTCTCATAGCTCCAGTGGAAAAAAACTTAGAGCAGTACTTGCCTTAATCTTTCATTTAAAACTCACACTTGAACCTTATACAATTACTTACTAAGGCTCTGCACTTCAAACTTCTTTCAACTACACTGGAACTTCAATTCTTTGGGAGGAAGAAAGTAGAGGAAAGCTCTAAGCAGCACTATTACAGAACTTTTAAAATATTTGGAATTTCAGCACCAATTGTTACTTCTCTTGGTTGGAAGTGTCAGAGTTAATTTTCAGGGGAAACAAAAAGAAATAAGACCCTAGAAATAAAATTTCATATTTAAATGAATTTTATAATATTTAAAATATTAAAAATATGCTGACAACCTAAGAACTTAAAAATCATTTTATCAGAAGAGGAATATTGTGATTTCTTTGAGATAGAAATAATTTTAAACACATCAATTTTTGATCTAGGAAATTCTCTTTGGACAACTGACTTAGTAATATTATCAATGACACTTCAAGATGACATTTAAAGGTCTTTACTTTTGTCTTTTCTTACTGGCCGCTGGCCTTAAAGGCAAAGGAAAACTTAAGTATTCAGGATCTATTACTACAGAAAGAACCATAAAATTAAAACAAGAAGAATACATTAATACAGAGGAAAAATTAAAACCCCATCCTATCATCTTTGATGATTGGCAGCCTACTGGAAAATCTAGCCATCAAAATTCATTCAAGATATTCAAACTTCACCTGATTTTGTAAATGGGTTTAATAACTTTAATGCCAATAGTAGAAGCACCTACTTAAAAGGATTTCAATTCCTGGTTAACACACAAGAAGAAAGGAGTAAAATAAGTTCAAGTAGGTAGATAATGGCTCCTGCATGGATCTACCATAATCAGCAATTACGAAAAACCTTTTCTCCTAAGGTAATTTTTTTTAATTGTAACACGCTAACAAAATTTATACCATAATACTTCAGATGTAAACTGTCACTTCTAAAACAAACTACCTCTCCTACAGAAATTTTCACTTCCTAAACAATGTGTATATATATATATATATATATATATATATATAATAATTTTTTTCCAGATTAGATCTTGAAAATTAAAAATATGCATTAGGGTGGCCAAGTTCTCAACAATACATTATTGTTCAGTGTTCAAATAAAAAAAATTATTTTTTCCATAATAATGGTATCTTCTCTGTAGCATGGGCAGAGTTCTTGTATTTTCCATTTGGATGAGTGTTTTGACACAGTTGTAAGGATTTATTCCTAAAAAAAAATACTTTGTATTTATAAATAACAGCATTTACATGAAAAAATCTGTTCATTCAATTCAACCATTTGACACATGATTTTTCCCTGTTTTTGAGATGTATCTGAGAAAGCCAGTAGTGAACATATTTTATACTTGATTTGTTTCATCCTTCAGAATTCTGTATTGGAAAGAAGCTTGAGCCTCTTCCTCCAACCTTGCTTCCTAAATTGTAAGAGTGACCTCTAGTGCTTTACTGCTTTGCTGTGTGATGCGAGTCTTTTTTTGCAATGGTTTTAATATGCCTTCCTGTAAGCAACTGATTTAGTTTCGTGCATAGTGCCAAATGCTATTAATGTGCAATTCAATTATCATGGTCTTGTGAAAATGGATGTATTCATAAACTGTACAATGCAGAATGATGAAGAGAATTAAAGCTGTGACTGGATTGCAGCAGGGTGTTTAACATGAGGAACTTAGTATTCATGTTTAGGGCTACACTATGCACTTGAGTATCAAATGAGATATCATTACTGAATGACAGCACAAGATCATTTTGGTGCTGCAGTGTGAATGTCTGGCTCATGGGAGCATGTTTAGTTTACAAACCATCCATATGCAAAACCCTAGGCTATAGATCCATTGAGCACTTCAAACTTCTCTGCCATTGCTCAAATGTTTCCAGGGAGCTGTCCCCTGCCACTGGGCTGTGTAAGGTTATTCCTGAACATTCCTCAGTGCTTTGACATGCAGTTTCTTCCCATGGAATCATTACTTCAGCCCTTCCCATTCCTGTGATGCACAAGCAGTGCCTTAACAGGAAGGGGAAAAAATATGTTCAGTTCAGGTTATGAGCATCTGGCATTTAGGCTACTGCACTACCATAGAACACAAAATGAAATCCTTCAGCTTGTTGAAGCTGAATCAAATGGAACAAGAATAACTCATTTCTATAACTGAATTATAAAAGCCCTGAAAATTAATTATTTAATAAGGTTTTTCTTTTTTAATTTAAAGGTAATTAACCTAATTCAATACTGGAAACAGATTTTTCAGATACATATATATTTATATATATATATATATGTATGTGTGTGTGCGTATCTATCTAGCTATATATCTCTATATATATGATTTACCTCCTAGAGAGTAGATTGTCCTTAAAACTGTAATCACAGTCTTTATTTTGGGATACCACCCTGCTGGCTAACTCATTAAAAAAATAAAACAAAAACCAAAGTTTCTATTGTAACTGTTAGCATTCTCTTCTGTAGTCATGCATGAACAATACTCCCTAAGCAATCAATGCAGAGACTCTAAAGTCTTGCTAGCCACATTTTTCCTTGTTACATTTCTACTGCTTTTGAACTGCACTGTGATTGCCATTCAAGTTGAGTGCCAGCTTAATCCAGGATATGCAGATACTAGCTTTCAAAATTTTCAAATGCTAAAATCCACTACACAATAGAAACATTGCACAATAGAAGTCTGCCAGTAATTCCATGTAAGACAAAATTTCTTGGAAAATACTGCACTTCAAAAGAGAAAACAAAAATGAAAATACAGCTGAACCTGCATCCCTTAGCAAAATGCTGCTTTCAAATACTCTTATACAGTAAGCTTTATAAACAACATTCTGTACATAGACTCATGACAAAAATCTAAAGAAGAGTTTTAGAACATTTTCAGGCTGGAAGCTTGATGTCGTGATTTCAAAGCATAAATGTTTATCTCAAAAATTATATTTACTCCAAATGCAAAAAAAAAAAAAAAATCACAGAAGTTTTCAACACACTCTGGATTGAGTTTTAAATCATATGCAATACTTACATTTATTCCCTGTCACTGCCATGTGCTGGCGGTGAACACACAGGAAAAAGAGCAGCTTCAAGAAGATTTCAGTGACAGAATCCATGTTCACAATCATTGAGGCACGCAAAAGAACCAGAGTATTCGGAAACAGCTGTGCTGTACTTCTGTTCTGCTCCTGCCTCCTTCCCACCGCCTCTCTCCGCCTCTCCTCGCAGAGCAGCTTCCCAGGGGCCAGGCACCTCAGCCAAACGCGCTCCGCATCTCCTGGCACACGCACGCACACCTCCGGATCTGCTTCCCAGTCTCGCAGCAGCGAGCCCAGAGGCGCAGCAGCGAGGATCTGCCCCCGCCGGCACAGCGGCACCGGGGCGCTCGGGCCGGCTCGGCACGCCGCTGCAGCCGGCAGCCCGCGGGGGCGGCGCCGGACACCCCTGGCGGCGGCGGCGGCGGCGGGCGGCACCGAGCGGCCCCGGGGGCGGCGCTGGGCGGCCCGCTGGAGCCCGCCCTGCCCTGCGCCTGGGCACCGCCGCTCTGCCCGCCGCTCAGCCTCTCCCGGCGTAGCAATCTGTCTTCCTTTTTTTTTTTTTTTTTTTTTTTTTTTTTACACTTTCAGCTGCAAAAGCGTTGCGAGTTTTGCTCTCTTAAAGGAAAGCGATTTGCCTGTAGGAGAGAGCCGAAGCCTGCGAGTAAAATGAGCAGCCTGCCTTTATTTGAGGAGTGAGTGATTGACTGTCCCTCAGGAAAAGGCACCACCACTGTCCCTGGCGGGCTTTATCGCTATTAATGCTGGCATTAAAGAATTACATTCTCAACTCCTAAGAGTAAACACCTAAACATATCTTTCCCAAAATACTTTGGGCCCTACATAGCACATAGAGCATTTTGCTTCCTATCCTTTCACAAAGCTGTCTTTAAACCCTCCTATTGCTTGTGTTTGGGAAATAGCTTCATTTGAGAAAGAGCTTCAGAGAAATTTTAAGTAATTGTATTCAAACTATATTTTAAAAGTGTATGGTTTTGGTTTGTGGTTTTGTTTGGTTTTCTGTTTGTTTGTTTGTTTGTGGGTTTTTTGCAAAACAGGCTGAGTTACTGTATATGCTAACTCTAGCGACGCTTTTTCTCAAGTATGAGAAACTGTGTAATAACTGTGTAATAACTGCGTATTAGCAAACTCATGACATTAGTGAGGGTAAAAGCTGCATTAAAGGACCACATCAATGGCCCCATCCCCGCTGCTTCTGCAGTGATTAAGCTGTATGAACTGTCCATGTTTTTGCAGAAATTACTATGACAATACAAAACTGCATGCCTTGTGACTCTGAGATATATAAAGAGCAGACTTAGCATTTTTATATTCAGCCCAGTGGTCTAAACTTCGTCTTCCTACTTCATGTGAGCTATCTAGCAGTTCATATATACCAACGGGATTTTTCATCCTAAGTGATACTGATGTGTGTGGGTTAGACCCTAGGTACAATGTTGCTGACTGCTCTCTCTTCCATGTTGCAGAGAATTTTCAGCAAATTTCTATGTAGAACTGTTCGGTGTCAAGAATAACTGTGGGATAGAAACAAAACATGAATTAAGCTCCCATAGAATCTGAATTTTTCATTTCAAATTTTTCATTATTCAAATCAGTTTCCTCACTCCTTGAAGGATACTCTTATTCATCTACAGAAGTAAGAGTAAAATGGGTTCTGGTTTCATGCTACCAAAGCCAACCTGTGTTAGGTGTTACAAAATTGTATTTCAGTTCAGCCAAAACAACTGAAATAAAAAACTTGAGAGGCAGGTTTTTTTATATCCTTTTAAACATCAGCATGATTGAGACAAAGAGGCCTATTTCTAAATTGGGTAGAAAGTTTCAAGTTAATAATCTTGAAGTTAATAATCTGTTACGCAGCTGGCCTTCCATTTCTCCATGTCAACTTTTATTTGAACAAAAATGCATGAAGAAACTGTATTAAAGATTATGTGAATCATAAGCTGCCTTCCAGCTCTCCTAAATCAACCTTTAAATTCTACATTCTGTTTCCAGAGTTTAGTACAACCATAGAGTCACTGTCCAGAAGCTGGATTTCTTTGCTATATAGTTCCTTGAGTTAATATTGACCTTCTAACTAAATTAATATGAGCATAAAAATGTTCCATGTGCAACATCCCATCTCTAAAAAATATCCCATGAGATGGTCCTTGACTCTGCAGCTAGACAAAATTTCATGCTTAAAAATAGGACAAATATCACATAAAATCTTGGCAAGGACTTTCAATGTAATGATGTTCTTTAGGATTAGCTCTAAGTTCCCCAGGGCTTTGAATCAGAAAGAATTATTATTCTGGTAATGTAATGCAAATTCAGTAAAAAGGCCAATGCCATTGTGGGTAAATATTTGTCTTATAAAATAGCTTACAGTCACCAAAATGGAACATGTAACAGACAAAGGTCATAGAATTTTCCACTTTTTTTTTTTTTTTGACTGAATTGAATGCAAATATACAAATTGATATAATATACTTTTATAATTATGGAAAAAGCAGTCTTAGAATAAAATGGTATGCCAAAACATGTACAGATAGAATTACAGAAGTCTATACAATATGTATCTGGAATATCAAGATAATAATCTATTTATTCATAGGGATGAATCTATGGTATCTGGCACTGGTAAAGTGCATAAAATAGCATAGCGTGACTCACACAGAATATCGCAACCTCCTCTTTGCTTCTGCATCATATCTTTCTCCTGCATCCGTGAAATATTTCTGCTCACATAATCTTATCTCTGTATACCAGCATCTCGTTTGCCATTTCTCTTCCATACAGTGTCCAGATTTTTCACTAAATTCTGAGATCCTCTTTGTGGAATTCAGACAAGTCTTTCTGTTTCTTACAAGCCTCTTTTCCTATTGTATTTTAAAAACTTCCCCCACTCTTCGAATGTTTTGTTTTTCTTCTCATAACGTACTTTTGAAATTTCCCCTAAACACCAAAAACTTTACTCATTTTATTTGCTTTTGAAATGCAGCATTATGAACACTTGATTTGATAGAGAATCTTTCCAGTTGATCTTCATATATGTATTCTTTAGAAAGACTGCAAGTTCCCCAGAAGAACTGTGTCTTGTTACAAATTAATCCTTGCAGATAAAGCATCTGCAAAGTTTAGTTGTTCAAAACTTTAATTAGTTGACCTGGGTATTGCCAGCCTTCATTTACAGATGAAGGACCTTGTAGTGAAGTCCTTTTCTAGCAGACAAAAACTAACAGAAATAATTCCTCTTGAAATTATTTACACTGTGACTTTTTGTCTATAAAGAAGAAACACTTTTAAATTCATGTTAACCATTGTCCTGATATTATTGTGATCTGCTTATTAATTGTAAACCAATTTTAAAAAGGATGGTTATAAGCACCTTCTGTTTCTGGTACGAAATCCACTTCACAACAGTACAATTGTTTTAAGTGTATCACAGTTATACAATACACATTATTTAATAACAACAAAATAATAATTTGCTTGCAAAGCACAATAATAAAAGTATGAAAATTCAGCAGCGTCCATACTGGCTAACTGAGAATACTTGTTTTATTCCTTCCTAGTAAATTCCTCATTCAAAGACATCAACCAAATCAGAAATTAGCTATTCACTTACTACCTTCTTCACCTCACCCTTCACTAATTCAGCTCCATCAAGCTCACATTTACTATCCAACTAACAGTGACACTGCAACTTTATTTCAGGAGGCCAGAAATAAAGATTAAAATTTTAAACGTTTATGTTCATCTTTTCCTATTTGGTTTCCTCGGTGCCCTCGTCTGCGTCATGGCCTTGGTTAACCCTCCTTCTGGTGCCACCTGCTGCAGTTGCCTTGGCATTGCAGGTTTCTCTTCACAGCACCCAGTCGTATCATGCAGCTGGAGAATGTGTCTTTTTAATGCAATCGAATTCTTTCATAATCACGTAAAATCTGCTCAGTACTATTCCTAACCCTGCAGAAAAAAAAAAAAAAAAAAAAAAAAAAAAACCTGCTGTAATTGTCTGCAGAGACTGCAGACAGCAGAAATGCTCAAAGACAAATATAAATCAAAAATAAATGAACAGAACCACATAATGCCAGGTACACTGTAAGTGATATTTGCAATGTTTTTAAGCCATTTTTAAAGAAAAAATCATTCTCATATGCACCTTATATTGCTACATGTATTATTTTAATCATAGATCTCTTTATAGTAGGTATGACATAGAGTAAAAATTGAAATCGGGGTAGCAAAACTACTAGTCTTAACAATGTTTTAGTTTTGTGGTTTTTGTTTGGTTTGTTATTTTCCAGTAGTGCCAGCATAGCACATTTTGTCTTATTGCAAAGCTACAAATTTCCTTTTAGGCTGTATTTGTTAAAAGGGGAGGGGATGAAAGCCGTCTGTGTATGGCTCATTTTACTGCCTACTGCAGCTACACTTATTGCACCTACACTAATGACTTCATTAAGGATTTAAAACCTTTTTATTTTCTCAGATGAGACACAGAACACAAACCAGGGCAGACATGGCTCCATGCACCTTCAGAAGGATTCATGCCTTTAGCACTGTTGTGAATCTGTGTTTGAAGGTTGTAACAAGATACGTGGCTACACAGCGAGTTCTTTTGCTGCTACTATCTGACCATTCAGGTTTTTCACAAGAAAGGGTGCCATGAAAATCCTGGGGACAGCTTTTTTTCCGCGATTGTGAAAATGCTTCTTCTTAGCTCTTCTCATTTCACAGTCAAGAATTTTATTATTTCTGTCATAAACACCCTGTGTATTGTGCCTCCCAAAACGGGAAATAAATACAGGGTACTGGAAAATGAACTTATATACACAATCATAGAATCTTTAAGGTACAAAAAGACCTCTAAGATGATCGTGTCCAATTACCTCAGTACTGACATCTATGCTATTAAATTATGTTTACAAGTGTCGCATCCACATGCCCCCTAAATTCTTTCAGATATGGTCGCTCCATCATTTGCTACAAAGTCTGTTACACTGACTACTCTTTCAGTCAAAAAATTATTTCTAATATCCAATCTAAATTCCCCTGACACAATTTGAGGCCATTTCCTTCTTTCCTGTCGCTGGTTGCCTGGGAAAGAGGCTGACCCCTACCTGGCTGCACCCTCCTTTCAGGCAGCTGTAGGGAGTGGTAAGGTCTCCCCTGAGCCTCCTTCTCTCCATGCCAAACAACCCCAGCTCCCTCAGCAGCTTTTCACAGGATGCTCCAGACCCTTCACCAGCTGCACTGCCCTTCTCTGAACGTGCTCCAGCCCCTCAATGTCTTGTTGAATCGAGGGGCCCAGAACTGAACACAGAATTCGAGGTGTGGCCTCACCAGTGCTGAGTACAGAGGGACAATCACTGCCCTGGTCCTGCTGGCCACACTATTGCTGCCAGGCCAGGATGCCATTGGCCTTCTTGGCCACCTGGGCACAGCTGGCTCACGTTCAGTCACTGTTGAGCAGCACCCCCAGGCCCTTTTCTGCCAGGCAGCTTTCCAGCCACTCTGCCTCAGCCAGCAGCAATGCCTGGGTTTGTTGTGATCCAAGTGCAAGACACATCACTTCACCTTGCTGAACCTCATGCTGTTGTCTTCATTCCATTGATCCAGCCTGTCTGCGTCCTCTGCAGGGCATTCCCACACTCCAGCAGATCAAGACTCCTGTTCAACTTGCTATCACCTGCAAACTTACAAAGGATGCATTCCTTTCCCCTCTCGAGGTCATTGATGAAGGTATTAAACAAAATTGGCCTCAAATATTTTTCTAAATATTTAATAGTGACAATAAAAAGAGTTTTAGTAGCAACAGTAATAACAATAACAACAACAATAATAAAAAACAACAGTGTTTAGTAAGTATTTTTAACATCTCGCATGTGGCATGGATATTTTTTAAAAGGATGTTATTCACAGTCATTTGTAGAAATAAATGTGTGAATAACAAAAGGAAGCAAGTAAACAGTATTGAGGACTTGATGCTAAGGTACTTTGGTGATTTTTGTTACCTAATTAAACCATGTCTTGAAGGATAGAATATTTAAAGGCATGGAGTTCAGAAAGGCACAGTGAAGGCATAAAATATAATATGGATTTATCAAAGGCAGATCATAGTATACAAAGCTCATAGTTCTCTTTGATATCTGATTCCTTCCTAAAGGAAGAGTATAAATTTTTGACACTGGATGCATATGAGTATGATACTGTTATGATGTTTCTTTGATAATGTAAAAAAGATGGAGGATAGCAAAGCATGTGTGCAATGAATCAGAAGGAAAGGCAGTAAAGAAAGGTGAAAAAAGTGTCATTTATGTATAAGCCTTGCTTAATGTATTCATTCATATGGCTACAGTGAAAAAAGCAGGAACAGGCTTGTGGGGCGTACAGTTTGGGAGATTTTTAGGAAAATGCACTCAGTGTAGGAAAGGTGTCACACAGATGACCTTCCCAAAGAAAAGTCAGAGGCTATGCAATGGTAAAATATGCAAGAATGTGCATTATCCGAGGCTAATATTGATGACGCCAGTTGTAAGTTAGTTCTTTAGTTGGAAGCAGAAGATCCTAGGAGAATCAGCCAACTGTGAGATGAATATAAGTTTAGCTTGAGCCACAGGAAAAAAAAAAAAAAGAAGAGATCAATTGTAACTCGCAAAAGGAATGTTTCTGAGCTGGGAAGCTGG
Organism: Ammospiza nelsoni; assembly: GCF_027579445.1. Classification (NCBI taxonomy): domain Eukaryota; kingdom Metazoa; phylum Chordata; class Aves; order Passeriformes; family Passerellidae; genus Ammospiza; species Ammospiza nelsoni. Next base: position 29,599,131 of record NC_080669.1, on the reverse strand, counting down.
GAATGGAGTGAGAGCCAAAGGGGTCTGAGCAGAAATGAACAAGGTAACCAGAGATTCCCAGTCCCATGCTGTGTACCAGTGTTATGAAATACGAATTTAAAAATCTTCAAGAACTCAAGATCCATGCCTTGGATTGGGATGCAAACTCCCAGATGTTCTTCAAATCTTTTCAAATATTGGTATAACATTTGCTTCCTTCGCCAAAGGAGTCAAGTAAATCTTGAAGAAGACTCTGTGCTGTGGCTTCTATTTTATATAGTTTCCTTCAACAGAAACAGGGAATTAAGATTATTTTCTTTAGTGCTTTATGAAGACTAACTTCCATCATTTCTCAGTGAGTGTTTGTCTTGGTATAATTCTCATTCACAACTAGCATACCCTGGGCATCACATAGGGAGCTTATTTACCTGGCTGAAATCTGGAGATTTCAAGAACCTTAAAGTCAGGTGAAGCAGCTTGCTGTGAAGTTGTTTGCTATCTTCATGCCCAAGAATACAGCTACAAACACAGGTGTAAATGAGACTACAAAGCATCCAGCCTGGAGCTCCAATATGTCTGTCTACCTGACGTATGAAAAGTGAAGCTCAGCTCTGTATTTCTCTGTTTGAGATATTTTCTGTATTTCTTCCTGTATCAAGCCTGGATTTCAGTGCCAAGAAGGCAAGAGTCATGAAACTATGATTCTATAATGAGCCTGGGTTTATTTCTCTATGCAAATTACAAGTCTCCTTGAGGTAGGAATATACTCTCCTTGAAGAAGAATATTAGGAAGGTAAACATGAAGAAGTTGTTTATGTAATTTTTTTTGACTGTACCAAAATCATTGCTACAAGGCTTTAGTTATATGTAATTATTTCATGTGTAAAATCCATCAATTTTGTGGAAAGCAGTCAAGTGTTCAGTTGTCGTGCAACAGAAGATGTAACTTATGCAAGCCTTATTTCCACCATGTTAGGAAAAAAAGGCATATAATATGTCTTCCCTATCTTAATTTGTGTGAAATTGTTCATTTGACAGCAGAATTAGGATACTAATCTGGTGCTTTGTTGAAGCAATGTGTAACAGAGAGATAATACAAAAGAAGAAAGTTAGTAAACAGGTTTCTGCAAGTTGAAGAAGATCAAAAAATATGGGACTCAGCTCTTTCAAAAATGTGACTATCTCTGAATTGAATGGGTAGGTCTCACCTGCATTGTCAGCACTGAGAGTAAGCTGCAAATAGCCAATGTTTCATTGATCTGGGCTGTATTTTACAAACCAGGGTCAGACTCTACATACTGTAGGTTAACAGTTGTTGACATTGTTCAATGCATTGAAACATACACATACAATTCTCTGAAGGGAAATTATTTAATTCCTTTTTTTTCTCCCTGTTTTAGATATTATTTTGCAGACATCAGAAAGGGGAAAATAATTTTATATGTTCTTATTTCCCTTTCCTTTTTTATATGCCTATTGGGATTATATGCAAAGTATCCAGCCTGAATATTTTGCATATATGTATATATATTAGTAATATAAACATCACATGATACCATGAGCAACTCTTAGTACCAGTGCCTCACTGTTAAATATGATCATTATCTCTTCAAGGTGTAAGATTGCTTTGGAGGTGTGCTTCAGGTAAGTAGTCTTTCTTTATTTCATTATGAAACAGACACTGAGAGGGAGAGACATTTGGGATATGAGCAGTGACAGAAAGATTAGCAACCACATGAGTTGTTCTCCCCATCCGTATCAGCAAGCAATCAAGCTCTTGCAAATGCAGTTTCATTCTGAATGTAAAATGAGCAATTGTCTTCTCTGATGCTCTTTTATATAACCAAAAAGAAAAAAAAACTTATTTTTGTGCTTCTTTTTATTATTACAGACTTGACTGGACAAATTCACTCATTTGTTTACATTGCCTTTTTTGCTGAATAATGCATTAAGAACCCAGACCACATCTTGTCTGGGAAGGAGAATTCCTTGGGAATTATGTTTTTTGTGTTTGATCTCTAGGGAAATCTCATGAGATACAACATCTCAAAGTCCTGGCATGACAAACAAGATGTAAATGAATCAGAGGCACCTCTGATTTTCCCAGATTTTACTGCATCCTTACTGCCAGCAAGACTTTTCACCCAAGGCTGGAAAAACAAACAAAACAAACAAACAAGAAAAGCAAGTGCCTAGTAGTTTTAATGCACAACTGTATTTTCATGTGGTATTGCCCTGTTTGCTCTTGTGCTCAATACTTACCCTCTGCCTCTGCACACTCATTCTGAAGGCAGCACCTGTCTTTATATATGAATTGCTCTTGCCATACTGCCACTGCAGTTTGCTTAAAACAACACTGAGTCCAGACTGGTGTGTTTTGAAGCAAGAACTAATACTCAACCTGAAAGCAGCAGAGCATCCACTAAACCGTATACCTTGCAAAGAGGAGGAACGCCTTGAAAGGGGTACTGCAGAGGCTAAGCATCTGTATCTTTGCATTACGAATCAAGATCCCCTTCAGATCCTCACACTTGATGCAATTACAGGGAAGCTTATGTTCTTTAGGCCTTCTATTCTTCCATTTATCCCTCCTGAAACAGTAGCTAATGCCCTGGGTTTTCCACAAACCAAGGTTTAATATTGATCTTTCTCGGCACTTTTCCCATAGAAGGGAACAATTTGTCTGTAATATAACCTTGATTGAGCTTTGTGTGCCCCTGTTGATATCAGCAATACTGCTAGTGCAGTTAAAAACTAAACAGGGTTAGGAAACACACGGATTTTACAGAAATGTAGAAGAAAGTAAGCAAGCAACAGACAGACGGACGAGCATAAACATTAATTATGTCATGCTGGAGAGAAATTCAAGGGTACTTATAAAATTGGTTAGAGTCAGCCAAAACAATCAGGTACGGTTTTGTTTCTATTTATCATAATCGCAGAAGCACACATTGGCGAAGACTGGACGTGTATTTCTGAGATTAAAAAATCTGAGAGACACAGGAAAAAAATAAGGACTTTTAGGTTTACTCCTATTTACTTCTAATTTGACATCACTAGAGCTTCTACAGAACATATCCGTTGCTGCTTTGCACAGAAACTCGCAAATTTTAATGAAAATTAACAGAAAGAGGTTCTATACGCTCTTTAATTCCCAGTCCCGTTTTCTTATATCCAGTAAGAGCAACACTGTATCCCTGAAAATTATCTATACTGCTGATTACAAACTTTCTTCACCTCAAAACTATCACTGAAAGTCATCTATACTGCTGCTATGAACTTTCTTCACCTCAAAACTTCTTTCCTTTCTTCTGAAAAATCTTTAAAAACTTTAAATGCATAGTCATTGTAATACAAGTCACTATGTGGAAAATCTGAGACAGAGATTATAATAGGGCTTTTTGCTTTTATAAAGTCCTTGTTTAAAAAAGTCACAATGTTGTATACTGACAAATCTGCTTATTCATTTGTATGGTGTACATGATCAGACATTAATCTCATATATGTCATGTTCAATATGTTTTATAGTTGTTGTCTTCTTTTGCTATTTCATGTTTTAATAATAGGGAAGAAACAAATTACATATTCAACTGGCTTCACTGTCTTTTAAAATGTAACTTCATCATGCACATTCTGAATGCAAATGATGATAAGCTATTTATTTCTTATATAACCTATATGGGAAACAGGGATAGTTAAAACCTGGGACTTTATATTGAGGACCGAGTAATGAGATTTAACTGATTTATGACTTCATCTGAATAACGCTTACTCTTTGCATTTAATATGTAGGTAGAAAAGAGTTAGTTGATGACAAATAACACCTTTTATGGATCTGGTTTCAAAATTTCCAACGAAATCATATATTTCAAGAATGTATTCATTTTTACTTCATTTAGTTTACTTTCCAGAACTTTAGAATACTAGCAAACAACAAAAACAATACAAAACTCTCTCTCTTATGTCTTTGCACAGGACTATATTTCTCGTGTTCCAGTCTCAGTCACAAAGCTATCAATGGGAGTTTTACTAAAGTAGAAAACAGACTCAAAGCAGAGGAATAATAAAAAGCATAGCCTTTTATACCTAGATTAACATCTTCAGAACAGGTGCCTATGATTTTATTTCTGTTACCACATATGACATTTAATTATTATTGGTCTAGGATATCAAGGAGTTGATACATTCTTGGTGTTTTGACTAATTGAAAATAACTAAGTTCATCTTGGCATTGCTTTATATGTGATTTCTCAGCCTTTGGAATTTGGTTAACTTGAAAATTTCAGTCAGCTTCAATAACAGAGGAAGCATAAGCCAATAATTTTGATGCTAATCTAATTCAGGTTATTGAGTATTCTTTGTTGGCCCAGCTTTTCTGAATAAGTCTGAGCCATTTAAGGCAAGATCAAAAGAAAGGTAGCAAAGACTTATGAGCTAGGTGTTCCATCCCAAATTGCAGAGCCACCTACTAGTCTTGATATCACCTTTAATCACCAAACTACATCTGTCTTCCTGAGCTGAGCAGCAAGCCATTTTTCTGAAACGTGGCTGACCTCCGTAATTACAGCATTCACCCTGCTGCATCTTTCACAGAGCACTTATAGCCACTGTCTGGTGAATATACAAGGAGTTTAATTATTTAATGCATTACTGGCAAAACCACCCAGGCATTCTAACTTTCCTCTCTCACAAATGCCAGGAGTGGCAAACACCACGCAGCCTCAAAAGAAATGAAAGCCATGTCTCTCAGCTTCTCCAAGGATAGATTTTCAATGGTAGAAGGCAGTATTTTCCATTTTCTGAAGCTATTCTATTGTTAAAAAAAGGTAGTTTAAGATTCCCTGGCCTGTAAAAAATGAGAAAAAAAGCAAGCCAGCAAACATGATACTACAACCTAGGAATCAGGAGAATGCATCTGAACTCCCAGCAAGCATCGTGGATTTGGTCTGTCTTCTAGGAAGTGCCTGCTGTATGCAGAATGCTGAAACAATCATCAGGGTAACGCTCCAGGTTTTTTAATTAGCTTTCCTATTCTGTCAGCTGTGGAATTGGGCCTTATGCCTTACCTATCTCCCTCCCCTTTTTAAATATATAGATAACTGATATTTTCTCATGGCTGCAATGTATATAAAAAGAAAATATTGTTAATTATGAAGTGCATGGATAATGCAATAGTGAAGCCATTTAAATGTCAAATATAATTAAATTTAATAATGCATAATTTTAAAAAATTATTCTTTTATGTGGTAAACTAGATTTGTATTGTTTTGGTTTTGTTTTATGGTTGCCTCATATTTATGGGACACAGTATTTGGGATAAAAATTTGTGTCTCATGAAGCAACCTCTTTGCAAACTTACACCTTAGGTAGCCACAAATGATATTTTATGTTCAGTTTTCTTAATTTTGAGGATACCATAGCAAGCCCTATTCGTTTTTACATATAAAAGTGCATGTAATTAATTGACTTCCAGAAGTAGACTTGCTCTAGACTGAGATGATATGACTGAAGGAAATTACATCATTTTCATGGTGGTTTTTGCCAAGAGCTCCCCTAGGTTGTTAATAAGCAACAAGTTGATAGTGGTTAGAGCCAACAAATTCAATTTCTGCTTTAGGAATCAAACAGTTGAATCTGCTAAAACATCATTAAAATCAAAAGCTAAGTACAGAAAAGCTGATGTAGATTTTAGTTAAAATAATTATTATAGCAATTGTATCTTAAGAAGTAAAGGAAGGAATTAGCAAGTGGTAATGATGGCCTCTCATTTTAATTTAAGTCCCACCTAGAATCTTTTCAAGTATTTTAAACACAACAGCAATGACCCATCTTGTGTCAGTGAACTTTAAGGGCTGGTCATTCAGATTCACAGGGGGCTCCATTCTTCAAGGAGAGGCTGGCTGGTGACACAGAAAAATAGTGGTTGTAATATGTTGTTCTTACTTTCTACTGTAGAAGCAGAGTACAAGCTTCTAGGGGAAGGAAGGCTGGTAAGTAATTGAGATGGAAAAGGAATCTAGATAGTATTCTAGATTTATAGAATACCAAAATACCTGGTGGGAGGGGAGCTTGAGGATCGTCTGCTCCAGCCTTTCCGGAAAAAGCACAATATAGACTACATGGCCCAACACCCTGTCCAGCTGAATCTCAAAAGTGTCCAATATTGGTGTTCTCATTGTAAAATATTTTCCTCTTCTTTCTAATCAGAATCTTTCCAGGTTCAACTTGTACCTTGGATTGTATTTTCCGAGGTGCAAGACCCTATACTTGTCCTGTTGAACTTAATAAGGTTCTTGTTAGGCCACTCTTTCAGCCTATCCAGGTGTCCCTGCATGTGCTGAAATATTCACTAACTTTGATTTTTCCATGGGATTTCTTGTAAGAAAATGATTCTCTATCTTCTTAGTAACCACCCTTTTAAATAATGGAACACAGTGATAAGGTTTCCCCTGAATCTTCTTTTTTGAAAGCTGAACAAATCCAGTCTTTCCTCACATGGCAGGTTTCCCAGTCTTTTAATCAGCTTTGTGACCTTTGCCTGGAATCTCTCCAGCCATATCTCTTTTGTATAGCAGAGATCAAAATTGAAAACAAGATTTCAGGTATGGCGACAAGTACTGAGTAGAGCATGGCAATATCTTTTCTGTGGTGCTGATGCAGACCAGCATCCCACTGGCATTCTTTGCCACAGCAGCCCACTCTTCACTTGTACTGAGCTTGTTGTTGGCCAGGTCACTCGGGTCCCTTTCCACAGAGCTGCTGCCCAGCTGGATAGATCCCAGCCTGTGCTGCGCTTCTGGATTGTATTTTCCCAGCTACACTTGTCCTTGTTGCACTTCATAAGGTTCTTGTTAGCCCCCTCTTTCAGCCAATCCAGGTGTCCCTGCAGGTGCTGAAATGTTCACTTACCTACCCAATTTTATAGCAGCCCCAAAATTTTATCCCCACACTTGATCCCATGTTCCAGATCTCCTAGTAAGTTATTAAAAATCTTTGGTCTCAGTTTTGATCCTTGGGAGATTCACTCAGGACAGGTTACCAGTGTGAAAAAGAGCTGCTTACCTTTGTTGAGGGATTACTGAGCAACAAGACTAGCACCATTTTTAAAAAATTGTCTCCTCTGTCGCATGGTCTGTTTTACTTTTTTACTAGCATTTTCTGTATACTCAATCTGTATAGAAAGCACAATTGTTATTAGTATCTTGGAATAAAACATGCAGGCATTATGTGAGATATGAATAAAAAAGGAAAATTTAAAAAATGAAATGTCACAAATTAAATATGATCCAAGTCGATACTTGTATCATGATGTCTAATGTAACCAACATGTCTTTTTCTAGAAACAACCGTTGCCAGAATATAAGAATCATGTTAGAAACATGCACAACGGAAATGTCCGAAAGAACTATATGGCACCATTCCCCTCTCTTTCTTGAATTTAAATCTGTTAGGATAACTCCTCTGATTTGAGAATTGTCAAATTTGTGAGCAAGGGTTTTGTATTATCAGTTTTATAAAACAGTTTCTTTTATCTTGAGTTTCTGTTATCCACAGACATCCACAGCCAAAGAAACTTCTCTTGTTCTAGCTGATTCTCTGTATCAAATTTGAGTCTGTAGAGGCTTTAGAAATTTTAATTTTCCAAAAGCTGTGAGAGACCTGATGGATGAGATTACCCTGTGCAATGAGTTCAGAGCTAGAAATGTCTGAGATTAGTGTATGCAAAACCTGTTCTCCAACACAGGCTGGATATAATGAGAAGTGGGGAAGGGATAAATGTCCACAATAAATTGCAAAAGGTTAAGGACCAAGCTACAATGAGGTGTATGAGAAAGGCATTTGGAGCAAGGAGAAGCTGAAACAGATTTTGTAGAAGTCATCCAAAGGAAACCAAAAATTTTGTACCTAGTAGGAAAACTCAAAGCTTGGAAGCAAGTTTTCCATGTGTCAGTGCTTCTCTGTGGAAGTTCATGAAACTCAAAGGTGAAAATTTCTCTTTGTTTTGTACCAGTGTTAATAGCTGCTGCACACCTGTACAGCACAGGAGCACAGGCTACAGTGGATTTAAAGAGAGCCCCAACTCGGGAGATTTCATCAGGATTTTTGTGATTATGGTTCAGTACTGGCAATACTATCCTAACTGCTGCTAAGATGTATGCATGAATATAATAATGTGACGATGAGAATGTCCCAATCAACTTAAAAAACATTTCTCAATAGTTTAATTTCTTATTCCAGAGCAGTTATTGTACTCTTGGAGCAAAAACCAATATTACAATAGTATCACAATGTATAAAGTGTGATTATCCCTTCACAGAAGAGTGACATTATTGTGACAGTAATCTTTAGGTGACAAAATACACTGTTTCCCCAGTTTAACACTTTCAGAATGCCTAATATTCTAATAAATTAAACAAATTAACAGTATTGAAGAATTCTAGCTACACTTCCTTAGTCTTAAATTAAAAAAAAAAAAAAAAAAAAAAAAAAAACAACAAAAAAGACCTTATTTTTTTATAAGGACCTGTTTTCTCTATAACATGTTTTTTATTTTCTGACTGACTTTGTTTAATCTCCAGCAACTATCTAAATGACACTATCCCTTAGTACTAATTGAGGTACAGAAAAAAGGTAACTAAAACAGCTTTGTGGTGGATGAAAATTTGTGGAACAAAATTGTAACCAAGTGTTTAGAAGCCTCATTTCCAGAGATAAGGAAAGTTTTGCACAGCCGCTTATATTTCTGAATCATCCTGTCATCATTAATTCAAATGTGCATAGCCCTCTGTAGAAGAATATTCACAAACTGAAGGCAGCAAATAATGCCCAGAAAATGACACACTGAATTAATAAAAGCATATCCTGACTGTATGGAGAAATTGTGAGCATAAATTTATAAACAAATGGTCACTCACTGCTGGAAGTGGTCATTTAAATGCTGCAGGATAAAGATCTTTGTGTAAGAGCCATCCACCACTGGCAGTGCCTGGTCTGTTCTGTACAATGTTTATGCCTTCTACTCCAGCTTAGGTGTGGACTTTCCTAGTTTTGGAATACAACCTGCAGTGATTCAGAAAACAGATGCTGTAAAAGTGAGGCATCTGTTTTTGTACGATTGCCCAACAATGAGAGAATGGTCTGGCCAGCGATCTGTGTTTAACTCTTTGCTTAAACTGTGGAATTACAGTTTCACACATTCTTCACCTTCCCAGAGATTTCTGCTTCTAACTTTACAAAGGAGTTCTTAATGTGATATTCAGGCTCCACAACAAACATCTTATACCTTGATTTTGAAAGTCCTATGCAGTCTTTGTTTTCTTCCAGTTTATCCTCTTTTTCACACAGTTTTTCTTCCAGTTTATCCTCTTTTTTTGATGGTGTCAATGAAGGTATGCTCAGTTTTCTGCCTTTGAGATAGCATTACAGTTAAGGCATAATCCTATGATGTTAGAAGATAGTATTCTGCAGTTCAAATTGGTACCCTGTTAAGTGAAAAATGACAGGGAAAAGTTTTTTGTTCCCTAGAACAATAGTTCTATGAAAGATTGGTGGCCATGGCATCATACCATATCAGAAGAAATACCAGAGATGGGATTTTTAATTTTTTTTATAAAGACAAAAATCTCTGGAAGAAAGAGATAAAATTAAACAGATTTTGTGATCTAGCTAGGTTTGACAAACAGATTGTCTTTCTTAAACAATTTGATTTGTGCACCTACAGCATATAAATACAGACTTTCAAATTAAAACAAACAAACAATAAAAGCCATGTTTAGTGTTTTTTAGTTAACAGTTTGCACTTTTTTGGTTTTTTCAGACTTCATGTGTTCTGTGTGGCCATTTGGAAGACAAATGCTTAAAATCAGGCACAGAATGTACTGCTTTGTTGGCACCTACATCATTAATTGACCCAGTTTCTAAGTCTTGTGAAAATAATTCTGAGACTTGGAAGAGAAGTTGGAATTTTCAGGAAAAAGCAATGAAACAAAACAAAAACAAACACCACTGACTTGACACCATTTCATTTAACATCAAGAGTAAGGTTCTATTATTATTAGTAGATACCAAAATCCACTATCCAGCATGATTCATCAGGAAGAAATGCATTCTAGCTAGACTTCCACTGTTTTCTTGTACCAGTGACTGGTACATATATTTAATAGAAGTAGTGAACATAGGCTATAGACATAGAATATTCAGCTCAGAATAGTTTGAGTTGAAAGGTAACTTTTGAAGGTCCTCTAGTGCTACCCCAAATTCATGCTGTTTAACATAAAAATTAATATTATATTTATGATTTAAAAAAATAAAAGAAGACAGTGAAAGCAACCTACTCTGCTTCTAATTGCAAACCTGCATTAGTGGAAATGTCACATACAAAAGAGCCAAATGATATATAAATATGTCCATTTGACTATGACAGAAATGAGACATTAATTGGAGGAAGGAAAGAAGAAATTGGTTTCTGGGCCTTAAATGCTTCCTGATACAATGCTTTTTATTACATACGCTGATTTTTTTTGCTTTTATCTTCAAGGAGCTCCACATACTTGATATGATCTAGAGTCTAACCCTTGAGTTTCAGCCATTGCCTTCATCTCCCATACAACTTTGTGCCACAGAATAATAGCCTGCTGAATGGGTGCCTATTGGGAAAAGAGTCTGAGATACAGGCAATATTCCTGCAATTCCTACGTCTCCTGCAAGTATGTTTTCATAACTGAAACAGTAAGGGGCACTTACTTAAAGACCCTTTACTTATATTCTCAGTTTTCTCATATTGGCAGTCAAAATTGACACTTCATTTCTTTACAGAAGTTGTTCTTCTAATAAATTGTTCCTGAGTGAAAATGGGAAGAGCAGCAGAAGAGGAGGAATTGTAAAATACATTAACCAGGCATTTTGATTGAAGTTCTGAAGCAATCAAAACTTGCAGGGGCCAAAGCCGTAGCTTGCTTGGTTTTCTTTTCTGACTTTCCAGTCTCTTAGACTTACAGACTCTTACAAACTGCTAGCTTGTGACTCTGAGTCTGGAAAAGAGAAGTTGAACAACAGGATGCAGAAAGCAAAACAAAGACAAACAAAAAGCCACCAACCAAAATCCCGAAACAAAACACGTAACGTAGCAATGTTACTTTTATGCTGATTACAAAGAATAAGCTAATTTATTGTATAGAAATCTCCTAACCTCTTTCACTTATCTAAAAACAGATCTTACAGTCTAGAGCATTCCTTGTAGTTTTCCCTTTATTCATATTCTCTGACTTTTGCGTTTCTTCTTGTTTAAATTCTTGCTTCACTACTAGCTTTCTCTTTATCTCTTCTACCTCCTTGTCCTCTATCCTGCCCCTGCTGGATTTGGTAATGAATTTACCATTATAAGATACAGTTTCTACTCTGCTTCAGAAATTTATGTAATATAGAATACAGAACATAAATATAACTAACCATGAAATACGGAGGTAAGCAGCCACTATGGTGGCAAGAGATACATAGTGTTAAAGTACCTCCAAAAAAGACATCTAAGGTGATTTTAAGAAAACAAAAACCCTGCTGAGATAAAGAGATCTCTCAGACCTAAACATTCATCACCATGAAAGTAATGAAGGTCCTTTAAAGGATAATTATAGACCCTTTTGAATACTTAAAGCCCTGTTAAGAGTCTGAGAAACATTTAAATGGTTTAGTGGAGTCATTACAAGGCAAAGTATATGGATAGAAGGAAACACACTATCAAGATGATTAGGTGCTAATAAAACATCATTTTTTTAATGGAATATGTATCAAAAATATTTAAAGATTAAGATATATATTAATAAGGTTTGGCCATGAAGGAAATGCCACCTGAACTGGTTACTTCATTGGTAAATTCTGTGGAAGTAGGATGCAAAATTACTACATATTCTTCATAGACCTGTGTAAAACAGTTCTACATATTTGGTAGACTGAATGGGAATGGTTATAGTCCTTATTTTGTTTAAGAGAGGTCCCAGAGTATCAGGATTCTCTATTTTGTCTGCTCAGAAAAGATGCACAAATTAAGTAAAACAGGGGTTTTTTTCTAAAACACAAAAGATCTTCATTATGACTGCATATATATATACACCATTGGCAAACCTGTGCAAAATTAGCAGTAGTTTGTCCAAAACCTATGCTCAGGTATAACCACTTGAAATTTGTGATGTAAAATACATGAGCGCAGTTTCTGTAAATCTATTTATGCATCATTTTCCTTCTCAAAAACTGAAAGAGAAATAGACATATGTTGCAGATCTTAATTTCAGAGCATAATTTTGGACTCTTTATATGTGGTCAAATTCTTTGTTTTGTAAAAGCTTATTTTTGTAAAAGGAAAAAGATAAATCCAGCCATCTGGTTCTGACCTCTGATCACATGGTGATACCCTTATTCATATTTGTGAACCTACAGAATGACTCTACTGCAGAGTTTCATGAGGCTACATTCTCTGAAACTGATAAAAATAGGATTTAAAGATTGGTGCTGGAATAGATATTTACTTTGCAAACAAAAAGGCTGAAATTTTGTTTTTCAATAGGCAAAATATCTACAAGGATCACCTTGTCCTGATTTGCCCAGTAGCAATTACCTCTAGCATTAATATAGCAGACAGAAAATTTTCAAGTTAAGTTTCTTGTGAATTTATGAAATAAAATGAAATTTCTAAAAAAATTATTCCTCATTTTATTACTTAAAAAATGTATATTGATCCATTTTCTCACATGTTCTTTCAGAATGTTCTAGAACTTGCATTTTGAACCATAAAAACACAAAAATGTGTTTTATTATTTGTAGAATGATAGTGATTTCTACTCTTTGTTTAATATCTATTGGTCATTTCATAGAACACAGTAAATAACATTCAGAAAACTCAAGTAGCATGCCTGAACTTGCTTTTGATATTAGAAAATAAACATCTGAATATATAGATAGTAGCTTGCACGGACACAGATTTGCAGCTGCCCCAAAATACTTTTCACAGTGTATAATCAAATGAATAAACAAAGTCATCAGATATTTTTTCCGTTTGATAACAACTGTGTGTACACTGCGCACAGCAACTGTGACAGGCTTCCTTATGCGTAAAAGTTTGTCTGAGCTGTGTTTGCAGCAGAGGCAGGGCTTCTGTAAGGAGCACAATAAAGAGGGCAGCAGGAACAACCCCTGGAGGGTGCAGACACGTAGCCAGTCTTGGCTGCGTTGGCAGCCTGGGGAGTCGTGGGCCGAGCACGGCGCGCTGGTGCCAGCAGCCTGGACGCAGAACAGCTTCGCAATAACACAAGTACAAAGACGTCTTTATATCCCTCTCTCCTCAGCTACAGCCAGGGATTTTTTCCACCCTGCTCAATACGCTCCAGATCCATAAAAAAGGTGAAGGGCAAAACAATTCTGAAACCCCAGCTGCTGTATTTATTTTGAAGATATGCATGCTCAAAGATGCTTTATAGTCACAAACACAAATCAATACTTGACAGATTCACAGCATTTCTGGAAGGTGTACAGGAAGAAAAGCAAAAACGTCTCCTGGTAGGGGTAGCTGTTCATAAGTAAGTATATTGCAACTACTGATAAATGTGCAATGTAAGTTATAGTTGGGTGTGAGTTAAACAGCAGCACAGACATGGTTGCCTTGCTACAGTCACTATTAAAAAGAACACAGCACAGCTGAAACTAACCTAAGTAAAAAGGCAGTGTAAAATGAATGATCTTTAATTCATGTATGTATTTTATGAGGATTTTAGGTTGAATCTTTGATTATTTTTAAAAGACTGGTTTTCCAGATCAGATCTTGATTGAGTAAAGGAGGAATTATTTTTTTTAAATATTGGCTATTGCAAAATGAATTTACATCGCAGAAAAAAATCTGTATACAAAAAATAGGACCACCCAGTTCTCTTAAAGCACATAATTACATCTTCTATTTATGTGTTATATATATTTATACACTTTCTCTAAGAAAAAAAGGCTGTCAACCTTCAGTTCTTTCATACAAGATAAATTGTGGATTATCTGTGCTGTGGAGATTCATACCACAAAAATTAAGTGAAAATGCTTTAGAAAACAGCAAGTAAAAAGCCCTGTATGTACTCAGGATTCTCAGAATAGATGTCTAGAAAGTAAGCCACACTCTTAAATATTTGAACATTGCATTACAAGCTGGGGATTTTTTAAGGAAAAGTAGCTGTCACATACAAAAATTCAGCGTGGGTGTTTACTCCCCTAACTCCCTGTCAAGGTGAAGATAAGCTGATGTGTATTTCACCTTAATGACTGTATGTAGCTCCTATTAACTCTAACAGTCTAATGTATTTGTCAAGAAGAACAAGGCCCTGGAGTCAATTTGCAAAGTTTTCATGAATTTCACTAGTTGGTTGAAGGCAAAATACAAAAATAACACATTAACTTTGCTTAAAGAAAAATTAAATAATGATAGGTGCTTCAAGAAAACAGGAAAAACTTAATCCTTCTATATTGTCCCATGTTTTACTAGACCATACTTCGATTTAAAAGCAATTCACAGTCTGCTGAAAGAAGTAGTCCTCATTTAAATGAGAACAATTAGTCAAATGGAGCTTCAAGCTACAGATGTGCTAAGCTATCTGCTGGTAATTTTATCTAAAGATGCATTAGGATGGAAGACTGGCTTCTGGACTTTTTTTTTTGTTAGTTAAAATCTGTTCCCAGAAGATACTATATCTAGAGCTGTGCACAACTCATATTTCTGTTCCTATGTTTTGTGAATGAAAATTCCTACTCTGATTAGTTCAGAAAATGTAAAGGTGTCCTCCATCATCTTCATGATCATTTCAGACCTTTGTCCTTGGTCTGACATTGTGAAGTTCTTATCCAGTCCTGGTTAAGCAGGGAGGTCCCAGAACACCGGGATGTACAGCTAGTCACCGATTACCCAATGTGAGGGCTCATCTGCAAGGGCAGGAAGGAGGATCTGGGAAATTACAGGGCGCTCAGCCTGGTCTCGTTGCCAGGGAAGGTCACGGAACAGATCGTTCTGAGTGCAATCATATTCCATGTAGAGGACAACCAGGGCATCAGGGCAGCCATAATGAGTTTGTGAAAGGCAGGTCCAGCCTGAATAACCTGAATAACCTCCTTCCACAACAAGGTGAACTGCTTATTAGATGAGCAAAAGGATGTGGATGCTGTCTATGGACTTTGGTAAAGCCTTTAATACCATATAAAACATTTAACACCATAATACAGTGGGTACACTGTATTCTTCTGAAGAAACTGGCTTTACATGGTGTGATGGGTGCACTCTTCACTGAGTAGAAAACTGGCTGAATGATCAGGCACAGGAAAAGGTGGTGAATTTAGTTAAATCCTGTTAACTGGTGGCTACTGCCCAGTGGTGCTCCCTAGGGCTCGGTATTGAAGCCAGTCCTGCTTAATTATCAATTATCTGGATGAAGAGATCAAGTGCACCCTTAGTAAGCTGATAGATGGCACCAAACTGAGTGGGAGCATTGACCTGCTGGAGTGTGGGAAGGCTCTGCAGAGAGTGATCTGGACAGGCTGGATGATGGGCAGAAGCCAATGGTGTAAGGTTAACAAGGCCAAGTGCTTGAGTCACAACAACCCCAAGCAGTGCTACAGGCTTGGGACAGGCTTTCTGGGCTGGAGAGCTGCTGGGTGGAAAAGGACATGCTGATGGATAATGGCTGAACACAAGCCAGCTGTGCCCAAGTGGCCAAGAGAGTCAATGGCATCCTGTCCTAGATCAGCAATAGCGTGGCCAGCAGCACCAGGGCAGTGATTGTCCCTCTGTACTCAGCACTGGTGAGGCCACACCATGAACTAAGTTCTCATTTTTGGGCCTCTCACTATGGGAAACCCACTGAAGTGCTGGACCATGTGTGTATGTCCAGAGAACGGCAATGGAGCTGGAGCAGGGTCTGGAGCACAAGTTCTGTGAGGGGCAGCTGAAGGAGCTGGGGTTGTTTAGCCTGGAGAAAAGGAATCTGACCTTTCACTCTCTACAACTGCCTGAAAGGAGGCTGCAGAGAGGTGGGCATTAGCCTCTTGTCCAGGATAACAAGTGATAGGGCAAGAAGAAACACTCTCAAGTTGTGCCAGGGGAGGGTTAGATTGGATATCTGGAAAGTTTTCTTCACTAAAAGGGTGATTAGGCATTGGAGTTGGTTGCCCAGACAAGCGATGGAATCACCATCCCTGGAAGTATTCAAAAAATACATGATGCTGGCATTTTTGAGAGTCATTTAGTAATGAACGTGGCAGGGCTGGGTTCATAGTTGGACATCATGATCTTAGAGGGTTTTTCCAACCATAGTAATTCTATCATTCTAGGTTCCTGATAAAGGAGGAATTGTCCTGTTCTGTTCTGCACTGATGCAGCCTCATCTTGAGTGCTGTGTACAGTTTTGGGCACCTCAGTATACAAAGGACATAAAGCTATTAGAGTGTCAGAAGGAGGACAACAGAAATGGTAAAGTAGCAGCTGAGGTGATTTGGTCTGTTCACCCTGGGGGAGACAGAGGACAGACCTCACTGCAGGTACAACTTCCTCATGGAGGGAAGTGGAGGGGCAGGCACTGATCTCTTCTCTCTTGTGACAGTGACAGGACCCAAAGGAATGGCCTGAAATTGTGTCAGGGGACGTTTAGGTTGGATATTAGAAAAAGGTTCTTCACCCAGAGTGTGTTTGGGGACTGGAACAGGGTCCCCAGGGAAGGGTCACAGCATCAAGCCTGAGAAAGAAAAAAGTGTTTAGACAAGACACTCAGGTACATAGTGTGATTCCCAGGGTTGTCCTGCACAGGGACAGAACTTGGACATTGTGATCCTTGTGGATCAGGATATTCTATGATTCAATGCACTCACTATGTCAAACTTCAGTATGTTGTGCTGTAAAAGTACAATCAGAGCTTATTATGCTACACAGACAATCTTCTCATCCCAGCCATTACATTAACTTTATATAGGTAAAATGGAAATGTTAATATCTTTCTTCAAGGATTTTGAAATCTCTCTTTTGGATTCTTGTTGGGTTTCTTTCCCTTTTTCCCTTTTCTTTTTTTTTTTTTTCTCCTATGGACTATCCCATTGGTTTGTCCATCACCTTTTACTGATATCTGAATACAATATTTAATGTAGCTCTTTCTCTAGATCTTCACCCCTCTATGTTCTAATACCTTTCTGCAGAAGAATATCACATGAAAATGGCTCATCTTATCTGGCTGCATAAATAAATATATTATGCCAATTCTTTTCCCATAATTTCATTTCTGAGATGACCTTGGTAACTTTGTCTTTCCACACCACGAAAAATTAATCTTGGAGGCCATTTTTAGCCTTTTAATCAAGTTTTCTCATGGAGTGGTCACTTCCCATCCCACCACTTGAGTCACATTCCTGCATTGAAACAGTACTATAGTTTTGCTTATATTAAACTCTTTGACAAAAAATTCATATTGTAATGTACTTTTTGGTTAAAGGAAGCAGCAGCTGAACACACATCACTCCAAACCTAGATGAATCTATAAACCCAATTCACATAGACTAGAGCCAACAAGGACTTTTAGTCATTGTTGGTAACATTTATCCCAGCAATCTAGAGTCAAAGAAAACAAAGAGAATCAATCTCTTTAATATTGAACCAACCTGAATATAATATTTTTAGTATTTCACAGGATACTCATTGATTTCCAAAAAAATTATTGGGGTTTATTTTTGCAAAGATGTAGGCAATAGTGTTTATTAAGAATCAACATTTTCCAAATGTATAATTTCAAAAGCTATCTATGTAATTGAGATACTATATTACACATCTTGCTTGACTTTATAAGTGTAATGCTGTTCCTTGCACAAACCACACTCACAACACAAATCCTGTAGCTTCAACATAGAAAGGAGATTAATGATAAATTCAGAAAAAACATGGGATTTTTTTAGTCTGTGAGGTGCAAGACATACACCTTCTTAACTGTTTCTTTTCTTCCCCACAGCACTGAGGACAGCACACAATTTTTTACATGGCAGATGGGAAAATGGGTAATCAGTTATGAAGTGGATGTGTCTTCACAGATATCATTTTGCCAGATGTTATATTAAAAGTGGTATAATTTTAACTTGCTGCCTGCTAAGTAATAAATAGAGGGTCACAATATAGAGCCCCTTAAGCCCATTTGGAAACAGAAAGGCACAGAGTGGCCCTTTAAATTTGTGGATTCATTTGAAAATCGACAGTCCCCATGAAAGCTAAGACAGCAAACTTACAGTAATTTTGCATATGAACAGTCCATGGGCAGGGCAAAGAAAATATCTTTTACTTTCTTATAAATCTACATGCTTATTAGTCAAACACCTCGAATATTAATATTTCTGGGTCTTTTCCCTCCAAACTCTTACACTTTTTTGCATCTGTAGCCCTGATTTCTGTAGTTACAAGTTGTGCTGTAGTTGCTGTGCAAATGTGTGAGTGGACAATTTGTTACGCACATGCTCTCACAGTAGGGATGGAACAAGATCCCTTTACTACATTTAATAAACTGCCAACACAGCTTTTCATGGTGCATGTCTCCAAGTATAAGAAAACTCTGACTGGCTTTTGGTTTTCAAAATGTAATAAAACACGAAATAAAACATTGCAAATTATTCTAAGAGGTATTAGAGTTCTTTTAATTTTTCAAATTTTTTTTGTAATTAAAAAAACCCCAAGACTTTGTAACTAAGAAAATGAAACTATAAATAGCTGAAGAAATCCATAATTTCACTGATGCTACAACACTAAAACTCAGAAAATTCATTCTTTTCTGAGGAACACTTATTGGAATTAATGAGGGGTTTGGTATTTGATTTGTTTTTTAAATAATTAAACATAGAAAATTTGTTAATAAGCAGATTTAATTTCATTACAAAGCACTTGACAAATTCCCTCACTGTCTGCCACAATACGTAGTATTTCATTAGAAGTGAACAATGAGGTAAAATTGTGTTCCAAAAGTAGTGACAAACTACTAGACAGCAACACAAGTCCTTTTCTTAAAATGTGAATTTATATGTACTATCACCCACAATGTATTTTTGCTTTTGGGTAAATTCTGTGTGAAGAAGAAGTTGTCCATTCTGCGGAAATAGGCTATACATTGCATGGAGATGTAGGTCCTTTCCAACACGGAATCAACAAATTTTGTCATATCTAAAAGAACAAAATAAAAATAATATTTAACTGTATATGATGTCACCCAAAGGTGACTTCAAAGCCATCCACAGCTTTTAATTTGACCAGGATATTCACTTTTAAAAAGTGGAATAATTTTCCTGTTAAATTACAGTCCTTAGCTGATTGTTCATACAGATTTAATTTCATAGATAAGGGGACAGGGGAGAATCCAAGATCATTCAGGGTAAAATTACCCCAACAATTTACTGTATAGATACATCATGGTACCAGTTTACAGAAGGCCCTTCCTCAGCTGCAATTACAACCAAATTATCAGATTTTAAAGGCCTGAAGAAAACAGCTACAGAGTTCAGACAACTATGGGAAAGCAGTAAGAGACTTCCCCAAATTTCTTAAAAAAAAAACAAACAAAACAAACAACAACAAAAAACAAACAAACAAAAACACAACAAAAAAACCCCACCACTCTTACATGGTTCCACATCTTCTGCATTAATACCTAAACATTTTACCTTACAAAGGGATTTTATACAGGACTATCAGGTGCACCTGCCGCTGCTATGCAGTAATCTTGCTCCAGGGAACCCAAATTGGGGGTTTTTGAAAGCCAAATTGGAGACAGCTGCTTAGGTCAACCTACTGCTGATTCAGCGACGGCCAGCCCAGGTGGAAAAGACTGCACCCTCACGTTCCTTTCTCATACTTTCTAACAGCAGCAGGACAGCCTTCTGTAAAATATAATTCAAAGCACTTATTTTAAACCTTTAGACATTGAATCTAGCATCCTTTCAGACCTGGTTTTAACACTTGCTCCAATTATTGAATGTTCCTGCTCCATCTCAGCCTTGCTAGAAACTTAGAGCCAAAACTGACAGTTTACATTGGACTACATTATTTGCTCACTACCACACATACATGGAATAAAAGTACATGTAAAATATCTCCACAGTTCAAAAATTATGAACTCGTTTTCAAAGATAAAAAATCACAAAATCTAACTTCTGTGGAGTAGTGTGACAAGCCACATCCTCAGCCATTAATATTCCCAGGGTATGCAACCCTCATGAGAAATAGATATAGCTCATGAGAAATAGATATAGCTCACTTTTAACAAAGTTTTCAGACAAAAAAATAGTTACCATGCAAAGTTTATTCATAGCATAAATCTAGTAGGTGTATTAGTGTAAGGAGTCAAAAGTTTATACTATGCTTTGAGTCAGTACTATCAATCAAATAAGGAGTAGAAAGCAAAGGGGAGGTTACAAGCCATGTTAGATGCCATCTGTTGCCAAATAAAAATTTTTCTTCCTATTTCACACTATTCATTTGGTCTTCAGAACAGTCTAAGCCAACTAAAAAGGCAGACACAGACGAATTTCGTAAATTTTTTGGCCTTACCCAGTAAAATAAAGGGAGGGAATGAGAGTGAAATAACTGAATAAGCAATCTGTCAAAGATTAGAAAAGTAGGGCAGGGGAGAGTGGGGCAGAAAATCATTCTCTTATGCTGGTTGAAATTTTTCTTATAAAAAACTGATACATGAATTCAAGAAATAAGAAAGTGTGAATGATCACAGCACCTCTGGAATGTGGGATAGCTGGGATGAACTCTGGCTACTAGAGTGTACAGAGTTGCTACTGATTTAAGACACTATTTCAACAGAAACACTTTTGGTAAACCCTAGGCACCCTGTGGAGCACAGGAAGGTATCAAGACCCATGTGATGGGTGATGGAAAGCTGTGGTTCTTCTTGAGATCTTTCACAAACAGGAAACTCATACTTTCTTCCAGTTTCTTTCAGGGTTATCTTAAGTCTCGTTGCGTTGAATTTTAAATCCTTGGAGCAGAAAAAAATGCCATTATAGTTTCCATGTAAATGCAAAATACAAGAAGGAAGCTTTTTGCACCTGGAAAGCAAAAGTGTACACAATGCTATGTGACTTAGAAACCCTAAAAACGTGTATTAAACACTAACAAAACTTATTTCTTTCTAAGAAATCTAAAGAGAGTAGATGAAAGGAATAATTGTACATTATTTGCCTAGAATCATATGATATTTGAACATTTATGTCAAAAACTGGAAAAAAGGCATTTCATTTTTCTCATAACTATCAGGGGAATCACCTAAATGCAGTAGTATATACAGTAAATAAACCTCTTTGAGAAGCTTCTCATGAAAGAATTCTGGAAAAAACAATTTGGGTGTAGCTAGTATAGGGTGAAGAATAAAGGGATTTGTATTGTGACATAATGATATTATTAGGAGATAAGTATAAGAATATTTACTTTTCAGAAGTTATAAGTAACTTGAATCTCACAAATCCTATTATTAATGATGAAATTATGAAGCTCTAGGATTCAATTTTTATTATAATTTTTGCCATAGTTTAGTTGATTATCTA
The DNA here is from genome assembly GCF_027579445.1 of Ammospiza nelsoni. NCBI lineage: Eukaryota > Metazoa > Chordata > Aves > Passeriformes > Passerellidae > Ammospiza > Ammospiza nelsoni. Next base: position 29,577,570 of record NC_080669.1, on the reverse strand, counting down.
TTAAATCTGATAGATTAAGAATATGGAAATTATCTCTTGCTGCAGCTATGGAAAAATATATTTTAGTTAAACTAAACCTCTATTCTCTTTAGATCAGTAAATGTTTTCACTCTTTCTCAAATTTAATTTTAGTATATTCTTTTTTTATATATATCTCACAATGATTTTGATATTGGCTGAGTGTGAATCTAGAGATATAGGAATGTGATGTGAAAGAAGTATAGTTTCCTATTTTTTATAGGACAATTAGCAGACTAGATTATAAAGTTTTGACAGCTACTGGGAGGAGAAGCCTCATGTGTCTTCTATCCCTGTCTGCTATATCTAAAATCTATAGTAATCTACATTTCACTACCCTAATATACATTAAATTCACTTTCCACCCAGGCATAAACTTAGACCTACATTTTTATTGTGCCATTAGAACTAGGATGAGGTGGGGAACCACAACTGATGTGATTTGAAAGATAGTGATTTTTATGCAAATCTTATTATTTATATCATCTGCTGTTTCATCAGGTCATCCAGGTAACTGAGGTTACAAGACTGAATTATGTTTTCTTTATAACTCTGCCTTTTGGCAGAATGTTTATTACTAGAGAAACTGCAGCAAGAGTGAAGAGAGGGCCAGTACAGTGCTATTCTACCATGCTTTTTAATATTGTTCCAGAAAAGTTTAATAATTTGGTGCAAGTGTGCAAAAAAGTTTTGTACCAATAAGTAGTTTGCTTCTGGAAAGACTTTAATTCAAATTTAATTAATAATTTTCTTTAATGGGCAGTGGGAAAACACAAGTTCAGTTGTTCCTGACCCATATAAGAATTTAAGATAAATTTGATAAAAGTTTTAACTGCAGTTCCTATCACTACATTAACAAAATTTTGGTTCCTGTTCTGTTTTGTGCAATTTTCCTGTGGCTAATATATTTCTCCAATAAATATGTGACTTATTTACCTTCCTTCCTATAGGTTTTGTTCCTCTCTTGCCAAAAGACTCCTGTGTCTGTCAGGCCACCTGGTATTCTCAAGTAGCTTTTACTCTAATCTTTCTTATAAAGAAAATTAATATGGATTGCTTAGAAAAACAAAAAAAATTAATTTTAAAAAATTAAAAATAAAAATAATAATAATAAATAAAATAATTAAATTTTTTTGCCTGAGAAGTGGACTATCATGTGAGAGATTACCATTATTTATTATGATCCTAAATTTCACACCACCTTGGAAAATGTGTTATTCACAGACACCTACTTTTAGACCACACGTCCCTCCTTAGGAAAAGCTCTACCTAGCAGACACAACTTACTTTTAAGAGCTGAATCAGGCACTGTCACCCAATATTGCTATTGTTTATGCTCTACTAATTTTTAAGATATGCTTTTCTTTGGATAGAAGATTGAACAGCTCTACAGAAATAATAAATCTTTACTAACTTTATGGATCCTAAGTGATAGACAGACCATCTCCTGAAGAGATCATAGTTCTGAAGAGATCAAAATTCTGCCACCTTAATCTATAAACTATTTCAGTCTAATAATATTCAAAGACAATTCATTCTCCTGACAAATCAGAAGAACAAAGGGGGAGAGATTTATCAAGGTGTATGCTAAACATTATAATGAGCCTTGGAAACTGTAAAATTATTAATCCCCATGCAATGTAAAATTAGCCCTCTTTCAATGTTTACAGATTCCACAGACTAAGATTTGTCTCCTGGCTCACAGAAACCACTGAACAGATGAAATTTGCTGGACCAGCATGTAACTCTCATCACACTAGTGAGAAACCCAGACAAAGGGACATAAAATTTTGTGTCTGCTTTTTGTTGCCTACTGGAGTCTTTGAAATTAATCCATACTTTATAGATTTAACATTTTAGTATGGCTTCACATTTCAAAAAACAAAACTTGGTAGATTTGAAGTCAGCAAATTCAAGCAATTTCACATGTATAATTTCTTCAGTTTCAAGATTATTTTATGGCAGAAATAAAATGCCATAATCATTCATTCTTAAGGAAGAGGAAGCAAAGACACTTCCTCCACATTTTGATTAATTAACTTATATTGCACAATTTTAAAATCTTGGCTTTAAATATCAAAATGTTGACACTGATCACCTTGAACAAGTTTGATAGAAGCATTTCTTCTGTCAGCATGCCTATCTTAATTATACCAACCTTCACAAATTTAGAATCATAAATTTGTACCATTAGCATAATTCCTAATTTTAATAGACCATGATTGTCAGATGAATACTTAGTTCAGAACATACATAGCACTGCTAAAAGAGGATCTTACTAATGAAATATATGCTTTGATTAATTAAAATGACATTCTTCTATCACAGTTGTGAACTTCAAGTAATAAATGCCTTTTTTTTACTCAACATATTTTAACTGCAGGCTTTGAGAAAATTAAAATGTCAGTTTCAGGGTTAGTTATGATCACAAACAAATATTTTTTACTATTAATGATTTTATTTAAAATTTCTACTTTACTTTAAAATGCGGATTATCCTTCTACAAATGGCCCTCTTTTACTCTTATTACTTTCCTAGTCAAATACAATTCACTGGAAGTAGAGACCTTATTTTTACAGAGCTACTTTTAAAGTGGTCACAATTCAAAACGAGTAAGAAGGCAAAAGTGGAAACATTTCTGCTAGATTTTCAGATGCTTGGAAGAGTTGGTGTTGAACCTGTAACCTCCATCAAGACACATCAAGGCAAGAAAGACTTAATATATCTCCTTTTACGGATACTTCCATGCTGAAGAATGGTGAGCAGATTCACATAAACAATTTCAGTCACTAATGAAGCATATTACTCACTAAGCACCATATTCATTAGTATCTCTCACAATAAGAGTATACATAAAAATTCAGTTCATGAGATTCAGATATCTCATACAAAGAGTTCAGATACTGATAAAAATACATTTTCATATTTATTTGTGCTACCACCTGGCTTTTAGGTGTAATCAGTTGAGAAAGGTGCAGGCAGGGCAGAGCAAAATCTACAACACAAACTTACACAGCCAAAGATATATTTAATGTTCAAGGTCAAAAGTAGCAGAGCTGTTTGTGCATAAAGTGATTTTACTCAGATTATTATTATTAAGAATTAATATGTCTCAGAGTTATGTTTATTCAACCAATGTTACAAAGCAATCCATGAGATCACTGCTCAGAATTTTCCCCTCACCTCCCCACAGTGTTTGTTTCCATGTTTTTAGATAGAAAATGTTGCAAAAGTAAAAGAAAGCCATCAGTTACGAAGGAATAAAAGGGGATTTAATACAGGTTTCCTGTGAAAGTACAGAAATCTGTCGCAAAATATGTGGATTCAGAGAAATAATGCAGTACTTGGAGACTGGGAGTATGAAATTTGAAACGCCACTCTGTGATATGTCAAATTGTTCAGAAATGCTTATGAGTATTAATGGTGGTGAATTTGAAACAGCCTACAGGTATTACTGTTATAGAGCATTAAAGACTTTAACACTAAATTAACTATCCTAAATGCAGCACTAGTTTGTAAGAATCAGTACAATCCCATATTTGCCTGCTCACACCAAAGCCTTCATTCGTCCCAAATGAAGTATGAGACTATTTTGGAAAGAAACTAGGAGATTCCCTAAGTAATGTACTCAAATATTCACACTGTTGCTATTTATTTAAACATGTTAAGTCTATTTCCACACCAAAGATGGCTAGGGCACCTAGAGAATTATCATCATTTGGATATTTATCAAAAATGAATGGTAGGTACAAAGGCAAAAGTGCCTCTCTTGTTTCCCTGAAAGAACTTCTTAGATTTCCCATAGCCTTTTGTGACAATGGGGAAAGTACGGCACTGAACCAACGCTCAAAGAAATGGGCAGTATAGCACAAGCTAAGGCAGACTTTAAAAATTACTTTCTAAAATTGCCTGTGGGCTTAAGAAAAAGTAAGTAATTCAGTTTGTAGATTTTCTATACAGAAATGAATGTAAGCACTGCTATTTGGATAGGTCATAGTCATTTCATGACAGTATATGTATGGCATTTTTTAATGTATATTTATTTCTGTTGTTCATTTATCATAAGAGGTATTGCTATTTTTTACTCAAATTTTACAGACCCTGGTTTTCAATTCATTCTTCTAATATCTTAAAATACTCCATATTTGAGCAGATTCTGGGAAAAAAAAAGGAAAAATAATTTTATTACCTAGTCATTTGAACTTAGGTAAACGTCCTTAACTTTCAATTATTTATCTAATTTTGAAATTGATTGTACCACAAGTACATTAGACCAAGTGGTGGTTTTTAACTTTTTGTGTATCTCAATGTCTAGAAGAGAGATCTTCTAAGGAGCAACTTCACAAAGGTGTCTAACCTATTGCTTTGATCCTGCTTGCTTAGTAATTGCATTCCTATTCCCATCTTCAAATAGTCATCAGTTTTCCCTGCTTCCTCTGGAATATAAAGCCAGTCTAACGTATTTATGGGTTGGTTTCCTATAATTCATCCTTATTTTCCGTTTTGTCGGCTTTGTTTGTTTGCTTGGTTTTATTTGGTTTGTTCTGTTTGTTTGTTTGATTGCTTGGGGTTTGTTTTGTTTTGCTGATTTTTAAATTTAATCTAAAAAGTTACCAGACCTTTATTCAAGGAAGTCTCAATAGAAGGAGCGGCCATATCTCATGACACTACTGGGTATATGAAGCTGCATTTGTGCAATTCAGAATGCTTATGCCAGCTGAAAATAATTCAAACCTATTAAGAACGAAATACATTTTTCTCCAGTAAATGAATGCTTTAAATTTGAATTAGGAAATATGGTATATAGACCCCTTCTCACTTGAACTTCAGTAGATAAAATACAACACAAAAATAATATTCAGGCACTTCAAAGTTGCTATTGAAGTTTTTAAAAACATTGGATAGCATATTCTGTCATCAGCTATGTTGTGCAGGGTCAAGTATGAAACCGAATTTTGCAAGCTATATTATCTTTTATATTATCTATAACAAAATAAGATATTCAGAATGGATATAAGATTTTTTTGTCTTGAGGACAGTCAAGCATAAAAAGTAGGTTATCCATAGAGGCTATTTAGACACCATATCCAGACGTTTTCAAGCCCCACTGGATGAAGTCTTGAGCAGCCTAGTGTGAGATCATAACTGATCCTTCTGTAAGAAGGAAAGAAGTTCCTGAGGTCCTTTGCAACCTGAATTGTCCTAAAGTTATTTTTATTGTTATTGAAGGGTAAAACCAGAAGAAAAACATATATAAAAATATCAAACCCTTTTTAAAATTATCTTAAAGAAGAGGTACAAAATTCAGTATCTGCAGATAGCAAATCTGTTATTAGTGGACAGGGTAACCAAATAGGTTCAGAAATCCTTTCCCATTTTTCTTGTAAATGTATTACATTACATGAGATTTTATTTAAATGTACTTTTCCACCTTTAATTACTGATGGTCCATTAATTTCTTAATACAATAAACACGCAAAAATTTAAATAGACCAAAAATGCTAAAGATGAGTTTTTACTTTTTAAAATACTTTTATTTTTATTTATATGATACCTCTACAAATATAGAATCATTACATAGTCCTTAATATTTCTTAATATATATTTAAGAGATTAAGAAATAATTTTTGCTGCATTTGATAACCCCCACTAAATGCAGTACAAATACTATTTCAATAGCCATCCTATCCTAAATTCTTACTAAGCAGAAGCTCTACTTTGTTTTTAGACACTGACTAAAATGCATTAATGTAAAACAAGACTAAAGTAAATTATTTAAGTGCAAACATCTTTCTTGCTGATTTAAATATTAATTAAATTTTATGATTTAAATTACTACATATAAATAAACTTGTGGAGTACAAAACACACAATTATATCAGTAGTGACATCTTGAACTAAAATTTGAAAATGCAGTAGCATTCTGAGATCACAGTGTGACACCGGAGAGGAAGGTTAACTAGGAGACTAATTGGTACATGGAGTTTAATGAGAAAAACGGAAAGAATTGTGCAGGACAGATAACATTAATCTCAAATAAGTTCACATTTCAATGACTTTAAAAACAGTAATAAAAATTTACTAGATGTTATTTCATTTCATGATTATATAACTACATTTTATTTCCTTCTGTTAAACTATGTTTTCCGCATTTATAGGAAGAATAATAGGGTAGTTTAAAAATATACTGAAATGTACTATTTACATTTCAACAAAACCCAAAGACCAATAATTTGTTCAAAAGAGCCAGATATTATCAATGATTATTAAAAGCAAGCATAAGCTAGAGTTGCATAATAACAGCTTAGACAACATCAAGCCATTTGAATTTTTCCAGGTATTATCTAATTTTATACAGTCAGTGTCACTTTACTGCCAGCTATGTCAGTTGATGCACATCTTGTCCCATTTTTCCTAGTAACTGATGGTTACCAAGTGACATTTTTTCCTTATGGACCACGGCATTATCAGTTTCCAAGTTAATCCATCAAATTAAGTGGAAAGAAAGTTTATTTTGCTGTGGATGTGCTGTGAAATGCACAGTGGAGGTGAAATAGGTCATGATATAGGTATCCTCAGGAGAAGTTTCTGAGGAGGGTTCTCTAAAGATAACAGTGAAAAGTCAGACAGTTCCCTGAAACCACTCTTCCCACAGACTAGTTTAGACGAATTTTTTACAAAAAAAGTTAAAAATTATTAACAAAATGCAAAATATTCACACATAAATTACACTAATCATTTTGCATCAGCACAAATGATAATAAAAGAGAAAAAGAATAATTGTAATTAATTTCTTCCCCTCCTTAAAAGGGCAGACTGTCAGCCCTTTGAAATGCAGAGGACATAACACTGCTATAATGGTAACTAGTACCAAAGTCAGGAGGGTTTCCAGTAGTGATGCCAGCTATTGATCTACTCTATTATTTACAATGGATATACACACAGTTTAAAACATATAATATTGTGGGGAATTAATTTTTTAATTAACTAGCAAAGTTCATTAGTGACAAGGATATTGCACCACTGAAAGAGCTTTCTTCAATTGTATAAAATTTGCATCTCAGCTGAACACGAACAAAGTATTTCCGTGTAATAAATAAGGCGCATATGTAGCAGTCATCTAGGCTTGGGTTTACACAAGAAAAAGTCTAAGTCTAATCAGGCTGTAAAATTGAGTCAATATTTTTAAGAATAAATAGAATCTATAAAAGTACATAAAGCAGTCAAACTACAAAAATATTTGTCTTAGTAACTGCTGGATGACTTTGCTGTTTCTCACCCATCAAATTCAGTGAAAGAAGCAGCGAATGTTTTAACTTTAAAGCTTAAAGAGCTGCCTGATGGAATAAACTCTCAGCTATTTAAATTAAAAAGCACATCAAGTAACCTTCAGAGTTTTTATGAGAGCATGGCCTGACAAAAAAGCTGTATTCAAAATAACAAATATGTACAATACTTTAGACCAATATTTAGGGACACCTTTCTACATTAAGAAAATAAGCTTCTGAATGTAAAAGCAAAATTCAAAAAGAACATTGAAGGAACTCTAGAAAGTAGCTGTTACAGGAGACATTAAGAGATCTAAAACCTTTCCAATGTATACCATAAGCATTCAATAAATATCCCCATATTTTGTACAACTTTTTTCTTTCCAAGTCCCATGACTTCCATTGTGCAGACGTGAAAAACATTTGTCCTACTTTACAGATATGTTGACTTTGTAGAGAAGGCTATTCCTCATGGTGTCCTCCATCTCATATTGTTCTGTGCAGGAAAATTAGGAATGTCTGACAACTGTGATAAGGACCATCCATTTTGAACTTGAAAAGTGAAATATTATCATTTCAACTCTGCCTTCAATGAAGCAGGAAGAGTATTTAACTCATTTTGCATGTAAGTACTTTAAAAAAAGTAATTATTCTCTCTCAGGTATTGTTTATTCCTAATATAACTTTTAAATGGATATATAGGATTTTTGTTGAAAAAGTCACATGGCACTACAGGTAGCACAGAAATGATCTATTTCAGTCTAGCTGGTGCTGCTGCACATATTGTGGTTTGTTAAAAGTTAAGGAACTGCTACACTTATATTTTTTGTACTTTATTTCTACTACGTATGTTAACTCTCTCATCTCCTTTTAACTGAAAACAGAAAACTACACTTTAAAAATTTAATTCAAATTACCTTTACCAAGACACTGCTTTACAGCTATGTAATGATCGAGCTTATCTTAGCCTAAAGTCCCAGTTTAGTACAATTAACCTAAAAAAATATTACCTTCTGAACAAAGAAGACAGCTTGCTCTGAGGAGGAGGAAAGAGGAGTTGACCTTGTAAAAGATTGTGCTAGTTTTCTACTAGGGATGGCTACCAATGATACTTCTGTTCAGATGAATATGATGTTACATTTACATAATTTTGCCAGGACAAAAACATTTTTTATCCTGGTTAAAGTCAATAACCTACTTTTAATGTAACAAAAAATAGTATTTCTGTTTAAAAAGCATCAATGCACAATGACTCTGCAGAGACAGTCTACATAATTTTAATTCTTGGAGGTCAATTGTACCAAATTCATAGACAGGTTTCCACATTTTATTAATCTCCCACTAAATGCTGGTTTTAGACTTAATCTGAATCCAATTTTTTCCAATGTATGTTACCTGTGACACCTAAACAACATGATTGTCAAGATTTCTGTAATAATTATTTTCTTCAAAGTGCTAGTAGAAATGCATTCTCTTCATTGCATGCTTAGGGAGGCATTATTTTATCGCTCACATTGGGGAATCTCCACTGTGTGTAAACCATGCATATGTGGCAACTTAAGAAATGGTACTTCAGTGCTAGAAAAATGCTGATTCACTGGCACCAAAATGAAATTTACAAAAATACCACATTCTCAAAGGCGTTAACTAATGTTCTTTCTTTTCCTTCTGTTCCTATACATAGTCTACATGAAGGGTAGGCACTATGCAGCAAGAAGTAGCATAAATGTAACTATGAGGTTATTAAGAGGTTTTAAAAAAATGCAGTCAATTTGATAAATGAAAACAATAAAACAATCAAAGCAAAATAAGAACAAATAACCAATTCATTAATTTGTATCAGATTATTCTTCTGTTAATGCACCACTTATCCAGGGATCAGATACTTTTGTGTATTTTTATTTATGCTGCCTAATTTAACAATGGTTTCCACTTTAACAGTCATAACCATTTGGTAGAAATACAAACCATTTGGACTTACACAGAAGTGTAATAATTTTCAGCTAAGCAAGAATTGTTATAATGTATTTTATAATGTTCCAGATTGTTTTATAGCATCATAAAATCATAGAATATCCTGAATTTAAAGGAATACCAAAGGATTACAGAGACCAGTTCTTGTACTGCGCAGGAGAACCCCAAAAATCACATTGTATTCCTGAGAGCCTAATCCAAACACCTCTTGAAGTCTAGTAGGCTTGGTGTATTTTAAAATGCCATGATTTAGAAAAGAGAACTTACCTATTTCTATGTACTTTCACTGTAATCTGATACAATTAACAAATTGCATAATTTCTCAGCTAGGAAAAGATCTCTCTGCAGCATTAGCAGTATCTCAGTTCAAAAACGTTCAGCTTGAGAAAAAAATATCTGATTTTGCAACCATTTTGTACACTTTTGTAAAAATTAGGTATATATTCTGCACACAATTCTCCCTTTTGGTGGTTTTTTTTTTATATTTTGTTTTGTTTTGTTTTGTTTTGTTTTGTTTTGCCAAGCCAAGAAGAAGCTACTTCTGAAATAAATGCAAAAACATCTTGCCATCCACTCTGCAGCCACAGTTAAGTATTTGTCTTAGGGATTCTACATTGTGAAGGAAGATGATGCAAATAAACTTAATTCCATCTAGTCCTGTTCACAAATTATGGATTAATTTCTCTTCATAAATTTGCTCTTTTCAGTGTCACTGTTCTGCTATTTGTTCACTGTCAGGCTGCATGTGGTGCCTTATTCTGGTGTCTTTGCAATTTCACTTCCTGTGAAATCTATTGAACTTAGTCTAATTACTCCCATGGCAGAAGAAGCCTACTAACGGCTAGAGTTGGATTAATCCCAAATTGCAGTTCACAGAATTTAAACTTATGACTGATATAGATATCAAATTTTCTGAAATATAAGCCACTATTTAGAAGAAAAATAAGTAAATTGTCTTTTTCTTGATTAGGACTTTTGCTTAAGTAGCTTATCCAATATTCTCATATTTTATTATGCAATGGTTTCCTGAAATGATGGTTTCCTATGTCATTATCTAGAAGCTCAAGTATTCTTTTCTTTTTACCAAACATGCATACTAAACTGTCATTTGTTCCCAAAATAGAGAGCAATTCTTTAATAATAAAAAGAAAAGTACAGATATTAGTCAGGCACTTTACCTCTTTAGCAATACAGTAAATCCTGCACCATCCAAGCTTTGTTGTATATTATAGCATAAAATTTACCGTATTGATACATTTCTAATGCCTAGACTGCGCACTGGAGCACATTAGAAATTCATTGTCCATGACACTATGGTAAGTTTCCATGCTGTACTTCAGTATTAATCAATCTGATTCAAGACCCATTTTAACCAAATCTTATATTTTTACAAACATATTTGTAAATTCTTCTTAAATGGTCAGGACCGAATAAGCAGCTAAAATTCATTATTTGTTGTACAAAGAGTGAAATTACTCCAAAGTAAAATATGTCTCCAATTCTTCATTTTAAGATTGTTACTGAGAGTGACAGAAAAAATAGCAAGTGAATAAATATTTCTACATTTATTAATTTCTTAACATTTCTTTGGAGTCTTTTGTAGAAGCTTTGCTTAATGTTCAGTTACATGACTCATTGGCAGCTGTACCTATTGGTAGCTGTCCTAAAACCAGCCATCATCTTATACAGAACTTGTATAGATTTTTTCCATTGCTGCTGTCTATACCCTGATATTTCCATAGTTCAACAATCTCATCAGCTCTTGACCTTTATGTTGTCAAGCAGTGGTGGTAAACTTATCTAAACACTGGAAACATTTTAACTGAAAGAACCAGAAACACAAAGTCTGTCTCAGTCTCTATAAGCCTGAGAGCGTTCCTATAAACAAGGACAACCAAAGAACACGTTCATCATTCATAGTTTTGAAACCAGGTTATCTGTTTCAATTAATTGAGTTCAGTTTAGGTGGTTAACTGAAGAGTCACAAAGGCCTAGTATTTAAAAGACAAAATATAAGACTTACATAAATCATTGGAAATTCTTTTCTGGACCAGAACTGTGATGTGCTATTGTGTTAAACACCATTTAAATGCCAGCAGCTTCCCTTCTTATCACTTGTCACTTATCAACTGTTCCTAATACACAGAGAACAATAATGGGTGATTGTAGGCAACTATATCTAAAAGAATATGCAAAATTACAAATTAAGAAATATTTTGATATTTTTGTTGCTACAAATCTTAGTTGGAAGCAAAAAAAAGAAAAACCTGGAGAAAAAAAAAGAGCTGTGAAAGGTAATTTACATAATGTAAAATCACTACCATTGAAAATCTGATGTATTTTCAAGGGAGTTTCAGTAATTCCTCCTGTATCTCTAGTTTTCAGGAGCTTTTCCCTGGAAAGATTGCATCTTTCACTATATATCTATCTAGATATATATCTATATACCTATCTAGATATATATCTGTATATCTATCTATCTATCTATTTATCTATTTATATATATATATCTAGATAGATATCTAGATAGATAGATAGATAGATATAGATATAAATTAAGCTGTCAGTTGAATAAAAACAAAATATAGTCTCAATTACCATTTTTGAGTTTCATAGGATAGAAAAGCATTAATTTGTAATCTGTACACATATTTGCAATGTAAAAAATTTATTATTTATAAATTTTAAAATTTTTATTTGCTTCCTAAAACTTTTGCTCACACCCTATACCTGCTTACTTAAGGGGTGAAGAAAAAATAATCCAAACATCTGACTGATCTATGTATCTTAAACAAAGAACAGCATTACATATCTTAATATTTGAGCACTTAAGGGGTTAGGAAAAAGTGTCCAAGAAAGTAACAAAAAACCTATTCTATTTCTTCACTCAGTTTTGAAGCACCTGAGTGTAAAATGAAAGTTGTGGCTCTCTGTCTGAGAAAATGAAAATTATTACCTCCTTCTCACCAGAAGGAATAAAAAATATTTCTGAAGCAGAGGAATTAGGTTAGATATTTCTGCCTTCTTTAAGCATTTCCTGCTTCTCATCCAATCTTTCTCAAAAGTTCCTAAAAATTAAGATTCACATGAACATCATGGGTAACAGGATATTCCTTCAAGAATCAAGCAAGAGAAGCAGTGCCAAAATTCTTCATAATCAAGATTTAGTTATTATTTGATATTTTTATGTTTAGGACAAAGCATATTAAATAAAATCCGGTCTGGCAGATGTTCCTCTGCAGTAATGTGCCCCTTAACAAATAACTATGGCCAGATTCAGCCTGGCACTATAAGTTTTGAAGCTCTATGGAAAACATTGCATACACAACATGTCCATTTTTTGACAAGGGCAGAATACATACAGAAAATTTCTTCAGGCCATTCAGTGAGAACAACCCCTAACAATAAATTTTTCATATATGCTTAGTTTCATTTTGCTTCATGGAAGGGGAAATGTCCTCAGGTGAAAGAGTAGAAAGGGAATAATTTTCTTGGCAACTCCCTGCCATAAATCTCTCCAAGGTGATGCCTCTCCTGTAGGGATAATGAGGGTGCAATAGACAGAAAAAGCAATTACTTAGTTTGACATAAATCAACAATACAGAATATGAATACTGCTTTTAAGTTGTCTTATTTCAGAAGAGAAGGAGTACACTTTTGTTACTCTAATTCAAAGTGATAAAACTATTAGGATTTCTTGCTTCAAGTTTACAGTGGCACTATTATAGCATTTCTGACAAACACATAGCAGTATTTGCACTTAATTCCAACGGCCCAGATGTTCGCAGCTGTATTAATTGGATCACAGGTTTCTTTCCCTGCTAGTACCTTGATAACATTCACCCTTTTCAAAGGATTCAGACTCAGGGAAAGCTCTGCATTAGAGACTGCAGTCATCTCTATGCAACACCAAAACTTTAGTCTTTCTGCTTAGATTGGTACACAGAGTATTTACATTTTTATTCTTCCACTTTTCATTTGCTATTCATATTCATTGTATATTTATACCCATGTCTGGAAGAGTAGGAATTTCTCTTACAAGTTTAATTTTCCCTCTAGACTACAGATTTGTTTTTCGCTACTGGAACTTGCTGATGCAACTTAGCTGCAACTGCAGCCTGTCTTTCCTCCAAAGACACTGCAGCTTGCAGTTTATCAGCTTTGAACAGCATCAACCATCTGTTTTGCACCAGAATCTGCTGGTTTGTTATGAATTCAGTAAGAAAGGCAATCAGACTCTGCAAAGTATCAATTCAAATACAATTTATTAAAGATAACACTACACAGAAAGAGCAATCTCAAGTGTCTCAGATGCTGGGATTCTTAAGCTATGCAACATCAAATGTGTCTTTGATCTTTGATCAGGACACAGCACACAGTACAGCTTCTGTCTGTGGTAGAATATCCCACTTTAATAATTTGCAAAAATGGAATTTTTTTCCACTGCCAAACACTAATAATTTTCACACTGAACTTCTTTCTGAACATTTAGATGATCTAAAAAACCAGATTGCACAGGTGTCATAATTGTATCAACTGGACACTACAGTTCAGTGTCTTTTCACAGGCTGCAGCTTTGACCTCTGCTGCCCCAGTCATTTGGACAGAGCTATCACTGGGGAATCCAGGTGTCAGTGGAGATCCTCATCATCAGCCTGTGCTGGTGACACAGAGCACTGGAGCTGCACTAGGACTGGTGCCATGAAGTGCTCCAACATCCCCATCAAGGCTGATTGCATTCCTGGTACATATGCTGGAGATCCACTGGCTCAATGCACAGTTCAGGCCAAGTGTTTATAGGTCAGTAGCAACTGCGTGGCACCATGGCATGGGATTGGGCAGTTTGGGGCTCACAAGGAATGGTATTGCATTATGTGGTGTGGAGAGGCATGAGAGGCTGCAGGGTGGGCCCAGAAGCTGCTCCCCTCTTACCCATGTCCTGTGGGTTTTACAGAGCACTAGAAGTGCTGCAGAAGCACAGCAAAAACCTGTAAACAGGAGCAGAGTTGAGAGTGGCCCTGGCACCCAGCACCCCACAAATGGCCAACACCTGATGGCAGCAACAACTCAAGACTGTGCCATGGGCTGTTGTCTCTTGACAGCATCTCTCCAGGCAGGCGCAGAAGTGCACGAGCCCACACTGACCTCAGAGAGGCATTGAATGCTGAGAGAGAACACCAGATCCAACCCCAATCTCTCACCCTATGCCCTGTCTGTGCCCATGCAGGGCAGTGCTGTCCAATAGCTGAGGAGCCAGCTGTCCACAGGTCCTGACACAGGGGCCAGGGTCTCTTCCCTCTTCTCTGGATGGTGAATATGGAGGCTTCAAGAAAGGAGTCCCTGTCTGTACTGGCCTACCTGCATAGCTATCCCTTGGAGCCTTGAGGACCAATGTGTCATGTCACAGCTCCATTTCCACAGACTCCTCCTTCTGGCCCCATGCCATCATTGACCTGACCATTCTCAACTACATGGAACAATATCACTTCTGCAAGGTTGGCCTGAGGACAGTAAGGAAGCCAGGGATGGTCTTTCACCAGGATCCCCACTAGAGCTACTGTCAGGAACAGATCCAAAGCATGGACGCTTGCTGCAAACATCAAGGACAGGGCACAGATCCCTACAATGTGGAGGAGCACCCCAGCAGCCTCCCAGACATGGCTGCAGACAATGATGTGCTCCCCTGGAGATTATCCACACCCTCCCACAGACCCAGGTGCCGTCTGAGTGGAACTGAGAGCCACTGCAGGAGGAGCAGGTCCAGTGGAGAGTGGAACTGGGGGCCTGTGGAGGTGTCCGTGCAAAGGTGCAGCTCCTGAGGTTCCTGAGGGACAGTGTCCCCTCAGAGCTGCTGCAGGTGGATGTGGACTAGGCTGCAGATAGGGGCATGACCCCACCATGTAAGCCCTTCTGTAAGCCCCTGTGCTGGCAGAGCTGGACCCAGAAGATGATTAATAGAACCTGAATTTCATTAATTCTGAGCATCCAGTGAATGTGGGGTCAGGAACCTCCTAGGTTACCCAAATCCTATTCAAAATGTGAAAATATAATTATGTGAAAAATTACTTATTTTCTTTGGCCCTAATGTTAAGATTCTTCGATCCATCCCACAGATAGGGGTGCAATACCCTCAGCGCCTGACCCCAGTGGGGACTGAGCACTGCTAAAACCCACCAGACTAGGGGCTTGGGGTATCTGGTACTCCAGTGAGTGTGCTGGCATCTGGAGAGTTAGATGGGCTGGAGAACTGGGGGTGGGTACCACCATGAGCAGGACATCAGTTCAGGGCAGTGCTGGTTTAATGGTTGGATTTGGAGGGTATGAGTCTCCTTGAAGGCATAATTCCAAGTATAAATTCTCAGTAGTGGTAACTGGAGCTGAGGACATGGGAATGTGAGTGTATGAGAACAACATGACTCAAAAATCTGCACTTGCAGCCCAGAAAGCCAACCACATCCTGGGCTGCATGCAAAGCTCAGGGGAGGTGGTGCTTCCCCTCTGCACTCCTCTCCTAAGACTCCCACTGGAGTACTGCATTCAGATTAGGCTTTTTGAAATAAAATCCTGAATTCACAAAATATATCACCTTATCCAGTGCAGATGCTTGGAGTTCTGTTCCTTTACACTGTGAGTTTAGCTAATCTCAGGTACAGTGAAAGTCAATAGCATTTTTTCATTTGTCTTCACCAGGCACTCAGCTTGCCTTTGCAATTATATATAAATCCAACAGGACCACTACATATCTGGGAGATGAAAAATTATCACGGCATGAGTGTTTAGAAGGGTCTACTTCTGAAGAACTAAGAAAACTCAGAATGTATGTGAGAGAGAGGAGAAATCATTGACTAAAGGGATGAGTTCATCTCCATTGTTACTGATGAAAACCTAACAGAGAGTGACTAATTCTGTTTTTTACTAACATGATTCATAACTCCTTTTATCATTTGCATAGAAATAAGTGGTGATTAGGATCTTGTTCAAGATCTATATTAGGAAATTAACAGCTTTGGCAATTATCCTGTTACAAATTTCTTACTTTTCTAAAAGCACTCTCATGAGATGGCAACAGATTCCTTTCAATATGAGAGTCTTTACCAATGGCATGTCAGTCTGGAGGTATTAGTAATGTCTTCTGTTTAATGGTGTATCAATGTTTCCTTCTTAAACAATCGTATTGTAGCAGTCAAAGAAGAGTTATGCTACTTAGCTGCTGAGGCAATTTTCTTACATGACACCTGTTAAAATTACCCTCTAAATGTTCCCTTCTGATAAACACACACAAAGAAATAGTTCAATTCCCTGTCCATACAAAGTCTCTTCTGTTGAAAGAAGGCTAGGTAAGATATGAGTAATGATCTCTTTAAGATCCCACTGGTTGGTAGCACAATTTTCTGCTCTAACATCCAGCTCACTCATCACAGAGTCATAGAATGGCTCGGCCCAGAAAGGACCTTCAAGACCATCTAGTTCCAACCCCCTGCCACGGACAGGGATGTCACCCTGTCACTAGACCAAGTTGCTCAGAGGCCCATCCAAACTGGCCTTGAGAACCTCCAGGAATGGGGCATCCACTTCTCTGGGAAACCCATTACAGTGCCTCACCACCCACTGAGTACAGAATTTCTTTCTGACAACTAGCCTAATCTGTCCTCTTTTAGTTTAAAACTGTCTCCCCTTGTCCTGTCAGTACCTGTCAATGTAAAAAGCTACTGTTCCTTTTTTATAAGCCCCATTTAGGTACTGGAAGGTCTCAATAAAGTCACCCCACAGCCTTCTCTTTCCTAGGCTGAACTACCCCATCGCTCTCATCCTGTCTTCATAGGAGAGATCCATCTCACCATCTGCTTATCCAGCCCATACCCCAACAACTTCTCTATGAAGATTGGATACTGTGGTTTTGTTTTTAAAATAAGGATAATACACTGTTTTTCTTGTAGCCCATTAATGGCCTTGAACATCTAAAAGGACAGAGGCAATTAACTGGCACTGACTTTACCCTTTGTTGTTAACATATTGTATGCTGTGTAAATCATCTCCTATATGGCAAAGGGTTTGTATTTTCTGTAATTATTCTTGTATTTTTCAATTGCTGTACACCAGACAGTCACAAGCCAGAAAGTGCATCATGATGCAATGGGATGCCGACTGTGAGTAATCTATTGCTGTACATGCTTTTCAATAAAACAGATGCATTTGTTTGTACTTTTAACTTCTAGGAGCAAAAACAGATGCTGAAATTAATATTAGTAGACTAAAAAAAGACAAGAAAATATTGCAATATTGTTTACTACTCAGATTAGTTCATATCAGACTATATTAGTTCTGTTATTGAATGAAATTCTCAAATGAAGCCATAATGCTTCATTAAAGAACAATAAGAGTTAAAAGTGAAGTTCTCTGTTTCTCTGTCACGCTGCTCTACCTTTTCCCTTTTTAATGTGAATCAGCTTGTCTAATGAACTAAAATGATTCAATAACCCAACCTTTTTCTTCACCAAAGTGTATCTTTTCTCTATACTCTATAAACAGATCTTGAAAAATATACCAATTATCCTAAGACCTGCTTCTGCTCTTCTCAGCCCCTCTGGGATTGCATTTGACGTCTTACACATAACGAAAGAGGAAAGAAATGCTGTCATGAAAGAAGTTTATTGGAGAGTACTCCTGCATCTACCATTTCTGTAGGCTAGAAGATGCTAGTCTCTACTGCTACAAATTGAATTGCAGAAGGCATGTGTCCCAGCACTTTGCAGAAAAAAAAAATAAAGTAGAGGTAACTGAAGAAAATGTATCTTCAATACAAAGAGTGTATAATAGGCCATCTAAGTCTCTCCTTTTGCCTTTTATAAGTACCTTAAATACTTTAGGATCCCTTTTTGTTTTGCTTATTTACTGAGGGTGTTGCTTTTGGTAGTGGTGCATTTGCTGACAATCAGCTTCAGACACACAGTATTAAATCTAATAAGCAGAAAGTTTTAGAGATCTGTCAATATGGCAAGTGCCAACTGCAGTTTTCTTAACTCTTCCTTTAGCTCAGCTGAAGTTCTTTCCTCTATCAATTCCTTGCCCCAACTCACATTTGCATAGAAACTTTTCAATTATTTTGTCATCACTCCACATTTGGAGGAAAAGTACAGACCAAATGAGGATTAATGTTACCCCAAAAAATTTTGTCTTGGTATCCTGTGAAAGCAAAGATTTGTGCTCCTTCTCACCCCCTTTTTAAATGATGGAAGTTCTAAAACTGAAGTGTTTATTAGATTAAAATTTAAGCTCCCTAACTCTATGTGTGCATTGCACAATCACCTCAAGTGCTCCCCAACAATATTTTAAGCAGAAATTTATAACAAAAGCTTTCTTTAACCAAACAATCTGTCACGAAGAAGAGTTTAATATGTACTATATTGGAAGTGAGTAGGACAGAGAGTCAGCTCCATTAGGACTCTTTTAAAGCAGAAAGGGATACTAGTTAAAGCAGGAAGCCATAAGCAGTAAGACACAGGCACAATCTGACTCACACTATGAGGAAAGTAGTAATGAAATTGATAAGGGGCGGCTGGCACATGGGAATGTTCATTTCAGCAGGATTATGTGATAAAATACCTTGTGAAAGGGGACGTCAAGGAAAAGGGAGAAGCCATTAAGAAAACATACAGAGTGACAAGTAAACATAGTGGAAGCAGAGTCAAAACAATGCCCAGCAGTGGAAGCAGTGGCCAAGATGGGCTGCCAAGGAACTGCAGCAACAGGGGCTTTGCAGCTGGAAGTAGTGAAAACCAGGAGTTGGAAGGCTAGTGCAACTGTGCAAACTGATGGAGAACTGTGCAGGAGAAGGGGACTGGGAAGAAATAAAGGGAAGGTAGGCAAAAACATTATAAAATGGGCTAGTCAAACGTAAAATGGGACAGTCATTTAGGTTTCCTGACTAACACCTGCATGTGATCACTGGATAAGGAATCTTCTTAAATTATTTTTTAACTACATCTCTGCACAATCTCACTTATCTTGTGTGTGTTAGTGCTACAAGGACTAACAGCCTCTTGTCAGACTATGTGAATGAGTAGCTTGGTGTCAGCAGCTGGAGCAGGACCACAGTACAGTAGTGCATGAGTTTGGTGCCAGCTGCTGGAAGGGGCTGAGTGTCTATACATCTCCCCAAGTGGTGTGTGTCTGCATCCTCTGTCTGTATCATCTGATTGCAATCCATAAACAGGACAGCCCTTAACACAGTGTCTGTTGTCAAATGCTTTATTCATTCTTCCCAGGACATCAGAACCTCAGTATTTAGTTAATATTGGAATGGTTCACGCTAGTAAAATCTTCTTCCAGATAAGCGTGAATTATTGAGTGCTCCCTTGCTTACCATCATATTTATAATTCTCTAAGCATGCTGAAGTTTGTATGAAGAACACCATTTGATTGTATTTGAGGTGAGAGAATTATTTTACAAATTTTTTTAGTGCTATTTTAATATAACATGGGAAGAAATTTCAGGTGGATTGAGTGAGGACAGACATAACCTTTTTTATTACGCTTCACCTTTATGAACTAGAAGTCCAGGCAAATATAATTACCTTCATGGATTACTGTAGTGAGTTTTCTTTGCATTAAAGATTTCTATTATACATTGGTGCCAAATCAAACAGCTGTGTTTGCCAACTATAATTCACACTTGACTTCTTAATTTCTGGTAGCTACACAAATAACTGATTTTTGGTCTGTAAAAGAAATAGGACTTCTTTTGAGCTCAGCAGTATGGTTCAAAAACAATCTGGCAATACTAAATTTACATATAATATGAAATTAATTTCTAGGAATATCATTAAGATAACAGATGCTTCATAGAACCAAATTTTAAACCTGAGACAGTAGCCTGAAATCAAGGAAATGTCTTTTTTAAATCTAACCTAATGCTTTACTCCAAATTCTAAGAATAGATATATCAGTAACAATATCATTCTTTAGGTTTGTGTGAAAAAACTTTCCATCTTAATGGTTTTCCACAGCAACATTTGGATTTGCAAAGCATATAAAAAATTGGGAAGTATTACTTCACCCTCATATAAAAGATGTATCTAAGACTATATTGTTCCTTCTCCTTGAGCCTCTGTTAATCTGCAGTTCTTCCTAAATCCATAGAACAGAATATATTTACTTGGGCTTTGCTGGGAGTGAAAAATACCAGACCCTGCTGACTCTAATTTTAATTTCACTTAACCCAGGAGCGGGGTACTTGTCTTAAGTTCTTATCACAGACATAAATCCTTGTGTTGCTTTTAACTTAAAAAATAGATGGTGAGGAGAGATTAGCTATATTAGTACTTGTGCTGCCCTTTAGAGGACAAAATATTTTAATTTTCAAATGAAGTTTTATTTGTTGGAGTTTTGGCTTAAGCCAATGAATGAGTTCCTTTTCATTTGTTCGTTTGCTTTGCAGATGAAAACTAGTCTCTTTAGCTTTTATACTAATAGAGTTAATTTTCTGTTTGGGAACTTTATGTGTACTATTGAAAATATTATTCTATCTACAAGTACTTTTTTTTTAACCACAGGAATTTTTCTAAAAGGAGACTGTATTATGAACCGAATTGGGTTGTGAAACCAATCTTTTTTTTTCATGCCCATATATACATATATATCCCCATACACAGGTGTAAAAAGGTATACATTTAAAAATTAGTAATATACCTGCTATGTGTATAATAGGAATATATGCATATTTTTACATATATTTTATATAACCATTGTGAATACTCCTGAGTTAGAAATACTGATAAAAAAGCCACGCTGTTTCAGGATATGCTTGTAAAAAATTTAGTAGATATTTTATTTCAACACTAACAAAGAGAGCTCTTTTCTGCCCATTTCATCTTATTGCCAAAACTGCCTACAAACAGGAAACAAGGATACCCATTATTTTTCTATACTGTTAACAGCAGTGCAACACATGCATGCTGGCTATCACAAATGAAAACCATTCTGTATAAAAATGTGAAAGTCAACTAAAATAATTTCAGACAAGGTAAAAATATTATCTTATCAAAGGAAACAAACTATCTATTCAGAAAATTAGAATCATTTGGTATTTTTGATGGCCTTGAATATTTTTCTTTTCCTTCAGACTGTAGAACAGTATGGAATGACCAGAGCTGGAAAGCAATTGTTTTGTTTCTCTCTTCATATATAAGCTTTTTTTAATAGGGAGCTTCATATTTTATGACCCTTTTAGGCTTACAGCTTTATGCTGACTCATGGAGTCTTTGTTGTTATGTTCAGCTGGAGATTAAATTTCCTGTTTGTAATGATTAAAAAGTAAACTCCTAAAAAGAATTTGAAATCTTTCAGAGGCAGTTCCATTTCTCAATTTGTACACTCTTTCCTGGTTTTTAAATAGAATCTGTTGACTTGTACATGAGTCTGAATATGGATTTTAAAAATAATAGTAACCAATTTTTTTTATCCATTTTTTGTAGATTTATCATGAACAAATCCCTATACTTCTTAACGCTTCTGTAAAAACACCCATCCTCCCAAAATGCAAAGCAACATGGAAAGTTATGTGTGAAGCCTCCTGAATTGAACTTGGCAGAGTAAAAACCTAGGGTTATATATGCTAATTGCAATTAATTACTGTGACAGTGTTCACAGGGGTTCTTGGATGAGGTAAGACAAGAAGATCTGACTCCATGTTTCAGAAGGCTTGATTTATTATTTTATGATATATATTACATTAAAACTATACTAAAAGAATAGAAGAAAGGATCTCATTAGAAGCCTAGCTAAGAATAGAATAGGCAGGAATGATTACAAAAGTTTGTGGCTCGACTCTCTGTCTGAGCCAGCTAGGCTGTGACTGGCCATTAATTACAAACATCCAACATGGCCCATTCCGTGAGCGATTCCACCTGTTGCATTCCACAGCAGCAGATAACCATTGTTAACATTTTGTTCCTGAGGCCTCTCAGCTTTTCAGGAAGAAAAATCCTAAGGAAAGGATCTTTCATAAAAGATGTCTGCGACAAATTACTATGATTTATAATAGCTTAAACTATTTAAAATATATCTTCAAGAACAATTCAGTGAATTCCAGGCTTAAAAAATTGCTAATTTTATTTTATATTCTTGCCTCTGCATTTTTATATTACTGATAGAAGAGAAAAAAAAAAAATACTACTTTCAGGTGTGAAAATTACTAACCCCAAACTAACATGCTATTCAGACAGAGAACCTCCACTCTTTTATGCTAATATTTTATTCCAATAGAGAAAAAAAAACCTCAAAAATTAAACCTGCATTCAGCCCAAGCCTTTGAAAAATGAAATTGTCATTTAAGAGTGCATCTAAAAAAATTCCATTGTAAATAAAAGAGAAGAAAATCTAGATTTAGGAGCAATTGGTAGATTAAAAATGCTTGATTAGTCCTGAGAAAATGAGACTCACGTTACTTCAAAATCAATTGAGATAGCCTGGATTGCTGTCCTATAAAAATAAAGAGCATGCCTTCTCTGCAGACTTCTATCCTGAGCCCACTTCTGTATCAGATAATTTGAATCAACTTTACATGTACGCACACGACTTCACTGTTGTCAGACATGGAAGAACTGTGAGGCTTCTGAACCAGCAGTGCCACCACATGAACAGAGGGAAGAAGCCAAGTGTTTGTTGTACTGCTGAAGCCACCAGATCATCAGTGTTCAAGCAGGATCTATCAATGAACCCCAAGTACATCCCTGTCACACCCTTAAATTGCATTGTAAAAACAACTTTGTAAACATTGTGAAAACCTCTTAGTGCCCCAGTTAGACACACAATAGCTTTTCTGTATACATGAGTAGTGTAGTACGGACTAGCTGACTTTCCCAGGAAAGTTCACTGCAAAAGCAAAGTGCATCATTCCTCGCAAAAATTTAAACCTCTGTTAGAATACTGTTTAATCATCGACTTTGCCAGTTTGAGATTTAATTTGGAAGCATGCCATATCAGGGAGCAGAGCTAAACTTAGATGGAAAAGTTGTTTCTTAACAAAATAAATAACATGGAAATCACATTTGAGTTAATAGTGAAAGTAAGTTAACAATACTAAGAGTAAATTAAATTTTAAAAAGGTAATGTTAACTGGAGACTACACAGAAAATAATTTCTGGTAATTTTCTAAATGTTTTTATCATGATGTGCCTTTAGAAATACTCATTTGGAATAATATTTGCATTTTGTGGCTGAAGTGGGAGGTGGGTTCATTAACAGTGCTGAGTAAGCAACTGTAAAGAACACAGAAGGAAAAAGTCATAACATTGACAGGACAGTTCATAGAGAAGTAACAAGACTTTATTGGAACATTGTAAATTTGAAATATCTAAAGTTGAAAGTTTACAAAGTTTACAGATGCATCACTAAATGAGAGGTTTTGTCAATATAATTTTCTTGCTATGTAAATTTCTCATTCTGAATTTTTAAATTACATTTCATTCTTGATTTCAGTCAACCAAACCCTTTTTATTTCAAGATATAAAATTTATTATTTTCATTAAAAGACATAACAAAATTAATACAAGAATTTACTTCCATGTGATTAGTGGATGAAAATATTTAATGTATTGTTTCTGAAAAAAAAACCCAAGACCCAAATAGAAGAGTGCAAATTTAAGGAAAAAAAGATTGTAAGAAGGAAAGTGAGATATAATAATTAAAAATAACTTAAACCTCAAATAAAAAAGGGCAAATTCAATAATCACACAAAGAGCCAAGTAACTTGCTTTAGAGGCAATATGTTCATGTGAGCCTGAAAAATGTAGTGTCACTGAGGAAAACGAGATAGTTTATCCCAGTTTGAAGATGTCATGCAACTTTGCAGCTACACAGTCACAATTCACTTACTTTATATGCAAGAGATTAAAGAAGCAGCAGAAGTGCTGCAAATTAGCATTCCCAGTAGTATGATAATAATATGCAATCTTTTAGTAATAATTTTGCAAAGAATATGTACAGCATATAAGAAATTCTTGTCTAGTGGATGCTTTATATGCATGGATACAAATGCATATAGTTGTGTTTCACTAAAAATTCACCAGCATAGTTGACTCTCTAGTAATCCTATCCTATAAATAAATGCAAATTTGGAACTGTGCTGCTTTTTTTTAAGAGGGCTATTGATATATTTTTCTATAATTTCAAATGTCAATCAAAAAGAAAATTTATCCTCAATTACACATGAAAACTAATGTTTCAGTTGGTAGATAGATCAAAGAACTAGTCTTTTAAGACTGCTTACATTTTAATAAAACAGATGTCAAAAGCCTAATGTATCATATATTTCATAAATGAAACTTTGAAAGTAACATCTCAAATTACCTCAAATTTTACTGTGACTAATTTGATATTTTTCTAAGGAAAGAAATATATTTTACCCTGTACTTTGGACACATGATTTAAGCACCTAACCCATTCTTTGCTTGAATGCAGATTGGTGTTTTGGTAGGGTACTTCTGCAATTTTTCTTTCCCAGGGTAAGAAAAAAAGAAAGTGCTTTAGGAAAACCAATATAAAACATACCACAGGGAAAGTATTTCCCTACGACTGCAGTCAGTAGTTATCAAGGTGATTAGCAATCACAATGTCCAATTGTTTGTAGGCATGAATGAAGGCATCACATGTGCTCAAAGGCAAAAAAGATACCACACCACTAATTAATGTGTGCCATTAATTATAAGCCAATTATAAGCTATGTGTGCCATTAATTATAAGCTAATAATATGCATGTTGTCTTGTTTGTACAGCTCAGACATTTCATACAAAGGAAGGTTTGAATGTAAAGCCAGTAATGGAGCTTAGGCTGCAGTGAGGGAAGCTGAGGAGGCCAGGCTGAATTCCAGGAAAGTTGATCTTTCATCTGTCTAGTCACTAGTTTTTGAGGCTCCCCAGCTTTAAAACCACTTTGACTATCTCAGCCCTACAGTGAACCCTTAGATGGGGCACAGCAAGGATGTGTTCACATCTGTGCCAAAGGATAATTGCTAAAGAAGAAAGAAACAAAAGAAAACCCAAATGAAACATACCAGTAGAAGCAGAAGAATGATGACTAATGAGACACCATGATAAAACATTTTCAGAGGTGGATTTTAAGAATGACTTTGAACTAGGAAGCAAAACAACTATTGTAAATGTTTAATATGAGCTGGGTAAAGGCAAACAAGGGAAGAATCATCACAAAGAATAAAGAATAAAGATACTTCAGCAAAACACAATCAAAGATTTCTGAACCACAATGCAATGCATCATATATGCAATGAGAAACAAAATACAGAGACATAATTGTACGCAGATATAGCCTCTTGCTCTAATGGAGAAAGCACTCTAGCTGTGGTGCTGATGGGTCAAGTAGGATACATTACAATGTCCCTAAATGTATTTTGCCACAACTTCTGAATTGTTTGGCTTAGTAACTAGGTAAAGTACATTGAGCTTTGTTGTTGAGGCCAAAGACACATACACCAAACACTATTTTAGGGGTTTTGTTTCATTTTGTTTCCAGTACAAACCTCCATATCTGCTCTGACAGCTAGGAAAGGAAAGGAGTCTGACAACAATTCACGAGTATGGGACTGATACTCAAGTGTAACTAAATATTATAACCAAGATTGCTAGGGTGTTCATCAGATTAGTTGTTATCATACTCTATAATATTACTTATATCAACACTTCCAAATAAAGTGAAATTCAGATTTTAAATAAATTTTTGAGCGGCTTCAGGACACCCTTTATGCTTTGTGTGCAATTTCTATTACCTGTATATTCCCTGCACCTATAGGAAATGTTCACCTACACTGTATTTCAGTAATTAGTGTATGCCAAAAACATTGTTTACTGAACATGAAGTACTGCCCCTTGCTTTTAAAAAATTATATATTACATAATTACTCAAAAACTGGTGATTTTCTTCCTTGTATCTTAGTTTTTGGCACTTAATCTTCTATTGGCAAATTGTCTAATCCCTGCCTTTCTTTAGTCTTCAAATTTATGTCCTGACCACCCTTGCAGTGTGGCGCAGTTTAAATTGCCATTTTCCATATGTTTTAAGTAGATAATTTGATTCTAATTTATCTTCTGCACTGATCTGCTACCCCAAGTCCCTGCACTGTTGTTCCTGGGGCTTTCATTTCCATTTATCTTTGCTAGCCTCATCACTGTTGACGCTTGTTTTCAGTGTTAGTCAGACCAGACGGTGTACCATCTTGAAGGATCCACCCTGTATGCCATCTACCTAATTAGAGAGGCTCAATTTCTAAGGCAACAGCTTGGAGTGTCTGAGGGATCTTCTGTTACAGATACCACCACAATTCATTATTCAGAGTGACATTAATTAATTGGTCTCTTCCCAGGATTTCCTCCACTTTGGCAAAGACATCACAGCATTTTATTTATATTAGCTCCCCCTCCTCTCCAGTCTATTATCAGCTTGACTTAGGAATCCTAAACTTTTATTATTCATATGACAGAAAATAATTTTCTTGCTTGCTTCTGAAGTGTCAGTCAATGCTTTGTCATGGGCTTGTGGCCCTTTAGTTGCTTAGCTGACTGGCTGCTTCCCCAAATCCACTCATCACTGTTCATAACATATCTGGAAAGCTTTGGGACCTTCCCCAGTGGAGCATTTACTCATTTTATGGTTGAATTATTTCCTTCTTGGAAAGGAGACAAAGAACTTGTGACATAAACAAGCTTCCTCATTCCTTTACCATGGAAGTGATGGTGAATGTCAGCCTAATCACTAAATCTTTTCAGTGCACTTCTTTTCAAGTGTTCATTTTCAAAACTGCTCCAGCAATCAATATTTGCTTCTTAATATTAAAAGTGCTGTGCAAAAATGGAATATGTAACTCCTACTTTAGAACAGTAGCAGAGAACATTCAGTGATTTAATGTAACAGTTTCTATGTAAAGGAAGCAGATATTAGCCTTCTCCACATCCAAGTGCTCCTCTTCCTTTTGCCACCTCAAAAACAAAAAAAAAAATTACATTAGAAACAAGAAATGTACCAAGAGTAAAAAAGAGGGAAAAAAGTGCAAATACATGTTGCAGCATAGAAATTTATGCTAATTAAAGGAGAAGTATTCAACTGAAGCATCTCAATTTGTAATGGCCAAACTTAATTAATAATTTTATTGAATATATTTAGACTTAATGTTAGATTTTTTTCTGTTCACTAGATAGTGCAACTTGCTGGCTAATTTTTAAAGCAAGCTTTGAAAAATCATGCCTTGCATCATGATCCAGCTGCAGGGTTACTATGAGAGACACAGAAATACATTATTTCAGTAGGAAGTAGAAAAATATAGGATATATCGGTGGTCATGGTGTCTGTAATCTGAGTTCTGCTTCTGATGCAATGCTTATGGTGTGGGTTTTTCACCCTCATAATTGATAGTGTAGATGCCATGGGCAACCAAGGTAGCCACACATGCAAACATCAGGACACAATTTTAGGCCTTTATCCAAAAGTGTGCAATTACTGACTGACTAGGCAATGATGTGAGCGTTTAGAAAGTAGTTTTAGAAAGTAATATTATTTCCAAAATGCAAAAATTATTATTTGATTTGATTTGTTTTATATTAACCTGGCCATTTAATTTATACTCTATGAAGTTATATGACAGTGGAACCGACAGCATTTATGTACATCCACAATCAGTTTCACAGTAAGATACATTTTGTTATAGTGGTTTTGGTTTGCCATTTAGAGATTTTACTAATTTTTACATTGGTAAAATCTCTAAATGGCAAATTTGCCAATGCACCAACTAGTCTGGTGGGTTCAGTGCTGGCCAGTCACCAGTGTACTCACTTCCTGCTGTGAGACAGGACTAGGAGAAAGGCAAAGCAGGCTCAAAACCTTAAAAGGCTATAAAGAAAAATTTATTAACAGTAACTAAAAGAAAAAAAAAACTAGTAAGAATCAAAACAAACCATTCAGAACACCTCTCCTCTCCCCACAACCTTTTCTTTTCCACTGACAACTTAAAGAAACAAAACCTAAAATTTCCAGTCAGTTTACCACCTCTAAAATAGTCTTTCTTCACTTAGGGAGGAGTGAACAAGTCCCTCTTGTTAATGTTATGGAGACTTCTTCACAGAAGAATTAACAGTTCTCTCGTGGTTCTCAATTTCCTCACGAATAACAGCCACGCAGGGAAACCTGCAATCATGAAGTCCCTCCCATTTTCCACAAGCCTTCCCACAGCTTGCTTGTGGGCCATGTTGATTTGTGGGGTATTGTTTTAAAGATGAGCTGTTCAAAGACAAAATTTTTCATTATCTATCTCTAAAATCATCTTCATCCCTGAGAACAGAGATCTTTTTCTTCTCTCCCTGGGGGCAGAGGGTCTCATCACTTTTTTCTCTTTCTCTGTTCTAACTTCTGATGGGATCACAGCTACTTTAACATCTGCTTACTTTAGCATGGAGGCCTTTGCTGTATATCAGTTTGAACCCTTTATCTCCCCACAGTTTCATGTATTACAGGGAAAAAGGTGTCTTTTCTCCATAGCTTATAAAGTGATTTAAGCCCCAAGATCAAGGCATCTCCACATCCCTCCCATCTGGGACTTCTTCACTGACCATTTTGTCTTCATGTTGTGCCTTTACATGCTTACATCATGCTCCTTTCTCTCATTTGAGGGAGGACTGAAGCACTGTAAGCGTAGGGCCTGCCAATGTTCACCTGACCCGCCAGTAACTTGTGGTGGGAGCTGCGACGGGGCTGTGTCTGGATCAGCTGCCTGGCTGGTCTTTGCTTTCTCCGTGTTCAATTCCAGCCTCAGGGCATTCTGCCCGGGCAGCCGGGGCCTCTGGTCTCAGCCGCGCTGGGCGGAGGGGGCCTGGCGGCAAAACTTCCACAGCCAGCCCCGCTCCGGCCAGGGCTCCGCAGCCCCCTCTCCCTCCCGCCCGGCCGCTGCTGGGACCCAGCCCGGCCTGAACAGCGCCGAGGGGGCCAGCAGGATTCCCGGGGAAGGGGGCCCAGCTGCCCTGGCACGCCCACCCGGCCCGGCCTGGCCGAGACACGGGCCAGGCTGACCGGAAGAGAAAAAGAAAGTTCCTGGGTTTCTTTCATCTTTAACATGTGTTTTTCACAGAGGCGTGTCCAGCTTAGAAGTGGCTGGGAGCTTTGCATCGCTTCCCTAAATGTCTCCCATGACAGTTGTATACCAGCAATAAAACTCTCCCAAATTGGCTTTTATGTGTTAAATTCTCTACCAAACAAATTTTGCTTAAATACTTTAGCATATATTTATTTTCAATTAATGCTTAAAAAGTAAAATTTATGTTAATTTTATTTTTTTCTTATTTCCTCAACTGGAATAACGTAAGAACTGTAAAGTGGCAATTCCCCTCGCCCTGTCCTTTCTTTCTCCATAATTATTTGTGACTTTGAAAAGGCCATCACTATTAATATTATCAAAAACAAAATACTAATTGTCATTTCTAATATTGCTATCAAGCTAATAAGTACTGTTTATAATTATTAATAACCTTTCACACACATTTTTTAAAAAAATCATTAAGTATTTTGATGTGTACCATAGGCAGAAAAAATAGTCATGGTATTTTAATTTAAATAAATTGGGAAATGGGAAGTTCAGATTTAAACATGAAAATATTCATTTTTTGAAGGCGTATTGCATGGTGTAGGTGTTCAATATATAATAAACCTGATTAATAGGAAACTTTGAGGGCAGAGTTTCCTTGCTGACCTTTAAAATGCATGGAGGCTATTTAAATGCATGGAAACATCTCCTGTGAGTTGATGCATATAACAGAGATTCTCCTCAGCATCCAGGGCACTTGATCAGACCTCTAAATGCAGTTCCTTTTCAAGGTGCAAAAATAAGAATTTTTTTTCACACAGACAGATTTCTCAAAAGGTGAGAAAGTTCTCCCCTGTTTCCCCTGAGTGGCTCAAGCACCAGGCTGCAGGCTTCTCTGGCTGAAAACACTCACCCTCCCCTTATTGAATTATATCACTATGCAGAGCATACTGTGAAAAAGAGTGAAAAGAGGAAGACTAGTCTTGCTCTTGAGAAGGTTGAATCTTTGGTACCAAGTCCTGCATATGCTTTGGTCATCATCCCTAATGATTGGTTTTTACCTGTGCTCTTCTATTACTTACAGTCTTTTCCTCCTAATTTATTTACTTCATACTTAC
Organism: Ammospiza nelsoni; assembly: GCF_027579445.1. Taxonomy (NCBI): domain Eukaryota; kingdom Metazoa; phylum Chordata; class Aves; order Passeriformes; family Passerellidae; genus Ammospiza; species Ammospiza nelsoni. Next base: position 29,547,114 of record NC_080669.1, on the reverse strand, counting down.
ATACAAACGACTGCAAAATCTAGCATATTATGGTGAAATTCATGTAAGTCATAAAAGTCATAAATATCTAAATTTTATACAACTGCATAAGCAAGACATTTTTCCTAAGTACTGAGTTATCAATGCATGAGTATAGAGGAGCATTAGGGCACATTAAGAATTTGGTAGATGATAAAAAACACTAATTAAATAAGCTGTAGTAAAAACATAAAGGTCTGTTTCAAAAGACTAAACTCTGAAAAGACTAAACTAAGATCTGAAATGGATCCAGATATGAAAAAATATAACAAAATTCTCAAGGAAAACATTAGAATAAAATTCTATTAAATACTGATTAGCAAAATTAGGAAATCTATGCACATATTTTAAACATCCCTTTTTAATATATCCCTTGGACTTAATACACCACTTGGATGTTAATACATCTCTTGGACTAAAGTGAAGTGACGCTAAATGATCAGTGGCATATATGTGGCAGGTTTATTTTAGAACAATTTTGTTGCAATGGAAAGGAGGAATGTAGCCATTTTGTTTATTATCTAAGTTATGTACAATATAAAAGCATAAAGATATCACTTAAGAAAATAGTGATAATAGGGAAAGAAAAAGAAAGCACAACAGTAGATAACGGAGAAGAAAGGTATTACCACTGATGAATCCAGAAACAAGGCTTGATTGTCGAAATTTAGGTGTGCATTTGCCAAAATTATGGTTGCTTGATTTGTGGGACATTGGGGGAAGCACACATAACACAATGAGTTCAGGTGGGAATGCCCAGGTGCCTCTTCAGTGGCAGGGAGCATCACACTGTCTGTGGCAACACTGTGGATCATGTGCAATAGTCTGGGGGCCCTTCAGCATGTCTTTCATGGTCTATAACACCTTCTAAGACACGACTGCTGTTTCCTCCATCAGTGTAGTTGAGCCAGTTACACCTAATTGGAAGGGACAGGTACTGGAATTGGACTGGAATAATAAAAGATGGAGTAAAAACAGGATCAAGAGCAAAAGAGTGAAAAGCACAGAATAAGCTATTAGCCAGATGCTAAGACTATCTGATGCCTTAAAAGTAATCTTCACCTTTTTTTCAATGTACGAGAAGAACTATCAGGAGAATACAGAAAATTAAAGGAAGGTTTCAAGACAACTCTAATGCAACTAAAAACAACACTGATAAACGACTATAAGAACAGACTCAATCTGCAGTTCAGAAGTGGCTATCAGTCTAATCATCTGGTGTTATCTTCTCCATACTTTACATGTCTGCTCACACTTAAACACAATTAGCCAAATGCTCACTTTGGAACATTTGAGATCTCAAAGAAACTTGTTTAGCAACTAGACTATAGAGAGCAGTTAAGTGTTTCATATATTCAGCACTGAAAATGTACAAAATTCTTGTTTTCTGTCGCTGTTACAACCTTCAGTGTTTTTCACAGTTATACTGCAAATATGCCTCATGGATCAGAGCACTCTAACCACCATATACTGTTGATGATTACTGCAGATTTTCTGCCACATAGTAAAGCATTATGATATGGTGAAAACAAGCATTCACAACCTTAACTAGATATGACAAGGAAAAAGGAGTCACTCCTTACTGTAGTATTGCATTATCTCTTGGTATAGCTCTGTAATTTACAGTCATTTAGAAACAGCACAAATGAAAGGTTGCTAATCAGATCTGAAAAGAGAGCAATCTCTAAGTCTAAATTTAAAGTCTTCTGAAGATTATTTGCTGCTGACAGATAAATAGTACATCCATACTCTCAGGCCTAGAGGAGACATGACTGAGGCATATGAGCAAACAGGTAAGATAGCTTTGAAACATTTTTGGAACTTCTATGTCACCAAACTTCTCTGGATAATAGCATGGTTTATGGTTACTTGAGGTAGCACTAGGTTGATTGCATACATGACTACACAATTTACAGTACATAGCACAGAGTATGAGTTGGAGTCACTAAGTATATAGCTGCATAACCTTGTATAGCCACATAACCTACACTTACTCTCAAGTTCCAATTTAATTTATGGAAATAATTAAAAAAAATCAAAACAAAACAAAAATGAAGAATGTGTCTTGCACAGACTGTATAATTTGTTGCCACAGCAATGGTGCTTTAATGGTTTAGTATTAGTATAATTGCATTGGCAGAATTAAATATAAAAAAGCCTATATAGATCAACTAAGCCATTGCATTAAATTTTTTCAGCTGGACAAAAGTTTGTATGTCACTTCTACTCTTCAAGAAATCCTCAAACAGTTAATTTTCGAAACACTTACAAAGTTTAAAAATAGCTGAGACTGGTCATGTTCACCAAGAATTTCACTCTTGTATTGAAAGCTTCCTTTTATGTCCAAACACAATTTATTTGAACTACCTTTCATTAACATCTTTTTAAATTAAACTCTAATTGCTTTGGTACTTCAAAGTTATATCCCTGACCTAAAATTAATTCATTGTTTATATTCGTAAAGCTCATTGAAAGCCTGGGAGGCCTCATGATCTGTTCTCACTGTCTGATCAGAACCACTGAATTACCCACATACACAGAATTCTTACTAATGTATTACCTGATATATCATTTATTATTACTGAACACTTATGACACTACAATAAATAATAAAGTTTGATTTATAGTGTCCTATGAGTAACCTTCTCTTCCAAAAATTAATGTGTTCTTAATAAGACCTTTTCTAAAAAACTGTTTTTGTAGGTCCTATCCATTTGTACCAATATTCCAGACAAACAGGAAAATGGAAGAAAACAAACAAACAAACATTTTTAAAAACCCAACAAAATACAAACCAAACCAACTAAACAAACAAATAAATCCCCAAACCTCAAACAAACAAACAAACAAACAAACAAACCTCCATCAACCAACCAAAAAAATAACAAAACACTGCAGTAAGAAAGGCAGTATGTCTGTTAGGAAACTGTGTATGTAAAGCAGCTTGCCTACATTTTCTTTTCTTCTAAGCATAAAACTGGAAGTTCTCCTGTTCACTGAAAAAATGGGATCCAAAAATTTTACCAAAAATGTCAGCCAGCAACCCAGAATGATCTAGAATAAAGGCCAGTGGCAGAATTCACGTCACTTCAAAAGCCTGGATGACTAAACCTATGAGCTTAGTTAGAAGAGGAGAATCCAGTTTAAGCAATAGCAAAGCAGCATTCAGAACTCAAAACTGTGTCAATTCAAATAAAAGAAAGGGGTAAAATTTAAGGAGCTAATAAGTGTGTTTATTTGCTCTCATGTTTAAGATAGTTAAGATACAAACTTCCATGATGAGGAGATATACATAAAAATCAGAGATTCCACAACAGTCTACCCTAAAATCTTGGAAGATTATGGCTTCTAATACAGGGATTAATTTTCTTATTCTTGTAAATTTCATACATGATTTCTTGGGCAGATGACTGAAAGATGCATAGAATTGACATTTTCCAAAAATGTGATCTGAAATACCCTTATATTGCACTGTATAACATAAGACTCTTATATTCACCCATTGTATAAAATATAAATTCAAAATACTTATTCAGAATATTTTTCATATTGGTAACATTTCCCATTTGTAAAGCTTTATGGTCAAACATTAACAAAGACTTTCAAAATCAATGTGAATCGTATCCTAAACTTTGTGATTTGAAAACACTGCCTGACAGAATAACACCTCAAGTTGTGTGTGAATGTGTTTAGAATTGTAGGACCTCTCAATTTTCTAATACCAAAATCTAATCAAATAAAGCTCATCAATTCTTAATAGTAACCAAAGAAACAAGACCACATGGTGTTAATACTCTCTAGAAAATGGAAAGAAAAATGTAACCGCGTCCATATTCAGAAATACAGTTATTGCAGAAGCATTCTCCAGTCTGTGAGTCCTGTGTCCTCTGTCCAAGTACATGAATGTCAACCTGTAAGGATTGGCATTCACACACTTGATGAACATAGTGTGTAAAAATATCAAAGCAGTCTATAAAGCATGATAGAGAAACAAGAAGGAAACCATCTTACCCTGCATAAGTTTTCACAGGAGGAAGCTTCTAAGGTTTAAAATAAAAGAAAAGGTAGCATGAAGAATTTGAGTATAATATCTCCATTACAAGAAGACATCATTTTAAGTACTTGTTAGCAATAGTAGCGTTGCCAAGGAAAACACTTTATTATACCACTTTCTCAACACCATGCCATTATCAACTAAGGCTTTAGAGACAACATATTTCATGCCATGATGAACATTTCTTTATGCAGAATATTTCACTCAACCTGATTCCAAGGCAGACACAGATACTACAAAGAATGGAAAAGTAAAAAAGGAAAAAATGCAATCTCAAAAGAGGAATAATTCTGCAGTCTTGGGTAATGAACACTGGGCTCACTAGATGCCCTGCTGGTGACTTTAGTGTCCAAGATGTTACTTCTCCATTGAGGCCTGAGCAGACTTTGAGCTGGTTGTTAGGAATGACACAAACTGACAATGGTAGCAGAAAAAACACAGAAACTTCCAGGTGTTCCAACACTGCTTCCAAGACTACCTGACAAAGAATTTAGCTTAAAGATCTGAGGTACTAGCTATTGTATTAATTTGTTTGAAGATGTATCTCGCACATTTCTAAAATTGTAAGGTTTTTCCCAAATTCATTTGCCAATAGGATTTAAAAATGCTTCTAACACACCTAATCTAGTTGAGTGGAGAACTGTATACTAGAAGAGTGAACCCTCAAGTTAGTCTGGAAATGTACACCCAATATCAGTCTCCAACTCTCTCTCTGTGAGCAAGATTGGGCTGTATCATGTTGTTGGAGAATTTTGCTCAGACATGGCTTAAAGAAAGAGGCCATGAAAATATACAGCTGATGGAAAAGTAAAAGGCAGCTGTAAAGCAGCATTTCTCAAGCCTGTTTCTGTAAATAATTAGGTTCTCAGGCACATTTTATAAACAGCAGGATTCTCAGACAGTCTTCTCATAACAGGTAAACATTCTGTCCTTGGGAACAGACATGGAGGTTGAGAACCCTTCATATCAGGGTGAGAACAAAAATCTTGGTTTCAATAAACAAACCACAAGTATTGAAAACAAAGGGAGGGGTTAATGTTTGCTCGGTAGCCTATCGTGAGCTCGAGTTTTGCAATATGTATGATCTTAATTAACATGGTTATAAAAACATGCCTTTGGATCAATAAATTCGGAGTCAATGCTGATCAACAAAGATGGGTCATCTCCCTTCGCTTTCAGCATCACATAACCAGTTTCTGGGGAAAAAGGTTTGCTACTACAAGTCTGTAGTAGTATTTTCTACGTCTCCACATGGAGACATCAAGTCCAGATAAATATGTCCATGGATGAACTACTTTCCTTACTCAAGTTTTTATAAGTTGTGGCGCATCTCTGAAATAGGGTCAGTATAATAGCAGATGAACGACTCCTCTAATTGTGTGCAAGCACACAAATGTCCACCCTATAGTAGTATATAATTAAAAAGGAAGGGATAGTCCTCCAACCTAACATCTGAGATAATAACAAATACTTGGTACAGCTGGAATAAGGTCTTTAATCTCAGTCTGCAAAATAGCAGCAATTTTTCACTCCAAATGAGAAGAAAGAATGAAGAAAAGAAAGAGAGCTATGAGGAAGTGAGATGTCCTACATGAGCAGACTCTTCAAACTCTTTCTTCTCCACCTTGGTGTATATCTGAATAAAGCGTAGTAAATGAAAACCTAACCTAACGTAACTTCTTTAACTCTTTGGAACACTTAAAAATTGTATTTCTCTAAGACTTAAGATGGTAGATAAAATTATAACAATACAAACTCACTTTTACTCACACTACTGAAGGCAAGCTAAAAAATATAAGTGTATTTCTTTAAGCTTACAAACTATTCTGGAGGTATGAATGAAACTCGGGTTTTAATATAGTTCTTTCTAAATAAAGGACAGTAATAGGCAATGGGCCTTGTTCATTTATTATTAAATACACATGGTCTTGAAATCCTTGATAATAAAAGAACTGTTAGATGAAAATTGTTCTACTAAGTATATCACCAATGCAAAAGACACCCATGTTTAACAGTGAACGATGAATTCTTCCTGGGTGTTTGGGATGGGGTGGTTTGACTACAGTTTAATTATATGTTTTTTGAAATAACTTTTTTGAGAAGCTTTCATGATCAAGATGGGCTGGTTGTTCAAAGACAAGCAATATACTTTGCCAGACAAATTACAAATTTGTGACGAGTAATACTCAAGTTACAGAGAGATATAGAAAGACAAGTTGTGAGTACTCCATATCCCAGAACAAGCCTGTGAGAACTTTTTGTTATCATCAGTCTTCTTTCAGAAGGAGACTGTTTCAAGGAAAAAAAATCTGTCATCTCATTGCAGAACAGAAATTTTCAAAGCTTCCAAATATACATTGAAAACCAGAACCCTTGTTTTCCAGCCAACCTTATTAAGCAAAAACCGATGAAAGAGAAAGTAGTAGATCTGAAACACTCTGACAACTCTGTATGTAATATTTTAGCACTGTACTGCACTGTGATAAAACAGTCAGCAAAGAACTTTGCTATTATTCTTTATCTGTAATTTGAATTTAAGCACTTATCTATGTTCTGTAAAACTTCACATCAGCAGATATTTCAAAGTGTTATATATGTATGTTTTATGAAAGAGACTTTTTTAGAAAGCAGCCTAGAGTTATGAACACTTAGAAATTATTTCAAAAACTGGTAGTTAACAAATGGTAATGATATAAAAGTTTGGGCTCAAGTGTGTACTTTTGGTCTTGAAGAGCAATTAAGCACAATTTCCTAGCTATGGGGAGCCAAGCCTAAGTATATGATGAAATCAGCTTAGATTTCATCAGTCAGTTAAAAAACAGAAGAAAGATGAGCTGAGGGAAAATGATCGCTTTTGTAAAATGCAGTTGCTCTGTGTTTACTTCACAAACTGACTGCCTTGAAGGGGTTCTTGATAGGTCTCAAAGCTGCACAAATAAAAGATGTTAAGCTTTCAAAGCAACAGAATCTAATTGAAGGAAAGACTTGAAACCCATAATATAAACTATTTCAGAATAAATGATCCATTCATGGCTGACCTAAGTGGCAGAAAAAAAGTTTATGTAAATTCAGTTCTGTTATTTTTAGAATGAGCCCTCCACCCGTGTGCATATGCCTTAAGGGCAGTATTAAGTAAGAGCCACCTAGTGCTTCAGAAATATAATTTTCATAGTCTTTACAAGTAGGACAACAAAGCAAATGCACAGAAGGAGACTAACTTATTCATGTTTTTCAAAGAGCTGTTTTTTTTCAAAGAAACAATTTGTGTCTCTCACATCTCCCACTGAAACAAACAACAAGAACAGTTTACAATCTCAGTAAATAATATTTATTCCCTGTAGGTACATTGGAAACTTCAAAAGAGCATGAGAAAATATGTGGCATAATTACAGTTGGATGGGATTTCAGAAGATACAGAAGACACAGCATGCCACCTATCACCAGCCAACATACAACTATATTTTCAGAAGTTAGCAAGTGTTTGCAAATAAGATGAGTAGTATCCTAGAATATCCAAAAGACCTTTTTTCTTTGATAACCCATTTGTAGATTAAATGAAGAATTATCTCTGCACCTTTGTTGACACTACTAATTTGAAAAAAAAAGGCTGAATAGATATTAAAATTCCTCTTTTTAACTTCTGGAATTGTAAAACTTAACTTAAGATACAAGCATATAGTTGCTTATCTGTAGACATGTAGAGTCCTGACCTGCACTCTCAATGTGAAGGCAAAATCTCAGTATTATAAACTAATCTAAACTACAAAATTGGATGATTGACTTTTCAAATTATAATCAAACTGTAACTTCAAATACTAAATGAAGCAAGTTACAAGTTCTCTGAAACAAACTCACTAAATAGTGCAATTGCCAAAAGGAAAATCCTCTTGAGGTTGATACAGTCAATTTTAGCTCTTTAACTTACACATCCTGGAATCAAGAGACACACTATCACACCTAGTTTTAAGGGATTATCATTAAAGCAAGTTAACCAAACCTTGTGAAAAGTTTAAAGTGCAAAGGAAATTAGCTGATTATCAGACTTTATAGTGAAGCTTTTCCCAAGGTTTCTGTAAGTAAAACAATACCTTACAAGCTCCTTTCAATTTGGACCTAAGAACAAAAAACACAAGGGGAGTCTTCCAATTTCATTTGCTCTGATGCTTCCTACTTTCTGACAAAATTAGATGGACACTCTAGTTAAAGGTGTGCACATTAATATTTATGTCTTAAATTCCACATGCTAAACCGAAAACTCAGCTTTAGGTTTTGAGGACGAAAATGTAGAATATTTTTAAGGTCTGAACTTTTCAGCCTGAGCTTTGCACCCATTTGTCACAGTATTACAGTCAAAATGACTGGTAGCAGGTAGCAACACAATTGCCAACCTCCAGGATGGTGATCAGCTTAAATAGCCCCCAGGTGCAAGATCTGTTCTAGTTTTACTATGTCTACATATTAAAGACTGAAGTATTAATTTCATTTAAAGAAAATCTTACAAAGTTACCCATAAATTTAACCAGAGTGTTTTGTCTCATATGAAGACTCCAAAGATCCTTGTGGGTCATATTATTTTCTCCTATGGTAATTCTTTTTCTTAGTAAATTTTCACAATTTTTGCCTTGTCTTTCACCTATAGTTCTCTTCTTCATCTTAGTGAGATGGGTTGGTGGTTTTTTGAGAGGTAAGTTGCATTTTCTTTGTCATTTGTCTTAAATTATTTGTCATTTGTCTTAAATTATTATGAACACATCATAGGCCTGAAAACTTTCTGTGTCAAGTATATTATATACATTTTTCTCTACAATAAGAAAAGACACACACATACTATGTGTGCCATGTGTGTGTAGAACTGTATGTGGAATTGCAAGAGATTTTTCCAAATTACTATCCACCATGGCCAATGAAGTAAAGAGTTTCTCAGAAAAATATTGATTATATTCTACAGAAATCAACAAATTATCAATATGTAAGAATATCTGATAAACAATATACTGTAAAAAATATGCACAGATAATAGTGCAGAGATGCAATTTAGCTTCCAGGGAACATTGTCCTATATCTCTTCTCTTAGATGTAATTGATTCCCAATCATCAGAGTGCTTTGGTTTGAAAGGCAGGTGTATGCCAAGGAGGGTGGAAACCTCCCTTGGAGTGGACAATATGACCCCCTTCCCTCTGATTTTTGTAACTTTGAAATTAAGGGGCTTCAGGCAAAGATTTGGGAAAAGGAATAACAGTTATTTACTAGCATGTGTGTGTACAGTCCTGTAGGCAGGGGGTGTGGGTGCAGCAGAACAAAATCAGAGCAGTGGCAAAGAAAGAGCGGGGGGCTGGGAAATGGAAGCCTGGCTCCCAAACACAGCAGAGAGAGGCTCCCATGAGTGGGGAGAGAAGAGGCTTGGGGATGACAGGGTTTCCCCTGAGGCACCCGAGCAGACGGTGAAGGGTCCTCTACTTGGTGAGGTAGGGTGATAATAAGGTCCCAGTACAATGGCCACACTTACCAGCAGAGCTCCACTCATGGTAGAAGAAAGGCAGCAGGAGATAGACCCCCGCAGTGGTGGTGAATTCTCCCCACAGAGCCACAGCCCCTCTCCCCTCCCAGTGCCAGAGCCCAAGAGAGCTAGGAGCTGCACCCAACCCCTCTTCCCCAGCACAATTCCTGCCTATCTCTGCCCTTCCCAGAGAAATTCCCAGGTAAAAAAACAGAGTAGCCAGCTGGACTCTTCCCCTGAGCTGTGGCCACTTCTCTTTTTTCTCATAAGCACCCAGTCATTATTTTCACTTAGCAACACATATGGGAGAAAATTCCCTGATAGAGAGAAAGAAACAAAAGGAAGGAACTTAAACCTCAACACAGGGGCTCTCCTCTTGTAGACTTCATAAGAATTCTGATGAATACTCTGTCTGGAAGAAAACTTTTCATTTGATGTAAGTCAGTATCAATCACAACTACATAACTACAAAACTTATGAAACAGGTAAAGAATGGACTAAACGTGTGATTACCAATGACATGAAAATTTAAGATGTGTATTACTTCGCTTTCTGGACTGATAATTGGATTTGATTTTTTTAAACTAGCAGTCCAAACAAAATCAGAACTTAAATAATTCTTTCTCATATGTATGTGTGAGTAAATATATATATATATATATGTACGTGTATATATACACAGTACAGGTGCTCATTTTGTGACAATATTTTCTTTTCTTCTTTCTTATTTATTTTGACTGGTTTTGTTGCATGAAACACATGTTATGATAATTATTAGGAGTAATACAGTACGAGACATTGCTACCCGCCAAGAGTCTATCCATCACATGGCGCAAATAGGCAGGATCACTCTACTGATATAATCAAACATCACTAGGAAATATTTATGTGCCTGATTCTGTTGTACTAAGTTGTGTCAGTCACGGATTCTCATATTAAAGGAATCTGCCATCTCAGTTCTCTTGAGAGATCACTAATATTTAGAACAGAAAATTCTTAGTTACTTCATTAATCTTTTTTTCTAGATTTTCCAAAGGACATGTTATTAAAAGCTTGACTCTAATTTCACTAAATTTAATGGAATAGAGTTCTGAATTGAAAGGTAGTAGGCTGAATGCTAAACCAGATTTTCTTTATGGCTCTAAGACCTGTTTTTTCTGAAGATAGGGAAAATGTTTCATCCATTGTAAATATTGATGCTGCTTTTATAAATGATCTACTGTAACAGTTGGAATCTTCTGACTAGTTAGCAAATCACCATTCCATTGGTGACCAGCAGGTGGTCATCAGCTTCTGAAAATTCCTCTCCCTGCTTTAACACTAGCCCAGTTTAATTTTTGTGTTTATGTTCTGCTGCTTCCCACTGTATAAAAAGGTACAGATTCTTCACGATATATGCTTGAAAGATCATGCACCACATGTTATTATGTGCCAAATTAAATATACTGAGGTGACTACCAGTTTGTACCTCAGTTCCTCTACTCCATTTTTGACACATGAAACTTAATCCTACCTGCCTTTTTCTACAATTCTCTAGCTGTGTGTAAAATGTAGTAAATATTTGCAGCTCTCCTTGTTTTTAAGCTCTTTCACTATGCTGCATAGTGTATTTTTACACACATATAAAAAATACATACAGCCAGTGTGTATGTAAAATAAACAATAATGAAAATTCTTTGCTGCTATGCTAGATTGCTGTATGCCTAACTATGCCTATTTCACTAATACAAATATTGTCCTATACTCAGGGAGTACAGTGTTATTAGAAATTGCAACATAATAAATTGCCTGTTTGCTGGGAAAGAGCTACAAGATAAAGCATTCTATTTATAAAAAAAAAGGAGCCATGAAATGGGAAGTTATAAAAACAAGACTATCCTCAAAGAAAACACCTAAAGAGACAGTCTCTTAAAAAAGAAGGACATTTGACTTAGATTGTAGCTGTGGCAGGTAGAGTGCTCCATAATTGCTACCTAAGTTTCCAACTCAGATAGAGGTTTCAGTTTGTAGCTGTTGAACAATAACAGAGAAGGAAAAATGTTGTTGGGTTTTTTCTCATCTAATGACTGAATTGAAATACTCTCTAATCAGTAGGTTACACATCCTCAGTTATTGCAAAGAGCAAAGCTACACTGACAACAGAATTACACCATATCATTAGGAAAAGATGTAGGCCATATTGAATCACAAAATTAATGCTTCCAAATTTATACCATGTAGATTTACATAAGCATGATTTTATAAAAAATCAGATTCTTATGAAGGCTATTGACCCACAACAAAGATTATGAAAAAGACTACACAGTGAAGTCATATATATTCTGACGAGTTTCTCAGTAGTCTGTAAACAAGAAACTTACGTGATATTAACAAGTTATGTTGTTCTTTGTTGAACAAATCTTTAATCTTGTTCCTAGCATCACCTAATTTGGCATTTTGATAAAAAATCAGAAAAAAATTGCTTGCATTTCCCCTCATAGTCAAAACCAGTAAAACAGATGTTTTTTAATGGTGTTTTTATCTCTATCCTGATATTTTTTTCTAGTAAACATAATGCTGGAATAAAAAATTCATTTCAGGAACTACTTCTAATTCTTATATATCACTTTCAAATGTACGAACAGATGTACTGGAAGCGAAATGCTTGTATCCTCTATGGAGACATTTTGTCTAAAATGTATTCAAATACAGGTGATCAAGATATTGGAGAACACAAGATGTCTAACATGAATAAACCTAATACAGGTTGAATAAAATCTGAAGAGAATCGTGCATGTCCATATCTAGGTTTTTCTGTAAACAGACCTTGTGACAATATTTTTAATTAACTAGAACTAATAATTGCTTTTATATAGGATAGATAACAGTAGAGCAGAAATTCAATCCTTAAAACAACAAGCATTTTCTTCTAAACATTTTCAAATCTAGATCTGTGATTTTCATGTGTTTTTTTAAACAAATGTCTTCATCTGTCTCACTTTAACAAGAAGAGCTTTTGAAACGTAATGAAAATTAAACGTAAGTTTTATTTTCATGTGCTTTTGTTGTTGAAACACCAGTACTTTGGGGTATTTGTGTTGGCGATTGGTTTGGCTCCTATTACTAATTGTTGTGGACCACTATCTTTCTTGAAGCCACTACATCAGCAGTCTATCAAGATATACAAGATGGTCAGCTGTAGCAGTAGCACATCATTAGGTGCAGAAAAAAAATTATGATAGTAGCAGTTGGAAAATTAAATCAGTCGGTTTCTTGTTTAATAAATAAAATTATAAACTGAAATTAAATAATTAATTTCTTGGGAGGTTGAATCTAGCCTGTGTTTGGCCCAACATGTACAAGTCTTGACTTGAGATCATCATACCCTGAAGGTCACTTTGGATCTTCCACTATTTTAATGGAGGCTATTCCTTCAGAAAAAATTAAAGAGAATGAGTGATCCACAGATATGGCTATGATGCATTCTCAGAAAAAAGACACTGCAAATTTAATTTCATTTCCCTGAAAAGAGAGTGCCGAGTGCAAGACAGACAGTAGGCAGGTAGTCTTGACAAATTAGTAGAGAGTGTGTTCACAAACCTTTCTTAAGGTACAGCTGAGAATCAGATACATCAAATAATATTTTTTTTCGACACAGTTTTTATTTTCTAGCATGTCATATGCCATGCATTTGTCTAAATAGTTGTCAGTTTATGTTCTGGTACAAGACACACATATGCTCTACTTCTGTATAATAGACAGACAGGCTTTTTTCATCATCCTTATTCATTGCCTTACTGAAGAAAACTTTCTTCTATAGTTTCTGAGAATTGAGTCACAAACAAAAGATGACAGCTGACCTGATAAGTCACATACCCATTTTCAGTTATAAAATACAATCTTTGAGATGTCAAAGTTATTTCTTAGTTAAGCTAAGGGTCAATAATCTCTGGATATGTGTTACCCCCTCTCCTACTTTTCCCTGCTGCATGATATTAATAGGATGGCTACTGTCCCAAGAATTTTACATCATATAAAGGACTACAAAATGCTAATGGGGTTAAAAAAAAAAAACAACAAACAAAACCAAACCAAAACAACAACCAACCAAACACCAACTACCAAAACAAAAGAAAAAAAAGTTTAATACACAATCTGAACAGGATGAAAATCCTCTGTGATTCTCTTACTCTGACCCTTATGGGCTGGACCATGTTCCAGACCAGGTATGTGTATGAAGTGAGGGAATTTCAAGAAGCCTGTTACAACAGAAGAAATTATAAAATGCAAGAGCATTTGAATGCAGAAAAGATTGATTTAATTCAAGCTTCATAACTCACATCTCATGCATTTCATAACTCTGCTACAAAAAGAAATTAAGGGCAAGTAAACACTAGGGGATGATATGGAGATCCTCCCAGTCTGTGTGCATAACTCCACAGTGTCTCTAACAGCTGCTAAGGGTATGTGCAGAAGCATGCTTAGCAACCACTGCACAGCAACTCACTCCAAAATTCTACCTCTCAGAAAACACAAGTTTCCAATTCAGATAGAGGCTTCATTTTGTAGTTGCAGAACAGTAACACAGAACATGGCAGGACTAAGATCAGATCATGAGTAAATCATCACTCTGTCTATCAGGCAATTAATTTGAAATAAATTAAAAAGTTAAAAATAAATTGCAAGACACTCTTTTAATCTGAGGAATTTTTATCAAATCCCTTAAGGAATCTTCTACCAAATCTTTTACGCTTAAGTGAGTACTCCTTCTACAGAATCATAATTTCCAGAAAAGGTTAACAGCCAAAGTTCAGTGGAAAAGGGAAAATACCTATTGAAGGTATCACAATCTGTGATCATAAAGTTCTATGCCAAGTTTCAATCTAGCATATCAATCAAAACCTATTTTGTAATTTGCTTAGAACAGCAAACATGTCACATTTAACTGCCAAAAGCCCTCATAAAGAATAGGGAATGGAGGGACAGAGAGGTGTATGCATAATAAAATAACACTGAAAGACATCTGGCAGCAATCCACACCAGTAAATGAGAGCACGTAAAGTCAGTTGGTTTTTCGTGTGTATGCAAAAAATAAGACTTCCTCAGAAAATGAAACATTCTTTTTTCCCCCAGTCTACTGGGGTGTCTTAGCACAAATGAAAACATAAAGAAATTTGTTACAGTCACTTTCCACACAGTTCAATGGAAGGGAGACCTCCAGTGCAGTCTTTTTTAGCAGTACTATCTAGCCATTGTAATGCTTCAGGCATAAGCTTCATAGCCTCTTGTTATCTTATTTCTAGGGTCCCACCCTTCTGGGTAGTTTTCTCACAGGCAGCTCTTCACAGCAGTGTTGCTCCCACTTCTTCATCAGGTCTTCTCCAAGGCTCTCCCTGACTGGCCAACCCACCCCCTTTTATCCCAGTTATCTTCATTAGCCACACCTGCCACCTAATTAAGGACATCACAGCTGCAGCCCATTTCAAACAACTAGGATTGGGGCAAGGCCACTTTTACAATACATATATATTACTATGGCTCAAAGGCCACCTCTATTTCCCCGTTTTCATTTACTTAGAGGAACAGATTTTACATAGATATATTTACATATTCTACAATACATATCTTTCACTGTGACTCAAAGGCCACCTGTATTTCCCCAACACAATAAATATATTTTACTATGACTCAAAGGCCACCTCTACTATAGCTTCATACACCTGCTCACTTGTAAGATACCTAGATCTGGAGATATCTAGATTTGGAAATAGCTTATGAAGGTGCAGGAATATTCCTCCTGACACAGCTGACATGTTGAAAAAAATAACTATTTTACTAAGTACTGGGGAATGGGTACTCCATCCCACAAAAATATCAGGTTTGTGACCACCTGAGGAATGTGAATCTGAAAAAGAGTAGAGGACCCAATGAGATGCACAACAGAGTTCTGAGGGCATTGGCTAAGTAGTTGCCAAACCCCTCTCCATATTTGAAAACCTATGGCAGTAAGCTGATGTCCCAGGTGACTGGAAAAAGGAAATACTGTACCAATTTTTTAGAAGGGTAGAAAGGAGGACCTTGAAAATTATCACGTTGTCAGCCTCTCTGTGCTGGGGAAACTCATAGAACAGATCCTCCTACGAGTTATGTTAAGGCACAAGAAGGATGGTGAAGTGATTTTTAGGACAGTTACCAAGGAGGCTTCACCAAGGGAAAGTGCTTCCTGACCAACACAGTGGCCTTCTGTAATGGAGTGACTCATCTGTGGACAAGGGAAAGGCTACAGATGTAATTTATCTGACATTTATCTGTCACTTATCCTGTAATTTACAGGACTTCTGTAAAGCCTTGACACCATCCCCCCACAGCAATAAATTAGAGAGAAAGATGGATTCAATGGGTGGACTGTTAGATGGATGAGGAAGTGGTTGGATGGCTGCATTCAGAGAAATAGTGATCAACAATCAAGTGCAAGGTGCCGCACAAGAGTTGAGGCAGCCACTGTTATCAACACAGTCTGGTGGATTAAATGAGCAAGAGCTGCCCTGCCAAAAAGGACTTGCAGGCACTGGTGGATAAGAGGCTGGACACAAGCTGGCAATGTGCACTGGTCAGTCACACCTGGGGTTTCTTGCTAAACTTCCTTTCACTGTGTTTCTCTAATGGATTGAAGGACATGACTCCAGTGGTCTATTTCTTTCTCATACTCCTTGATAGTCCTCAAGCTCTCCCCTTCCTATTAAAGTTTAGCCCCTAGGCTGAGCAGATCATCTGCTTAAGTCACACTGCACACAGGTGTCGTCTGTGCTGTCCATCCACAATAATGCCAGGCTCAAGGAGTCTGCAAATGAAGACTTGGACACCTTTATTCTTCCTAGAGAGCTCCATCTGGGTCACCATACTACTGCTAGCAATGGTTTTTGACAATGTTGAAATCATTACTCAGTCTGTTCTGACTGGGAAAGGAAAAACCCTCAGGTGTACCTGTCTCAGAAACCAGGAGAGTGGTTGCACCCTCTTACACAAACTGTCCTGCAAAGTGCCGTGCCATGTCCTTCTGACACATACTTTGAGTTGCTCACACTCCCTGGAGATGTTCAAATGACTCTCAAGGGCTTCCAGGTCTGAACAGAGCTCTAGAGCTTGGGTGTCCCAGAGCAAACTAATGCTCATTCCCAGACTTAACCTCTGTTGCCTCTGCTGCTGCTGCCACTGCCACCCCACTGGCTGGGTAGGTTGTTCTCAAAGTGATTTAATTTTTACAGAAAAGCTAAGAAAGTTTTAGTGTTGAAACAAATCAGTATGGTAAGAAAACAAACCAGTTAGTTTAATCAAGTATTTTGCATTAGGTCTTCAGAGATTATATTTATTTTGCTTTTGTAAACTCTTGCAATTAATATTGATGTTGGTTGATGTTTATTTGTCTTATTTCACTATTTTGTACTTTGAGTAAATTCTTAACTTAACCCATAACCTCTGCTATTGTCCCCCTCTTACCAGAATGGGCAGATGAAAGGGCAGTGGCTTAATAAGTTTAATTTCCATCTGGTCTTAAAACCATTGCAACATGACAATGTAAGATCAATGTTTACAATCAAAAGACATTGGAGGTCTTTTTGAACAGCAGAATTCCATTACTCTGTCGGTTTGGGGGAGTGGGGGAGGGTTTGGTTTGGTTTGGTTTGGTTTGGTTTGGTTTGGTTTGGTTCGGTTCGGTTCGGTTTGGTTTGGGATTGCTAGCTCAATTTACAGATATTGATATATTGCATAGCTTCCACGTTGCCTGATGGCAATGTCCAAAACTGTTGCACACCCTACTTAGTCAGTGTGAAAAAATTGTTTGGGAACAACTCTTTTGATTGTTTGTAAGTTAGATTTTAATGGTCTAGGTTTTAGAAAGTAAAATTGCCTCCATCAAATAAATATATAAATAAATCACAGAAATTAACAAAATGCATTTTGACAGGAATTGCATGTTCAACTCTGTAGGTCGTCTGTCTGTTTTTTCACTTTCTTGACCTTGGGAATGCTATGCTCATGAGCTTACAGGAAGTGATATTTGAATATTAAACAGCTCTTATATTATGGTAGGAAAATTTGGTGAAATATAAAACTTTTAGAATTGATTTATCAATATAAACTGAGGAGTGACTTTTTTGAGAGCTGCCCTGCAGACGAAAACTTGGAGATACTAGTAGATGAAAAATTGGACATGAGACCTCATCAAAAGGAGCGTGAGCAGCATAGTGAGGGAGGTGGTTTTGCCCCTCTACTCCATTCTTGTGAGATCCCACATGAAGTCTGACATACAGATTTGGGTTCTCCAGCACAAGAAAACCATGAACCCGTTTGAGTAACTCCAGAGGAGGACTACAAAAATGATCACAGGCTTACAACAGATCTTCTGCAAAGACAAGCTGAGAGAGTTGGGATTGTTCAGCCTGAAGAAAAGTAGTCTATGGAGACTTTAATGCAGTGTTCCAATAGGTAAGGGATCTTGGAAAAAAGATTAATACTCTTTGCAAGAACCACCAGAACCAGAATACTCCTTACCAGTGATAAGACAATGGATTTTGGTTTAGGTTGTTCATAAGGAAGATGCTTTCTAGTATTAGAAAAGAGAAACATATAGAATAAATATAGAAATAAATAGAAAAAATTCTATTGGATAGTGAGGCACTGGAGCAGGCTGCCCAGAGACATTATGCATATTGCATCATTGAAAGTGTTCAAAGTCAGGTTGGAAGGAGCTTGGGACAAACATCTAGTGCAAAATGTGTCCGTGACAGGGGAGTTGCAATTAGATGATCCATTATGATCCTTTCTATCTCAAACCACTCTATGATTCTAAGTCTTGAAACATGTTGGAAAGTAGAGATATAACAGTAAGCTAAGCATTAAATAACTTTTGTAATTTGTTGTAGGAAGGGGACCAGGACACCAGATGGTTCATCACAGGTCCAGTTTATTGAAGAAAGCATCAAACACTTATACAGCAAATAATAAGCTTATGAATATTCTGTAAGCCAAGCAATCTATTGGTTAAACTATACCATCGACTCTTCCTCATTCCTTAGGGGTTACATTGCTCTTTTCTCATGTCTCTTTCACTATTTGTTATCATACTACAGCTAGGCTCAAGGACACACTATCTAGCAGGTGCAGAACTTGGAATTAGCCACGGCTTTGTACTTTTCCAGTCTCTAGGCAGCTAAATTTCCCAACAGTAATTTGTGTCAACAAAAATAAAAGTTCATCTCATTTTACATTTAATGTTTTTTTTTAAATAATGAACAGATCAAAACAGGAGTCATAATATCAGATGTACGGTGCAGAAATAAAATGCGTTATCCTCTGTCATTTGAAAAAGTGACAGAAAATCAATTGTTTTAAATCAATCTTCTCACATCAAAAATATTACAGGAAATTACTACCTTTGAAATAAAATCACACTGAACACCAAACCTATTTATAGGATTATTTTGGAATAATGGATGGTTTAATCTTATTTTTGAAAAATACTATGGGGGGAATTTCTGAAACCTTTTTCTCAGCTGTTGTGTTTTGAAAAGTGCAGGTGTAAAGAATGTTTGTTCTTGAACATCTTGAATACCATTGTTATGCCATTTGTCGATCAGGTACTTCTATAGAGGCAAAACAGTGAAATCTTTGGGAAAGGAAGAGACAGGAAAAAGTTATTTTACTTGATGAATACATGAAGTGACAAAATAGTCAAAGTATCCTTTTTTACCTTTAGAGTTCTATGTAGCATACAGCTTTTTGCAATCCTGAATTGCAGTACTACAGGAGCAGACAACAGTTTACAAAACAATGTCAGACTTTTCGTAAAAGATTAATAATTTAAGTTAGGATATCTGAGAAAGTTTTACGTAAATATTATAAAAATACCCAAGTGCCTTCCTACTGGCTTGGCTTAAATTATTGAATTTTGACTTTATAGGTAGGAAAAATATTTATACATTTCTCTCTTTCTAGGTGGACAGAGTTGACTGTCAGAGAGAAAGGGTAAGAGAAAGTGATAAGCATTACCCAGGCAAGGGCATGCATTTCCACGACTATGAATAAAAGGTGTAAATGGCAGGAAGGACAACAATTAGCTAAATCTTGAGCTAGAAGATGAGAAAATCTTGTGTGGTGAAGAATAACCTTGAGATATAGGGGGATAACACGCTGAGTAGGGAGAAGAACATTCCTAAAATATCTTTTGCATTATAAATAAAGCCTGGAGGCTGTTGAATCAATGTCAAACTCAATATCTCTTCAAAGTGCTAGTTGTGCAGTATTTCCCCTTTGAATCATATGTGCATCCCATTTCTGATCCTTTTCAACATCCCATGTGTTGGAGGGGGAAGTATTTCCAACATACTACTCTGAGCTGCAAGTGTGGAGGGACAGAGGGAAAGAGAGCCTGGTAGCCAGTATGTTTGGCTTTTTCTTTCTGATCAAATATGTTTCACAGTTGATTTTCTTTTCATCTGTGATGTTCTCTTAACTGTCAAATTTACAATGTATATAAGAATCTTACATATTTGCTATTGTTCTTCTGTGAGTAGGCTTCTTGGTGGTTAAAATATCCTGCAGAAATTTAATACATCTCACTATTTGTCAAAATTGCTTTCTTATTTTATAATGTATGGAATCATACAGGACACTGGTTTATTAGTATTTAGACTTAAGCTCCAATTTTCCTTGAAATTTGGTATATTCCTGGTGTACATTAAATATGTGTTTTTAGCAGTTTCTGTTTTCACTACCATAGCAAAATTTAATAATTTAATGTAATTTATCATTTTATTAGTACTTCATCATACCTTGTGAATTATTCTTTGCTTCGATAGCAAGTCTAGAATTTTAGAGTTAGAAGTTTTTCATAGTATTTTCCTCAGTAGTACTTCTGCATGAGTATTGTGTCCCACAATTTGCCATTTCAGTCACATTTCCTGATTAAACTGCTACCAAAATTCTATGCCAAGAAGACTGTCCCACAGATTCCTGTAAAAAAGAAAAAAAAGACAAAAATCCTAAATACCCCACATGTCTGGTGACAAGAAATCAGGTTGTATATGTTTTGCATTTTGGCCAGTTAAAGGATTTTCAGTGAAATTAGGAGAATCATCAATATAAATTTTATTTCAAAAGATATGCTCTGACTGCATTCTTCTTTTCTTTTTTGTACAGAGTGCATCCAAATGTTATCTCAATGATTATGTGCCTCACTTTCATGAAGTTTCTTGTTATTGGCCTCAATCGTTTTTCTGTCATTATAGTAATTTTAGAAACTAAACTTTTCACAAAATACTGCTTTTGACCATGTTGAAGATACATAGTGATGATGTGTCCTTTCAACATTTTTCCAATTTTCATCTTTTACATTTATTGACAGTTGTAGAATTATCCATATAGTGAAAATTTATATCCATATAACAAGTTTCCTTTGAAAAATGTGATTAGATTAAAATATTTGTGTAACTGATGCTCTTATGCCTGAGCAACACATGGCTCAGCTGAAAGTCCTTATATTTGTTCTGCTGTACTGTAGAAGTCTTTTCTGCTGTGAATAGATTATTTTGGACTTTTCTACCCAATTCTAATCTAGGTCGTGTCTTTCAGAGGTGCTATAATAATAGGTGTAATTATCTTTCAAAAATATGTAATATGTTGATGCTGGCTGGATGCCAGTCACCCACCAAAGCCTCTTTATGCCTCTCCTCTGCATTTGTAAGGGGAGAAAAAATATAACAAAAGCGTTCATTGGTTGAGTTAATGACTGGGAGAGATCACTCACCAAATAACATCACGGGCAAAACAGGCTCAAATTAGAGATATGAACTGAATTTATTACTAACAAAATCAGAGCAGGATTATGAGAAGTAAAATGACACCTTTAAAACAGCTTACACTCCACTGTCTCTCCTTCCCAGCTCTACCTCCTCCCCTAGTTGAGCAGGAAGACAGGGAATGGGGGTTGTTGCCATTTGTTTCTACCACTGCTCAGGGTGGGGAGTCCTTCTCCTGTTGCAGTGTGGGTCTCTCCACAGGAGAGGGTCCTTTTTGAACTTGTCTGACATGAATTCATCTCATGAGCAACAGTTTGCTGTGAACTGCTGCAGCGCAAGTCCATCCCATGGCAAAAGTTCTTCCCAAACTCCTGCACTGTTGGTCATTCTTCCATGGGGGGTATGGAAAGCTGTTCCAGCATGGCCTCATTTCTCCATGGACCTTCTCAGTCTTCTCTCAGGCATCCATCCGCTCTGGCTTGGGCTCCTCCATGGGCTGTGGGTGGATCTCTGCATCCCTGCAGATCTCCATGGGCTGTAGGAGCAGAGCTGCTTCACCAGGGGCTGCAGGGGAATCTCAGCTCCAGTGCCTGGAGCATCATCTCCTACCCCTCCTTCTACATGGACCTTGTCTGTAGGGTCGTTCCTCTCACATGTTCTCACTGTGCTCTTCTCTGGCTTCAATTACAACTGTACAATAACTTGGTTTTCCTTCTTCTTAAAAATGCCGTTTCAGAGGCATTATCACCACTTCTAACTGGCCCACCCGTGACCAGTGGCACATCCATCTTTGGAGCTGCCAGGATTGGCTCTGCTAGACATGGAGGAAGCTTCCAGCAGCTTCTCACAGAAGCCACTCCTGTAGCCACCACTACCAAAACTTGGCCATGCATGCCCAGTACAACAGTAATGATGAGTTGATCTCTTTCATAAATCCATCCTGGAAATAGTGACTGATCTTTCAAGAGTTATTTTTTGGCTGAGCAGAGAGCATAGAAGGGACTAGGGTGTTTGAAAAGAAAAAAGCTCACCTAAATATGAGAGATATTACAGACTCAGAGTCTTTGTCCTTATTTAAATTTCTTGTTTTGCATTTTGCAAGTGCATAAAGTTAATTTTATAGTAGTAAAAGTACAAGATTACTGTATTCTCACTTTTCTGAGAACTAAGTGAACTTTGAAGAACAAATATATTTGAACCCTGGATAGGCTTCAAATAACGTAGCTAGCTATTAAGAAGAAATAACATATTTGATCATTTTTGGTTAAATTTTGTAGAAAATTTCTGCCTTCAAAAATGCATCTTTGTGCTAGTAATTCACTTTGACATTGTAAAAAGTTTCTGGAAAGATTCTCTGTAATATATTAATGAAGATGAAGATTTCTAAATTATATTCATGGTAATTATTTCTAATACATAAAATATTCATTAGCCGTTAAAGTTTCAACTATCATTTGAGTTAGTTTATAATAAATTTAAATTTAGGGAAATGTAGTAATTAAACATAAAAAATTCTTATTATAATTAATGTAAATTTGTTAATTAGTCCTACATAATATTGTCAATAAATATTAGACTTTAAAGAGGATTTAGAAGAAACATATTTTCACTGAGAATAAAAAGGGGTTCAAAGTCATGGCAAATGTTTCATCTACTCTTTAAAACTACCATGTAACTGATAAGTTTAGAAAAATAGGTTTTTAAAATAGGTGAAGATGTGGCTTCTCTTCTATGGCACATAAAAGAAAAAAACCCATCTGTGATGTGTGTTTGTTTGAATAGTACAATTGGGCAAATTTCTGCATGACTTTGAAATGAAAATGTCTCCAATTATGTGTGAAAGATTTCAAGTAAGCAACAAAATTTGTATTTTAAGATGAGTATTTTAATTTGGCTACAGATTTCTAGGTCTAACAGGAAACTGAGGATACTTGGGTATCATTGTTCTAGGTCTGGACACTTTAATGTACCAAAGGAGTGCTGCACATCCTGATGCATCCTATCCATCCCATTTCTTTTCTCATTATTTCGGTAAAGCTACATTATGGTGCAAGAAACTAAGAAAAGGGACATATATTTGCTTGTTTTTACACAAGCAAAGACAATGACAAACACGGTCCTCCCCCCCGACAGGCAGGTTGTCTGAGTAGGATGACATTGCCCCTTTGCTGAGCAGAGTTGCATGCAGGTGCCTGCATCATTGTCACTGCCGCTCTGCCATGCTCGAGGTTGGTTCCCATGGGTTGCTTCTGCCTTTTGCACTGATCCACCATCCTCCCTTTCGGCTTGCCTGGGCTCCCTTTTGGCTCGTGTTGGCACTGACACCTTTGATCTCTCTGCTGTGCTGGGGAAAAAGCAGTCCCATCGAGTGTTAACTCCCTGTCGCCCCAGCCTTGCTGGGCTCAGATGCATTTTGCTGCTTTCCGTTCAGCACTGTGTCCCAGAGCCATGCTGCTGCCTCTCTCAGCATGCATCCTGCAGAAGCATCGCAGAGGAATACGGGGGGAAAGTGGATGGCAGTGCAGAGGACAGAGTCCATAGGTCTGGTGCCAACACCTTCCTACCAGTCTCTCTGGAGGGAAGGTGTTGAGAGGCAAAATGGTGCAATGGTGCACTCCTGGTGGGGTGCTCAGCTTTTCGTCCAGGTTCCATACACCCCACAATGATGGGTGTGGTGTAAAATAACAGCCTACCCATGCCCACAGGGTGCTAAGATCCTCCACCTGTCTTCAACTAGGGCATGTGTCACCAGTAAAACATGTCCCTGAGTGCATATCCCATCTATACATGTCCCATCTACACTTCTTTCAAATATGTACAGGAATGGTGACCCAGCTACTTCCCTGAGCACATTCTTTCAATGCCTATGGACACTTTCAGTGAAAAATTTTTTCCAAATATCAAATCTAGACCTCTCCTGGTGCAACCCAATATCAATTCGTCTTGCCTGTCACTTGTTACCTAGGCGAAGAGATAGAATCCCATGCATCTGTAATCTCCTTTCAGGTTGTAGAGAGCAATAACGTCTCGCATGGTCCTCCTTTTCTCCAGCCTAATCAATCACCTCGCGCAGGAGATGCCCATAACATTTGTGTTTCAGACTCTTCACCAGGTCCATTGCCCACCACCTCAATGTTTTTGTAGTGAAGAATGAAAACCTTCAAAGTGCGGCCTCACAGGTGCCAAGCACAGAGGGATGATCGCTGCCCCTTTTCCTGCTGGCTTTAAGCCAGGATGCTGTTGACCTCCTTGGCCACTGCTGGCTCATGTTCAGCTGGCTATTGACAAACACTCCTACCTCCTATTCTGCTAAGCAACTTTTCAGACACTCTGCTTCAGTCCACTGGCATGGGTTGTTTTGATCACTTTCAGGTGAGGGGATTCCATCACTTCCCGGGGCAGCCCATTCTAATATCTGAAAACCTTCCAGTGAAGAAATTTTTCATGATGTTAAACCTGAATCCTCCCTGGTGCAACTTGAGAGGAGAGACATTTCCTCTCACCTTGTCGCTAGTTGCCTGGTAGAATTGGCCACCCCGCACCTTGTTACAACATTACTTCATGTAGTTGTAGGGAGCAATTAGGTATCCCCTAAACCTCCTTTTCTTCAGCCTAAATAGCCCCAGCTTCCTCAGTTGCTCCTCACAGAATGTACAGTCTAGACTCTTCCCCAGCTCTGTTTTCCTTTGGACACACTCTGGCACCTCAATGTCTTTCCTGTTGTGAGGACTGAGAACTGAACATGCTACTTTTGGTATGGCCTCACCAGTGTCCAGTACAGACGGACAATCACTGCTCTGGTCCTGGCAGAACAAGAGAAGACAATAAGAGAGCTATGTCTGATACTATTAAATTATGCAGCATGGAGAACTATTTAAAATAACAACTGATAGCTACCACAGTAATTTAAAAATCAGTTAAAATGCTTAAGTTCGGATTACATGCATATGTCTGTCACAGAGTCCACATTTCGCTTTACTTTTGAGTTTAGTCAGAAAATGTATAACAATAACATAAGCTTCAATATTATAAGCACTATCTTTATAGGAAATTCTCACATAAACTAAGAAAACTTCACAAACACATGTATCTAAACAAAAAGCAGGGCTAAGAGATGAAGAATTGTATGTTAGAGTAATAGGAAGCTGCAGTATATAACTTACTTACAAAATAATTTAAAATTATGAAGTCCTCACACTTGGTTTTGATTTTATTATAAGGAATTGTCACATTTGATCTCTCTGCCCAACAGAAATTCCCTAAAACTTACTGGATAAAAAGATCACACCAGAGTATCAAGTTAAGTGTTATGACAAATGTTCAACAAGGAACAGCTTATCAGAAAAATAGTGCCTCATTTTCGGTTTTCTCTCCCTTTTTATGGTTGATTTTCTCTGTGAATTTTATGATAGCTGTACAAACTCAGACCTAAAATTATCATTTGCTCTATCTCCTAGCAGACTGCTTAGTGACACTTTCTTTTTAATATTGAAGCGGGGTTTGCAAATATTGTTAAAGTTATTTATACTTTTACAGCCTTTAATAGTTTTTAAGACCTTCAATCTTGTAAGATGCAGCAATCTCCTCCTTCCCAATTAAAATTAGACTAATATTTCATATCAATTATTTAAACAAACAAAAAAAAAAGGCAAACACAAAGGCAAACACCAAACAATCTTGCTAAAATGACCTAGATTTCATTAGGCACTACTTCTGACTGCTGTAGTGATTTGTTTTTGTTAAGGAAGACCAAACAGATTAAGGAATATGGCATGTGTTTTAATATATTATGATACAATGTATATCAAGAATATGTATTAGCCAAGTACACTTGACCTTTGCTTCTGCAAATTCCTGTCAGAGAAGAAAAAACTAAAAATGTCCTCCCAGAAACACCATTATACTGATAAAACTTTCCTAGCAGAAGCTGAAGAAGAGAGAAATCTGATTTTCTGTCAGGCTCTATATGAAGGATTTTTGCTTCTGTGAACATGCATTATTAGTAATTCCCTTATCGCTCTCTCTGCAGTCCTTAAAACCTCTTTACCTTTACATATATGCTTTATGAGGATTTTGAATACAAAGCCTTTCAAATATATGTAACTAAGCCCACTGGGATACTAGTTTCTATGAGCTCACACATACACTTTTATGCATAATTACTTCTTTTACTGGCATATTTCAGTGGATTTGAAGTAGCTACTGCTTAAGCTAATATATTAAACATAGAAACAAAACACTTTGCACTCAGGAGCAAACTTCTTTCTGAGCATGAGATGTTAAGCCTTTTACCATTGCTAGCAATGGACCACGAGGGAGAGATAGATCTTCACAGACTTCCAGCAATGTGTGATTTTAAAATTCAATTCTCAAGGGATAAAAAATTAGGAAATTTACTTAAAAAAGAAAAAAAGAAAGATAACTATCAGAATGAAACCTGTAACAAAATTATGAAGACAGCTTAAAAACAGCCTACAATAACACAGATCAGTGGAATCCACCACAGAAAGAAAAAAAAACAGCTTGAGAAGCGGCAAATTCAATATGGCTCTTTTAGCTGACATCTGGCAATCTTTATCAATTATATTCTATTTTATCAGATCTATTGCAGAATGGTTGGACACCATCTTTTCAGACCTAAATGATTGTCTGAGTCTGTGTTGGAATGCCCTTTCTTCTTATAAGGTTAGAATGGGCATCATGATGGTAATCTTGCCTGTTGAAAGGCGTTGGCTTAAATCAGTGTCTCTAATGAAAAATTTCCAAAAATCTTTAATAAAAATTAAAACAGTGTTTTCCATGCCCCAGCTGAAGCACTAACAACTCCTAGACACAAAGAGAAGTTTGCAGCTAGCCCTATATTTCGACTGGTGCTTTACATCAACCATTGTGAATTGTACAGGATAATTTCTCCAGTACCTAGGCGATTGCAAGCACTTCAGCAAAACAGGATTTGGAGAGGAGGGGTGTTGTCAGAAGAAAATCAGTCAAGTCTTCTCTTACTGTGCTCTGGACTTTCCTCATTATACTTCTAATCAGGAAAAAGATTTCTGTGCACAACTCATCTCCTGAACTTGGTACCTGAAGGGCCAAGGAGGTTCGAGTGCATAAACTTCACCTACCACAAGTGAAATACACTTACTGTGTTCTATATCTGGGCCCGATTCAGTTTCATGATTTATTTTTCCATTATTTATCCACCTGTGACATGTTCATAAGGTTTCACCAGGAAGTGCTTGAAATAAGGACCTACCTTAAAAGATTGTCCTAATTCTTTTGCCTCTCCAACCAAAGAGGCTGGGTAAGGCCCAGAAGGGACTCTGCCTTAAAAAACTTCATAAGGTAATCTCACATTTTCCTGAAAACAAAGACAATGATAATTCAAAACACAAGCTTTAAAAGTCTCAGTACTGGATAGATGGCACTTGGAATTTTGCAGCTATTTCCTTAAATCCATGAAAAATGGAATATGTGAAACTAAACCAAAAACCACAAACAATTGACTTAATTATTACTAGAATACTTATTCTGATTGGATGCTAAGATATTACACAATGATAAGCAACTTCTAGCTAGAACTGCCTGGGTTTCCTTAATGTGCTTTCATTTCTGACCCTAGATAGTAAAATGGCTACCCATTTACTAATTTTTCTGTTGGTGATTTAATGGACCTGCATTTTGTAAGAGAAAGAACACGAAGGAGAGGAGAGGAGAGGAGAAGAGGGAACAGTCTAATTAATTTTTAAGAATTTTAAAATGTCCTAATCTTATTTGGGATCCACTCCAAGAGCCGTCTAAAACAATAGAAAAAATTGTTGAATTCAGTCATAGCTAAATAAAGCCTTATACATATAAATCTTGACACTGCTTTAATTATGAGTCTTTTCTAGCACCTCCATACAAAATAACACTTCTGTAAAATGGCTTTGTCAAGAAAACACTTTCTCCTTTTTGATATACAATGGCAAGCAACAATTAACATAATTACTCCTGGTTCTCATTACATAATTATGCAATTTATTGTACAAGTAATTAAAATATTGCAATTTAATAAATTGGAGATGCAAAACATCTAATTTATATGCATAACTGCACTAGATTTTTATTGCTCTTGTAGTTAGCTAAATTTTACTATAAATTGCAATAGGTTTACTTGTACACATAGACATTATTCACAACAGTCAAACATCTCAAATATTATGTACACTGAGCCGTCAGAAGACTATTTTAGAGAACCTTATGCATAACAACTATTAAAAATTCCTCCAAAAGTTATTCTGAAAGTTATGTATAAATTATTACAGAATTCCAATATCCAGTGTTACATTTAAGCAGTTTCTACACATTAATCGTATTACATTTCCATATTTTGCGTAAGTTATAGTTTTAAACTTACCTATTCTGCCGTGTTTCATCTTCTGTAAGATAATTTATATTTCAGTGCATCTAGAGTGGTCTTCAACTGCAATATCTTTCTTAGGATATCAACCTCAGAAGTGGTAGTGTGCAAAAGTTTTAGTTCTCTCTGGACCACTCCTAATCAATTTTTAAAAAGTACAATCTTCTGTATACTGAAGTCCAATTCCAAGTCTATAGTCCATAATCCAATTACAAGATTAATTTAATGGACTCTTGTGTTCGATTCATTGGATTTTAGATTCAATATGAATTTTTCTTTGCCTTATACTTATTGGAATTTGCTAGTTATTTATCTTGAATGAGGACAAATTCAATCCTTATTTCCCATATTGAGTTCATTTTCCTAAATGAAAACATACAAAAATTTAACTTATTTAATAAATTTACAGGATTTATAAATATTCTGGACAATGCAATTTACAATTTAAGCAACCAAATCACTTTTTGACTGCCAGAATTTTCACACTGGTTAGACCACTTGTCTATTTTTTAAATTGATCTCTCTGAGATGTATACGATCAGATCAATAAGTAAAAAATTTTCAAATTCACTCAGTACCATGTCTAGAAAACAGATCATCTGTAAATCAATCTTGTCTTCATCATCACACGCACTTCAAAGACTTTTTGTGCTATTCTCAGACTTATTTATTTCATATTTACTTGAAACAATGATGAAAAAAACTTGGAATCTATCTCAGAAAAAATACATATGGTAAAACTTTTTGAGATCTGCATTAGAAATAAAAGAAAAAATATAAACTCTAATTTCTAGGTAAGGAAAAAAAATCTTTGCTTTCATTATACTGGTCAGTAAGAGATTTTGTAGTTTTTACAGCACAAATACACATGTTGAATTTTAGGATTTTATTTTCTCTCTCTCAGCTAATAAATTTCTAACTATATATAGCAACAAGATCTGTATAGGATAGCAAACCTAAATACAACACACAATACAATTTTAGATTAAGTTATATTTTTAGGTCAAATTGGAAAACTATACAGATGGCTATAAATAGATAGGTATTCATCCATGGCTCTCTGTGCTGTAAAAAAATGAACACCAGTACTTTAATTCCTTGTATTTATAGCCCATAACAGTGTTTTACAGTCAGGAATATTAATCTGAATATGAAAATATTCACTCTGAATTAAATCATTGCACATTTTTCCACTTCTTTTACAAATGTAATATTTTCTTCAATGTAATATTCTGCATCTTTAAGCCTTGCAGTGATGTGTTTTGACACAGAATTTATAGAATTAAACCTATACACTACTTTGTATAATCATTGCTTCCATATTGTTAACACAAACCTGTGAAATAGAAATTAAATAGAAAAATAATTAACAAATATATCTTATAAATGGTATAAACAGTGTTCACGGTTCTCAGATTTCAGTGGAAAAATTATGTCACTTTAAGCAAAGGGTGTCATATTTTTTTCTTTTACTCAGTTTCACCTATGGAAATGACACTATGACAATTTAGTATGAATTATTCTGTCATTACCTTACTATCCATATTTCTATTTATCTGAATTCTTTTAATGCATAAAATTTATAGTAATTTTTTAGTTACAATTTAATTGTGATTATCAGTATTGTATGATTTTATAGTGTCACACAATTAATAAGACCCAGCTTCTGTTAAGTCTAGTGACTAAAAAATTTTAAGCATAATCGAGGGCTAGTCTGCAGCATTGTAATTCTGAAGGCAGTTGAACAGTTAGAGATTTATATATGTGCAGGAAGATAAAAAAAGCATCTTAGATTCTGCATCTCATAAGCGATCACAGCAGACGAAACCTTCAGCGTTAGCAAAACTGGAAATGTAAAGAGGACAAGCTAACAGAGAGGCTATTTATGAAAGAGTGACCAGAGAACAGTGCTGTGAATCAAATATCAGAAAAGATAGTGCCTCATCGAAATACTTCCAGAATGAATATATATCTGTGTCTGATTAAATAGGTTTTGTGAAACTGGGCATGCAAACAATTAAAGGCATAGGTAGCAAGCAATTACTATCTTAGCCACACAGACTAAATTGATGCTCTCATATGTAACAGCTGTAAAATTAACTGTTGCTAGTGCAGAGGAACTGTCTAGAATGGCAGATGCTTATGTACCCTTCTGATCTGAGTGGCTGGAAAATGGCAAATGTTGAACAAAATCAAAGAATTCTTTAGGCACAGCAAAGACCATAATGATCACTTTCCACCTCGCTTTCACTGCTCAAAGAAAATGTTGACCTTCAAGAACAATAGACGCTATCGTAAAGTCCTGCTTTCATGTCCTTTCTTGAAATGTCAAAGGTGAAATAACTGTTTGAGAAACAGAAATTAAATGTAAAGTGGTTTCTGAAAGCAACAGAAATACAATGAGACTTTACAACTTAAATATCTAATCTGCATTGCCTGGGAAGTACTCAAATCCATGATGATGAATTCTTCAAACTGGTCGTACTGTCTATGTATTGCATATTTTAAATACAATTAGCACTTAAGATTAACTTTAATGCATAACTCAATTCCATATTTGTTCCTGATTTCTCAGAAACATTTCTTTATCATATTTTCTACTCTTATTTTCTAAGCAGAAAATTGGTAAGAGTATAAAATTAAAGTAACAGTAATATAGGAAGAGTTATGAACCAAAAAGAAGACAAAATCTGGGAAAATCTTTAAAATCAAAACAGAGCACATTTAGATTATAACTTAAAATTACAAACACACCCAAAAATTCTAATCCTGATTAAAAATTTCTAAACACTGGAATATGTGATTATCAAAGTTTCATAATCCCAGTAAATACTTAAAAAATAAGTAAGGCATGTAATTTAATTGTTTCCTTTCTACTGATATTTAAATATTTTCTTAATGTATTTGGCTTTATTCTTCTTTATAATTCTGAGAAAAGGTAAAATTCTATCCTCTCAGCTGTACTTTGTTGATTTTGACCATTTCTCTTACAGCAGTAGAATTTCTGGAGTTCAGTTTATATTTCTCTGTAGGACTGATATTTTTATTCAAAGAAGATATTTTTATTCAAATTAAAAAAGAAGAGAACTCTTATTCCTCCTTATTTTTCTCTATGTGATGCAGTACTAAAACTTTACTGTAATTGAAGTCTGTTCATTTTTGAAACAGTGCATGAATGTACATTGAGCTGCGCTTAAATTTGGTGTTTTCCAGTCTTAGGCATAAATATTTGGTCTCGAGAACATTCATATAATCTTTCTTTTGATGCAGAGAAAGACCATGAGCAGTGGACATTAGTAATATGTCTTTCCCATTTCTCTCCTCGCTCAATGTAATTCTCCCAGCTCCAACAGTATTTTCCCCCTGCTTGTTGTAACTGGTTGCAAAGAAGCACATTTGAGACATATTTGAGACATAAACTAAAGAGGAAGATGAAACACCAATTGCTTGCATATTCAAAATTTAAAAATTACCCATGACTGATGCTGAACTGTGAATTGAATAAGAGAAAACTCACATGCTGTTCAAACCTAGCTAGTTTTCCATGCTAAGGCAAAATTGTATGCTGCATGTGATATGAGAAGGGACAAACGTGCTTTGCATTGAGTTGAGAAATGTAGAATGTACATCTTTCATAATTCAACACTCACTTTGATACTTTACCATAAAATATGAAGAAGGGCACAAGACAAAACAGAGAAGTTGTATTGGGTTTAACAGCCAAGATGTTGGCAGTGGGGTGGGAGGACTGCAGGGATGGTGTCTGTGAGGAGTGACTGGTGCTGCTCAGTGTCTGCTACACAGACAACTACAGCTGGCTCCAGAAGAGGCAGCCGGGACCCTCAACCAAGCTTGAGTGTCTGTATGAAAATACCAGCAAATCCCTGCCCATCAGTGTGAGGGATGAAGAAAAGAAGTCTGAGAAAGGACTCTGAAAGCACCAAAGTGAGATAAAGTAGGTGAGGAAGAGCTTCAGACCGTGGAGTGGATACCCACACTGCAGCCTCTGAAGTACTTCATGTCACACCAGGTGGATATTTCCTAAGGTCTGTAGAAAGCACCTGCTGAAGCAGGGGAAAAGTATAAGAAGGAAGGATCAACAGAAATCCAGAGAAGTGCTATAAACAGGCCACAATCTCCATTTCCCCCTATCCTGCTTGGAGGAGAGAAGATGGAGAAGCTGGGAATAAAAAATAGTGAAGCTGAGCTTGTGAAGAAATAGGGGGGGAGGGGGAGATATTACAGGTTTTGGTTTTGATCCTTTTCACCTGATTCAAATTTTAGTTTATAATAAATTAAATTAATTCTCCCAAGTTCAGTTTGTTATCCCTGTCACAGCAACTGGTAAAAGACCTCTCTCTCATTACTTTGACTTGTCAAAGCTTTTTCCTACCCCTGTCCTACTGAGGAGAGGAAGCAAGAGACAAGCTGGGTGGGGGTTTGGAAACCAGCCAGCATAAAAGGCTTCCAAGAGAAAAACTCCTGTTATCTATGTGTTTCACGTAAATGAAAATTCTTCTAAAAAAGATCATAAACCATATAGAAATCCCAAAATATATTTGATATAGTTTGAATAGAACTACATTATATTGGTTTGAACAAAATATTCCATCCTACCTGTTCTATATTATCATTTTAAATAGCAAAAGATATAATCCAATTTATTACTAACATTTACATACATGCTAGTGTTATTCACCAGCAAACACCATGTGAATTCCAACATTATTAACATGTAGTGGCAGTTTTCAACCATATGTGTTCTTGCATCAATTACAAGAAAAAGGAAGAAATGTCCACTCTCTCACAACCTACTGTAATTGGCTTAGATATTTGTTGATGTGGT
The DNA here is from genome assembly GCF_027579445.1 of Ammospiza nelsoni. Lineage (NCBI taxonomy): Eukaryota > Metazoa > Chordata > Aves > Passeriformes > Passerellidae > Ammospiza > Ammospiza nelsoni. The sequence continues at coordinate 29,513,522 of NC_080669.1, read as the reverse complement.
ATTTTATTTTGCTAGGTGTTATTGAAGATAAAAAATTTTAGATATTTTCAGAGGGAATGAGGAAGAATTTGCTTTTTAACAATGTTACCCAGAATAACTCTGAATGAAATGTCTGCAATACCATTTTTCTACATTTTGGAAGGGAAGTGATGCCAGAAAGCGATGCCTCCAGAGCACATAAGAGAGTCTTCAAATTTCCCCCAAGATTCATATTTTGAGGTAAATTAATATTTACTTCATTTTGGAGCACTACTTTTTCAAAAGTAATGCATTCACAGCTATGAACTATTAATGAGAAAAAGGCATACTGACCTTTAAAAAGCAGGGAGATAAATTTCCCAATTTTGGAAATTAAGCTCAGATAAGTGAACTTTAACTGCACCTATCACCTGCATTTTATATTCAGAATAAACTTTTATCTAATGTTTGCTTTCATTATTCATGTTACATGTTTCCTGATAGTGTGACTAGGAAGTGTTAAATTTGATTTTAGACAAAATTTTCAGTAAATGCAGCTGCATTCGCTGGCTACAAGTGCACTCATCAGCATCCAGGGAAAGAGCATCTAGGGAAGTACAGGCTGGATCTTTGAGAAGGAACTCAAATCAGTAATATTGGGTAAAAATGCCAGACACATTTCCAGTCTGTTGAGACCAACAAAGAGCTACATAGATAATGTCAATAGTAAGGGTGTCTGCCTTCCTTGCTGGATGGTTGTCAGGAGCCAACCCTCAGCACCCCTGTGCTGGCAGTGGAGACAGGCTGTGACAGCCTCTCTCTCACTGCCTTCCAACACCACAGGCTCTGGTCCTCTGATCCTCCAGGGCTCTTACAACCATGTACACACGCAGGGTCCAGCACATCTCACCACCCCACCACTCATTACCTGGTTCCTAGGCCTGTTCTCTTCCTCCTTGCGCCCTCTTCCCCCGTGCCCAAGGGCTCTGCTGTTCCCCCAACCTGCACTGCCCAGTCCAGACCTACTACAGCAGCACCTGATTCCCTCCTCTTGCCTGGAGCCATGACTTGGTACTGTTCTCTGCATCACCACTGGGCTGATTTGGTACTGTTCTCTGCATCACCACTGGGCTGATTTGGTACTGCTCTCTGCATCACCACTGGGCTGGCAGGAGCCCAAAATTCAACAAGTTTGAAGTACAAAGATCTCATTTCATCCAATGTGCTTCAAAAATGTGTCCTTCATGTTCTCCTGCTTCTGAGTTCTGCTGCTATCCAAACCCTCTGACCAGCTGCCAGGCTGCAGATCCAAAAGACTTGTGCTCAAGCCCTGCTGAGTCCTTCTGCTGGCACCTCTTACCATGGGTAGCTTCTCTATGATACAAATCACATCTGCAAGGAATCTCAGTGACTGGTCTATAGCTGCCATACTCCATGGTTACATAAAAGTCAAAGTTTCCTCAATTCTATTCTCCCATGAAGAGAAGTAAGATTATATTTTCAAAATCCATTGCTATTGGACAAAGTCCATTTTTACCTGACATTAATTAATGGCTAGAGCTTACATATAACGTTTCCTAGGTAAATTGCACAAGTCTAGCTAGCAGAATTAAATCAAAAATGGCAGAAATACTGTATCAAAAATGTCGTGGCCAGCAGGACCAGGGAAGTGATTGCTGCTTTTTGCTAAGCATTGATGAGGTCACACCTTTGAGTGCTGTGTCCAGTCCAGAGCCTTACATTTCAAAAACAACATTAGTGTGCTGAAAGGTGTCCAGAGAAGGGCAAGAGAGCTGGTGAAGGATATAGAGAGTAAATTTTATGAGGAGTGACTGAGGTAACTGGACTTTAGTCTGGAAAAAAGGAGACTCAGGAGAGACCTTGTTGTATGAGGAGTGAATTGTATGAAGCAATTGGACTTTAGTCTGGAGAAAAGGAGAGACTCAGGAGACACCTTGTTGCTCTCTACAACTACCAGAAAGCAGGGAGTAGCAGGGTGGGGGTTGTTTCTTTTCTCCCAGATGACCGGGAACAGGACAAGTGGAAATGGCCTCAAGCTGCCTCAACCAGGTTGGAAGTTCAGGTTGGACATCAGGAAGAATTTCTTCGCTGTCAAGATTTTCAGATGTTGGAATGGGCTACTCAGGGAGGTGTTCATCCCCGGAGTGCTCAAGAAACAACAGGCTATTGCACCTAGTGCCAAGGTCTAGTTGACAGGGTCTAGCTGACCAATCAAAGGTTTGACTAAATGATCACATATGTCTTTTTCAACCTAAATTATTCTGTTATTCCAGGATTCTGTGACAAAGGCCACCTCAGATGCAAATATATTTTATTATTTGCAGATCTACGAAATTGAAATTATTTACCTGCTTCAGTCAGTAGTAGAATAAAGTCTTGTTACTAATTCTGTATAGCATTATGTAGTAAATTACACATTTTAACTTGAAAGTGCCCAATGACATTATTTATTTCACTTAATAAAGCCCTACTGTACCAAATACCACCTGGGTTTTTGTCCATTGCAGAGCTTGTTCTTATGTCAATTATTTTACATTAATATAAAATGTGCCAAAAGTAATAAATCAGCCAGAGCTGATTTATTAAAGAAATTAAGTAGAGAAATTGCTATTTGAAGGAAGGTTGCTTTTCTGTACATTATATTGTAATATGCATAATGATGTCAGCTGTATGGCTGACTAATCTGTAATTCTGAGCAACTGCTGTGTCACAGAATCATAGAATTGTTTAGATTTAAAAATACCTTTATGATCATTGAGTCCAGCTGTTAGCCTAACTCTGCCAAGTCCACTCCTAGATGAGATGAGGAAACATGATTTATGTATATTTGGGCATGATTTCAGGCAAAAACATTATTTTACTGTGCAGTGACCTGCAATAAAAGTCTCATAGATTTTCTAGCACTTTTACCAAACGAATATAGTAATAGAAACTTTGTGAAATGTAAAGATAATGCAGACATTTGCATTTAAACACACTGAATTTACTTTCATGAGATCTGACAACTTACTTGCAGTGTATCATTCTACCACGAAGAAAGACAATAAATAAACCCTTCTAATGACCATGATCTTGAGGAGTCAAAAACTATATTGTTTGTTTGAAATGTTTTTGTTAATATCACAGAATAGCAGATTTCTCCACTTACCTATTAAATGTGGAAAACAGATCCAAGTAAAGCAAGATTCATACTAACCTAATTTGAAAATCTCTCTAGAGCTCAGTATATCTTTCAATATTACACATTACAGTTAGTGTGGTACTGCATTAATATTTAAAAATAATGAAAAATATTTCAGACCACCTACAGAACTGAATATAAATTAGTTTTCAAGTGCTGATATTGCTGATATGTATTAGTAAAAATATTTATTTAAACCCCAAGAAGCTGTTCATAAAAATATTCTCACAAAGAACATTGAAAGTACTGAAAAATCTGTACATACAACTGATATACTTGAGTATAATGGGGACATGGATTCACTGGCTTACTGCATAGTTATCAAGAGAAAAGCTGCAACATTAACATGTTAATAAATAATTATAATTGTTTCTAATGGAGACACTGCATTGTCACTGATAAATAATACATACTTTATATCATGGAGATAAAGCAATTAATTTATGTCACCAGTATCCATAACTTGCTGTTATACTCTGGGATAACAAGTGTCTTTCTATTAGCTGCTAAATATTTAGAAGGACATCTTAAACAGCTTTAATTAAAATGTTTTAATTGTCTCTGAAAACCCCTAATGAAAATTACTATTGTGATAAGAGTGGCAAAGCCTTTCATACTGCAATCCCATAGATTTTCTTCATAAACCCCTTTCCTCCGAAGTGTGAAATTGATCTAGTTCTTAGGAGTGGAAAGAGTTAATAGGTTCGCAAAACCTATTATGCAAGTTAAGGAATTTTTTCTTAAAAAGGATTTTGACAATGAAACCATAGTGGGTGGAATTGTGAGATTCTCTAACCTTAGAGCTAATGACTTAGACTGTGACACATTTTCTGTCAAAAATCAAGATATTTAAGAAATAAAAGCAGAGGTAAGATTTCCAATTGAAATATATCCCCCATAGAGTATTTGGGAGTTTGAAGTCACTGAACTCATATGACTAAGTTTTCAGAGCGCTGTTTCTTCTCATAAGATTTCCATGAGAAACGACTTGTGAGTGGATGGCAGTTCTTTGAAGGCTTTGAGTTTCATCTGCAGAGCAAAATCCAAGTTTAAACTAATCACTTAAGTAATTGAAAGTTGGCTTAACTTAAATAAATACCAACACCACTTCTTGCTGTTCCTGTTTATGTATTTATAAAGCAAGGCAGGTTCATTCTAAGCCTGGTATCTAGACTTCACTAAAAGTCAATTTCTGTTTAGCAATTTCTGGTTCAAGGTTAGAAAGATATTAATCTTTAATAAAAAGAGATCTGAGATTTCATGGATTCTATGCACAGAAAATAGAAAGAATTAAGGTTATATCAAGCTAGTTTTATTTTGGCTTTTCTTACTCGTATATAAGCAACCTACAATTCAGTAAGTAATAAAAGAGAAAGACAACTGCTCTCCTTTCTCATTTTTGTTATTACCTCTGTGTCCTTGCCATCCATTAATAAAAATAAGTTTAAGAACAGAACTAGGAATGGAGAAAAATGTAGATCAAATGAAGTTTGAGTTGCCTTGATTTCAATTAATATTTTGAAAAACAATGTTTGAAAATATAAACAGCATCCAAAGATGTCACCTTAAGAATATAACTGAGAAAATTACTTTCTCTGTATTGTGAACAACCATTTCCCTTCAATTTAAGGTTGGTTTGTGGTAGGTTACTCTTGTCTCTCTCATCAGCCTAACTACTCTGAATATTTCTGAAGGACTGAGATTGAATCACAGCTACACAGTTCAGACTTTTTCCATATTTGCAGACTGCATCTTCAATGTGCTCTTTCCAGATAGTTGCTTCTGGAAGCATTTAAACAGGCTATGAACTTTCATGAGTATAGAATGGTAGATGAGTTAGCTTGTTAAAGAAGAGAGATGCTGTTTCATCAGCAGAGATTGAGTAGTGGTTCTGACAGCAATTTTGGAATCCCTGATCTGTTCTGTGCCATCATGCTCTAGGTTTACAGTTCCCTAACCCATTACCTGTTTACTTACCCAACAACAGTTTCTGACATGTGTCTCCCATTGGCTGGCACTCTTGATAATATCAAAGGTCTGCAGCAGCACTAGCTAATATTGCCTTCAAAATTATGTCTGAGTCTTACCAAACTTCACAGAGGGAAAGAGGTCAAAAAAGTTCATGGCTTTCCTTTAAATCAAGTATAATGCACTACTTCAGCAAAATATTCTGTGTTCATTATGTTTATTCTGCATTTATGATAGTTCTTTTACAAATTGTGGGGTTTTTTTTAAATTATGCTATTGATATCCAGAGCAGTAGAAATGATGATAAAGCAAAAGGAACTTATACGCTTTTCAAATCCCTGGAACTTTGAAGGACTTGTATTTCTGAAAAGTTTTACAACAAATCCTCTAAACCTAGTACTTGTGAGTATGGTGCTGGGACTCTCTTTTTGGGATTTGGGAGCTGAAGTGTTTACCGGACGATACTGTATACTAGAAGCCTTCAAGATCACACACAGTTACCGAGAGGTGACCAAATTCTTCAGTGATGGTATATCTCTGCCCTTTGTGATGGTATATCTCTGGCTTGTTCTCTAATGGAAATGTACTCTATTTCTCCAGGTCCTGCTTTTTAAAATCATCAAATCATTGAATTATAAGAACCCTTCAGTAATGCAGTTACATCAAATTGCTCATAATCCCAAATTAAGACAAATGCCATATATAATCTATCTGTATTATCTAAACCATACAGCATTGTTCAAAATACTCATAAAATTCTTAAGCAGACAAAACAAATTCCACATCTTAACTGAAGTTACAATAGAAGGATTTTCCCTTCCTGAAAAAGCATCAGTCATGATTTCTACTTTGATGTAAGCATCTTCACTTCATCAAAATTGGTTCCAATCTCTACAGACCCACAGAGGATTTAAAGTGATAATCATTCATGACAAAAATCCATTTTTTCCCCTTTTTTTCCTCTCCTTAGTTAGAGGAGATACCTTTTCTATTTTTAATTAAATTGTTTACTGCCATAGTTAATTATACATTTATCATATTAAGAGTACTCGTTTGCATTTCATCTCTCAAAAATTCCCCATTTTTCCTGGTAGGTGTAAAACTCCCTTTCCTCCAGTTCATTACTACTTGGCATTCTTCATGTAATTTTTTCACAAGATCTTACACTCAGTAGCCATTTGTAGATTAGACAAATATATGATCCGAGGATAAGTGTTTTCTGCTGTCTATATAAAGCAATAAATTAAAAACTAGCAAACAAACAAAAACAAAGGTGTTGTGGTTTAACGAAGTCTGGTGATCAGTTCGGGTGTGGTACCCTGCGGGGATCTGCTGGGGCCAATCAACTGGCTGGTTTTGAAGACCCAATCAGCGGCCTAGTTTGGAAGATTGATACCCAGTTAACCAGTCAGCAAGCTAGTTTGGAGATTGACACCTGGTTAAACCACTTAGAAGAGCTAGATGAAAACATATTAGAGCTTAGAAGAGCTCTCTGAAAACACGTTTAAGGACAAGGTGGCCTATGAAAAGCTCACTCGACTTCTGGCCTCTGGAGAGGTGACTGGCTGGGCCTGGGTTGGTGCGCTGCTTGGCTGGGGTTTCGGCTGCCACCAGAGCATGCCGCTGGGACTGGCCTAGCACTGAGAGTGACCGCGTGGCCAGGACCGCTCAGCTGGACTCGGTGCGGCCAGAGCAGCGCCGCACGGCTGGAGCTTATCTTGGTATGGTTCACAGATGAACTTTGTTCTTCTCCGGCACCAGCGCCAGTAGTGGCCCCACGGCCGGTGCTGGGGACGGCCCTGAGGCCAGGGGCAGCTGGGGCCAGGAGTGGCCGCCGCCAGCTCGGTCCAGAAGTGGCCATGTGGCCGGAAATGTGTGGTCGCGGCTATCTCGGCATGACTCGCAATGGACTTTGTTTGCTTTGCCGCTTTTAGCCAGCCATGTTGTGAACAGAAGGACAAAAGCAGCAGCAGCAGTTTTGTTTCTTTTTCCTGGTGCCCCACATGAAGTAAAGGAGCAGGGGTGGTGTGGGCAGCCAGTGTGACTCACATGGTGGTGGCAAGGGACCATGTAATTAGCAGTGAGAGACTCAGTGCTTCCTTAATTGTGGAGCCTGCACGAGATCAACCTTTCAACAGTGCAGGACTCTGTAAAAGCTTTTGCAACTGTAAAAGCTTTTTCAGCTGAAACAGCTTGAAAACAAATGAACCTATGAACACTAATTCTCTCCCAAATCAGGAAAAGGAAAGGGTGAAGACATGTAGAGAAGACAACATGGGACACTATGAGGTCAGTAAAGGAGTAAATTCTAGATGGGACGAGATTGAGGAGTCCTACTCTTGGGCTGAAATTCTTTTGTGAGGCTATGGTGGAGATACATTTTTTGATATATCAGGCTTCATTTTTCCCATGTAATTAATGGAAAACATAGGGGAATGCATCATTCTCCTGCAGCCCATGAGAAAAGGGCACTCTTGCTGGAGCATGTGGAGGCTGGAAAGCTGTAATCCAATGGGAAGCTTGAACAGAGAGAGATGAGAGAGATAAGAAACTTTGTCCGAGAGACAGAAGAAGGAAAACCTCTGTTCCCAGAGAGAAGATAAGTTTTGTGTTTGTGCTAGAACAACTCATCCTTAAAATGGTATCCCATAAGTTGACATGGGCCATGAGAACAGCTTTGGGAAAGCTGCAAGGCATGGGAGGGACCTTCATACTGCAAACAGGTTTTCCTTTTCCGGGCAGCTGATTTGATGTGATGTTGAAACCACGACATAGCTGATTCTTGTGGAGAAGTCTCCATGGCATGGCAGGAGAGACTTCTCTCCCTAAGTGGACTGAAAAAAGTTTATTTTCGAGGTGGTAAACTGACTGAAAGCTCCAGGTTTTGTCGCTTTAAGTTGTCATTGGGAACAAAAAGGTGTGGAGGGAGAAGTGTTCTGGAGGTTTATTCTACTTTTCTTATATTTTTTTCTTTTAATTCTGTTAATAAAGTTTTCCTTATACCCTTTAAAGAAAGGTTTTTTGCCCTGCTCTTCCTAATACATATCTCACAGCAGGAAATGAGTAAGTAATTTCTAGTGGATGTGCTGGTGTTTGGCCAGCACTAAACCCACTACTTAAATTGCTGCGTTGGCCAGGAAACTCAGATTGGCAAACCGAAACCACCACAAAAGCCAAAACAGATGCTGTTACATTCCATTTAGAGACCAACTCTGTGCTTTTCTTCCACTCATTATCAAGACACAAGAAATTTAAATTATTCATGCATAAATTAAAAGGATGTGGGACTTTCTCTCTCTATGCTACAACATTTTCCTACAGTTAACCTTACAAATATGTGGAAGTGAAATAATTATTTATAGTTAAACTAAAATTCAAAGGTCAACTCAAATGAATTTATAGTTTTTTGCTCCAAAGAATTAAATAAAACCCAACCAAACAAAAAACGCCTAATACTTACAATCCAAAGTTACCCTGTAAATACTGTTCTAAAGAGAAAACATAGGGTGTCAGTATAAAATAGCATTTAAAAAGCCGCCTAAAAACAAATAAAATAATTAGGTAGCTATCATCCTTACTTGAAAACTATGCACTTAGGCTGAATTTTCAAGCCTTGCCTGAAATATGCACAATTTTACTATTTTAACACCAATTCTTGCTCATGCTTGAAATTTCCATCCCTGGCCTGTGCTGCTCCAGCTCTTATAGTCAGACGTTCCTGCTTCTATGAATGGTGGTAGTGAAACACTTTTGTAAAGAAAAGTCAATTCATGTGAAATGTCTCTGATGACTGTCAATATTTGCAGTTATAGTCAGCCCTGAAAGTACTTTCCTACTCCCCCCACGGAAAGCTTTGAGGATTGACCCAGGTCAGGGAATATCCAGCACAGGCAGGAAGGATAATGGCACACCTATTTAGCAGAGTTCAATTCTCCAGGCTGAATGCCGTGTCTCAAAATGTCATATTTATGGGACCTATTAGAGTCAAAGAGCCTGTGCCCAAGGATTGAGTCCTTGTGGAATCTTATACAGAGCTGGGCAAAAGTAAAAGAGTTTTGGCATAAGAGCTGTTTAAATATTAACCTCAAGTTGCAAAATGTATGCAGAGAGGCAGGGTGGCTATTAACTCTCCACAACAGCTTTTGGATTAGATACATGGAGGTACTCAACCTGACCCGCTGCTCTAGTACTGCTCAGCATTGGACTGACTACGTTAGTCAGATTATATCGAGAAGGGAATTCTAAATTCTAGGCTGTCTGTTCTGATTCATCATGTTCCATGAGAGGCACTACTCATTAAGAAGATTCTAAATGACGGAAAATCAAGCTTGGTAGTGGGATTAGGCCTGATGTTAGACTCCAGTGAGTGAAACTTCTTGGTTCCTGAAAATGGGAGAGAATGAAGGAGATGGTACATGTTGCCTTAGGGCAAGAATCTTGCTGAACTACACAGAACCAGGAAGAAAGTTTGGCACAAAATTGTCACTGCAAGAGGAAGACATTCTTCTACAAAAAGTGCAGCCATTAGATCAGCATCTGTCAAAAACTGCATGTGCATAGCAACAGAGCAGTGTCTTGTCCTGTGTGTTAAGCACTGATACAGTGGATTGTGGGTATGTGTGGCATGGAGGAGTCTTCTGGGCTTTGTTCATCTGACTAGGGTGACATGGCAATCACTTAATCCTTGTGTAATACAAGTTCGGAGTGTGGAAAAAGTAGGAGTGGATCAAGGGAAGCTTCTTCCACTGACTTCCAGCAGGGTCACTTTGTTTCTCCAGAATGAGCATGGCAAAATAAGGCCAATTGAGATCATGAAGCAGGGAGGATGTAACAAATTATCATATGTTAAATTTCAGCTGTTGTGGGCAACTGACACTTTCATGATACAGAAATATGGGCAGCTACACACCTGAGGCAAAGTTGTGTGTGATGCATTTTGAGCAGTGATTGGCTCCTGTTGGTTTGATCAGTCCTGTTATATCGGCCTTGACCCCAAGGACAGAGCACAGTCCCAGGTAATTTCATTTACAGACACAGTAAATTGTGGGTTTTTTTTTCTTCTGGATGAACCTTGGAATTGTATTCTTCCTGTTCACAGGGCAAGGGTTTTCCCCTAGTGAGAAGCTTTAGACACAGCAATAAGGGCAACTGAGTCGGCCTGATTAATAACTATAGATGTAAGTACTAGCCTCATGCTGTAAGAGCTTCTTCCATAAGACAAAGACAGCTGAAAAATCAGAGAAATAGAATTTCATTGAAACAGTGGCCACTGATTACAGAACACTGTCACTAGATTCACCCTGGCATGTGTATTCCGTATTTCCTCATTGGAAATAATCAGCAAATTGTGACAAAGAATGTTGCAGACAAATTCTAATCTAACACACGTTATAAAAAAAGAAAAATGTTAACAGTGCAGGTAACACAACTGCATACCATACTTTCATTCATGTAAGTATTTGTATATTTACACTTTTCTTCATATACATATTCATGTGCTGTAGCAAAAATACAAGTCAACCAGGCCAAGTAATACTTAACAGAGGAAATATCAAACAACCTCCAGCTCCAAAACCAAACAAAAAAGGCCCCCAAATAAATCAAAATAAAACTATGAAAGCTTGCCACTATATCCTAAGCTAAGAAAGTAGGATTTTAAAGGCATTTGACTCAGATAAGAAGAAAAACAAAGCAAACGATGAAAGGAAGAGAGTAGAATAAAGCTGAAATACTTTAGTTATGTTAATTTCTCTTGCTTGTAGCTTCAAGCATCTATAACAATCTAGCAGTTAATACCTTTAAAAAAACTATAAAAGAGAGAAGCAAAATTATTCATGTATCCTGGAAAAAGAAAATTTCAACAATCAGATGCTTTTATTGCCTTATTTTCCACATTTCTTTCTATTGCCAGCTTTCAGGCAATAGGGTAAGCTGACTGAGGGCAAACAACATTTTTCAAATACTGCTTCTTAGCATTTTTTTCACCTTATTCACACATATAATTTTTTGTGTTAACAACTTGAGCACATTCATACTTGTGTGTCATAAAATAAACTAACTACAAACAGCAGTCCCTGTCCCTGAAACCACATTCCACTTTACTTTCTGCTGCTTGCCTGGAGAATTCTTATGATACACAAAAGAAAGTACACCTGGTTTACAACACTGAGAGGTGGTTGCTGTCTCATATCCTTTTTTCCCAGTAGCAAACAGGACACTTCAGCTCCCTGTTGGTAGCTAAAAGCCTCATGGAGTCACATTAATGTTCAGTAAATTGCCATGAATAAATAGACTAAATCATAACAATTCTTCTTAAGATGCATGTGTCACATTACACAGCCAACAAAAGCAATTGCTGCTGGGGAAACAGAATTCAGAGTAATTAATATAATAAACCTATGCCTAGAAATGTTAAAATCTTCAGTAACTGCTACTTTCAAGAACTTCAAAACAGGTAGAATCCTTTGTATAAACTGCACATTTATAAAAACAGGAGTGAACTGAACCTTGGGCTGACTGAGAGTACACAGAAAATTTGATTTTAATAGTGATTACTTCTTCCACATTTTTTCTGTAGAAAAAATTCTCCACTAATTCCTTATCACAGACTGGGTCACTCTTTCCCTTAGTTGTTAATCTAAAGTCACTATTTTCATGGTGGGAAAATGTCATCTGTTGAGGAAACTACTCAAATTACTTCTCTCATCAAATAAATTTTAAAAACCCACCAAAACAACAAACCAAACCAACCATCAAACCAACCTAACTACCTGCCTACAAAAACCAAAAACTCGAACAAACAGAAAAAACCCCAAAATTTATGGCATACTCACAATAATCTTTTCAGCAAGGAAAAATATGCGCATTTATCACAGATAGCTTTTCTATCCTGCCTACATACCCTGAGTTTGTTTCATTTGATATTTTCTTTATTTTCATGCTATGAGAGTACTATGGCCAATTTTTATAGATACAAATGTAGACACATACTTGTAACAAATTCTCAGATGTTCCTGGTGGATCTTATCTATAGAGATCACTGTCACAATCTGAAAAATCTGTGCAATTGACTAAAAGAAGTAATATTTTCATTAATGTTTTAACTGAGCTGGTCTTTTGGAGATACATAATGTATCCAGTGTCCAATTTCCTGATGTAATTTTCATTCTGGAAAGCCAGCATTTCTACTTTCACAACTGGATTTCAAAAGTTAGCTCTCACTAGAAAATAATAAGCATTTCTGATTATTTAGGCTAAAATTTACAAATCAGGAGAACCACCGAAGTTACCAAAACGTGTGAAAAAAATATGGTGAGTCTATTGAAGATAAACTTTCTTTTACAATCCAAAAATGGAAATACTTTCTTTAATTCTTATGCCCTTTAAAGTACATTAGGGAAAATACAATCTTCCCTCTGAACAACACAAATCCAGATCTTAGAAATAAGTTGATTTTGAATTTGACTTCTTTTTGAAGTTCAGTCATGTACTACACATATATTCAAACCTAAGTATTCCCCACTCTTTCATATTAAGGAAACAGGATTACTATAGACAATCCATATCATTGTGTATTTCAATATATGTAAAGGAATCAAATGAAGACTAAAGGTTTCAGAGAATTCCAGTATGTAGGAAGATATCAAATACAGTAATAACTACAATTAACTACAGAAAAAAGCAGATGATGATTTTATCAGGTATATATAATGGTTACTACTACAAAAGAAAGGTCAATACAAAATGTAGATTATAAATCTACAAGATAGTACCCTGAATGAAATGCTTGCAACACATCTTTGAAATTAAAATTTATGACAAAAACATGCCTTGGAAAAATTTAAATATATATTGCTTTCCATCTAATTTTTAAAGCAAAGTGGAATCTTTCAAAAAAATGGAAATTGCATTTTGATGATTCATTTATTTTCATCATTAGTTTTCAAAGATCAGCATTTAATAATTTTCTGATATCTTATCAACAAATTGTACCTTTCCTTTCTCATCTTCACAGGAAATGTTCATACCATGATACCTATATGAGCTAAAATTGTGTGATTATAGCATTTCCTCACCAAGAAAATTGTTCCAAGTTAAAAAAGAATAGTTTGTATATTTGGCAACTGTTTTTTCTGCATCCTTACCAGCAGATATTTACAGTAAGCCCTAGATACTCCTTTATTCTTATAAAATAATGTACATCAATATTCAGAAAATAATAAACTAGCATAGAATTAAGCTCCAGTATATTAATAGCAAATTCAGAAACTTCTCTGGTAAAACAGTTTAAGGAAAAAGTATAAATCTTAACAGCTTATGTAATTCTCTTTGCATTTAGAAAAATAGAAATTTGCCTGTATTTGTTTAGAGGGGTTGCTATAAGAAGACCTTGCAAATACTAAACTATGAAAAATTGCAGCAAATTTACATAGATTTACAGATGGGCCCATAGTACTTGTCAGGGATTATAAAGCACACAGATAATTCTTGCTAAAGAAATTTTCCAAGTTACAAACCACTGAAAATTATTTCATTAATAAAATTGCTATATACTATGTACGCTATATTGTGTGGTGTCCAGCTCCTCTCTGGATATCTTTTCAAACTCTCACCTCTAGCAGTAGTCTCAGTCCTTCATTTAACCTTCATTCAATAAACTATGTTTAGTCAGCACATCTAACTAAGGCTTAGCATCCTGCTGCTCCTGCCTTTTCCATCTTACTCCTTTTTTAGCTCAGCACTGAACTGTCACTAAACTGACTTCATCCCTTTAATGTGATTTCCATGTTAACTGGAGTAACGACCACTACACGCTTAGCAGTCTTCAATAATTTGAAATATTTTTCTCACTGTTAGGCTTTTATGAATAGATATATCTTACAACATGATACCTGAATATAGGCAGAAACATGGGATGTTTCATTCTGTTTCATGGAATCATCTCTAGGGATGTCTTCCTTTGATGAACTTTTACTGCAGCTTTGTTTGAATGCAGTGAACTAATAATACACATTTATTCTGAGAACGAGGGCAGTGTTCCACAATACTACTACTTGTGTCTTGCACTATTAAAAAGAAGAGAATCATACCAATGTTCTAGTTACATTTAAGGAACAGGAACTGGTGACTACTTCTTGGCAAAAAAATCACAGAATGGGTAAGGTTGGAAGGCACTTCAGACAGTCCTCTTGCCCAACATCCCTGCTCAAGAAAAGTCATCCTAGGGTATATTGCAAGTGTTTTTTCAAGGAAAGAGTCTTAGAAGCTTTTGCCACACTGAGTAATAGGATGATTTTTATAGAAAGATTTACAGATACTCAGTGAGTCTTTCCTTTAGTAAAGGTTCTGTATCTGCAAGATATCTTTCATACTTCATTATACGTCTGGCTGTAAGGCCATACTGTATTATGCTTTTACTGCCTTTATGTCTGACTAACCCTGTAAAACAAATGTGTCCTATACTCAACTCTTGTGTTCTATTTTTTGTCTCAAGTCAGTGAGATTCCTATGGGGATATTGTGATAATCATGATATGGTAATCAGGTCAAAATCAAAAACCTTGTAATTTTTATGGCTACAGATATCTTTCTACATCATTGTTTTTCAGCTGTAAGATTTTCTTCAAGTCTTTCTAAGAACAAAAAATTGACACTTCAGAGAATGAAAATACCTAGCATTTTTGTGGGATGAAAAGATAAAACAGAAATTAGTAGCAAATAATTCCTCCCTCACATCCTCAATCAGTGATTTTGTCTCACAGCCTAATGTGTAAATCAAACATGGCATGACTTTCCTTGAACTCACAGATATATTTATATTTTGTTGAGTCGACTTTTTTACTTACTCATGGTTTGGTTGAATTCTGCCATTCATAAATTATACATCTAATATTTCTTGGAAGGTCACAGTGGCCAGTAGCCTGATCCTGCTCATCACAATAGACATGCATAAAATAATTATTTAATGTAATATGCAGGAAGAAAAAGATTGGACTATATGTTCTTCCACAATTTTCTCTGAATTTCCTTAGTATCTTAATACAGTTTTAAAGGATTTATAAAAATTAACACCTCCAAAATCCCTCATGTATTTTTCATTAGAAAATCCAGCATTTGGTAGTTAGCAAACTAACTTCTAAGTCAAGTTCCCTAATTTCTGAAATTTCAGTTGTCACACATTCAGATACGATCCCTGGAAATAATCCAGACTGCTGTTATGTACCTGCTAAAAGTTTTCACTTCCTTTATTTATTTGTCATATACTTATGCCAAAATGTTATGCCCAAAGGTTCATAGTCTATTGTCAATTCCTGCTTCAATATCTATACTATTTCCCAAGATCTCAGGTGCTCTACCAGTCTAGTTTAAAATCATTGATTATTTGGCAATCTTACCATTTTTTCCTCTCTTCTATATGTTAGAAAACAATGGGAGGCAACCTGGTATTTGAGAAATTACATTAGAAATTGTTTTTTAGAATCAAGAAGTGTAAAAATTGGATTAGCCCTTATGGTCAGCTTACAGAGGCACAGTAAATTAACATGCAATTTTCACATCGCTACATACACATAATGACTGAGTTGGCAGAATTGCGTCTAAATCTATCATTTCTTCCCCTTCTATCTTCAAGCATCTTACCCCTTGGTGACAGTGAGATTTTCTCCCTTGAAGCCAAGATTTTACTAGTAGAAGAATTTAAGAATTTAAAGTAGTAGAAGAATTTGAAATAAAACATATGCTCAGCATGTGAAAACTTGAAAAATATATTACGGAGAAAAATGCATTCAGGTGTGCACTAAGCCAGACTTTTTCTCACTTCAGTGAGTTTATTTGGTGTTTCCCCCAACTCATTCACATGTAAGAGTCTAGAGCCTCTTGCAATTTACTTTTATCTCTATCCACCAAGTCGCTACTATATCAGCTGTGATAAGCTTCATCCTGCTACTCATATAAAAACTTCAATACATTTTTATTTTCACACTTCCAAGTAAAGAATGGTTAGTCAAATATGCAGCCAGATTCTATTTAATGTAAAACTGGCTGATAAAGATAAAATCAGATTCATTACACACTGTGTGAAAAATCATGATGAATAATTTTGATGATGTTTTTTCATTTTGCCTCTAAATTATGAATGGTCAGAGGACCTGTGACTGTATGCATAATTCAACTTTGATCACTTTCATATTTTCTGTAATTTATCCTGAGAATAATCTGTTCATACTTATGTATAACATTCTGTAAAATCTTTATCCATGTTCTGGGGTTGTTTTTGCAGTTACTGGTAATTTTTTTGGTAACCAAGGTTGACAAGATTTTGTGAGAGTATTTTTTCCCACATAAAGATTTCCTATTACAGGATATGTCTTAGAAAGCAGTGTCTTACCTGCTATTATTCCAATATGAAGTAAGACTGAAATTAAATAATTGATCATGGAGCTTTAAATGTCATGACTTGATATGTCATCATTAAATTTCAAAAGTTACAGTTAGGTCACACAAAAGGTTGTCCCATAACCAGGAGCAGCCAGTGTCACAAAAACATCTAGACCCTGTAGCATGGCAGGTCTGAGGGTGACAGCATTGTTCAGAGGCAGGGCAGAGAGAAGAGGGCCTGAAACCTAGACCAGGAATACTGAAGTTTCCTGGCAGGTAACAAATATGAGCATGGCCTTTTCTTAAATTTCATCAGGGTTTCATTAAATCTAGAAAAAACTTGCATCCAATTCTGTATTGCCCTTGGGGCTAGTGTCTACACACCATAAGGGTGCAAATTTATCCAGTGCAATGTGTTCATATCTACAATGTTTTTTAAATGGCCATACTGTTTGAAGAGATCATGAGACTGCTGCAGTAGAAAAAGAGATGTCTAACGTTCCCAAAGGTGTCTAGCATTCCCAAAGGTGTGTAGCATTCCCAATGAAATCATCTGTCATTTGGAATATTGCTCGAGATTCCCTCTTAGGAGATTTCTGAATATTGAGAATTTCAGAACCATGGAGCACATAGTATGTGTAATAATATGTGCAGTAGGGTAAATGAGAATGTCCTAAAGGTAATAAATACATTTTGATAAAAATTGTGCTACAAACAAATTCTACTTGTTGCAACAAGAGATGTTTTAAAGGATAAAAAATTAAAGTTTTTTGACTATTCAGGTGGCATCCATATTTTCTCCCACTTTGTAATAAGGGTCAAAGCTGAAAAAAAATTCAAAAATCCTATACATCTTCTTATGAGAAGTCTTTCCTAATACGACTATTTTAATGTATAAAAATAGAATCCATTTCTTGCCAGACGTCAGAACAAGAAGTTAATCCTAACTCAAAGACTGTATACATTTTTATTTCAAATTAATGTTGAAACAAGCCAGGGATTTATATTCTACACTTAAATGCTTTTTCTTTTCTCCTATATTGTCATTGCCTGCAGTGTCTCAGCCTGTTTGGAGCTCTCAAATTTGCAGGGCAATATACTCTGCCAATTTAACTTTATGAGCTCATCAGGAAAGAAAACAAAGATAAGGCAGAAGGGCTCAATCCCCTTCATAAAGGTTAGTCTAACATGCACTCACTTAATTCATGAGGTTTCTGTCTCACAATTTCTTTTGTTTCCTCCCTCCAACTCACAGTTTGTAATATTTGTAACCAATGAGCAAAACTATAGCCTGGCTGAGGGCCAGAGTGCCTGTCCTCCTTCCTCATCAGGGCACAGGCATCCCATGTATGACACGGGGAACCAGAAAAGTCCCTTCACTCTTACTGCATCCAGCTCAAAACCTTATTTTTTGTAAGCTGACACATCCCTGTCTTCCAGCTGGGAAGGTATGTCTACACCATACCTTAGTGGATTCTGAAGCAGCTGCACAGCAATCAGCATACAGGAATGGTGGCTGCAGGACACAGAAGATTGCAGGTGACAGTGGCTGCATAATGACCTTCAGTCCTTCCTAGCCATTGAATCCTGTATGTCTTGCTGTCTCATGGATCTGACGGTGCTGCTCCCACCATACATCAAGCTTTAGAAAGGGCTGTGTTCAGCCAAAATATGAGCAGGAGCTGAAAAAAGTCACATGCACCAGTTCCTTATCACTGACCAAGAAATTGCATATGTTTGATAGCATAAGGAACAGGCTGTTGATATGGTAAATCAAAACCAAACCCATTCCCCATAAATCCAAATTCTTAATCATAGAGTGTACATTCAGTACTCTGCAACTGCAATAATTTTCTACTTTACTATTAATCGTAGTACCACAATATTTATCTTAGCATGTTTTCTTAAACATAAATTATTTTTTGTGTGACAGTATTTTATGAATTAGACCATTTGAAGTGCAATGGTCTTTTGTTACAACTTTTTGGGTTTTACCACAACAAGATTAGACAAAATTTGCATATTGATGAAATTTTGTAAAAGCAACAATATGTCTTAGATGTCTACAAATGCACCTTGCTTAATACATTCATTCTTACCAATGAAAAAATATAGTTTGTAAGCATGTCAAACACATAGGGGTCAAAAAACCACCCCAATTCCCTGCCTTCATGTTGGTAACACCTGCAACTTGCCTGGAAAATCCTCTAGCATTGGGGGCTTCTTTTGAAGGAAATCATTACAAGTAGCAAAATGGAGAGATGTAAATGCATAAGTTTTGCCATTCTTTGAAGAAAATGCTAAAGCATCCAACAAAACATTTTACTCAGATTCTGTGGGCTTAGGTGAATTAGTGTTATGGGATGAAACCTACCTGAAGGCATTGTTCAGATAAAATAAGGCCTGGGCTTTATTTGTCCCTATCTGATATGTTAGGTAACCCTGGTATTCACTGGAAAGGGAAAGAATCAGAGGTAAATGTTATGGGGGAGGAATCCCTGAAAGCATACATCTCATGGACTGTACTTGTTGAATTTTGTGTGAGCAAAATAAAAAAAAAAAAGAAATCCCACAGATGAACCACTAACACACACATTACATCCTTGTGACGTACTCAGGATGGGAAAACAGAGGTTGATAACAACACCTCAGGGACCAGCCAACAAAATTAGCTTTAACTATGGGCAAAGTCAAAGAGATTAGCATGGGGCTTTACACTCAACAAGGTCACTGGTGGCTTATGCCAACAGCTGAGTTAGAAAGCAATAAATGGTGGGGAACAGTCACCCCTCAGTGCAGCAATATCCACATGTATACAACAGCCATTCAAAAGCTGTACAAGTCTGGAGCTCCTGCACAGAGAAACCATATACTGTCAAGGTGTCAAATGTGTTCACTGGCTGAACGCTCTGTTTGCCCAACTCTGTGGTGCTGGTTTTAAAACAACTTAGAAGAGTGGGGTCCTTGGTTTCTGTCACTGTCTTAAAAACTGTTGCCTCTCTGTGTGTTATCTCTATCTACCTCAGTTATTTCTATCTACCTTCTGCACCCTCATGCTTGGAAAACAGCCTCTGCATTTTATGTCAGAGAAGGCAGCATGATTTTGTCCTTGCAGCATCCCTGATCTAAAGTCCCCAGTGAAAATCTGGACGAAGCATGTTGCCTGAGGAGAAATTTGGAAGGACTCAAAGTGGTACACACCTTCACATCTCCATTTCATCTACAACCAGTACATCCATGAAGTGATTCTGTGTTTGAAAAGCTGGTAAGAAAGCTGCTAAACCCATGTTAAAAGAAGTGCGGTGTGGCTGGATTCTTGATCCTGAATTCCTATTAGGCTCCTATCTGTTTATGTGTCAGAATATACTGCTTTAGGTGTGAGGACTCTCCCCAGAGCCACCCACATTATTTCACTTACTTACTGGTTAATAACTTACTGGTTTTGAGAACTGACAGGCATGTCAATTCCATCTAGACAGATTAGCTCTTCCTAAGTAAACACTGGACTAAATTGGACAATTTTAGCCACTGGGTAGTTGCAGCTACAAGATTCCCAATGTTCACAAGATGGCAAATAAATGACGGCACAACACTCTGCTGTAAGGAGTTTACTTTATATGAAGAAATCCTGACAGTGTGTGATCTTTATTTTGATAATGATAATGGAATATGGACAAAGGTTGTCATATGTATCACTGCACAAATGTGGCTGAGAGCTAGTATATTTTTCCCCCAATCCACTTTCCCTTCCCAATATTTATTCCCAGATTACAAAATAGAATTAATGCTTCATTTCTAGTTAGTCCAAACAGGTCACATGGCAATTGTGACTACTTTTTTACACATTTTTCTCAAAATATGACTCAGTAGTTCCTGGCTTATTCTATTCTCAATTAATGAAATTGTGTTGTAACTGTGAGCTATTTCCTTTGTAATATTTCTTGAATCACTTCAATGAATAATCTCTAAAGAATATTTTTGTTTGCAGAATATTTATGGAATTATATGACATTAGCTGCTGCTTTTGTCACTGCAGCAAAAATATACAAGAACGGTATAAAGTATGGAAAAAAAATCTCTTCAAGGTTAAATCAAGATATATTATTGTATCTAGTGAACTCATGTATCAGTTTACCTTACCAGAAACCTGGAACCATTTTCCTAGATATTTTCATAAATATCCTTTTTTCCCTGATATCTGATATCAGGACATCAGCAGTGAGAAAGTTGTCCAGGACTGACTTTGTTTTGGAGATCTGAATGACTAGCTACAGAAAGACACTTTCAGTTGAATGTTAATACTGCTAAACCAGTGTGACATTTTATTAATTATCTAAAATCATAGTTCAGTCATAGTTCTGTTAAGTACAAATTATTTGTAAATAGTATCTGCATGAATTTTGTTTGATAAAGAATAGCGTATCTGTACTAATTTGCTGTAGGAATTAAATAATTTTTTTCTTGAAAAGGACACCTAGACTTAATTTAATTATTGTCAACATAACTGTAACATAATCTTGACAGTATATTAACATACATAAACAAAGTATTCTCGGCTGATAAAGACCATGCTACATGAAATGCAGACAGAATTATAGTTTAAAATAAAAGTATTAAGCTGTCATGTCATGTACTAAGGCTCTAACTAAGCAGTCACCATTTTTATCACTGCAGAACAAGAATAGTAATGCCTTCAAATTATTAACTCTTGTGAAATTCTTTTCAAATTCTTTTCTCTTATTTTTCTCTTCCCATCTAAATAAGCATTGCTGAGATAAATTTCAAATTATTTAGTTCCACTGAAATAAGCCAACATCGAATGATGCCATCCCCAACAGAAAAGTTTTATAGCCCATGGTTTGTGGTGTATCATCACAGTTTTAGAGAGGATAAAATTATGTCCAGCAACAGATAAGAATTTTTTATTTCCTCGGTTTGGAATAGAATACATAAAATATGTATCTACATAAAACTGCATCCTAATAAACACATAGTTATACATAAATTCAAGCAATAACTTTGTAAGTACCAAGAAACAAAAGAAATGTGTTAAAATAACAAAAATAACATTAAGAATTAATAAAAGAATCACATTATCTTTTTAGCCTGTGTTAAATCTTTTCAGCTTATGATAAGAAGATACAATGGACACAATTTAGTTGAAATATAATTAAATGTCTGTACAAATTCTGGTATGATCTAAAAGTTTGTTGCTCTGATGCAGAATATTCCTACACATGATCAGGCATCTAATACCTCATGACAGACAAAATATATTTTTTTCTGAGTAGTGGTGACCTAACAAGGGTATACCAGTTTTTTGTCTTATATTGATTTCAGTCATTAATTAACAAAACCATTTGCAGAGTGATTGTGAAACATTTCCTGCATAATTTAACAAATCTCTTACTGAGTTTTAAAGAAACTACATGACAGTGCAATCTCCCTATAATTTTTTTTTAACAATTGCAAAAATTTCCCATTTCACTATGTGAAGATTTCCATTGTGAGGATTCTCATTTGATGGAGCTCTGTGTTACTTTGTGGTACATCTTTATTAGGAGTGCTAAGAGCTTTCTTTGATGACCTACAAGAATTTTCTGAGATTCTCTCAACTTGTAATGTTGCTATACATTGAGGTAAATACACAGAAATTTAGTGTTTGCTATTATTGATATGAGTTATCAAATCATCTTGTACTTACTGACAAAACTGTACAAGTCATCTTATTTATACATGCTTACAATGATATAAGATAATTTTATCAGGCGGAGAAGTTCAAATCCTTCTGATTGCATTTCTTGGACTGTAAAAATGACTACTTGAAAGCCTAAATTAAATGTAAATTTTTCCCTATTCATTCTTTCTGAGTTTAAGGAATACTTCTTTGAATGGTTAAGTTCTTTCTTCCTTCCTTTCTTCTTTTGGGTCACTTAAAAAGGGAGAGAAATCCTTAATTTCTCCTGCATATTTTCTTTTTGTTATCTTATTTTCAGAAGAAAACTGTTTTCTATTCTCTTACAGAGCTTTTGTGTTAACTGCTGATTCCTTACCTTATCTGGCTTGCACTTCATCTTTAATTTGCCACTTGAATGCTGACTTAAAAGGTGATTTGAGTAGATTTAAGTTCCTGCTAAGGAGGAATGAATTTCAGAAGCACTCTGTTCTTGTTTCTCCCTGATCTCCTTTATTATCTTGCACCGTCCTTTCTGTAGTTCTTTCAAACCACTTCAGGTGACAAATGCACCCTGTGGATTTGTTCTCCGTGGATAAGCAATAAATTCCCAGTATTTCCCAAGTTTGTTCTTCTGGTTAAACAAACATTGAAGCTAAATTTCTAGTAAGTTAATTTCTCATTTAAAACTCTTATCAATTATCACATTAAAAAATGCAAATGACAAAAATGTTTTTATAAACTATTCAATAATAGGCTGAAATAGTAATCAAGTGCATAAAGTGAAAACAAAACATTTTTATTAAAGCTGGATCTTTTGAAAAGCACTTTCTTATAGATGCAGATAGAAAGGAATGACTATTGCCACAGTGAAGGCTGGTTGACTTTGTTTTTATTTGCAATTATGAGGCAGCTCTTAAGTTATAGTATATTGACCGTACTTAATATGTATGAAGGAAAATCTTTTTTTCTGTTGAAGTTGCTTTCCATGCTGCACTAAAGCAGTTGTTTAGAGGAATTAAGATAATTTATGAACAGAATGACAAGGCAGATTATTATGAGTATTAGCAACACAGCAATCAGATGACCCTTTACTTTGTGAAATTACTGACCAAATTAACTGACAATACAGCACTGGAAAGGACTGTGGAGAATCAGTGCTAAATTTCTATTGTGTTGTTTTGTTTTCATGCTACATAAATCTGGTGACATCTGAAAAATTACATCAGCATAAAACTAGAGTAACAGAGAATTTTGTCCACTTTTAACTCGTATTCCAGCTTATTTAATTTCTTTTTTTTTCTACAATATTTTCTGCAAAAACATAAGCAGTATCTTTTCTCCGAGAAAAGAGAAGGATTTGTTGCCAATGTATTCCATCCCAGTCAACTGAACTGATATATTAAACATCCTTTAGGGGAGATAAGGAATCTGTAACACATGATCCATCAGTATATACAAACAAATATAAATGCATACGCACATATATATTTTTAAGCTTACACTGTCGGAAAGTGTTTTGTGATTGTATATAAAAAGAACAATGATCTACAGAAAAGGCAGGCAAGTTTATAGATTCCTGCTGCCTATTCATGACTTGTTAGTAGATCCAGGGCACCACACAGGCTTCCTCCGCTGTGCAGGTTGGGAGGCAAGGAAGACAAGGAGGTAAACTCACTTCAAACAAAAGAAGCTGCAGAGGCATCAACTCAGCAAGTCAGCTGTTTCCTTTTGATACTGGGTTTACTCACAGAGACAGCAGCTGGATTAGTGGACATGGCATTACTCATAGCACTGCTAAAATAGCAACCAGGAAAAAAATGTGGGAATTGTTTCATATTCGTCAGTTTGATTTTAGTCATATTTTGTATCAAGGATATGTTGCCTTTAGATGGTAGTAAGAGCAATGTTTTTCCAAACTGGTACATCTCAGAGGAACAAAATGAGAAAATCTGGTTTTAGTTTTGATTGTATGATCAAATGGAAAATAATTATGAAACTCAGGATGCCTTTCTTTTAATTTAATTCTGGATTAATAGAATAGAATGTGCAGAGAATAATTAACAATATAATGTTCACTAATTACTGTCCTGCTACTGAAAATTGGCATTCATTCATAAACTGCAATTGCATTACTCTAAGCTAAGTAATCTCGTTGGTCAGCTTCTAGTTTTTACCAGATTCTGACCAAATAATTGAAGATTCAAAAAAATTTATGTTTGAAATGATTACTCTAAACAGTATTTATCTTTTAGAAACATAATGTGTTTTCATTAAAATGTTAAGCAATTTGGAGGCTGGAATTAAAAGAGCCAAACAAGTTAGAATTCTAGAGTTTTAATTTTCTTGGTACTGTAATAGCTTCTCTTTGAGTACTTTCTTACTATTATAAGATATTAATGTTCTATAAACTTTCAGATTAGCTTTGGTCTCCTGTGAGTAAAAAACAAAGGAACCTTATTTTGCAAAAACAATCTTATTTGATCATATATATCTAGCTTTGAAAAGAAGATGGATCACAGAAAAATAATCAGCTATTGTTATATAAGCTACTTAACTTAGCCAATGGAGGTGAAGTGGCAATTATTGAAGAAATAAATTTTTCTTACCCTCATGATACATTTTACAAAAACTGTCCCTATTGTCAGTTCTCCTATAAGTGCAAACTTGCAGAAAACAAAAAGCCTGTTTTAGGGGTTGTGTTTTTGTTGGGATTTTTTCTAGCCTTGTATCAACTTTTAGAATAGATCTCTAGGAACTGTTACACAGTTGCAGCACTTTTTATTGAATCTTCACCACAAAATCACCCACTGCCCCAGTGAAGTCTGTTTGCTCCCTTCCCCTGCCCTCCCCTCCCCTCCTTAATAGCCTTCCTGCTGTGTCTTTTAGAAATTCAGACCTGAGAACAAGCTAGAACTTAATTTCAGGTAGATATGATTGCAAAGTCTATTGCAACTACGGAGAAGCAAAAG
The DNA here is from genome assembly GCF_027579445.1 of Ammospiza nelsoni. Lineage (NCBI taxonomy): Eukaryota > Metazoa > Chordata > Aves > Passeriformes > Passerellidae > Ammospiza > Ammospiza nelsoni. The sequence continues at coordinate 29,488,373 of NC_080669.1, read as the reverse complement.
GACAAATACTATGGACAAATAGGTATGTGACATGCTAGTCGTGTCCTAGAAGAAATATGCTAATGTTTCTGGTATTACTACACTAAATTCCCAGCATGCTTGTTAAAACAAATCAGAGGAAAATGTAAGATTATCCTGAAAATTGAGTGATTGCTATTACTGCCAATGCTGGTTCAATAGATGCAACTTTTTTTGATTGTTGGGGGGGGTCCCTGCAGGTTTTTTGTTGTTCTTCAACACTGTTTGTTGAAGGAACAAGGGCATATATGAATTTAGGCTTATATAACACCAGTTTAGGTTATTAGAATTAAATTTATTGATGAATGAAGATACTTCAAACATACTGCTAACAAATTTTGTTCAGACCTTTTGAAATCCATTCATCTTCTTCAGGAACAAGGATCTGCTGGGCCTTGCAGGAGTTGTATTTCAGTAACAGAAATGCCTGTGTGACTCAACCTCTCAGCTTTTCAGTAATAAACTCTATAAAACATATTTTATAAGGAACTTTATTAAAAAGCTAAAAAAATACAGGTCATCCCATGGAACAAATTAGGCTAAGTCATGAAGCAGTAAATAAAATATCAGGCATTTGTAAAGATATGTAGTGGAAGCAAAGAATGAATCAACACTTGATCAAATCAGTCTGACTACAAATAACAAACAAGATATATATATTTGTCTTAAGATAGAGTGCATTTCTATTCATGCAAGTGGATCAAAAGAGGAACTCCAGTTCTGGTTGCAGGCTTAGTCTCAAGTAAATATTCCCACCCGTCAAATTCCCTAAGGACGTAATTAAAAAGCTACCATTTTTTAGCAATGTTAGGCTAATCCTTTTTTTTATTTTTTTTTATAATTTATCAAATCATTTATAACAATTACCTCTATCTATTTATTGATTTAACATATCTTTTTGGCATTGAAATTATTTTTTATTTTCTTTATTATAGTTCAATTAAGATAATATTTCAAAAACCATTTTAAAAATTATTTTTTCCCTGCATTGGGGGTTACTTGTTTTTCAAATCTGGACTGAAATCTGCACAGTCCAGCTGAAGGATTTCAGTTCAACCAAAAAATTTTAAAATCTCAGTTTTAGAAAACATTTTAGATTAAAATTTAAATTGCAGTTTTGTCTTCAATATTTAATAATTTCTTTAGATAGAGGAAAATGAAAAGCATATATTTATAATAGACTATAATCATAATTTACAAAGTTCAAATTGAGGAAGGAAGTGGTTTTGTCCTATTCATATTTAAATCCGCTCAATAGTTAGGGACATCTTTTCCAACTAAAAGAGAGCTCTGAAATCAAGATTCATAGAGACAGGCAATTCTGCAAGAGCAACATGTCAAGGCCAGAGCAACCTGGCATCAAAGAAAAGCTGCTTTTTTGTTATTTTATTTTTATTTTTAATATTATACACATACCTGTCCTTCCACATGGAAGGCAAATAGACATATCATCTTCTCAAAACTTAATCAGTGGCCTATGAGATGTTTGAGAAATAGAGCTCCGTGCCCCAAGTCTGCGTGGACCCTCTGTTTAACCTCCAGATATGTGTACTTTTGAAGTAACAGAAATTAGGCTATCCATTATTTCTGAGTTCTCCCAGTTTTGTTGACTAAATCATATACCACATCTGACACAAGTTCCAAAGCTAATTCTTCTTGCCTATAGAGTTTCATTTTAAGCAGATAAATGTTTTGCAGAAATCTCTCAAAATTAAATGCTCTTTGACATGGACTACCTACAGACTCAAAGTCACTAATCGTACTCAGGAAACATTAAAACAGCATTAGTATGATATTATATCTACATCACATGTAGGTAGGAGGGCCAAGACAGATTTTATTAAAACAATCAACTCAAAAACCCCTCAAATCCCTCAGCACAGAGAGGGATATATTTTCCTCCATTTATTCTAAAACAAGTAATAGACTTTCCCATACGAGAGGAGAAATCAGGTTAGGGCAAAGTAGTGCAGAAGGCTCTACTCAAAATGTGAAATCTTTACTGTAAAAAGAAAAACTTTTAAAATTAGTTCAGTATTAAAATACTTTATAAATGTACATATGCACATATATATCACAGAGTAAAAATGTTTCTTAAACATTAGTATTGAGAACATGTATGAGCTATATTATAATTATCAGTTTATGCAAGTAAGGTCACTAACAAATTACTTTTGGTAGTGGGTAGCAATATGCTTCCTTTCTAGACTTTCCTGTTGTTTTCTTGTCTTCCATCTGCTAAAACAAATGACAAAAAGACAGGGCATCATTTTCATGACACTGAAGCACATCAGTACTGATTTACAGTAAGTGTGAATCAGTTACTGATTCACACACCTCATGCAAAGATAACTCAGATTCTAAGTTTATGGAAATATAAGTGCTCTGGCACTGCTGTCTTTAAATTGACTGTCAAATGGGCATTTCTACTCTCTGGAGATCTAATTAGTTTTTATGCACCATTCCTAAAGGGATGGGAGCTACACAGCATCTTCAGTCTATGCTACTGGTGTCACTGCTCCTCTGTTTCAGAAATGGTTCTGTCATGAGTAGGATTACCTCTCTCTCTATAAAAGAAATTTTCATTACTTTTATTAATTTATATGAGCTGATGCAACTATTTTTTCTAATGCATACTATACTGATGTTTTAATAAATCTCTGTATATGAAAGATACCAGAGAAAAGTACAGAGAAGAAAAACATCGGTTTTAAAATATATCTCAAGGTAAAAAAATAATTTCCAGCTATCACTAAGGAATTAGGCTGAGAGTTGGTTGTAAACAGTTTTTCAAATGGTAGACATTTTTTTGCTTTTCTTCTTTTTGTGTTCAGAGTTTTACATATATTAAGTATAACATTTAGTCATGCTATCCAGTTTTCTGAAAAGCACAAAGCATGAGCAAGGAATAAAGTCATAGTAGCGTTCAACTTAAAGATACATTGTTCTCAGCTCTGTGATGTACAACAGAAAGAATCAGACAAAGACAGGTCATCAACTAAGAACTAGGGGAGGGAAAGGAATGCATGGGCCTTATAGCAGTAAAATTGAGAAATTTGTTTCATCTGAGACAAATCAATTCAAAAGCAAGAACACATGAGATATCTCCATAAAGATATTTTTAATAGACTATTAGACTATCTTAAAAAGGGCAAAGAAGAAGTCTTTTTGACCTCTTATGACCTCTCCTTCTGTGTTCTTTGACTGCTGTGTAGCCACAACACAGAGACAAAAAGCAAAAAACTACTTTAGACATTTTTTGTTGTTCTCTAGGCAGAATTCAAGCAAAATTAAGGCCCTGTGTACTCTCAATATTAAGACTCTTCCCGTCTTTACATAATTCCATGACTAATTAAGGAAAGGCAAAAAGCAGTAAGCATCCCCATCCTCTTTTTTCTTTTTCTTTCCTTTTTTTTCCCCAGAAGACTGCAGTATTGGCACTGTATTTTCCAGTATTTGAAGGACATCTCTTTGAGGACAGCAGAGCTTTACACAGCCCTTAAGAACTTTCTGTGGAAGCCTTCTTTAACATGCTGGATTTCACAAGAATAAGCTGAGCCTTAGCAGAAAAAGACTGATACCTTTTATGGACTTCACATGTGCCATTTGAAAGTTAATGGAATAGCTTCAAAAGGGGGCAAAAGCACCTTGCTTACATCTGTCAGTGGTTTGGTTTAACAAATAAGTGATTTCTTGTTTCCAATATCATTGCTTCTTGCTAATGCTAGATTTCTCAAATTAAAATACAATATTCTTAGCTGTAAGAAAGAGAATGAGCAATTTGGAACCAAGATTGTTCTATACCAGTATGACTAATCACAGGCTGCAACCCTTATACAGCTTTTTCAAATGTCTTTCTGACACTAAGCAGAGTGTTTTGCATCCAATTGGGAATTCTGTAACCTTAGAATTTGCAGACACACTAATAAAAATGTACCTGATTATACAATGAGCAACAGTGGGAATCCAGACTGACAAGAAGAGAATACCTAAACAGCACAAACTCAATAGACTGGAAACCTGAGACAACATATTTCTCCAGCAGATGCAGAATGCCACACATTTTACAACATTTCTGTAAAATGTCTCAAGTTCAATGGCACAATGAATTCATTTTATAAAACTTATGTTAATTTTATTAAACAACATCCTAAAAATTTTAGACCAAGACCACAATTTCTTTTCTTTTCCTTTTTTTTTTTTTTAATATTTCTTTCTGAAGCAAATATCTGGCCTTCTACGAAGAAACAAAGTGAAGAAAAGAGAGAAAAGAGTTTTACAATATACAAACAGAACTGACCATTGGATGTCAAACAGTTTTTAATAAGTTGCTTTATATTTCCACACGGTAAAATAAGATGCTGTTTGCTGGGGTTTTTTTCTACAACAGAGGAGGATGGATTTTTTTTTTTGTTGGTTTGCTTGTTCTGTAATGGTCATTGATTGATCAACAATATACGCCCCCATGAATTTTGATATTTAGCGCACTGGTTTAGACTACACATTTCTGTTTCATATCTGATCAAATCAGAAAGGAAGAACAGCAGATCAGCAAGCCAGAGTCATTAAAAATTCTGAGGCAGTGAAAATGAGGAACTGGGCATTAATTAGCCATACACAATTTAAAGTACAGAAGTACTGGATCATGACACCATTTCACATATTTTCGACCCTTTGTGCAATTATGCTATCATGGCTGCTTAAACTATGTCTGGTGTAGTATAATAAGCTTGAAAGCTGCTGACCTTTCCATGACCTTTCCAAGAACATACCCTTCCCATCCTGCTTGCTTACTCACTACATCCTTCATGCTTAAAACTGAAAGTTCTTCTTTTCTTTGAACACCATGTTCAATATTGTGTTATTATAAAGCAATTGCAGACAGCTAATAAACGAATAGAGCTTGGTCCCTCCAAAAAATCTATCTGTAGCTATTTAAACTATATGAAAAAACCAGCATGTGCTCTTAAATTCACCAATTACAATCCTTTAAATCATGTAATAAAAAGTCTCACTTTTCTATAGAAAGGTCACCTCCAGCAGCAAGAGATGTTTGCCAGAAAGAACTTTGACCACAGTCCTCAAGATCTATTCCACAAATGGCAAAACAAGCCTAGCAAGCTTAAGACATAGCATATTTCAGACATTGCAGGTACTGGTCTTTGTCATTTTATGATGCATTTTGTGTCCCCGCTGCCAAAACTATTTCATGTGAAACAAGTATAAATTTTCTTGTACTGGATAAATCATTGTGAGAAGAGTATGGATCTTTTTCCCACAGCATGTAAAGGAAAACAACAATATTAAGATAAATGCATTGTAGGTCAGTAGAAGTACTGACATCTTGTCAGGCTCAATTTAGATCCTGTGTTGACTAATAAGTACCTCACTACAGTTTTTCAGTCTGAACACAAGAATTCTGGTTGCTGCTAGTGCTGTTCTTCCTCAAAAATACTTAAAATCGGAAAATATTTGTTGTCTGTATGGCAAATAATCCAATTATTAATGGGTCCTAGAAAAGGTCACAGAAATAATTGACCCTCTGTCTTACTTTCCCAGTTTTTCTTTCTTTCCTCTCTAGCAAAGAAGTGGGGATACTATTGCCAAAATTTCTGAAACAATAGGATAGCAGACTTACTTTTATGTGAACCTACAGGGACTTTATTGCTGACAGCTGAAGTCAAAACCAGGAAGAAAAATAGTCACTTTTAGCAATATTTCTTATTTGACACAACAGTGCTTATAAGAGATGTTCCTTAATTAACAGGACAGAAAAAAGAGGAGTATATGGTTCTATTTTTTTTCTATTCTAGACCCATGTGTTTTTCCCTTGCATTGTACTACTCCTGTTGGTATCAAAAGCATACTGCAGCTCATTTAGTCAAAATACAGCTGGAATTATTACATAATCATAAAAAGCATTACAGTACTCCAAAAAAGAAACAGCCAAATTAAATTGTGTAAGGTGGAACTGGAATTCTGATACCTTAATGTGAACCTTGTGTCTGCATTAGCCAGCAAATCCTCTGCTATCAACTATAAGGAGTGCATTAAAGTCACACCTGCAGCAATGTATTTTCTTTTTTGAGACCATAAACCTTGAAAATAACCTAAGATACAGAGTGTCTTAAATGGGAACAGTGGTGACATATGCTTGAAAATACACTCTTTATCCCAACTGAGATACTAATGAAGGCAAAAACCTTAATATCTAATCATTTGCACATATTTTTGTGCCACCAAAATAAAGAAAAAATAAATCATACATTGGGTGCATTGAGCTGGAATTAATGAGGTTTACCTTTCCTTTCCAATTCTACTGCATTGGATGATAGAGTAAGTAGTGAGTACTTAGCTGCCAGCTAGGTTTAAACCATTACCTACAATTAAATACATATATATATATATATATATATATATATGTGGATATGTGATATGTGTGAGGGAGTATATTTATATACACACACACATCTAAAAAAACTAATGCACTGTACTATCACAAAAAATACTACTTCAAGATATAACACTTCAAGAATAATACTACTTCAAAATAAAATACTTCAAGAATAAGATTCTTCTTGAAAATTTAATAACAAATCAATACTCTAAAGTTTTTTTTTGTTTCTTGGGTTTTTTGGGGGTTTTGGTTTGTTTTTCTTTTGAGCTTTCTTTCCAAATTAATGAGTGGCTGAAACTATCACTAGACCAAACTTCAGTATAATTTAAAGAACAGGTGTTCCATACTCACTGTCATTGCATACAAAGTAACAATTCTTGCCCCAAAGAACAAGGTCAAGAACACTTGCACCAGTCAGAAAATGGAACATGCATTCCTGTCTTTTAAGCATAGTCAAAATCACTATCAAAACTGAACTAGCTATTGCAAGTTTAGGCTCACCTGTCCATGAGGAAAACCAGAGTAGCTTGGGCTCAGCCTTGCTTTGTGTGCTTTGCAAATATTAAAGCATACATTGTCTATACTATTACTGATAAATAAACCCTTCAAGTTAACAGCTATTTAAATACTCTCATGTTGATTTATTTGATACTGAACAACATATGAACCCACCATATTTTTCCAGAAACGTCACTATATGAGAGTAATTCAGTGTTATAACTCAAATCCAAGCAATAGCTGTTATTTAATATCAGACAAAAATATATGGTTCTACAGCTACTAGGCATTAATCAGTTTGAATTATCTCAAATCCACTGTGGTATAAAAGAATAAATGAGAAATAGCCTGGTAATCATTATTTGTGGAATGACATTTCAAAGATATGTCTGACAAAATGTTCAATGTCATCAGATGCATGAAATAATTTGAGTATTTCTCTGTACAGTGCCATATGTCTGGAAGACTTGTGCTATTTAGAGATGAAACAATATACATAGTCTAAAGTTATTTTAAAATTCCTCTATTTAACTACAGTAATAGTCCATCTTGTAAAACAATACAAAGTTGTTTGGTAATGACTGGGTAGATAGAATTACTGAATACTTGATTTTCTTTTTGAAATTCTGGCAGCGGGGACACAAAATGTATCATGTGCTGCTTTGACAGTACCTAAAGTCCTCTGGCCTATCCTGCATGCGAAACAACAGCCCCTTCAGTCAACACTAGGTATCTTCCCTTTTCAATCCAGACTAAAAAAGCCCTTACTTTTCCTCTTACAAAACCTGTTTTTTTCAAAATTTGTCTTGGCAAAAACTACAAATCCATCCATGGAATTTCCCTGCATACAGTAAAATCAATATTTAAAGTACATGAATATCAGCCTCTCCTGCACACTAACATTTTGCCTACTCAAATGTCTCATTATTTCCCAAGCTCTGGGAGCTGGATCTCATCCCTCTACTGGTCCAGAAAGTTCTTTTTCAGTTAAATAGAGACAAGTCCAATTATCTCTTCACACTTGGGTTCTTTCATTTCAACTTTGATTCCTAAACACATTTATTCATTATTCTCCTTGTTTTGTTGCTCTTGTATGTTTAATTAAACCAGAAATAAATAAGTTATATTTATTCATAAAAAGGGGGGGGGGGGGGGGTTGGTCCAAAAATTTATAAATTTTAATCTATATCCCTTCAAAAAAAAATTAACAAAACTAAAAGATAAAACATTAACTATGAGCTGGGAGGTAAATTTTAAACAATATGCTCATCAGGAGTTCTACAAAACTTGTGTTACACATTTTTTCTTAGTTATTTTTGACATAATCTTTTAATTTCCTTCATTGTAAAAACATGAGAAAAGCCCTTACTACTGCTGTTTTGTAGTTCACTGCATTATGTTTATTGTTAGCTTTCTTTTCTTTTTACTTTTCATGAAGTTGCTATATAAATTAACACAATTTCATGTTTTATGTTGCTTTTCAGGCATATTCTAAAGAAATTATACTCACATATTTTTCTGTAAATGCAGTACCAAGACAGATGATGCTGAGGATACTGCATGTTCAATAGTCACTAAAATGTCTTAAGCTTATTGATTACATAAGCTTAACTATCTAAAGTAGCTCACAGAACTATTCCAGTAAGCACAGGCATGACCTTAACTATGCAGTAATTAGACTGTTATAATAATATATTGTAGTCCTTAAATTATATTCTTGCAGTAAACCTAATGATGCAGTGAGATTTGATTAGATTGATATATAGATCAGCACAAAAGTTTTCTAAAGTTATACCTAATAATATATCTACAAACACAGGCAAATTGCTCAGTGGAATATCAGCTAAGTCAAAAGGAGTCCTGATTTGAAATAGAGACTTAAACATTTATTATCATGCTACTGAATTACTGTGCCTTACTGAAGAGAAATGCATCAACATATTTCTCTAATAAATGGAATGAGCCTTCCACTTAACCTGATAGCAATTATTTTTGAAATTTATTTTCTTCTGTCACAAGATACCAATTCCAGGAAATTAACAGACCATCTACTTCTGGCTGGCTTATATAACTGTTTGGAACTGGCACTGCTTCAGCAAACAGGCAGCACTGCATTGATTGACTTTGACAGGTGTTGCTTGTGGATGAAATGGGAAAATTAACTAAAGGATTCAATGAGGAACTTGTTATATTATGCAGAGTGACTGTTCTTGTTTGTCTTTTGTATTTTCCTTTTAGATTTTTTTTAATTATCAAAATGCATCGTATCTACTGGAAAACTGCCAAGTCCTTTTTTTTCATTAAGCAAGAAATAACCATATCTTTACCTCTCTGAGTTTTGTCACAAATTTGCTGCTATGTGCTTGTGTTACAAAGACATCATAAAGACAGTTCTTTATAACTGTTTTAAAGTTCTTGTTAAATGTTTCCATGGTGACAACCTTTATACAAAGGTATAAAGCTGGAATTATGCTTGCATTTCTTCTATGCTGTACTTTCTATAGATTAAAATGAATGGAGTGGGTTTTTTTGGAAAATGCCAGAGTGGGATAGCAAACAGACAGCTTTCAGACTGGATAGATGTTTTTCAGTAATAGAAATAGATAAATAGATGAAGGTTTTTCATGGGAACCCCTCTCATTGGTCCATGAAGTCATCTTCTAGAAGCTTTGAATACTTCTGAAAAAAGTATTGAAGAAACTAACCCTGTAATTTTATGACATTGTTTGTAATTGATGCCACCAACGAACTCAAACATCCTTGACTAAGCTAATCATCAAGAACCCATGTGACAACATGTTGGCATTAGAATTATAAATTTTATAAGTAAATCACTTTGTGGAGCATGTGCTTTTTATTCACTGCCTAGTCACATGATAGAGTGCTATTATATGTAAGGATTTTAAAATTTCTGTATCAGTGCAGTTATATAGACAAGGAAGAGATGCATTATTGACTTCAAAATATTTTCATATTCACATTTAAGTCTTGCATATGTAGTGAAATTAACTTGCCTGTGTCTGTCTCAGATATAGGAAGTACTTTGTGAAGCCAAAACTTCACAAAAACTTTTGTGTGTAGGAAAAACATGTTTTGCTACTTTTTTAATAACTGAAAGGAAAAAAGTTAAAATTTATTTACATTCAAATGTCTTGGAGATGCAAGGAAGTCAGGACAAGCTATATATTTGGAAAAAAATATATTTTACTAGAATAATTTGGTATTGTTGGAATTTTTTTCTGCCATGCCTTCTTCAGATGTGAAATAAAATCTACAAACTTTAAAGTTCAGTATGTGTAAAGGTCAAGACTGGGAGTTAAGTTAAAGATGGAGCAAATAAATGTCTGCTGGTAGTTTGTGGAACCAAATGTGCAAAAAAGGTAGTGACAAGAAATGTGATTATCTTACAGGCAACAGACAGAAAAACATGGCTCAGAACATTTGGAATGAAATGGATTGTGTGTGGGGGAAAAGGTGGGAACATTAATACGCAATAAAAGCAAATATGAAATGAATGTACCGTGTTAGATCATTAACATGCTATAAAAATAATGTCTGCTGCACACATAGATCAAACACTTGCAAAATAAGCAACAAAGAATTTACCATTTCAAGATTCTCTTACTGTGCTGTTTCTAGCAGCTGAAAACTGCTACACTTCTAGATGTAATGAAATTTTGTTAAGCCTAATAGCGGTAAAATAAGAACGCAACAAATGAGGTGATCGCATAAACACAAAAGCACAAACCTCTCTATTCACTGTGCAATGTACTTGATACACTATGTAGGCAAGGATGTAGTCCCACAGTACCTCTCTTCTAAACCTGAGGTTATTTACTGCTGCAGTTCAGCAAGCCCTTTCTTCTTTTTTCTTGTGTTCAGTTTAGCTAGGGCCCCTCAATGCAAAACAGACTGAAGCGCAGGAGTGAGTCCAGAGAAGGGAAAAAGAGGAGGTAAAGGGTCTGGGTCTGGAGCACAAGTCCTGCGAGGAGTAGGCTTTAGTGTAGCCTGGAGAAATGGAGTCTCAGGAGAATGTTTATGACTACCAAAGGAAGTTGCAGCAAGGAGGGGGGCAATCTCTTCTCCCAGGTGAGAGGTGACTCCCTCTCCCAATGACACGATGAGAGAAAATGTCTTGTTGTAGTGTGTTCTGTTAGTTTATTTAATTACTCCGCTATTTTCTGTATCACTCCCCCATTTTCTGTAATGGTTCTGCCCTCACCAGTTTTTCCCGCCATGGTATTGTCTGTCATTTGGTTACCTTGGTTACTCCCACCACAGTTTATGTCAATCCTCTCTGTTATATAATTTCCCCTCCCCTGTGTTTCCTTATATGTGAATTTGTTCCTCTCCCCGGACCCAGTCAATCACTCCCCACTCCTCCCAAGCTTCCAGAATCTTCTTCTACCTGGGAGTTATGATTGGCTGTGGCTCTGGGGCCCCGCCCTTATAACGTAACTATTGGTTTCTCCACAGTGCCTATTATGTTAAGTCCACGCCCCTACCTTCCCCTATTGGTGCTTTGTAAACCCCTCCGTGTGATCCCTCCTCCCTTTATAACCCTGTTACAAACACACGCACACGCACACGGCCACACGCCCACACACCCACACCCACACACAGACACACACACACACACACGGTCACTCCCTGGCTGTCACGTTGGGTTCAACAATAAATCTGACAAGTCCCCAATGAGTGTCCGGACTCTTTACTCTCGTCGGCCAGCAGCGATTCTGTCCGCTGTGAGCACAGCCCAAAGCCGCCTGATGCTGAGGGGTGCTCACACATTTGCAGTTGGGTGTTGGCCGCCCTTCTCCCCACCAGATACGTGACCTTGAGGCCAGACTACGCTGCAATGTCTTTAAGTTGTGTCAGGGAGGTTTAACTTGGATGTTAGGAAAAAATTCATCACTGTTAGGGTTGTCAGGCATTGTAACAAGCTGTCCAGGAAAGTAGCTGAGTCGCCATCCCTGGAGGTATTTAAAAGATGTGTGAATGTAGTACTGAGGCGCAAGTTTTATTGTGAGCTTGACAGTGTTAGATTTATAGTAGAACTTGATTAAAAGTCTTTTCCAGCCTAAATGATTCTATGATTCTGCTTTAGCACTGAATAAGTCTTGGAAAGAGGGGGGCCTATAAGGTTGCTTTCACAGATTCAGATGAGTATTCAAAGAAGAAAAGCATGTCTTAGCACTATCTGTGTTCATTGTCCTGTGTCATGAGCTCTAAGCATACTGCATGTTTTAATGTAGTCCATAAAAAAAACACAGTTTGGAAACAAGGACGTTGAAAAAGTTTACAATCTTTGTTTTCTGATGCCTACATTTTAGTTTATGTTTATATTAAAAGATAGGCCTACTTGTATTAGCAAACCACACGTCATCAAAAACTAATAAAATAAATACAGTATCTGTTTAGTATTAAATTACAAACTTCCTGCATCGTGTATCCAATTATTCTTCATCTTTCTGCATCTGTATCAGAAATCCTTGAAAAAATTCTTTTTTTTGCAAATGTCAGCAAATTTTCTATGATTTTAAAAGCAAAATTCGGACTTTTCCTTCTAGTAATAGAGATTAAAACAAGTATAGAGAAAATCAGTTTTGTGTCAGACCAGGCTGCTCACAATTGTATATTTGTATATTCAGGAAAAGCAATTTTTCCTGAATGAAAAATAGGACATTTGAAAGAACTACTTCCAGATATATATATATATATATATATATATATATATATATATATATATATATATATATATATAAATATATAAATATATATAAATGTATATCTAATGGAAGAAATAGATTACTAAGATCTTGAAATACAAATGTGAAAAGATTTCAGATTTTGTGATTAAATCTCTAGCTGAACGACACAGGTGTAAAAACACAGACACAGGTGACTGCTAATAAAAAAAAGTTGAATTTCTATAATGAGATAAAGACATTAGGTCTGCAAGAGCTACCAGGTCAGTAATTACAGCTATTAGAACTAAGTTGTTTGAACCATCCACAGCAGAAACTCTTTGATGGACTTTTGGATATCCTGGAAGGTAACGTGTGACACTATGAAACTTTGTTGAGTATCTCTAAATTAAAAAATCAGCAAATGTCTAATGCATTATCTGACAATATTAGTCTCTCAAAGACATCTATCATCAGAGAATTAATGAGCCGGAAGAATACTAGAAACTAAAGATACTAGAACCATGACGAGATCTTCATTTTCTGAATATTGGCTAGGAGACTGGTGAAAAAAGAGGTAAACTGACAGATTGAAGTAGTTTTTACAGAGATCTCTGCAACTAGAGATATTGTTTAGCAGTCCACGATATTCAGCAGCTTTGCTTTAGACTACATTTTTTAGTTTCAACATGTTCCCATTGTGCCCGTGTTCCAGAGCTATTCAGGCATCACTCACTGCTTTAGACTATTACTGACTCATTTTAAGATGGAAATTATTTAGTAAGTATTTAAATTTCCTCAGAAAGCAATATATTTCGCAAGCACCCAAATCACTTTGTGAGCAATTTACAGTGTGTGGTAAAGTAAGAGAAACCAGGGTACTACTGCAGGTTAAAATAGGAAAATCTGCTTATACAGTGTAAGAAATTAATTTTTATTTCACAATTAAGAGGAAAATTTAGCTGAAGGAGAAGATTAGAATAAATCCAATGCATAATTCTGTTATTTAAAAGTCCTGATTTAAGATGCTGGTAAAAGACGCAGATGAAGTCAGATTCCTAGAGATAGACATATGTAGCATCACTGGAAATTGTAGATCCCTGCTTACATCCCAGCCTGAGATTCAACGCTGTGGTTCCTTTGCAAACAAAGACAAGAGAGCTGCCATGCAAGGGGATGCAACAGGCTTGTAAGAACAAGCAAATTCACCTGAAAGCCATGACAATAGCATGTTGTTTGGTAGTCCTGAATGGAAGTTTGGGAGTTCTCCATTTAGATTTTACAGGGCACCCTAGTGTCAGACAACAGATAGCTTCAAGGAAAAACAAAAACAGAAAGTCATTTGAGGTACTGCACCTGTATTTTATACCACAAGAGAGCACTTCTTGGAAGTTTTGATAAATGATAATTAAGCTGCAGGCATGAATGCAAGAATAAATAAATAGAGCATATGAAGAAAGGAAAAGCAAAGTCATCCCTGTTCTTACAAACCAGTGTAATCACACATCCTCAAAATACTCTTTTTTGGAGACCCATATGAGTATAAATACCCCCTAACTACCCTTTATTGCTCATATATGGGTTTTTCCTGGCTTTCCTGTATCATTTTTCCATGTCTTCATCATGCAGTCTCTAACTCCCTATCCAAACCTAATGCTACCTACTCTCTTTCTGCAACTTCCAGGACATGACTTTTTCTATTTTCACATGAAAATGGAAGATTGCCTTGGCCCTCAGTTTCTGATTTGTCTCAGGGAAGCAAAGACTGTGCCCAGCCAGTCTGTCAGCATTCCATTAGGGGGCCCCTTCCCTGTACAGTTTCTCTGAATCGGAGGGCAGTTGGACCGACTTGTTCAGGGACACACTGACAGCATAAAGGAGACCCCTCAGTGGGTCTTCCTACTTTATGACACATTCCTGGGTCTTCCCACTTTATTCTGGAATGTTACTTGCACCCAGTAGCTGCCAGTGCCTGTGAAGGGCTCGCACCAACAACTTACACTCTTTATTAATAGAGAATCATGACAGGTTAAGATTTGAGGATTGCCACAGACAGTACCTATGTGCAAAAAGTAATTCAAAGCTCCAAATATACAGACAAGCTCCAATCCCCAGTGAAAGCACTCAGCATGCACAGAGTCTGGTTCTTACCCAATATCGTTCTTTCCCTATGGGAAAGAAGACCAGTTGACGACCAATTCCAGTAGTTACAATTAAGTCTTCCCTAACTTTTCCCCTATTCTCAACTTAACTTTTACTATTTCTTTATGTTTAGGTGGATCTTGAGTTACTCTAGTCATACATACCTTTGTTACTGATTTGTCAATAAAATACAGAGTACATGCCCAGTGAAGGGTGGTTGTAACCTTGAAGTGAAGGTGGGTAACTCTGGGATGGAGGTGTGCATTAATGCTACAATTAAGCTATTATGAACTTGTATTAGGACATGAATACAACCTCTCCTTTTCCTCTAATTTTAGCCCCAGCCGTCTTTCCTCATCTATGCAGTGAACCTGGGGAAAACAGTTTTTCTTCTTATGGGTAAACTTTTTTGAACATCACACTGACTAATGCTCAAGGAAAGGCTGGCATCCATTTTTATTGGCAAAACTGATGAAGTTATAACTGGAAATTTACCTGATTTCTGGAACCCAGCCATATTTACAATACGTGATGGAAGTATGGGAGAAGGACAATGCAATGAATTTCTCTAAAACTTTCAGGGAAAAAAAAAAAAGAGGTCTCAAATTTAAGTTGGGAAAAATGCTTTTCTTCTCTTCAAGGAGAACAAAAATACTATGTATAGGAACTTGTTTTAAAAGGTTGAAATCTAACTTTCACATAAATCTTTTCTCTGCAATGGATTGTTTGGTGACTAGAATAATAAAATTGAATAGTACTTGGTTTTTCACTTGTCTACAGCACTTTAAAAGACATTTTATGTTATTTTTCAGTAGATTTTCTTTTTTTGTGTCTATTTTGAAATATTTTAGTACATTTTTATGGCAAAAAGGAACATTTCATTCAGTTTTCAATTAAATCTAGTCTTCTGAGATTATGTGCTACTAAGAATAAATATATCAGAGAATGGTAAGAAGGCATTATAAAATGCAGTTTCAAATCAGGTGTGTGAGAAGAAGACATATTCTACATTTTCTGTATACTCTCATAATTCTAATAATTGCAATTGTTGAAAAAGTAACCTTTACTTAAAAGATATCATATTTCCAGGAAAAATTTATCATTGTTAGATGGTATTATTTGCTCTATGTATTATTTTTGAACATACTTCTGCCTCCAGGCTGGACTTCTGACAAAAACATCAATGGTATGCTATCATCACTTGCATCAGAAAGCTCTTAAGTATAGCTACATTCCTATTAAAGGATCAATTTACCAAATTTTCCCAGCTTGGAACAGTTCCATTTGTAATCAACTAACTTCTTTATTAACTTAACATTGTATGCATATCAGTGCTTCTGGGCTTTGTCTTATTTTCAATTCCCGGGTGAAAGGTAGCTGATAGAATTAGTGCAACATGGCTCTCCGTTTTTAATCTAGAAGGACTTTTTGTTTTATAGATGAAGCTTCCCTTTTATATTCATATTTAATAATATTTTCCCATAATCTTTTTGATTTCCTGTTGATTTTCATTAAATATGCCATTATGATGTGTTTAGCTTTGTTAAAGTGTTTTAAAGTGAGTTTATGAAGAACTAATTAGAAACTTGCATGTCTTCACAAAGCAGAATTTTCACATTTAAACCTGTCTCAGGTTTAAGAAGCCATTTCTTAAGTCTCATTAAAATAATCTGAAATTACACTATTTTTTACAAAGACATTATGATATCTCATGGATGTACAGTATGACTTTCTTGACCATTTAAAATCCTGTTCAATGTTAGTCCAGGAATTCTGAATATATATATATACATATATATATACATATATATATATATATATATATATATATATATATATATATATATATATATATATGATGTATGTGTGTATGTGTGTGACTGTTGCCTACTAGTCCAACTAATAGTCATATTGAAAAGTCAAAACATATTCAGCTTCCACTTGCATAAACATATAAATGCATTCAAATTTGGTTTCCACCCCACATACCAAATGTTAGTGGAAGCATGTGTGGGGGAAAAAGGTGGAAGAGAATATCTGAGAAAAATTAGACTTTTTTAAAGTCATCAATTTGAAGAAGGAATGAACATGTATCTTGGTCCCCTATTAGCATTAGCAAGAACTATTCAATCTGCCCTTGTAGAGACCTTTGGATAGATCTTTGCCAAAAAACCTAGTGTGACACTTAGTGCTTCAACAGGTAAAATATTGGTACAGGAGTAAATAAAAAAAAAAATTAGTTCTTAGCCACCTGCTACAAAAAATTCTGCTGAAAATTTTTCCATAGAATTAAACTTGCTGTCACAAATGTTCCAAAGAGATGAAGTAAGAAGAACACACAGCCTGTAACTCTGTCAACCTTCAGAATTTGTTCTCAATTTTTTAAACCACAGAGCTGTTTTTTTCTGGTAAAATGTGTTGAAAAACCCACGTCATTTCTGTGCAAAAAATATATAATCTCAAAATGCAGGAATTACTGTTTTAAAAAACGTTCTTGATGACAATTTAGCCACATTCTTGTCTTATTTTCTATTCATAATCGTTCTTATTTTCATTCATATTACCATCTATAAAAAGCAGCTACAGGCTTTTTTCAAAAGTTTAGATGAATGAAGTAAAATGGACTTCGCCTTTCTTTTAAGTTTAAAAAGGATTTTCTTTGCAAAACAGTGATTATTCCTACTTGTCTCAAACACTTTGCCACAATGATTAACCAGATAAAATTTACTGAAGTGACAATTAAAATTATTTCCTGTCTGTCTGTTCACTAACACTCCTTACTACTATTTTTTCCATTAGGTTGAATGTGCAAATCTCAAGCTACCCCATGCAAAAAAAAAAAAAGAAAAAAAAAAAAAAAAAAAAAAAGCCTGTCCCATCCATGTTTTAAAATAGGCTAGTTTTGATGGCTCACCATTTGTTAAATGCTCTGCAATTTAGGATATTAGCAAACTAATTGGACTTGTCTGAAGCATAAATAGAAAAAGAATTCACCTAAGCCACATGGCTTGAACAAGCTTCTTCTCATAAACATTTCTTTTCTTGTCCAGTCTACCATTTATTAAGAATAGGGCTGTCTTCATAGACAGGAAAGAGGGCGTTAGTCTTCTGAAAAGAAAAATTACTTGCTGTCTAATTGGCTGCTGAGGTGCTTCCTTTGACTTTTATTCAGCAGCTCTTTGGGGTTTTTTTTTCTTTGTACACAATGATCAATGACAGATTCTGAAATATCTTTCTATTAATTGTCCAAAATGAATTGAACTTCAATTCTGTTTAATGTTTCTACACTATGATACAAGCCAATTAAGGATAAGCAATTATATCATGTAATGTGTCTGGACAAGCTATGAAATTTATACACCTCTGTTGTTAAGAATGTCAGCTTAATGTCCACTGTGCTTAGGTTAGGCAGTCATAGTTAAAATTCTGTCAAAGCTATGGCCTAAGGTGTTTAACTAAAAGGGTGGAACATCAGAATCTCTTTCATTATATAATTATCATAGGATTATTATCTGGAAAGATATTGCAGTTAAGAATTAAGATGAAAGTCCAGGATTGCTCTTGGATACACTCAGAGGTATATAGTTAACTCAAAGGCAAAACATTACAGAAAATTCTGGCTTAATATTTCACCAAATCTACTGAACACCGAAGCTTTTGTTAATACCGATTGTTCTTCTGAAATCTAAAATTAGGTAATGGTTCAAGAATTTTTAAGTGACTACCATAGGAAGCATTTAGCCAGTATTTGTTAAGATGGATGTAGTTTTCCTGTATAAAACTGCTAATATATAAAAGAAACAGGTTGAGACTCAGCAGAACAGTGTCATTAGAAAAAATTAGAAAAATTAGAAAAATGTTGTTAGAGGTTATGGTAATAGCTAAAAATACTATTAGGTGTTACTTAATATATAATTATTTACATGGCAAAATCTAGATATGCACAAACATGTTTGAGTCCCTGACAGTATATCATATATGAGTAGTGATTAAAGTGATTGAGTACATGTTGAAACTGTCATTTCAAAGAATGCAAATATTAACTTTTACAAATCCTGAGCAATGCACAGTTCATAAAGTATGGGACTAGAAAATTACTTGAATAATTTGGAAGAAAATGTGAAAGCAGTGCACAGACACAGGATGTGCTACCTTTCAAGAAGGATTTTAGAGAGATACCATATACCAGTGAATCATAATTTTTACCAGATGGCCCTCAGAGACCTAAGATCTCTTTAAACCACATACATATTTACTGGAAGAAAAGGACAAGTCATGAGTAAAAACGAGGAAGTATTTAAAAGTAAATATATGAAAATTTAGCTGCTGATCATTTTACAAATAATAGTGGACCAGATCTGCAAAAGGTCCTTGCAGATGGAGAGGACTAGAAAAGGAAGCAATCTCTTTTCATAACAGGAATTTTAATTTAATAGATTTTAATGAATTATGTAGAAATGTGCCATGGTTTAGGAATCGTACTCCCCAATTTAGTGCTCCTACTGAGACTCTCCAAACCACACTGCTGTTCACTCAGTCACTCTCACCTTCCCTGTCTTCTCTGTGATAGTCTGGAGAGGATAATTGGAAGCATGAAATGTAATGAGCATGGGTTGAGATAGAAACTATTTACTGGATAAAGCAACATGGTAAGAAAAAAATAACAGTGACAGCAACAATACTAAAGACAGAAGGTCCAAGAAACTCAATTGGTCATTGTGGAAACCGCACCAACAGACAGTACTGGATGGCTCCCTCTGCCATGATTCCCCCACAGCTCCCTCTGGCTCCATACTGATATTTTACAAATACATCCTCCAGCTCCAAACCAGCATCACTCCAGTGCTCCATCCACCATGCTTGCTCAACCAGTAGGAAGCAGTTCTTCCTGAAAGAGACTCCCTTCCCCTCACCCCTTCTGGCTACCACACAAACTAACCATGTCCTGAGCAGAAACAGTACAAATACCATTAAACTTTTCTGTAAAACCTCCTAAGTGAAAGAAGCAAGACATATAGCCTAAGTCAAGATTCATTGCCTAACACTTGATCAGTAAGATTTAAAATCTTGATATTAGGAGAAATCACACAAATTTTTCAGGCATTACACAGAGCTCTCTAGTTCAGTATGTATCATCAGAGATTATATACTGCCAGGAGTCCTATGAAGGAACATGATGATAATAAATGGTCTAATGCATAACTCATACTGGGAAAAGTTGAAAGGGAGGTTGTTTAACTTGTGGAAGCAAAGGTTACCGAGGAATCTTACCCATACATTTTGATATCTGATATGAAAGATGCGCACAGACACTTATCACTGGTACCTTGTGGCAGGAGAAGAGGCAACAGGCAAAGCAGGTTCCAATTAAGCATATAAAAGGCTACTTTTATGAGATAAAACCCAAGCATGGCTTTCCCAAAGAATTTGTGGAATCACTGACCTTGAAAAACACTCAAAAACTAACTAAATACAGCCCTTAGCAACATGCTGCAGCTGTAACATTAAAGAGGGAGACGAGACTAGATGATCTTTCTGATTGACATGAGCCAGCAGATGCCCAGGTATCCAAGAAGGCCAGTGGCATCCTGGCCTGTATCAGGAATAGTGTGGCCAGCAGGACAAAAGAAGTGATTTTTCCTCTGTACTCAGCACCACACCTTGAGTGCTGTGTCCAGCTCTGGGCCCCTCAGTTTATGAAGGATATTGAGATGCTGGAGAGAAGAGCAGCATAGCTGGTGGAGGGTCTGGAGAACAAGTCCTGTGAGGAGAATCTGAGGAAGCTGGTGGTGTTTAGCTTGAGAAAAGTAGGCTTGGGGTGATCTTATCACTCTCTACAATTGCCTGAAAGGAGAGTGTAGCCAAATCTCTTTCCCAGACAAACAGTGATAGGACAAGTGAACAAAATGAGCCAGGAAAGGTTTAGGTTGGTGTGTTGGTTTTGCATGGCCTGAATGGGTTTTTGGTAGTGGGGGAACCAGAGAGGTGGCTTCTATGAGAAGCTTCTCGAAGCTTCCCCCACGTTTGGCAGAGCCAATCCCCGATGGCTCTGAAGGTGGAGGCGCCTCTGGCCAAGCCTGGGCCAACGAGAGATGGTGGTAATGCCTCTGTGATAACATATTTAAAAGGAAAATCTAACCAAAGGGAGGCGCAGGTTTTTTGTTCTAGCCAGAGTAGAGAAGGAGGTGAGAACACGCGAGGGAAACAAAGGAGACACCAAGGTCAGTGGAGAAGGCGGCCGAGGAGCTGCTCCAGGACCAGAGCCGAGGTGAGACCACGGTGAAGCAGCTGTGCCCCTGCAGCCCATGGGGATCCACAGGGAATGCAGAGATCCACCTGCAGCCCATGGGGATCCACGGGGGATGCAGAGATCCACCCACAGCCCATGGGGATGCACAGGGAATGCAGAGATCCACCCACAGCCCATGGGGATGCACAGGGAATGCAGAGATCCACCTGCAGCCCATGGGGATGCACAGGGAATGCAGAGATCCACCCACAGCCCATGGGGATCCATGGGGGATGCAGAGATCCAACCGCAGCCCATGGGGATGCACAGGGAATGCAGAGATCCACCCACAGCCTGTGGAGATCCATAGGGGATGCAGAGATCCACCCACAGCCCATGGGGATCCACGGGGGATGCAGAGATCCACCCACAGCCCGTGGGGATCCACAGGGAATGCAGAGATCCACCCGCAGCCCATGGGGATCCACGGGGGATGCAGAGATCCACCTGCAGCCCGTGGGGATGCACAGGGAATGCAGAGATCCACCTGCAGCCCATGGAGATCCACAGGGAATGCAGAGATCCACCCGCAGCCCATGGGGATCCACAGGGAATGCAGAGATCCACCCGCAGCCCATGGAGATCCACAGGGGATGCAGAGATCCACCCGCAGGGAATGGGGATCCATGGGGGATGCAGAGATCCACCCGCAGCCCATGGGGATCCATGGGAGATGCAGAGATCCACCCACAGGGAATGGGGGATCCATGGGGGATGCAGAGATCCACCCGCAGCCCATGGGGATCCACACGGAATGCAGAGATCCACCCGCAGGGAATGGGGATCCACAGGGAGTGCAGAGATCCACCCGCAGC
Organism: Ammospiza nelsoni; assembly: GCF_027579445.1. Lineage (NCBI taxonomy): Eukaryota > Metazoa > Chordata > Aves > Passeriformes > Passerellidae > Ammospiza > Ammospiza nelsoni. The sequence goes on along the minus strand of NC_080669.1, from coordinate 29,466,527 downwards.
CCATGGGGAATGTGCCAATGCCAGAGTGGGTGGGTGCCTGGAGGATCCTGTGGGGGACCCAGTGGAGAGAGAGATCCTGCTTCCAGGCTGGAGCAGCCTGTCCTTGGAGTACTGCACCTCATGGAATGGTGACCCATGCTGCAGCAGTTCTGGGAGGACTGCGCGCCCGTGGGAGGGACTCAGGTTGCAGCAGTTTTGGGAGGACTGCTGCCGGTGAGAGTGGACCCACACCAGAGAAGTTCACAGAGAACTGTCTCCCGTGGGAGGGACCCCACAGTCTGACAAGGGAAGGATCCCTCTCCCAGAGCAGCATAAGAAAATCTTAGTGAGAAACTAACCAAACCCCTATGCCCTGTCTCTCTGCTCAGTGGGTGGGAAGGAGGGAGGGGTTGGGGGAAGAAAAGGTCTTTTTAAGGGCTTATTTTACTTCTTATTATTCTCTTCTTCTTTTGTTAGTAATAAATTCACTTTGTATTTCTACGCTGAACCTGTTTTGCCCTTGGAGTGTGTTCTCCCAGTGTTTATCTTAACTCACGAATCCTTCATTAAATTTTTCTCTCTCCTGTGCTCAGCTGTAGCAGGGTAGAGTGACTTAGCGACCATCATGGGTGCCTGGTGTTGGGCCAGTATCAAACCACGACAGTTGAACATTAGGAGGAAATTCTTCACAGAAAGGGTGATTGGGCATTGGAATGGGCTGTGCACACAGGTGGTGGAGTCAGGATTCCTGGAGCTGTTTGAGAAAAGACTGGACATGGCAATCTGTGCCAGAGTCTAGTTGACAAGGTGCTGTTTGGTTGTAGGTTGGACTTGATGATCTCAAAGGTCTTTAACAACCTGGTTGATTCTGTGTTTCTGCTATCAGTAGAGGTCCCTGCCAACATCATTGATTCTGTATTATTTTCAATAGAACATGTGTGCTTTAAGCTGCAAAGATATAGAACTAACATTCACTCTGAGCATGTTAACAAAGGCTAGATAAATGTCCATTATTTTGTACATATATATAGGATAATAGATGAAGAGTCATAGTAAACCTCTTCAAATACAGTGAAAAATATCTTTTAATCAAACTACATGCGAATACTGCATTACAATATCTCACTCTATATAAAATATTAAATGATATTGAACTAAAACATAACACCAGCTACTACATTGCACTGCTTAGCAAATATGAGATGTGCAAATAAGAATATTTTGTCTGTAGGCAGTCATTTTTAGAATTGCAATCACTGGTGTGCTGATGAATAATTATTTTTAAGAAAGGGCAGGAATCATCATATTGGTCCTCTTATATAACCTATCATATTGGTATCTCCTATATAGCCTATTCTGTTTCATGCAGAAAAATGCTAAATTCAATAACATGGAAAGGTTGCTTACAGTCTACCAGTGCCAGTAATTTCTCCATACAATATGTTTTCAATGTCCTCATAATCACAATTACAAGGATACTTGGTTATTCAGATGGTATATTAGCAGAGTTTGATACCATCCTTAAGCATTGCCAGTGATTTGAAAGCATCCTTCATCCTTAAGGGTAACCATATGCTCAACTGCATAACTGTTTGGGGCATTAAGTCTTCACAATATCTCCAGTACAGGTCTGTGCAGAGACCACCGTGGATGTATTAGCTGGAATATCTATACTGCATACTCCTTGCCTCCTGATAAAGCCATTTATGAGAAACTGAAATAATTAGCTATGTATCTGTGAGCAGATACGGCTCACAGCTGTGCAGCTTCTAGCTCTAAGCCATGTTGATTAGGCTTAAATAGCTGTAGCTTGGGTGTGCCTAACCAGCCTGCAAGCAACAAAAATTCTGTGATCCTCTAGCCCTACCTGAAACAGGAGAGGTGACGAAGAGTTTGTTGAGAAGGTCTGCCAGTCAGCAGAAGTGGCTTTGACAGTTGTCTGGGCAGCAATCCAGAGTTTTCACTGAGGAATATAACCATATTTAATAGCAAAAGGGGAAGAAATTCAAAATCCAGCTTAAAGGCAAAATGCTTATTTCTTCTTGGACCCTAGCTAGATCTTTCCTAGGCTGTAGTTTTTGAGGGGGAAAAGCAATCTAGGAATCATGATGAGAACCAGCTGGGACAAGATCATGACAAACTTTATTCTCTTCCCTTTGAGTTCTACACAGTCACTCAAGAGAATCCCAGCTTGTACGTAAACAATATTTGACTGGGCTATTTGAACTATTTTTATTTTTATGTAACTTTAAAAAAAATAAATATACAATTATTTTAAATACATAAAAATATGTTCTATTTTTAAAACATTATATTCTAAGCTACTAAGTTTGTAATTTATTAAAAATGAGTGGTTTATCTAGAACTATGTTTATGCTGCTATATTGAAGTGCACATGTATCAGGATATCTGAAAGGATTATGGGTGAAAGAGAGAAATTCAGGGTGGAGGGATTTATCAAATAGGGCAAAAGAAGCATCATCTTCATGCTGCTGAGAAGAAAAACTGACTACACAGTAGAGCTGACTTTTTGAAATGAGGTGCTTGTCTTATCTTTGAGATACAAGTGTGGAAATGGGGAAGAGGTAGAAACATGGAGGACTGTATTTTATTCCCAATTGATGGAGCAAGATAGAGACAAACTTAACAAATTGTCTAAAAATTTAGTTCTTCTCTTCCCAAAAGTAGAAAAAAATCTACTTTTTTTCTATTTTGTCTCATGAAAGAATGATCTAGCCTCTAAAAAGACAGAAACACAGAATCACAGAGTAGTTTGTGATCATCACCTCCCTGCCATGCACAGGAATGTCATCCACTAGACTGGGTTGCTCAGGGCCCCATCCAGCCTGGCCTTGAACACTTCCAGGAATGGGGCATCCACTACACCTCCGCACAACCCGTTCCAATGCCTCGCCATCCTGACAGTAAAGAATTTCTACCTAATATCTAATCTACATCTATCCATCTTAATTCGAGGCCATTCCCCCTTGTCCCATCTCTCACACCCCAGCCTTCTTGCAAGACGCTTACAGGATTGTCATAACTCCCCATCCTGATTTCCTCCGCATTGACTGAGAATTCCACTCTACTGCAAAACATGTAGATACACATTAACATTATTGTAGCAAAAGACAGTTTTACTATTTTTTAGTAAGAAATATTTATCTAAATCTTTACTTTTTCCCCGTAAAGAATTTCTCTAATGAACATTCAACATCAATGGAAGATTCATTCACAATATTTTGCCATTTTCAGATTCCCCTTTATTGGCTTTGCCTTTTTCCTCCGAAATATATTTATTCAACACTCTCCTCTTGTAAACAAGTTGAAATCTATCAAAAAGTAACAATTCACAGACTCAATTGAAAGAAAAATAAACAAAAACTACGGAGAAATAGCCTCCAGTTGGGAGAGAAATGTAAGTCATTTGCTTTATGGGTGCTTTTTCTTTGTCACGTTTAGCTTGAAGCTGTCAAGATGGGAGGCCAGTGAAAGAAAATAAAAGAATCTTTAATGAAAAAAGATCTTCAATACTCCAAATACAGATATGAGAAGGTAAGCAATAAATATGGATCCTTATTTTCTATTTAGTCTTTGAATCCTTTTCTGTTGCTGAAACTGCAATTGAAACCACCTTTTATTAAGTTGTCCGTAAATAAAAATGTTCACCTTTTTTCCAAAGAGCTGTTTGTATTAGTAATATGAGACTCTGTTTTATATACAGAGCTGTAAAATGTTATATATTAAATGATTTAAAAGGTAGGCTTTTTGATGCATATTTTGTGGATTAATAATTTATTTATATGCATACACATTTAATTCATCTTGACAAAAAGCCATTCAATTCCTGTTTAACCAAGACACAGGGTAGTTACCCAGCGATAAATGAAGAAGCATGGATTAGGCCATGCCCATAAATTAAGCCAGCCAAAAAATCCTGAATATACAACTGGGGTGAAGATAAATGAAGTTTTCTGGTCTCCCAAACATACAGTGGACCTCAGATGGAAATCTCTGAGGATCAGAGTGCATGTCTCTCCAGGGTACCTGCGTTCCAAACTGTTAGTTTCTGTCTTAGTTATCTGCTTCCAAAACAGATTTATCTGCAGATAACATTAGATGCTAACTGCATATAATGCATTTCTTACGTCATCTATTACTAGCAGAATATAGTCATAACTCATTGGATAATACAAGTAAGAAAGTTGATAAATATTATTAGGATAATTTTGGGGTATTCCACTTTAAGGCATAATTTTCTGTCTAATTCAGTGAGGATATTTACAGTTATATATGAAGGACTCCAGAGGATTTTAGCTCCTGCTAGAATAATTGAATGCCAAACATCTGCCAACAATCAAATCTGCCAGAAAACCTTTTAAGTACCCCAGGAGCAAAAGAAGGTAAGATAATACTGTAATATTCAATTCTAGTCTCAGAGGTGGGAAAGGGAATAGAAAGGCAACAACCAATTTTGGTTTGATTAAAATTTTTCAATTTACATATAATGTAAAGGTAATAACTCTCTTTTCATTTATACTTGGTGGCAGGTTTAATAAAATACTCAAAGCCAGAATAGTCACGATTCATTAATTACTGAATGCCAACAGAAGTAATAGTGTCATAGAATGACTTTACTAAACAAAGGTATAAATTATGAATCTTATACAGCTCTTGATAACTTTTTTACATTACTTTTCTTTGCATGTGATTAAAGAGCGGCAAAAAATATTAAATGGTGTTTTATTAGTGGTTTTTGTTGAGAGATCTTTATGTTACAAACAGCAGCTTGATTTGAAGTATTTAAAATAATACTTGAGAAAAAATAGTTTAAATACATCTCTGGGAAAAAAACCAAAATATATTCAGAGTCTACTACTTTGATGTAGAGTTTTCTTTTTAAAGGTGTTTCATTATAAGGAGTACAATAATCCATGCTTTTGGACACCATGCTACAAAATCTTTATGGCTTTATTTGTGCCTGGTGTCTCAGAGAATAGAGAACTGAAAAAGTTTGTCAGCAAGGGACAAATTACAGACAGAGCCAACTTCTAGGAAAACACAGTTCACCGTGCTCTCATAGGCACAGGAATGTATATTCCTTTGCTTACACACACTAATTCTTTGTGAAAAAAGCATATTCAGCATGGCCAGAAGTCTCTGCTGGTGCTCCCAGCTAGCTGGAGGAGCGATCTATAGAAGTGCATGGTGAGTCTGTCGTGCTTGTGAAACACAGCCCCGGGGGGCATCGCAAGTCACTGTACTCCAGAATGCACAGCAGCAGTCACCTTTGAATGACTTCTGCTCCAAAGGACTAAGTCAGCAACACAGAGTAGTTTCATGGCAGCACAGAAGCAACGGGTCTACCACCATAATTAAAATTCTGTCCTATTTAGAAAGTGGAATCTAATTGAGGGACAGACACAATCTAAATTTCACCTTCATCTCTTTGGTAATATAACAGTGTAAAAGTTGGAATTTAAAAAAAATAAAAAAAAAAAAAAGGGAAAGTTCTTATTCTTGGCTTAAATATTAAATAAAACATTTTACATGGTAGTGATAAAAGCACAGAAAATCAAAATGCTTTTTCCCACTAACCTGAAGATCAGAGACTTCACATCTTTGGGAGTACTGGAGGGAATGAAAAGCTGTTATCTTAGTACAGACTTTCAAGTTCATCATGTGAATGTGAGATTTCTGAAGCTTTAAGAAATTTTATTTAAATCACAGAAGAATCAGTGAAAAACACTTTGTTCATTTTATAGATATATGGGCCATATATTTAATTCACTGAACTATCTTGCACAAAATGTTATTTACAACTACAATACATGTGCATTTCAGAAATCCTGAAATAAGGAAGTCAACTCATGGCTCTGTGCTGTAAAAGAACATCTGGAAAGCTACAGGATTGATGCCCTCATCAAACGAAATTCACTGCAGCACTGAAAAAATATCATGTAACAGTGTCAAATCTGGAATCTGATAATCTCTTCTGTTCTGCCAGTCTTTATATTTTGTGAAAAGGACAAAGAACTGTGAAATTCATCACAACCACTCACTCCAAGAGCAATGATTTGATAAACTGAAACAGTCAGATCTGAAAACCAATTTGGCTGTTAACCACCCTCTAAAACATCTAGTTGTTTCACAGAATGTGGCCCATGCAGAGGAGATGCAAAAAGCAGAATATGGGCCATAGTATGTATGGCTCATTTAATTAGATTATCAGGGTTTGAGAACAGTAATACAAATATCACATAAAGGAAACTTTAATTCTTGGACTGTTTTCTGCCACCACTATAAAAATGTGCTTTAAGATGCAGAATCATATTGGGTATTGAGTTATATCACTTCTACTTCATGTGCATTAAAACTGTATAATCTTGTTTTTATTGTACTCTTCATTGGTCAGCATGAGAGTTTACTTTAATTGGTTTGGGAATAAAGTCCAATTTTTCCAGTATGAGCACTGAAAGTTACTGCATACGAATTCCTCTAGTGCTGTCCCAGACTGCCTGTTCCATCATTCAGGTTATCCTTCTTCCGCAGAACTGGAGCAGACTGGCCAGAGTAAACATTTTTATAGGTGATGTTAGCATTTAAATAGCCAAAAAGATGCTTTTTCTGAAAGCAGAATGCCTTCCGCTTTCTGCTGAATTTAATTCATCAAATTTCATAAGGAGACAAAGGTCAGTGTCAAGCCTTTCCAACAATGAAACTAAGGGATTAAAGAATCTGTAAAATTATCAAAAACTGCCCTTCAGAGCAAATCTAGGTCTAATAGCTTGGAACATATCAACAACTGGCCCTAGAGGTGATTAACCAGTTCTTTCCAATTGATGATTCTTAGCCTGTAAAGAGGAAATTATGTTGTAGACCCATGGTCTGGTAATCATGAGCTTAATTCTGCATTTCTCAAGGAAAGGATCTAAATATTCCTCTGGTCTTTTTTTGCATTATTTTTGTGCTGGACTGCTGAAAGTTCACTCCTGAACCATCACTTTAAGTTGGATTTTCAGGATCTTGGTGCACAGAGCAAATTTACATGAGACTAACCCTATGCATTCCATTGCTTATCAAATAAGATCATGTCAAGATATGATCTTGATACTTCAGATCAAGATCAACAGAGCTGACTTCTTGATACTTCTTGATACTTCACTATCTTCTTCCAGCCATTACATGACATAGCAGATAATTAAAATAGTTCTTGGCTAAATGTCCCCAGTCTGTTTATAGAATTCTCTTCTACTTGATTTATTTTACTTGAGAACTTTTAAAAAGAAGTAACCTTATAGTCCATACCATACCACCAACCCTATATCTGCAACACATTTACTATTCAGAAGTGTTAATTGAAATTTAGGTATTGTATATGAAGGGAGAAAACAAGCTATATTTTGGGATTCCCGTCACCAGTTTGATCTCACCTTGTTCAAATTTTGATTTTTGAGCTCTTCTCTTTTTCCTCTGGCTTTCTTTTCAGCTTGTTTCCCTACAACATTTTTTTCATTTTTTCTTTCTACTTTTACTGCAGCTATATCCATGTGGGATTTATGGCTTTCATAGCCATTATTCCTCCTGAAGACCTCTGGATTTTTTTCCTAGCTCTTGCACCTGCTTGGTTTCTAGTTGTTAAACAAATATCGTATAGAAAATTCTAATTTCTCTCATGTTCACAAATGAATACACAATGTTAACCTGAGAGGCCATTTTATTTAAGAAAACATTGCATAGAAAGATCATTAAAAAAACATGTCTTGATGACATAACTGGAACTTCTTAAGTTTGCTTCTACTCTACCACATTGAGTTCCTTAAGGTTGAAAAATATTAAGGGATACTAAATACTGCTTTTTGTGCCCTTGCCTTCTTCCCAACCTAGAAATAAAACTCAAGATAGTTTTAGTAAGGAAGTAAAATAAAAGGGGATCTTTATTTGAAGGTGTTCAGAGGCAGGTATGGAAAGATGTCCACAAAAGCCCACCCCAGGGTGAGTACATTTTTATAGGTTTCACGAAATTAACATAATTTATAAAAAGCACCAATTAGGAGGACAAGTGGTGATGCCATTCCTCCCCAGGTGGAGTCCCCCTTCAGCACCAGCTGTGCTTTGTCCAGGAGAATGTATCTCGAAGGATTGCTCTCAGCCTTGGCTCCCAGAAGAGCAAAGACAGCACTGGGCCTTGTACCTCCCAGGAACTGGAACTCTGGAATTTGCTTTGTCCTTCTGCTTAGGGAAAGGCCATGGAAAATTACTGGGAAAACTAACTACTAATACAACAGGTGACAGAGTCACAGATACATGTATGAAAAATATAGGGAACATATGAAGGAAAAAAAGGCAAAACCCAAATGGCATCAGTATAGCAGTTTACTGATTGTGAGGTGACAATGATCAGCACTTTTCAGACACCCTAGGATATGAAGGGACCCAGATCTAGCAATATATAGAATATATATTCAGATTTGTTAAATAAAACCAGCGTACTAAGATGGCCTGTGGATTCAAATGCCTCGTCTCCCATAAGATATTTTCTCTTCTGCTGCTCACTGCTGTCAAATACTGCCTTTTGAGAGGCTGTTGCTCTAGAACATACAAAACAGGACAGCTGGACCTTACAATGCATTGCTTAGAAATCCAGGGAGAGAGAAATGGCAGCAATTATTTTGAAATGAGAGAAATAATTATTTGATAAATGGTATGAATAGAAAAAGCCCATTCAAATAAATTTCTGAATTTGCTTCTTAAATTTGCAACTAATTTTAGTTCTACAGGATATGCTATGTTGTAACTAGTAAAAGTCACTCAGCAGGGATTCCCCTGTATAGATGGGCCTCCAGTCTGCAGCATCAAGGCACAGAAACTTACTTAGAATATAGCCAAGCAAGCTGTTGAGAGGTCAATTTAATTTTGCTGTGTCCTCTATAAGTCCAACATGGCACCTTTTTTCTTAATGTATGTCAAGAGGAATAACAGATAATTTAAGATACATTTGTTTTTGCAGAGAGGAATCCACAGTTAGATATTTGTAGCTGATTTAGCCCTCACAAACCAAATTACAAACATAGCTTCTAATTTCTGAAATAGTTTTGTAGAGTATATTCTTCGACTTAGAAATTGAATTAGTTGATTTTTATGTTAAAAATGTTTTTCCTTTCTTCATGATTATCATGTGATAGTTGTTTAAACACCGTAATAACAACAGTATTCCTTCATATTGGCAGGACAGGTTGAGAGTATGCAAGATAAAACAAACATTTCATTTATAAACATAAATTAGCCCTTCTAGTATAATAAAAACCTCAGAGCTAACACTTTTAATGATTCTAACATGCAAATTCTGGGTTTTTGCATTTCTCTTGCCTTTCCCTGCCTGTAACAAATAGACAAATGAAACATAAATTACAAAGAAGACAGCACTAAGTTGAGATATAAATATTCAACATATCACACAGAAAGGAACTTTTAACACTTATCAAACAAGCCTAACCGGACATTTTGTAATACAAAATTTTTGTAATTGCAGCTAAAACTATTCAAAAAAGTTTGACTGTTTCTGTGGTTTAGGAGATCTTGCATGATTTAATTTTTTAATCACTATGCAACAAATTTTTCTCTATCCCTCTTGTCTTTCACTTAAACATTGCTGCATGCAGTGTATGTAAATTCATTGTCTAATAATTTTAAAGTCTGAGACATATTATCCTTTTAAACTTAAGCTGACCAATAACATTCTTAATTTCCTACCCCAAAAATAAGCAAACTAACAAACAAACCAAACCAACAAACAAACCAATCAAAGAAACAAGGAAAAAACCCCCACTTTCATATCATATAGCATATTTCCCTCATTTTTACACAGTCCCTAAACCGATTTTTATCTCTTTTAAAAATCAATCAACACTGTGTTATTTTAAGTGAGATTGCAAGCTTCTAACAAAAAAATAACAATCCACCAAAAAAACCTTAAAGCAAAAAAAACCCAAAGGAAAAAAAAACCATAAAACCAAAGGCAGAACAATTCAAAATACCAAAACCAAGCAAACAAAAGAACCCCAAGAAAAACAGATGAAGAATATTTGGTTCCTACCACTTCAATTCTTCAAAAATTACTAAAAAAACCCTGCTAAATATTTTTAAAATGTTTAAATAAATGTTGAGATACATATGACTATATAACATAAGTTATTATATTTAAAAGGTGTAAAAGTCCTGTGACACTTTCTTGTGAGTTTTAAATGCACTGTTAGTCGATTATCAAGAACCCAGAATTTGAATTTTGGTAGGTGAAGGAATTTTGAAAAGATGGTTAGAAAAAGATAAAGAGGGAAGGGAGCTGGAATTTTCTCTGTGAGACTCCTGATCACTCTGAAACAAGTTTGATGTAGCATATATACACTTCCATTTGAAGTACAAAGTGCATAGCAATAAACCCAAGTTTTAGATCTTTATGGATCTAAGCTGCACAGATTTGGAAAGGTGTTAACAAACAGCACTGATAATGGGTTCCCTTTAACTAGGCTTAAGTGTTTTCGTTTTCTGGCTTCTTCAAAAGTAATCATTATTCTCTTGGATAACTCTTTGTTAGGAAAAATGCATGTATTATTTATGCATTAATTTGAAATCCTGAAGAAGCTGCACAAGACAAGGTACCACCCATGTCTGGTACTGCCACCTGGTACCCTTACTGTCACCATCACTTCCAGTATTATGTTATTGAAACAAGTTTGCTGGAGGATATGATACTGATTCTTACCAAAACAAAGAAAATATAAGAAAGCTGCTGCCGTAGACCATAATAACAGACATCACAGACAAGCTATACTTAACCTATACCAAAGGCTGCATTTAATAATAGGAATCAAAGACAACAGTGGGTAGTGAGCAGTTTGCTACTTCCACATAATATAGGAGAAGAAGAAATTCTTTAAATACATAAGAAAAAATTATGTTCAGGAAGCATTTCAGCAGAATGCTAAAGGATTTGCTTTAACATACTTGTCAAGAATGACTTCTTTTCCACAAAGTTTGTTAATTTGCTAAGAGAATAGTAGTAGAGGAAACATGATTTTGAGAATGAAATCTCAATGCCAATTCAAAAACTAGATGTAGATGGTAATTAAACTGTTAAAGACAGAATTAAATTCAATTACAGTTCAACTATGTTCAACCGATGTTGAACATAACCACCATCTAGATAACTATATAGAGATAGTTCTCACTATCTCTAGATGGTGGTTATGTTCAACATCAGTTCACCTGTCATAATGGTTTGGTGTTCTGATCCATAATTTTTCAAAAACATTACTCTTTAGATTTTATTATGTTGTGAGGCATCCCAAGAAGCCACAACAACCTCTTCCACCCTCACATGGATGCTCCATCTCTGGAAGTGTTCAAGGCCAGGCTGGACATAGCTCTGAGCAACTTGGTGTTCTTGTCCCCAGCAGAGTTGCTGGAACAAATTGACCTTGAAGGGTCCTTCCAAGGCAAGCCATTCTATGATTCTGTGATCATCAGCAGAAATTCTATTGGCCTGGGAGGCTGATGGATAACTAACATTTGAAAAGGCGTGACAGTGCAAAAGAAAGTACCTCTTGTATGTGTTTTTCCTTTCAAGGTGTTCAGGAAATACAGTTTTTCTTTAAGAATGACACATGGTTTGTGTCAGACTGGATCTTAAGTAATTGATAGATATTTGAAACTGTTCACCAAATATTCTGTAATGGTCAAACAAGTGAAATACCTAAATGATTTTTTCCAAAAAGATTTGTAAAGTAACATAGAAAGCAACACTATACCTTTGTGTTAATTAGTAGGATGATTTCTGAATGCGGTTGCAGTTGTGTCAGGACTTCCTTGTCCTGCCCTGCAGAAGAAAACAGAGCTGGTAAAGGCAAATCAGGCACTCCAAAACTCACTAAGAGAGATTTTGATGAATAGTTACAATTATTGGTTTGTAATGTAGAGAACATAATGTTATTCTGAGGTGATTTTTAATAAAATCATGTCCAAATTTTTGAAAGAAGGAAAGGGTCAGGGGCGCTATATTGCAAAAAGTGGAAAATCTTATAAATTTATTGAATTTAATTTAAAAAATACACAAATAAAGGTAAATTAAGTTTTACAATATAATGCTGGACCCGGAACCTATGAAAATTTTCAACACAAATCAGATGCAGCTATATTTGTATTCAGCTTAAAGCAAGGAAAAATTCAGAGATATTGCAATAATCAAATATAATAATCTGTGTTTACAAAAATCTGTATACTAGTACAAAGTAGGAGCAATGCACTGATAGCTTAGTACTCTTTGCTAACTTTTCCTGGTAAGGAGTTCATTTCTCATTTTTTCATTATTAAAAAAGCAGTTATTGCTTACTAACTAATATAAATAAAATATTTTTATTATCTCTAAATCCTCCATAAATACATCATATACTCTCTATGATATATCAAATACATATTATTAATAGCAAACAAAAACATGTATAGTTTTAAAGAGATATCTAAAAGTATTTTTAGGGAATGGTCCTTTAGTGCCTATATTACAAATACATAAGTTGTTCAAACCTAGAAAAATAAACCAGCTTATATTTTAGTGATGATTTTGGTGTGTCAAATAAAAAGAGGGATTTTTTGTTCTTTTGAATAATCTTATAAGTACTTGTGCCACCAGATATTCATCATATTTACATTTGATGATGTGTTTCACAGTATCTTGGCTATAATAATATTCAGGTCATGTCGAAAAAGGCAGCAACTTAATTCTAAATTTGGACCAGAAAAAAAGAAAAGGTAACCAGTCAAATGCTCTGTCTGATGTCAATGCTAAAATCTGTCTAAGCTTCTTTGCATCATTCAAAGGCCGAAAATGCTGACGGCATAAAATGAAAAATTTGTCTGAATTTAAACAGCCCCTGAACCTACAGGATCCTATCAGATTCTTTCAACTAATGCAATGCCTGGGAAACCACTGTCTGGCAGAAGCTCAGGTCATTTCTACACCACTTCCTCGTCCCCCTGCAATAAAAAATCTTTTCTTCCCAGTTGATATTTTACACTTTGTAATTTGGCTACTAAATGGGAAAAGTCTCCAAAATGCTGCAAACTGAAGTGAACATATTGAGCATGTCCTATGAAAACAAAAATGCGTACATGTTTTCACTTTTTCTCCTCGGGATGTATTCTTATTAACCTTTGTACATAAAAGAAAACAGCTTTTTTAAGAAATGTATATGCTAAGAACCTATTCAGAAAAAAATGTATGTCATGTTACATAAATACACACCTATTGTAGTAGTTATGACTAGAAAGATTATTTCAAAATGTAAAAGCTAGTGACATGACTAAATATTTAGACTAGATAGATTTCAAACCAACAAAATACACTCAGGTAAGTGCATGGATGCTTAGCATTAAAGCTGCTCATAATTTTGGTAAACGCAAAAGAATGTTCACAAAAGTGTTAAAACTATCAATAAATAATATTGAAGGACATTTTCCCTACAGGAACATAGTAACAATAAACATTAGAGTTATGCTATTTTTTTCTGCTAGTCACAGTGTAACTGCTTCATCACTTTGAGTTAGTGATTCAGTGACTAAATAATAAATAAATCCCTTGAAATTCTTCTATATGCTTCTTATATTTTAGATACATACCTTCCATATATAGAAAAACTTTTTTAATATTCATTGAAATAAATGTTACTGCAAAAGAAATGTAAAAACAAATGCAGAACTAATTTGCAGAATTAGCAAATTAACATCCATCTGTATTTAGTGTAGAAATAAGATATTTAACAGAGACAAATTGAGACATTTTATGTAAAAAAGTCCAAAGTCTAGAGTGTAAGTTTGGTGCATGAGGGTGAGTAATTCTCTGGATTTGGGAATAACATTCATTTTCTCCCATGAAATATTTGTTTTAACACTGTGACAGACATGTCAGAAAGTAAAGGTAGAATGAGTTTAAAATATAGTCCAAGGCTTTCATAGGCTTAGTAAAGATTCAATTTTTTTGTCAATAGAAGAAAATAATTCCTCTTGCCTGTTTTAAAGTGACAACTCCTTCAATTTTTTCAAAACTATTAAGAACGCAAATCAAGATGAAAAAATCAAAAGAAAGTATGAGATGGTTTTATTTTTTCCTTTCATGTTTAATTTTTTCCCAGTTATTTTCTACATTCGATCCAAATGCGTATACTTCCTGTGTATGTTTGAGACATCTCTCATTCAGTTGTCCATGTGATGAACAAGGCATGGTGAACTAGAGAAACAGATACACCTTATAGATAGTGAATTATTGCATGCATTCTGCTATGTGATAGTTCAGACATACCTATTTGGCATACAAAATGCAGAATTTTTGAGAGCTTTTTCTATCAATGCACTTTATTTGAAAACCTGGCAGGAGATACATGCTCATCAGAAAGGCCAAAGTAGAAGACTTGCAAAAAACAAGGTGGCATTCTACATAAGCTCTTAGTGAATAAATTATACAGAGGAAAGCAAACCTCAAAAGTTCCTGGGTTTTAAGCAATATAAAACCTCTTTTTTAATTAATTGTTTATGACAAATAGCCCTTTTCCTTTCTTCCTCACAGTTTCCCACAGACACGTCTTTAGACTGCACAGTGCAGCATGTGCTCTCTAAAGAAAACAGAGAGAAATATAGAGAAGGCTGGACAGCAAATAGAACGCAGGCTGTTCACACCTTCTCAATGAAAAAGCAAACGAACTTCTAGGCTTTTAGAATACTTTTCATTTTCTTTTAGAAAATAAAAGCTTAAAGGCTTCCTTCTGTGGTACTCATGGGTGTTAACAGGTTGGTTTTTCTCAGGTCAATAGCAATTCCATTAATTAGCACAGCAAACAATCTGCAGAAGCCAGTGACACTGACTGGCCATTAAATATCAGTGTGGGTATGTTCATAATATGCTTCCAAGCTCAGAGACAAACACTATTCAGACAAGAGTTTCTGGGTCATTCTTGGTCAATTTAACACTATATGTCACCTGCAGAAGGTGACATATCCTGTTAAACAACATTATATCTAACTATAGCTGGATATGGACATAGATGAAAGTTAGGATATTTACAACATAAGTAGCTGGAACACTTTCCATGGATTACAGAGAGAACTTGGTGGGATGGAGGTGAGGAGAGATTGAGGGAGAGATGGAAAAAAGCAGAATGGGACACACTTTCTCTTCAGTCATTCTTTGTCATTTTCTCTTTTTTATCAACTTGTCCAGTCCTCCTTTCGTCCTATACAAACTCTCCTTGTAGAATAGTTTTTTTTCGTTTGCTGCTACTCACTTGTCATCTCTTGACATCTTTTAAGAGCTTATAAACAGTTTGACTATTTGTTCAGGAACACATTTACCCTTTCCTATCTTCAGCGATAAAAGAGATAAGTTGTGAATTGTGGAGTGTTTTGAAATAAAAAATACTCTGATTTGAGAACATGCTCTTATAAGACTTAATTTTAAATTGTTTTTTCTAAGGCTTGCACTTGCCTTGGCCAAAAATATACTGGCCAACATTTGTGCTAAAGGAAGGCTTCCTTTACTTCCTTAGGTCTCATTGTGATCTAAGACCATGTCTACTTTTTATAGATTTAATCTGAAATCATAAAAATTTGGAGACAGGCAACAAACTTGAGCAAATACGAAATGGTCTCCAACCCAGAAAGTGCTAACACTTTCCTCCATTTATAATCACAAAATCATAGAATGGTTTGGGTTGGAAAGGACCTCCAAGATCATCTAGTTCCAACTCCTCTGCCATGGAGTAGGCAATAGTCCAGGTTCCACTAGACCAAGCTGTTCAAACCCCCACCTAACCTTCCTTAAACACTTTCAGGGATTCACAACTTCTATGTGAGACCTTTTCCAGTGCCTCACCACCCACATAGCAAGGATTTTTTTTTCCCAATGTCTAATCTAAAATCTTTTACAGTTTGAACCCAATCCCCCTTGTCCTGTCTGTACATACTCTTCTACATAGTGTTTCTCCATCTTCCTTGTAGACTCCCTTCAGGTATTGGAAGGTCACAGTCCTCATGACACATTGAATGTTGCCAAGCTCTAAGGGGACTGCTGATTGAAATAAAACAACAAAACAAAACACCCAAACAAAGAAACAAACAAACAGACTTCTTATTTAACTCAAATTAAACTATTTTAAATCAATGAAAGGCACTGCTGACTGTAATTGCATTGCCACCAAATTAGAACACAAATTCAGAACCTTTTGAAAATCAAAATACATTTTTAAAAAACTTAAGTACAAAATACATTTAAGAAAACAAAAATAAAAAGGAAAATAATTTTAAGATTAATGGTGGCAGACTAGCAGAGGAGCATCAAAGCAATAAAGTTCAATAAAGACAGATATGAATGTCATAAACATAGGAAATATAGCTAAAATAGGGAGATGGTCAGGTAGAACCTCAGGGTCATCCATTCTGCCTCCATTTTGATTTTACAGCACATGAAGTATCACATTAAACTTTTATTCACTACAAGGACAAAAAAATATGAGCTCACAAGAGAATAGCTCAGGTTTAATTCCAAGGCACTGTTCTTAATAGGCTGTAGGATTGATAGAGAAGACATGCTCTAGCTCATTAAAATTTGTCTTGCAATATTTATTGACTGTGGAAAAAAATTTACCCCTACACATAGTAAAAGCTATGACAGTTCAAGCATGCCCTTTGGAATAGTTAAAGCCTAAGAAAGTATGCAGCACACATTCCCTTATTCTGTTCTCCATATCAGGCTTTACCTCCTCATCATTGATCTGGCTTTACTTGGGATTACATTTATTATATTGCTAAACCAGTAAAACCTAAACCTAAACTAAAAAAAAAACCAAACTGTTTAACCTATTTGTTTTATATCTGAAAAATATATGGCAGAATGATGCATCATAATTTTTGTTTTCAAAATATACTTAAAGGTTTTTACAAAATATCCCTTTTCCCTTACAGGACTTTCCCATTAAATTGCCAAAGAGTTCAAGTTTTTTATTTTTTTTCAAGCACTGGCTTATTATTAAAATATAATTAATTACAAACTGTGAAAAATACAAATGAATCTTTTTAATAGATAAAAATAGGCTGAAAGAAAGAAAGATTTGGAGGCCAATTAATTTTCTCATTGCTCTAAAATTTTCTGTGGCTAAGCAGATAGAAATCAATTTTCTGAAAATGTTATAGCAGCTAATGAAAAGTGATGCAAAATATTGTACTTGTACTTTTTTCATCTGAGAATTTATATGAACCATTTGGCAGGTGTTGGTAGATACAACAGACTGTTAAGTTAATGAAAGCATTACAAGAATATCTCTCCCAGTACAATCAAGAACTGCAAAAAAATCCATATTAAAATATTTGGTCACTGTAAAATCTTAGTTGTTTTATTTTTTGAATTTAAAATAAACCAAACAAAAAAGCACAACCTAAATGCATTTCTAATTCCTTTTGCACTGCAAATATCAAAGCAAAATTGACATTCTGACGTTTTCTTCAAAAAATAGACAGTTTTGATAGAGTGGGTTTTTTCAGACAAGGAGCATGATAAATTCTGTATACATTCATGAATAGCTTTAACTGACGGAGTCTATTAAAACAAAAAAAGAAAAGGAAACACTCCATCTTGTGTTTGAGATTTCTGTTCATACTTATTTAAAGACTTTTACTATTTCCATGTGTATATGTGTATGTGAATTACCTAGTTATGCATATTAATATTATATATATATTAAGGAGTCTAAGGATTCACAATATGAGTATCCACTGCAGTTCACTGTATCTGATTGCTAATGTTCTCCCATTTGTGAGAAGTTAAAGGATGTGATTAACAAATAATAAGCAAGCACATCAACAAAGCAGATCAAGAATATGAGGGATCAATGACAAAATGACAGCAAAGCTATAATTCAGAGCATTATTTCCATCCCAATATTTGAAAAACAATAAAAGAACAAGATTTATTATTTCCAATCGGAATTTGTGGGGGGGGAGTACAAAAAGTGCAAAATTTTAAAGGAATACCAATGAGAGTATTACAATGAATGGATCCGAACTACTTGATATATATTCAGCTACAAGGTAAATTGAGACAACTAGGTTGAACTGGATTTGCTGAAACTTAAAAACCTCATAAAAGTTAGACAAGATGAGATGTGCACACAGGCATTTTTTCTTTTCTTGCTTGTTTGTTTCATCTGTTATGAACCCTTGGGGTGCATAAATAATACTTTGTTTGAAGAAGTTTATATTTGAAATCGCTTTAATCATTCTCTGTCACAGGGCCCCATAGGAAAAAATGTCTCTCAGGTTTAAAGAGTAAACAGGAGATTAGAGTCCTAATATTCAGTCTGAGGGGTAAAATCATGTAGTTTCTGCTTAATGAAAAGTTAACAGAAACTATCTCTAGTAAAATATATTGTAAGGAGTATAATAAAGCACCTAAACTAGAAGCAGTCAGAAATAGGGTAACAAAAAAAAGAAATAAACACAATGAGATAAAAATGAAAATGTCTTCCTCCATAAGCAGCTACATTTACTAATGAAGTAAGTAATACTCAACACAGGACGTGAGAATAATAAACTAGAAACAAAGCAATTGTATTGCAGATTTAGGTAGTGCTAAAGAATGATATTTGGGACAACAGACATTTTGCTGATCACCTAATTACAAAAACAATATTGCATGCGATACCACTGCAAGATTTTTGTAAAAGCTACTAGAAAGAAACAAACAATTTTGGGATCAGAATACATAAAATGCCATAGATTAAGTAGACTTAGGTTCCACTATAGCAAACAAACAAACTGAAAGTAGATTTAGATTAATTATTAGGAAAAAGTTGTTTTCTGTGAGGGTGGTGAGGCAGTGGAACAGGAAGCTCCTTTGGCTGGCTGGTTAAAAAGAGCAAGTGAGAGCTTGAAGAAGAATCACCATTCTCACAGGAATGGGTAAGACTATATCAGGGTTTTAGTTTACTTAAGTTCAACAGAGTATAAATAGGAATAAGATATGGGGCAGCAACTTCTGCAGTCTGCTCTAAAAATTGTTCTTTCCTTTAGGATACAAGGAAAAAATCAAAAGGAAAAAATTAAACAAAAGTCTAAATAATATAGCAAAGTATCTCATAATTTTTTTACATTGTGAGCCACTGCATTTGGATTATCTAATTTTTCAGGTTTAGAAAACAGAGGAGCTGTAAAGAAACTAAAATGTATTTCAAAAATCATTGATGTCTGATTTTCATAGAACAAAATGACAAAATGTGCATGCATTTTTCAGAACTATCTCACTAGACACTGAATAAAGTAGGTAGAAATTAAATAAAAAGTGAGGATATTTCGATGATATAAAGAGAAAAATGAAGAAGAAATGCACATCATAGAATATCATCTTCTCTGTAAGCTCCAGGGAGAGCCCTCCAGTATCAAAGAATTGTTGGAAGCTGTGGTGGCTTGATCCTGCCTGCACACCAGGTGCCCATCAAAGCCACTCTATCACTTCTCAGCTAAACAGGGGAAAGAAAATATAACAAAAGGCTTGTGGTTTGAGATAAGGGCTGAGAGATCGCTCAGGAATTACTGTCACAGTCAAAAGAGGCTGGGTTTTAAGTTTCATTGTCAGTCAAATGAGAGCTGGATAATGAGAATTAAGAAAAAATATGAAAGCAGATTCCTTCCCTTTCCCCTCCCCTCCTCTCCCCTCCTCTCCCCTCCCCTCCCCTCCCATCCCCTCCCCTCCCTTCTTTTATTCTTTTGTTTATCTTTCTTTATCTGTTTTCTTTTATTTTTCTCTTTTGCTCTTTCTTTCCCCAAGTATGAGTATTCTATGTTTGCAAATAAAAAAAGGCTGTTTCAATTAAGGTCTTGTCTGAAAATGGCAAATTGTAATAAGAATCTCAAGATTTTCATGAGAAATTGTATTTGTCTTAGATTATTAAAATTCTGCAGGAACAGAAGTGAAAAAAGATAGTTCATTTTCTCTGATAAGATGAAGAAATTAAACTGGGTTTTTGCTTACCTAGTGACTAAAAGAAAGAAAAAGATTGTTAGTCCTTTAGTCTAACTAACTTGTTATTCTATCTTCAAGTAAATCAAAACTTTGTAGAGGTGTGTCTAATTCTTTTGTTGAATATTAGAAAAGGCTGTGTTATGTAAGAACTGATTCATTGGGGTTTTTTTGAATTAAAGAAAGGGGGCAGGGAATGTCACTTTCATATAAGCATTGTTAAAACTGTACGATGACAGAATTTTACATATCCTGATTGAGACCTCCTTCATAAGGGTAGGTGACAGGAGTCTTCTCATAGAAAAACTATCAAAGAATTGGAAAGGAGATTAAAATGTGTGACATGATATAGCATTTTGTTTCTCTCTGCAAGTCTATATTTAACTTAAGTCAGAAACACTCTTTACAAATGGCATTGAAGTACTTCATTAGAATCAAATAAATTTGTCTTAAATATGTACTGCTAAGATTGAACTTCAAATATCAGTGACTCAAGGAAAAGTTTGAATTTTGTTAGGTTCTATTCTTAATTCATTCAGAAGCACCAGCAAATATAACCCAGTGTGCTTTGGAATTTGAAACATTTATTCCACTTTTCAGGAAGGAAATATCTTTGTTTGCCAGCCTGAACACTCCTTCTTCCTGAGCTTTGTCTTTCAATATTTTTCCACACATCAACATAAACATTAATTAATAGCCTTAGCACACAACTAAATCATTAATTCATCTTCTTGAATTTAGATTGTCTATATTTCTTCTATGACAAAATTGTTTACTTATTTGAATGTCTTCTTGGTATTGGGACAGGATTTCAGTATCTTGAATATCTCAGATTACGATGGGCAGCATACTACAGGCCCTCTTTCTCCATATATTGTGGGCAGAATTAAAAGCATCTTTCTGTCTTTGATCTACAACCCCAGACCCTTGAAACAAAAGCAGTTCTTCTTTGTGTACTGCAAATTATATATCATCATTAGGAATTTGAATTTGCCATGGTTGTGATTCCCAAAACACAAGCTGAAGCTTTGTTTCAGAAAATTTTGTATTACAATCTATCGTATTTGTCTTTTTAATTTGTCTTCTACTGAACATAACTCCTGAAAGCCTTTACATATTTGACTTAGTTTTGGTGGTTTTAGTTTATTTTTTGCTTTTAAATAGAGATGATTTAGAATGCCAAGCTGAGGAAAAAATCTGGCCAATAACAGAAGCAGCACTCCCTTTTCCTTCTTTTTCCTTTTTTTCCTCGAGTCCCTTTTCTCTTCCTTTTTCTTTTGTCCCCCCTTTTTCCTCTTCCCTTTACCATTTTTCCTTTTTTTCCTTCTCTTTCTTCTTAACATCTACAAGTTTGTTTAATTCTCAGTAATTTTCACCAGTACTTTTTTCTCCTCCCAAAGTCAGTTTCATATCACACTACTGTCAGCACAGTTTAGTCATTGTTTAATGAGTGTTTAAGAATGAAGTGTACTTTTTAATTTTGAAAGAAATAAAATACATTATTGTGAGTTCTCTTGTTTTATCACAACTAACCTTAACCAATTAGGACCTTTGCATTCCTTTTCCTTTTGTTGCCCTCATTATTTTTGTTGATTTCTTTTCTC
The DNA here is from genome assembly GCF_027579445.1 of Ammospiza nelsoni. Taxonomy (NCBI): domain Eukaryota; kingdom Metazoa; phylum Chordata; class Aves; order Passeriformes; family Passerellidae; genus Ammospiza; species Ammospiza nelsoni. Next base: position 29,444,891 of record NC_080669.1, on the reverse strand, counting down.
AGTCTTCCATCTGTGCTGATGAGAATTTCCTACTTTGGTGTAAATGCATAGCCTTTATATCATAAATACTGATGAAGATAAGACCACAAGTTCAAGAAATCGTGAAAACTATTCTTTGGAAATAGATTATTTCTAGCTTTACATAATTAAGTTCCTACTCTCAGGAGAAGTTAAAAAACATCCCGAGATAACCTGCATGGTGTTTGATTACAAAAATGCAAAAACAAACAAACAAAAAGTTGTGAATGTTCTATGGTAACATGAATATATTAAGAGCAGTTTCTGAACTAACCAGAAGAATGGTTGGATCTCGTATCTAGCCTCAGTACTCCCTTATTTCTATTTTACTGTCTAATTCTTTTGCTTCCCATAACTGAGTCAAAAATGTGACCTAGGCAGTCACACAAGGATGAGTTGAACTCTCTGACTTTCACTCAACATCTCTGTACAAGACTGTCTTGGAAAAGCAGACTGCAAATGGAGCACAGTCAGAAAGGCCCATTCTTCCTACTAATACAGTTTAAATCACCAGCTGAAGTGATGGAAAGTCATGGCACTGCATCTGGTCCTCCCTAAATGTGACAATGTGACATTCTCTTCTGTCATCAATCTGACCCAACCCAGTGGGGGCCTGGTGAGGGTCAACATTAGGCGGCAAAGCAGAAGGCAGAAGATAAGAACATGACTGTGGCTCTGTTCTGGACATTGCTCACAACCTGCTGTCCTGATTCTATGCAGTAGTCTTGAATGTGCATTTTGAGATGATGGTAAGACATACAGTACTGATGGAAAAAATTGGAGAAGCCTTCTTGCTCATATTAAGCAACAGCATGATTTTGCAATTCTTCTACTCTGAAAAAGTTTCAATCATCATCATCATCACCATCATCTTGGTTTTCAGAAGAAGCAAAAATAGTTTTGATCTCCTGCTGCTGCAAAGCCAGAGAGTGGGTCACAATGTTGATACCACCACCTTGACAAGTGCTAGAATACTGTGTTGTAAAGAGATTTGTTGTGCACTGCCAGTGTTTTTGAAGAAAGAGAAAAGAAAGGGTGGGGTCACTTTTTCATCTTCATCATCTTCAGTGCTATTCACTGCAGTCTCTAGTTGATTCATTGTCATTTCTGCCATATGGATGAGTTTTTCAACCTTGGATTTGTTTTATTCAGTAGATATTTAATTGCTGCTTCCTAGGCTGAGGGACTGGAAAGCTTACCTTGAAGTCCATTTTATCCATTAAATTTACAAAAATGAAACATTAAAATTTTGAATACATAAAAACTAATCATTGATGTTGACAAAGGATCATTGAATGTCTGCTTCAGCCCAGTATGCAATTTTAAATTCTATTTAATTTTAATTATGTATGAAATTACAACGAAATGAAACAGACAAAACGAGCATATAGGGGCATTACTTGCATGCTGTTTTGGTATTTATTTTTTATATTTGCAGTGGATGATTAAATCATAATAACTTGAAATTTATTTTACACTGATGTCACATTCTTGGTTGTTACATTGTCTTCTTTTGCATACAGCTGCTCTGAGCTACCTGATAATAAGACAAAATTCTCTAGCTTCACCAGATTATTTCTTCTGCCTAGATATACAGTTGAAATCTTTCTGTGAAAGTCATGAACCTCAACTGGAAGTGAAGAATAAAAGCTTTTGTAAAGGTAAACACTCAGTGCTTTAAATACTAGGCTTCTAGAAACAGCCCACCAATTCATTTTCATATTAATAATTTCTTAATCAAATCAATCTATGTGACATGTACATGTAGGAAAAAAAATATATTCACATCTCTTCCTGCATGTGCATGCATTCCCTAATGACCAAATAAATACAGAAGGATGAGGTCACCTGTGAAAACTTCCCACAGTACTGTTTCCTTGGAACATTTGCCAGCAAAACTCTAAAGGAGAACAGATGACAAGTGACTTTTTCTTAAATGCACCTAACCTTATAAATGTATGCTTTCAGATACCAGGAGGCAGAATCTGAATTTTTTTGTCTTCTTTTCCTCTTGACCTAAAAATTTGTCTGGTAAAACTTCTGTAAGGAAAAGAATTCAAGTTCCCCCATTCCAATATGAATGTTGTAATTTTGCTTCAAAATAAAACATTTGGTTATCTGGATTTGTTGCTGCTGTTTTTCAGATGCCACATTACTGAGGGGTCTCTTTGAAACCTGAATTCTTATGCAAAACACTGTATAGTCTTCACATATGCTGAAATTATAAAATATTTTTTTCTGAATTAAAAAGAGCATGAAGTCTTCACAAAACTAAAGTAAGTGCTACAAATACAGGCACCAGTAATCAATCTGGATTTAAATAGTGTAGCAATTCTGTGAGTACTTTCATTTTTGAAATGAAAAATATCTATCTTTTCATCTTTAACAGTCTGTTAGGTTTGTGGGGGAAATACGTTGTGAGCTACCTCTGTGTGCTGATTTGCTTTCTTACCAGAGTTGCTATAAAATTGAAGATGGTCCTTCTGAAACAAGAAAGATTTATTTCACCTGTCATTTGGAACTCAAATTCTAATGTGTTTTTGGAATAAGCATAAAGAAATGTGAATATTTTTCATTGTTCTGATTATAAAATCTAATAATTATACAGATAAGTAAGTACTGTAGTTATTCACTGAGCATATACCAAGTTATTGTAGAGGGACCAAGGTAGATTTTCAAGCTCTCTACAGTACTCCTAGGGAGTCCATTTACTAGCTTGGTATCCACAGAAATTCTGTGGAACAGAAGAAACTCATGAATGCAAATGTGTGGGTAGCTCACACTTGCTTAAATCGGAACAGGAAAGTAAAACAGAAAATGGCTTCTTTGGAGCTAAGATGGAGCAGAGAAATTTCACTGTTCCATCTGTGGTACACAAATTCCAAATAATTGAGCTTTTACACCCCTGCTGTGCTACTGTCTGCTGTTGGAAGTTCCCACATCACTGCATACACCATTAAAATTTCTATTAGCAAGTTCTCTGCTGGAAATGATCAGGTGTTTCTTGGTCACAATAATCTTCTTTGGGGCTTTATCTGGGAATCTTTTATTACTGTTTCTGAATCACAGTAATTTGACCACTCTATAAGTAGTAGTAATAAATATTACATTCTATTACTAAATTAGTGGGAATAAAATAATTTCTGAAAGGCAATGTCTTCCTTACTAAAAACTTTAGTAATCAATGCTATGTAATTTTTAATAAAATATGTGGGAAACTACTGGCTGCTGTCTGTTGGTACAGCAGTTATCTTGTGCACACAAACCAGTGCACTTACCTTAAAGCAGGATATCAAACTCTGTCCTTATTCTGACTAAAAAATTACTTCTGTTGCTTTTGTCCCCTTTTGTTCATATCCTCCTATTCTGGGGTTAGACAAGGCTTGTACTCATAAATTACAAAAGTTTTGGCAAGAAAATATGAACAATCTGTTTTGCTCAATGATTTATGAATGACACAGTGTCCTGACAGCAGTGAAGTCTAAGTCTCTGATTTGAGAATCTAATGTCATATTTATGGCAATATATCCATATTAAAAATGTGGCATCTTATGTCAAATATGGTCACAGAACTTTTAAGCCACAGAGCAACCCAGTTTGGAAAGGACCGCAAAAGACCTTCAGCCTATTGTGGGAAAGGGAGCCTAGATGAAATTATCTAGTACACTTCAACTACATCTTGAAAATGTGCAGAGGTGGTAATTAAGCATATACTTGGAAATGATGTTCCAGTTATTGATGGTTCTCACTGTAAAAAAAGTCTTTCTTACATTGAAGTGTAACTTATAAGCTTTTCCACTTGTCTTTTCCATGTGTCCTCTCTGGATAAGAAAGTCTCCATCATCTTTATAAACACCTATCCAATACTGGAACGCTTGGAGTGGTCCCCCCAGAGCCTTCAGGGACAAAAACCTCATTCCAATAGTCTTTCCTCATGAAGCTGTCTCTTCAGCCCATTGGTCATCTTTGTGACCCCCCTTTGGTCTGTCTCTAGGTTGTCTGAATTTTTTTTTTTGATTGTGGGAGCCAGGAACTGGACACTACTCCAGGTGCAGCACGACAAGCACTGAGTATTTTGGAATTATCACTTCTCTCTCTGTCCTATTAATACCCCTGCTGATGTGTTTGCCTGCATTACTGCAGTGGTGCACTGGCATGTCCATCAGAGCCCTTTCAGCTGCTCCCCAGCCACATGTCTTTGTCATCCCAGGTGTGGGACCTCCCACTTCTCTCCTTAAACTGCATTCTCTTCTTGATGTTTCACTCTGCCAGTTCTCTTATGTCCCTCTGAAAAGAATTTTCCCTGATTGTTCTGATCTTTGTTAGGATAGAGTTTTTTTTCTTCTTAACTGGTATTGTGATTTTATTTCAGATTTAGTATGAGAATAATGATGATGACACACTGATGTTTTGGTTGTTGCTGAGTATGGCTTGCCCTGTGTCAATCAAGGACTCTTCAGCTTCTCATGACCTGGTAGAGAGAAGGCTGGAGGGCCACAAGAAGCTGGGAGAAGAAATGGACAGGACAGCTGACCTGCATTGCCCACAGAGATACTCCATGCCATAGAACACCCTGCTTAATGTAAAAACTTAGGGAACTGGCCGGACATCTGTTAATGAGTGGTGAACAAGTGAATTGTGCATCCAATGTTTTGTACATTTTAGTTATTTTATCATAATTATTACCAATTTTTTTCCGTCCAATTAAACTGTCTTTATATCAACTCAAGAGTCTTCTCATTCCTACACTTCTGTCTTGGTTTAAGGCAATTTAACAGGCAGACAGTTGAAAATAAATTGCTGCCCATTTAGTTTTAACCATTCCCCTTTCACGAATAAGGAAAGATGAATGTGAGAAGCTATAAATGGGAAAAAAAATAAAAAAGGTTTACTAAAAAATGAAACAGCAACAGGTAAAAATTGCACTAATAATCAGATGCTGAATTCTTACGGACTTCCCAGGAACAAAATAAAACAAAATGGTTGAAAAGGCCATCCCCCAAGATGGCACTCTCCATAGCTGGCCACACCATCTGAGAGACAAAGACAAAATGGCAAGCAAGCCCCCCTGTCTCGGCCACACATGGAGAGAGAGAACAAAAAGAGAAAAACAACACAGCAACCAAACTGCTGTGATAGCAAAAACTCCCTTTTCCCTCAAAGAACAAGAAGGAACAAGGACAAAACAAAAGGATTCTGGAGTCCAAAACCAGTCAAAAGCCGCACCTAAGCTGTTTGCTTCATGCAGCCTCACATGGTCCCTCTCTCCCCCAGCCGTGGCAACTTTGTCAGCAGTGGTAGCTGGAGAACTCAGGAACTGGAGAACTTGAGAACTAGAGAACTCAGCGACTGGGGCAGTGGGGAACCTCTGCAGGTCTGGTGGTGGCAGTTCCTGCTGCAGACACGTATTGAGAAATTCACTCAAACAGCTGTGGATTGCAAAGTGCAGCTTCTCAGGTTAGACAGATATGGAATACAATATGCATTATTTTTTTGGTAAGGGTTACCTGTTGGGAATTTTGCTCAGACATGACTTATAGAGTTTTGTTCAGACATGCCAGAATCATATACAGCTGATTGAAAAGTAAAAGGCAGCTGTAAGCAGCAAATTCTCAAAGCCTGTTCCTGTAAACAACAAAATTCTCAGGCACGTTTCTGTAAACAGCAGAAGTTCTCAGGTTTTTTTTTAATAACAAGTAAACATCTTGTCCTTGGATAGTTATGAGAAAGCAAAGTGACAAACATGGAGGCCTTGAGAACCGTTCAGGATGAGACAAACAAGTCTTGGTCTCAATAACAAACCACAGGTATTGAAAACAAAAGGAGGGATTGCTGTGTAATCTGTAACCAATGATGAGCTCGGGTTTTGCAATATGTATGAACTTAATTAACACGGTTATAAAATGTGCATGTTGGATCAATAAATCGGAGTTCGATGCTGATCAGAGGATGGGTCATCTCCCTTCGCTTCTAAAGTTACCCATGACATCTGTGTACTCTATCTTCTGTCCTGCTGGGCCACTTGTTCACCTAACCACCCAGCTTCAGGTCATCAGAAACTTGGCAGAAGTGCTTTCTATGCCATTGTCTAAGCCAAATGAGAAAGCACTGAATGGGCATGGGGCCCTCTGTCAAATCCTGAGAGAGCCAGCTTTGGGCAGGCTTCCCATCTGATTAAAAGCTTTTAAACTGCATGCTCTGAATGCAGCCTATTAGCTTGTTTCCTATTCATTTCACATCCATCCAACCAATCTGTACCTTACAGTTTTTTCCAGGAGAAGGCAGTGGGAAGCACTGCTTTGCTTCATGCTTTGCTGAAGTCCTTGCAAGAAACATCCACTGCTCTTCCTGAGTTGAGAGAAGTGATCAGGTTAGTCTGCCATGACTTGATTTTGTTAAACCCAAGCTGGCTTTCCTCCACTGCTTCTTTATTTGTTTTTTGATAATTTATACAAGGACTTGTTTCATTACTTTGCCAGATATTGAAGTAAGCCTGTCATTTCCTGGTCCTTGAGTCCTTTTTGTAGATAGGCATGACACTTGCCTTCCTCCAGTCATGAGGGACATCCCTTGATTCTCACAGCTTATCAAATGTTATAAGGCAGTGGCCTTGAAACAGTGCCAGCCACTTCTTTTGATACCTTGTGGTAGATTCTGTCTGGGTCCATAAGTTTATGTGGGTTGTGTCCTTGCAAGAGGTCACAGCTCAGTCCATCTTCCAGCACCAGTGTGTCAATGTGTGCGTCATAGCCTCTTGTTACTGTCATCTAAGGTCCAGCAGCACTGGCAAAGACAGAGGCAAAGAGGATACTGACAATCTCTCTCTTTTCAGCAGTATTGGTGAAGTTTCATTCCCTGTTTAGTAATGGACCTTTACCTTCCCCCTTTTAGATAAACTGCAAATCCACCTCCAATTTCTTTCCTATTTCACTGAAAGAGTTTGAGCTTTCCAGTTGTGAGCTTTCCTACAAAGTTCCTATGATTTCTCTGGTATTCATAACTCATGGGTTTAGTATGAAGCTGCCAGTCTTCCTGTTTGTTACTCAGATTATCTGAGTTATTATTATCTGTTATACATGGACTTAAGGTAGATGGATAGCTGGAGTTAGGTTACTTCTCTTTGGAAAAGGGTGGGAAGCATGCTTCACTACCCTGGTAGGTGTGTTTATCTACCCTCTTGCTTATGAACAAGAAACTGTTACAGCTTTGATCCCTACACAACAAGTTCATTAATTAGAGAAAAAAATTAATTAGAGTGGAAAATTTTTGTGAATAGTATCCTTTCCAACAACTGCAATTTCTGTCAAAATAAAAAACTTTCGCATTTCTCATGTAGATGGTAGTCAAAATCTTTTCTTAGAACCCTGCGAATAATGGATTGAACTTAACCTGTACTCTTTTAAATCCAGCAGAGGTGAAGTTCTTCCATGTTTTGCAATGGTTTGTTTTCCTGAAGTCAATAGTGTGAATTCATTGCAAGAATTGTGATGTTTCTACCATCTTAAGTATTAGCAAGCCAAAAGAAGAACCAAAATGTTATGTAAACTGTGTATACAGATTTAAACTTTTGTTTTGCAGACATTTATATAGGATTTATTGATTAGCAAATTAGACAAAAATCATGTTTAAATAAATTAAAGTCATTAATGTCCATATTGAATGTAAACTAGATAAACTTCTCTTTTTCATATAGGGTAATGATCCTCTAAACCCTCTAAATATTTCAAATCTTAAGTAATTAATATCAGGTGTAGATTTTAAGCGATAATCTTTGCAGCATTGAAGTATTTGCTTTTTTCATATTTATAGCATCTGAAGTTCTTGTCAACGTGTTAATTAAAATCTAAAAGAATGCTGGTGGCCTTTAAATTAGCTGCTCCTCCTTTCCTCAGCTTTTTTTCCCCCACTGATTCATACTTTTTATTTGTGGCATTCATTTCAGAAATAGATTTTGAAGATTCTTTTGCCTATTTCCTGCTTCAAACAGTGGGAAAGGGAATGACTTTTTTTTACAAAACCACAGTGCTTAATATAATATGTTTTCTAGGTCATAACTATGATCATAAAAACAGTAAAGTACAGTGTATAATATAAATGTTTAAGGCTTAAATTCAAGTGAACACTTGAGAAGCAAGTAAAATAGTATACATTTGATTTCAACATCTGTATTTCTCATGCTTTTTGAGCTCTGGTTGTTTACACATCAAAGAAAAATTTTAAATAATTCAAGACAATTGACTCTTGCCACAAATGGTTCATACTTTTGCATTTTATTTTGGAGAGAGTTCCAACAAGGGACTTAAAACCAAATCAATAGTCTGAAGAATTTTGTGGCAGAATTTACTTAAATAATATAGGCACAAATAGATTGCACTACATGCAATATACTCCCCAAATTTTTAGTCATCTCAGTAGTATCCTAGATGATTCACAGGTAACAATATAGAAATGTCAGTTTCCTTCAATTCTTGTGAACATCTGGATGTCTTCTCAATTGATGTCGAAGCACAGTGAAATTATTGCCTTTAACTAACACTAATAGTAAAAAAAAAAAAAAAATCAACAGGAAGGAAGCCCTGCATCAGACTGACTATGAACTTCCCTTGATTATCCAAGTGGTTTCTTGTCATTTCAGCCTCAGTAAGTTGGTCACTTTAAACTGTCCATCCATGTCAGACTGTCTTTCTAACTTAAGCAAATATTGGAAGGCTACTTTATCAATTTCAAATGAGCTTGAAACATGCTACAACTTTTATTCCCTACCAATTCAGAGAACTACAGTGAAAAGCTGAAAGAAATTTAAAAAAAAAAAAAAAGTAATGAGTATGACATAAGAACATCTTTGTAAAGAGGAAGCCTAAAAGCATTCTGATGTCCAGAAGGTGCTGCAGGAATTGCATCTGGACATTTGAATTCTGTCCATTGATTATCTTGATACATTTTCATTGACTGAAGAAAGCTGCCTGTGAGCAGTGCACAAGCTTTCTGTCCAAGCATATCAACAGATTGTGTAAAAAAAGGATAAATGTCTAAAATTCCACTTTTGTAACCATAATATTTTATAACCGCTATATTTTGTCTCCTAGAATATATTTAAAAGTAGATTAACAGTGTGTGCAAAAGACTGCTTCAGAATGCAAAAGCAGCTGTCTTGAGGAGATTGCTCTGATATTTAATCCTTGACATACAGGGTCTTGGTAAGGAGATCTTAATAGTAAAAGGAAAGTTCTAGACGTAGATAGAATTTGGTTTAGAATAGCAAGCACAAGGTTTGTGCTTGCTATTCTAGATGGCAATAAAATGCAAACTGGTATGGCCACGCTGATGCATCTAAACTCCTACTGATGTTCTTCTTCTGGCATATCATACAGCTGAATCAGTTTGTTGCTTTTTAGGCTGATAAAAAATTATGCTCTTCCTTCTCTTTTCCCCTTTCCTGACACATTCACTGTCTGTTACATACAGGTAGTGTATTAGTTTCTTTTAATAGAACAAGCAGCACTGTTATTTAAGGTAACTCATATAAAGAGCCTTACAGGAGGTAGGGCAGTAGAGAGGCATCAGCACTTCAAGAGCAAAGGAGCAGCAAGCCTCTAAATCAATCCCTTCTTTTCCCAAGAGCATTTTTTCTTTGCTCACATCCGTTACCTGCTTCGCAAAGAGAGGAATAGATAAAACTAAAGGAAGATATGTTACAGTATTGGAAATGGGTGGCTTGCTTTAGAGTTCTCCTAGGACAGCTTTGCTGTTTAGTAAAGGTATATGAAACTTGCAATCAGCTTAGGTATTCCAACTAACAAGGTGTTAAGTAAAAATACTGATGGGAAAGCAGTGGGTTTTCTTGAGATCTTCAGAAGTTTAGGAGTTCTTCTGTTGCTAGCTTGGAACATTCAAAAATTTTGGTGTAAGCTATGCATATTTGCCTCTAAAACTCACATACACAAAAAAAGGAGAAATAGCAGAGTGTAGAGATGTTACTGGACCTGAAGGGAGGTGTGTGTATTTAGTTTTCTACTATGGTTCAAGCTGTTTTCTACAGATAAATGCTGAAATGCAATGGAAGTTGAGACCAAAAATTCTTTTACTCAGTCTGAGAAAAGAACATAAACAGATTAACTAATTTGGAATTAATTCCCATATTAATTACAACATGAAAAGTTAAAATACAGTGGGAAAATCTAATTGAAAAACTAACAATAGACATGGAATATCTACAGCTTCACTACCTTTTCTAAATATGAAAGTTAGTTGTAAGACTGTGAGCCAGCTACAGGTGATACAAATGATACAGACTTTGAGCAAGATACAGGTGATAAAATTAGGTGGACCAAGAAGGACAGAGTAGGGAAATACCATAATTGCTTCAGGTAAGAACTAAATTAATTCTTCTTATTTCCACACTTTACTCCCTCAAATTTAAAAATAAGAATGTATTTTGTTAAGTTCTCTGAATCACAGATTCTTTTAATCTATTTCTTGATGATTTAGAAATCATTTTTATGGCAACTGTTGGGTTAATGTTTCTTTCCTTCTTTATTTCTTAATTGCCACTTGTAGATTTTTTGTATTTCTTAGTCTTGTGACAAAGCCTAATATTTCAATAAAAATCTTACAAATTTCTCTCTGTATGAGCCTACCTTACCAATAATCTGATTTTCCTATGATCATAAAAGTCCCATGAATTAGCACAGAGGACTTCTAAAAATGTTTTGTTCTGAGTATATAAAGAGAAAAGCATTTTTATTAAGAAAAAACATTTTTATTTTATTAAGACTGACAGCATCTCAAATAAATTATTCACAAAAGCAGAGACTTCAATCTCTTAAAATTCAGTCTATTAAAATTCAACAAAAACATTTAACATATTTTGATCATAAACAGTAGTGATAAGCAGGTTTTACCTTTGTTCAGTTTTCCTCTTTTTCAAGGTAGTCTCTTCCTGCTGCTGTTCTAGTTTTGAAACTTATGGTCTTGAGAATTCATGAATAAAGCAGTTGCAAGATTTTTCATCTTTGGTAAGATAAGTCTGTAAAACATTCTGCCTTTGATATTTACTCTGATGCCTCCATTCAATGCAATTTGAGAGCATCTGAAAGAAAGGGAGTGATATTTTTTGTCAGTAGCAAACTACAATATTAGCCTGTGTTCTTGGAGAACTAGAAGAAAGGAAGTGGTGGAAGTGGTGGAAGTGTCGGAAGGAAGTGTCGGAAGGAAGGAAGGAAGTGTCGGAAGGAAGGAAGGAAGTGTCAGAAGGAAGTGTTGGAAGGAAGCGTCGGAAGGAAGGAAGGAAGGAAGAAAGTGTCGGAAGGAAGTGTTGGAAGGAACTGTCAGAAGGAAGGAAGTGTCGGAAGGAAGGAAGGAAGGAAGTGTCGGAAGGAAGTGTCGGAAGGAAGTGTCGGAAGGAAGGAAGGAAGGAAGGAAGTGTCGGAAGGAAAGAAGGAAGTGTCGGAAGGAAGGAAGGAAGTGTCAGAAGGAAGTGTCGGAAGGAAGGAAGGAAGGAAGTGTCGGAAGGAAGTGTCGGAAGGAAGGAAGTGTCGGAAGGAAGGAAGTGTCGGAAGGAAGTGTCGGAAGGAAGGAAGGAAGTGTCGGAAGGAAGTGTCGGAAGGAAGTGGCGGAAGGAAGAGGCGGAAGGAAGGAAGTGTCGGAAGGAAGGAAGTGTCGGAAGGAAGTGTCGGAAGGAAGTGTCGGAAGGAAGTGTCGGAAGGAAGTGTCGGAAGGAAGTGTCGGAAGGAAGGAAGGAAGGAAGTGTCGGAAGGAAGTGTCGGAAGGAAGTGTCGGAAGGAAGGAAGGAAGGAAGGAAGGAAGGAAGGAAGGAAGGAAGTGTCGGAAGGAAGTGTCGGAAGGAAGTGTCGGAAGGAAGGAAGGAAGGAAGGAAGGAAGGAAGGAAGGAAGGAAGGAAGGAAGGAAGGAAGGAAGGAAGGAAGGAAGGAAGGAAGGAAGGAAGGAAGGAAGTGTCTGAAGGAAGTGTCGGAAGGAAGGAAGGAAGTGTCGGAAGGAAGGAAGGAAGTGTCGGAAGGAAGTGTCGGAAGGAAGGAAGTGTCGGAAGGAAGTGTCGGAAGGAAGGAAGAAAGTGTCGGAAGGAAGTGTCGGAAGGAAGTGTCGGAAGGAAGTGTCGGAAGGAAGTGTCCGAAGGAAGTGTCGGAAGGAAGGAAGGAAGTGTCGGAAGGAAGGAAGTGTCGGAAGGAAGGAAGTGTCGGAAGGAAGGAAGTGTCGGAAGGAAGTGTCGGAAGGAAGGAAGGAAGTGTCGGAAGGAAGGAAGTGTCGGAAGGAAGGGTCGGAAGGAAGTGTCGGAAGGAAGTGTCGGAAGGAGGGAAGGAAGGAGGGAAGGAAGGAGGGAAGGAGGGAGGGAAGGAGGGAGGGAAGGAGGGAGGGAAGGAGGGAGGGAAGGAGGGAGGGAAGGAGGGAGGGAAGGAAGGAGGGAAGGAAGGAAGGAAGGAAGGAAGGAAGGAAGGAAGGAAGGAAGGAAGGAAGGAAGGAAGGAAGGAAGGAAGGAAGGAAGGAAGGAAGGAAGGAAGGAAGGAAGGAAGGAAGGAAGGAAGGAAGGAAGGAAGGAAGGAAGGAAGGAAGGAAGGAAGGAAGGAAGGAAGGAAGGAAGGAAGGAAGGAAGTGTCGGAAGGAAGGAAGTGTCGGAAGGAAGTGTCGGAAGGAAGGAAGTGTCGGAAGGAAGTGTCGGAAGGAAGTGTCGGAAGGAAGTGTCGGAAGGAAGTGTCGGAAGGAAGTGTCGGAAGGAAGGAAGGAAGTGTCGGAAGGAAGGAAGTGTCGGAAGGAAGTGTCGGAAGGAAGTGTCGGAAGGAAGTGTCGGAAGGAAGGAAGGAAGGAAGGAAGGAAGGAAGGAAGGAAGGAAGGAAGGAAGGAAGGAAGGAAGGAAGGAAGGAAGGAAGGAAGGAAGGAAGGAAGGAAGGAAGGAAGGAAGGAAGGAAGGAAGGAAGGAAGGAAGGAGATGAATCATAATGCTGCCATATTTTCTGAAAGATCTATTGCTGGATCTTTCACATGGTGAAGCAGAAACTCACAAAAAGCATTGCAGTTATCTATGGTACAGAGACAATTTTTCTAGTACTATTTTAGTGGTCATTCAGTGTATCAGCTCCTCTGTGTTTAAGAGAGGAGAATTTTTATCCTGAGTAAATATGTAATTAAAGGGGAAAAAATCAAGAGATCATTGTGGATAATCTATGCCTAAACAGTGAAACTAAATTCTAGGAGGAAGACCTGTTTGCAGACATGCATTTTGCTTACAGACTACATTGTGTCCTTCTCATCTGAGTCTCCTTATGGAGATGATTTTTCCTTTACAGCAATGTGTCTCCTAAGAAAGCATCAGTGGCTGACCCAAGACATGTATAGTAGTACTTTAGAATTGTAAATTCCTAAAGGGAAAGGAGTCATAGAATCAGAATGGTTTGGGTTGGAAGGAACTTTTAAATGTCATCTAGTCCAACTACCCTGCTATAAGCAAGGACATCTTCAACTAGATCAGGTTATTCAGAGCCCGATCCAACCTTACTTTAAATGTTTACAAGGATATCTACTGCCTTTCTGGGCAGCTCTGTTCCAGAGTTTCAACACCACCATCATATTTTTTTCCTTGTTGTTGTGTTCCAGTGTGGGGAACAGTGAAGAGTCCTTTTAATAATGGATGGTCAGGAAATAAATTAAGCCAAATGAGGCAAACATTGCATTTGAGAACTGTTTCTTGGTAACGAAAGAGCAAAATAAATATAGTCAATTAAAGAGGGCTAGAGAAGACAGAGCAAGAGGAAGAAAAATGGGAGACAGAGGGAAAGAGAAGACAGGGGGAATAGAGGGCATTGCCACAGGCAATCAGGGAGTGCCCTTGATGTCCCGAGGTGGGGCTGTGCACACTGCCGGCCTGGACATGGCTCCTCTGGCAGCGGGACACGAGGGGAGGGGATCGGGCAGGAGGGCAGAAGCCTGGGCAGGGTGGTGGGACACGAAGGGAGGGGATCTGGCAGGAGGGCACAAGCCTGGGCAGGGCGACGATGAGGATCACGGTAGTGGGCAGTGTCAGAGGCAAACAGGGGTGGATGCAGGTTGCTCAGGCAAGAACACAGAGACAAAGCAGGCCAGGTGCTGCTCAGGGACACAGGGAGGCAGGACTGATGTGAGGGTGAGCAAGAGCCAGCGAGCACTGGAGAGCCAAAAGGCAGGACTCCAAAAACAAGTTTGAAGAGCCCCCAAAGGGTAAAAAGAAGCAACCCCAAAGAGCCCCCCAATGGGTATGATGCAGTTACTTTTTATGCCCCTGACTCTTCCCAAAGTCTGCCTGCTGACAGGAGACCATGGCCCAGTCTGATGTCCCACTGCAGTCCATTGGTAGAGACCCTTTGCCATCTGACTGGAGAGTGTCTCTGGAGCACAGCATCTTCAGTGTTCCCATGCCTATCCCATGTGAGACATGAACTGCTTGCCAGGTGAGGTCCCCCCATAGACAAGGCTTTCTTCCATCTTCTCCTAGCTGCCTCCTTGACGTGGCACATGTGCAACCCTTCCCTCACGTGCCTCTGATAACCTTTGTTGAGGCATAACAAGACTAAACTGGCTCCTCACACTTGTATGTAGTCGGAATATACTTTCTTTTAATTTAAAAAACCATTGACCTATATACTATCACAGTAGGCTCTACTAAAAAGTCTGTGGCTGTTTTTGTTTATAAACCCCATTAAGTATCGAAAGGCTACAAGGAGGTCTCCCTGGTGCCTTCTCTTCTCCAGCCTGAACAGCCGCAGTTCTCTCAGTCTTTTGTCATAGGAGAGACATTCCATCCCTCTAATATTTTTTGGCTCTTCTCTGAACTGGCTCAAACGGGTGTATGTCTTTCCTGTGCTGAGAACCCCTGACCTGGGTGGAGAACTGTACCTGGGATCTCATGAGAGCAAGTGAGGGAGAATCACCTCCCTTGAACTTCTTTGTCACATTGCTTTTGATGCAGTCCATTCTGTGGTTGGCTGTGCTCCAGGCTTCTAATCTTCTCTCAGAAATGGTAATAATGTATGTATAGACCCCAAAGAAGATTCTTCTTTTCAGCACCACTGAAAACTTTTAAAAGTAAAATAATCACACTATTTTGGATCAATGACTCATTTAGCTGAATATCCCATCTATAACAGATGCCTGTTTTCTTTTTTTGTGCTAGGCAACTGGACATGGCTAGGGTACAAGTCTGAGAATGTATTCTGATGATTGAAGGCAAAAGATGCCCATAAGCATAATGTAATTTGTGTCAATGAATACTTTCCCAGAACATGTTTGGGAATGGTTCTGGGCTTCAGCGCAAGATATTGGCTGTTTCCAGCAGACACTAACCTTCGAGAGGAAAAAAATGTTGTCCGGATGCAAACCATTACAACTTACTAGCTTAAGGGCTGAAAAAGTTTTTTGCTAGTTATAACTATTGTGTTCATAGTCCATGGTGAATTTTTGTTGTATAAATCGATTCAATTATTTTCAGACCATAATAAAAGGAGATGAACTGCTCTGCTGCTTACTTGTGTATCATGTCTCTCAACTGTGAACAGTATTCAAGAGTTAGTTAGGCTGAAACTTTATAGAGCAGTACGTAGGAATTTAGCTGCATATATGTTCTCATAGCTATTATTTTGTAAAAATTTCCAATGTCTTTTTTATGCCTATCATATCTCTAAGATGTTACAGTCATCACTGTGTATCTAAACTGAGAATTGATCTTGTTCATCACTTTGTATATTTAGCTGCATTTAATTTCTTATAATGCTTTCTTGACTAGTTTTTAGAGTTGGCAATACTGTTTTGTAATATCTTTTGACTAGTTTTAATTTTTACACTGATAGATAATTTTGAATTATCATATTAACTACATCCCCTTTTAAAAATCATTTGGGAATAAGTTATATAGTGCTACTTGTAGGATTCTTGTTAGACTTCTTTGTGCCAGAAACTAACAATATCTTGGTTTCTTCTTTGTATTTTTTTTTTTTTCAAATTTATACATGAGAGAAAATTTCCTCTTAGTTCTTAGTAGTTTATATGGTTTTATGTGAAAGATTGGGGAACTCTTTTTAAAAGATCCCAATATAATTTCCAAATATAATTTTGAAACAAAAACACCTTCCTGGAACAAAGTTTGTGAATATAGTGTCTATTTGTCAAGTTTGGTCCTCTGAGAGAGTAAGGAGAGGAGGCTAATCTCTGAGTTACTCTGTAACACTTCCATAGAGGATGCAAAATCTGAGAAACCCTGTATCAAATGATAAATGAAGGGTCTTGGGGAAAAGAAACAGAGAGGCTCTTGAACCTTCTTGTAGACATGAAGTTTAGGTTTTCCTCCATGCTGGACAAAAGAATCTTGAGAACCAATAAACATTGATTCTCATTATAGCTTCAAACTGAAAGCTTACAACCATGGTAATGAAAGCATGCATGTTTACTTTTCTAAAGAAGTTTTATTGAAATCAAGGGCTACCTAACCAGTTTGTTTTCTTCTAATGGGTAGCTTTACCTGTTCAATATTACTAGGAAAATGAAAATATGGTTGTGTTCATAGTCCCATATAATCTGTTCAATACTGTCAGTATTTTCTCCCCATAGTAGAAACTGATAAAAAATAGCTCAAATGAACAAAGCAAAGCAAATAAAAATTCTTGATAATAACATTTTCATGACTAAAACTGAAACCCAGCATCCACAACTAAAATATCCCCAAACCAACGAAATCAACCAACAAAAAATAAAACCAAAGCCCCCCCCCCCCCCAAAAAAAAACCAAAACCAATCAAACAACCAACCAACCAAAAAAATTCCCCCAAACATATGTCTTTAGAAATAAATAAATAGATTACATTTCACAAGAGCTAAGGGTGTCTCAAGCATGTGCACAAGACAGAAGGAGAAAATACCAGTAAAAGAGAACTGAGTCAGGATACGCTTGAGGAAGCTCAAGTTGGTATGACAAGATCATACAAATCTGGAGGAGTGGGGTGCTGAGTGGGCTGATCGAAGTAATTCTAAAAGTTGATAACCCATCAACTACATATTCCCTTCTCCCTTTCATCATGGAAGGAGTCGCAGCCTCCTCCTCTGAGGGCCTACACTGTGCCAAGTATGCCCATGTCCCTTTGGGAGCCATCTGGGGCCCAGCCAGGCTGGACTGAGCTGACCAGAACTGTGACAGCAGCTGGACTTGGGTTTGCAGCTGGTGCATTTGCAGGTCATTATGCTTTCCACCTTAGGAAAACATTGGAGCCAGTGATTACAGAGACAGTAAAGTGGATTTTGACCTCGAGTCTTTCATTATACTATAAAGGAGGATTTGAACAGAAAATGACTGGATGAGAAGTTAGTCTTATTTAAAGTATAAGTCAATGTACTGTCAAGGCCAAAATCAAAAAAGGCCACAGAAAAATTATGAATCATCTTTATAAAGGAAGATCACCTTAATTAACAACAAAAGCAAATGAAGCAAAAGATTTTTCACTGTTGGAATTCAGTGATAAAATCCAGTGAAATCCAAAGCTTTGGCTCATAGGCGATGCAGCAGATACATCATGCAGCATCTCTCTTATTTTTTTCTGTACAGTCCTTAACACAATACATTCTTTCCACAACTTTATCTTTATTATGCATCTGTCAGAATATTATCTTTGCATTTGCTCCTTTTTTCTTGCCCCCCCCCCCCCCCCCCCCCCCAAAACAGAGATTGCACTGTCTTGTCCCAAAGAAATGGGAGATAACACTTTTGGTTTATTGCAGAGACAAAAAGTAAAATGACTCTTTCATTCCTGATTTCCAGAGCACTGTGAGAGGATAGGAGGACAAAAATAACTCAAAGTGGCTCACTAGATTTTTTGGGTTTGAAGTCTGTGATATTGATACATTAGTTGAACAAATCAGCTGTAGCTTATTTATCTGGTGGAGGCATATCAGGTCAGAGAAGGCAAGAAATGTTACAAGGAAATAGAAATTAATGTATGAATGTATTCATTTTCCTTGTCTTCATTTTGCATAATAGTAACCATACTCATAAATATATACAGAGACATATTTGCAGTGTGACCATGCATCTCCTCCTAGACAGGAAAGTGTTAATCAATAGAGAATCTGACAGACCAAGTGCAAGAGCACTGAAATTAGCTGTATGTTTTAAATGGCAAAATATATGCACATGTATGAAACATGCTTTCTCTAGGTTGGGACTCAGTTTTGAAGATACATACAGTTTTGAAGATAAGTGCACAATTTTCTGCTTGGAGTTCAATGTATGAAAACTGCAGTATAAAATTATGCTATACAGTCATTAATACTCAGGCAATCTCTATTACTTTTACACATAAACACTTCTAGTGTTTTCACTATCACACTTATAGAAGCAGAAACTAAATCATAAAATCATAGAATTATTGGGGTGGGAAGGGACCCTAAGGATCATCTTACATCAGCTCCCTTGCTATGGGCAGGGACACCTTTCACTAGACCAGGTTGCTTAGAGCTTCATCCAACCTGGCCTTGAACACCTCCAGGGATGGGGCATCCACAGCTTCTCTGGGCAGCCTGTTCCAGTGCCTCACCATGCTCACAGTAAAGAATTTCTTACCAACACCTATTCTAAACCTACCCTCTTTTAATTTAAAGCTGTCACCCTTTTCTTGTCACTCTCTCCCAGTATGAAATTCCTCTTTCCCTCCTGTTTATAAGCCCTGTTTAGGTACTGGAAAGATGCAGTGAATTCTCTATGAATCCTAGTCTTCTTCATTCTGAACAACACAACAGTGAAAATATATTCTTATCCCTGATTTTGCACAACTGCCTCTAGGTATTTTCTTTCTTATCTACTAGAAGCATCATAAAGAGAATTTAAACCTATGGATAATGACTCATACTTCTTTTAGGTGGCACATAGGTTAATGCTGCTCTTCATACTCATGCCAAAGCTGTGCTAATTAGAAATATTTCTTGCCAAGCAAAATATCTATGATTAGAACATGGAGCCCTCCATACCTCCTAAATGGTATGCCGCATAAAATAAGCTGTCTTTTTTATTGTTCTGTCATGGCTTTCCAATGAAGATTAAAGAGAAGATGTAGCTGTCATCTGAAGAAAATCTAGCAAATTGAAATCTTATAATATGCCGTTGTAACAATCAGACTTGTACTAACAACACATAGATGAAAAAGCATTACATGCACATATATTCTCCTAATGAGATGCTGCTGTGTAGAGATGCATTTTCATCAGGCAACATGTTCAATGATCATTATTCACTGGTCCTAGATCAAGAATAAAGTAGAATATGCTGACACTCCTACTAAGGAACATCTAGAAAATGCAATCTATCAGACATGCATGGTCTCAAAGGAAGTTGAACAGGAATGTTGTCTTGGAAAAGCAGCCCAGTGTACTGTAGTCAGTTAATTTAGATCCTCTCATGACTGGCAATATGGAGCTGACTACAGAGTGTCTAGGAAAGTTGACAATGAACATCATAATCCTCCTTACTTTAGAATCTGGTATGTAAGATTTAGTGCAATATGCTGTATGGCTACTGTCATGGTAAGAAGTTTAGAAGAAAAAACCTTCCAAAACCTTGTTTTCCATATGGGCCTCAGAATCAAAGGAGCTGGCTGTGACTAGGCTTAACTCCTGATTTTAACCAACTTGACACTGTGATTCTAGTTGTGGTCCCAGGTGCATCAGTAGTGTGGGTTGTTACATCATTAGATTGGTCTCATTCATGATCTGATCACAAATTCACCAGTACTGTAGTTAACCATTGCAACACTATGTCTGGTTGAGTTCAGCAAGAACTTTCTCAAACATAGATTGATCAGAAGTTCAGTTTTTTTGAGCAGCAGGTTATAGATTCTTTTATATTGCTCGTAATAAATTCACTAGACCTGCAAAATATAAATGTATAGTGCTATACAAAGATGTTCCCAGGTATACCTCAACATGGTTGGAGGTATAAATCTTGCCAAAGGGTCAGCCCTGGTTGTGGAGGAGAGAAAAACAAATCCATCAGTTTTTCTGTAAAGTAGCTGCACTCTCATTCTCTACCAGTGAGAATTTTAGATGTCAATTTATACTTTTGGGAGGAGTGGAGATGTGACTCTAGACCAGTATTTTGTCACTGCCATTGTAAAGGGCATAGGGAAAGCCAATTTTTATGTAAAAGAGGTGTATAGAGGGTAATGGATTTACAGACTGAGGGTCTTGCATAAGGACTGAACAGGACCATTGCACATTAGCATAATTTTCCCTGGTTGATTGCAGTGATAAAGGTCATCCAGCCTCCACCTGATACCCTATCACCTTCTCAGCACGACATCATGCCATGAGCCTCATGCCTCAAGGCACGTCTCATGGCTGTAGGACTGATTTCCTACAGCTGTCTATGAAAGTAACATTTTATTATCACATCGGGGACTGGCCATCCAATCTAATGCCCTCCCTTTGAGGTTTTTGGTGCAAAGGCTTTAGAACCACAGTTCTAAAGGAATTTGAAATTCACCCAAGTGCGCTGCAGTAGTCCTTTTAATTTTATCCAGTTTAGCTGTTTGGGGTTTTTTTGTTTTGGTTTTGTTTTGTTTTTTTTTTTTTTTTTTTTTTTTTTATGCTGAACATTAAGGTTTACATAATAGCAAAAAAATGTAAAAAATCGTGAAAAACAGGGCAACCCACTGTGTATATCTTATGCTTGAATACCAAAGAATTGTATGTTTTGTGTTCTAATTCTGTATGAAAATGTATGTGATCTATGTCACCCTCTAACAATTGTATCAGTCTTCACTACTTTGTATCTTCAATAATTTTTAAAGACACATTAATGATATATAAAATCAATATTCCATACATTCATTAACTTCCCCTCAAATTTAAAACTGAATTTGAATTTCAAATGTCTGTCCTAACATTCAGGTACAGTGGGTATTAAGTAATACACAGCTGCCAAATTTCCAGCACTACCTAACTTGGCATGTTTTTACATAAGGCATTGAGTAAAGGAAAGCCTTCCTCACTTTTTTTCAACAGGCCCTGAAGACAGAAATCCTGTTTTAATTTCAGTAAGTGTTTTCTTTCTTGTCCAACATCTTTTCAAATGCAATAGACAACATAGGCACAGTTTTCTGAAAGATCACTTTCACAGTTGAAGAAGTTTTAAGAAGACTGCATATAATTGACAATACAGTCATTGCTATTTTTACCAATAAAATTCTATCTATTTCAATTATACCAGCTTAGAACTGAAGTGGCAAATTGCACCCTCTGGAAACTACAGAACAAACTAAAAAGTTGTTATAACTCTTTTCTTATTTCTGCTTCACCTACACTTAAATGACTCATATTTTTGAGTAACCTCAGCTTTCTCATCTGTCAGTGAGAAGTTCAGGACCCAAGGCAAGAGGACTCAACCTTTTTTTTTCTTTTCTTAAAGGGACAAACAATCATAACAATGAAATCTGTACCTTCATTATGTCTCTGCTTCCCTCAAGCACCACTCAAAACCAGTGTGCTACTGAGAGAATTATTTGAAAGATTTGGTGTTGTTTTGCTTTTTCTTCCCTTAAGGAATTTCTGCCAAGAATTTCTAGTTAAGTATTTTTGAAAGTATCTAGCCTTATAGATATTTGTGCTGCATGAATAATTGTTGTCAGGCTACTTTATCGTTAGATACAAATATCTGTATTATCTGATCTTATACAGACATACTTAATTCTCTCATTCACAGTGTGTGCCTCCATAACTTACTTATCAATGATAAACGTAAGCATGAAAACCTTGTATTCATCTTGGAAATGTCCTAAGGCACTCCTGCTTAAGCATACACATTTTTCATAAAAGGAATCTGAACTATGTGTGACAATTAATTATCTGGAAACAAGAGCCATGAATAGTTCAGAAAACCTAATAATTGCTTATTTAAATTAAGTTAGAAAAACATAATGATCTAAGATACACATACCCCTCCTGAATTACTTGAGAAATGAAATCTTGAAAAAGTAATCCGTATATTGTGACATTATAACTATGTTATCTTTCATACTGATATTTTTTTCTATTTTGTGTTAGTCATCAAAATGGAAGACATATATGTCTTCAGTGTAATTGGAAAATAAATCCCAAATAATATACCAAATATAAAATTTGGCAAACTGCAGTAAATTTTCTCACTTACACCTTTATTTCACATCCTTCAGAAAAGTGCAAAAAAGCTAATCATTAGGAAATTGCAAGAAAAATTGAGAAATTAAATTGCTGAGTTCTTTGACACCTGCAGAAATTACTTCATTTGCTCACATGTCATTTTGGTTTTTTGGAGAGTATTATGGATAGTATCTAAATAGTTTGCACAAACAATAACAACCTTCAAAAATAAGAAAAATATGATGGCTTCTTTTTTTAATATTCTGGTCCACATTTTGTTCGTATGAAGTAACCACACTTATAAACAAGAACATATACTTCACAGAAAATTACATTCTATTTTTACTCCTTGAGAAGATTAATCTATGCCCTAACCAAATGTTGGTTTTCACCTGGTCTCCCACCAGAGGAGATGGCAGTTCAGGGTCTCATATCACGGGACACCCACAAGGCATACTGGCTATGTTTCTGTTTCAAAGACCCTATTGACATCTGTTTCAATTTACAAAAGTATGCCTTCTGTCAAGGTAAAATGAAAAATCTTCCACTTTTCAAGACTTATCATTGAGGAGCCCCGTTAGTAATGAACTAAAAAGGTTTAATGAAGATTTAGCCTTCAGAGAAGCAAGCTACAATGGACTTCCCAAATCCAAAAGGGTGGTCTCCCACTGCCGTGACTGACTTTCTCCAGCTGAGCCTTCGAGCAAACCATGCTCTGTTCCACTGAATGGGCTTTTGAGTGGCATGCAGCTGTGACACAAACACTGAGGTATCCTGCCTGCTGTTTACAGCCGTGTCAGTGAATTTCTGACGATAAATGATTGTTTGGATTTTGCCACTGACAGAAAGGTACAGCAGTGACCTTTTATCCAATGAACTCCAGAGCAGGAGAAAGGGAGAAATCACACCTCACTTTTCCTTTTTCTTCTTTTTTTTTTTTTTCAGCTGTATTTCAAGGGCTTTTAACTTTGCAAGGGAAGTTGCTAGATCTATTGTGTTAGCTTCAACTGACACAATATGCTAGGTAACACCTCTTAATGTATTTTAGGGAAAACAGAATATATCACAAGATATCATAGAGTCATAGAATTGCTTGGGTTAGAAGGGACCCTAAAAATCATCTTGTTCTAACCTCACTGTCCTAGGCAAGGATACCTTCCACTACAGCTGGGTTCTCAGAGCTCCATCCAATCTGGCCTTGAATACTTCTGATGGTGGACATCCCCAGATTCTTTGGCCAACCTGTTCTGGTGCCTCACTACACTCACAGTTAAGAATTTTTTTCTAATATCTAGCCTAAACCTACTGCCTTTCAACTTGTAGCCATTGCCTCTTGTCTTGGCCATGCCCTTGTAAATAGTTTTTCTGCATCTTTCCTGTAGGCTCCCTCAGTTACTGTAAAGTTGCAATTAGGCTGCCCTAAAGCCTTTTCCATTCCAGTCTGAACAATACCAATTCTCTTAGCCTTTTCTTGTAGGAAAGCTGCTCCTGCCCTCTAATCAACTTGACCTCCTCTGGACTCATTCATAAAGTTCCATTCTCCACAAAGTCCAGATTATTTTTATTTCCTCATAGTACTCTTAGACTGTTATACATGAAAAAGTAAATTTGATCTACGTAAACAGCTGAGGCAAGACCCAGGGTTTTGCAACTTGCTACTCTTACGTTATGCTGGGCTTCCCTTTCATTCTGCCCTCCCAGTCTGACATGTGGGCAGTTTTTTAGATGCTCTGTATGAAGACTCAGGACTGATGACTTGATACCCTTAGGTGCAATAGTTTTAAAAACATGTTGACAAACAGTGTAAAGTTTGCACCAAACATTTGCCATTAAGTGCTAGGTCTAGTTTCATATATTACACATTAGCACGTAAGAATGCAATACACCTGATCCATATAGAAAAAATACAAAATGTACTACTTAAATGCAAAACATCTGTACAAGGGAAACAATAAAATTTGATGCTTTTAAAACTTTTATGGCCTCTCTAGGTGCTCTTGAAGGATGGATGCACATGAAGAATGGCAAAGCACAAAGATGTTTCAATTGCTCCTATGGCTTGGCCCTGTGAATCTGAAATCTTGGGCAAAATTCCCCACTTTAAAAGAAATTAGGCCTGAAGGAAAAAGACCATCAAATGATGAAGGGATGAATCCTGAAAGAAAAACAAACCTTGACTAGCAGGGGTTTTCAGAGTTCTAACCCCTACACTTTGGTTAAATCTGATGTTCAATGAAAAAGAATAAATAGAGGATTTGCATGTCTATAAAATATAAACTATAAACTTCTTTTAACACATGAGGAAACTAAGAGGTAAAACCCAGTATTTTAGATGAATTTTAGTTTTGAGTATCTCCACTGTATTCATATACAATAAAGATTACTGATAAAAACATGTCCCCCAAAGAATATTTAAGATTGCATAACAATTTTAAGGCAGAGCTGGGAATAAATCTCTGCCTACCAGGCCAATCCTGAGCTACAAGATGATCCTCCTTCTGGAAGGCTTAAAACTATATTGTAATGACTCTTTCAGTTTCCTGTTCACACTCCAGTAGCTATTCCTGCATATTCCAATTTGAAATCCAAGCTAAAATGAGTGTATCTTAAGGATGAACTTTTTAAAAGTTTTTTGAGAAGTCACTCTGCATTTCTCCTTTCCTTTTGATTCATTCTTCTTCAGGAGTTAATTTAGACCAATTTTTAATACGCAAGCAATACCAAAATGAGTCAAAAGATATCTTAAACAACTTTCTTCTCAGGATAACGTATGAAATAAAGTGGTCTTTACACACAATTACTTGCAGTCATCTTCTGCCATCCTCAATATTAGCAGCTATTACTGGCGCTCTTATTATCATTGTAATATTTATAATTAATATGCATGATAAAAATACAACTTTGTATTAAATAATATATAATACAAATAATGTCAACAATAAAAGTATTGAATTTCATATGATAAATTTATTTGCAGATAAATATACTATTCCACTTGTTAAATTTGTGTAGGATTCATGCAATAAGAATTGCTATCTGGAGCATACGACTTTGGAAACTGAGAAAAAGATATATATACATCATAGAAAAATATAAAATTATTTAACTACATAAAATGCTTTTGTATTTTATTATGTACAAAATGTATGCTATTTATTTTAGTATATATAAAAATATTTTGTATTATATACAGTATAAGTCAAAATAGAGCATATAGTAAAATGTTGAAGTATATAAAAATATTTCAGTATATAATTCTCCTATATATTTTTTCTCACATGGAAATGTTTGTCAGAACCCATGTTCTGTCTTTAATCTTTCTAAAATACTTACTTTAAGGCATTCAATTATATTCTTTTGCAGTGTTATCTGCAAAACAGTAGTAAAATCTAAATGTTCTTGAATCTTCAGTCTTTTGATTTCACTTTAAAATATATTAACTGGAAACAGATGAGGGCTTATGATCTTAATAAATGGTGTAACAATACTAACACATTAAAATGCTTACATTTAAAATTTAAACAGCTTGAAATAATCTGACAAATCTATACCTGTCAGAGAAGTGTTGCAAAAAATCTGACAGCACAAGCAACTCTGTCCACCCACTGATCAGGCCCGAGTTTCTGTGTAACAAGGAAAAGGTATAATATAAAAGAAATATTTGCATCCGAGCGTGGCAGGTGTAGACAAGACAAATTTGTAGATTTTTGACTAAGAGTAAATGATGGTGAGAAATTTCCCCAAACTCATTTTCAGACCAAAATCTGTGAGGCAGAGATGAGAACAGATTGCTCAAACACACTGAACTGAAAGGATCTTTCAAAATTACAAAAGTGTAGCTTAAATATTGGCATCCAAAAACTTACATGTTGCATGAACATACAAGGCAAGGTCTGATGCAGGTAATAGAGGATTAGGGGTCATAAATATTTGCAAAGACTTTTAACAACAGGAACATTCTGCTCCTATTGTTGAAGGAGATATAGTCACCTGCAATGACACATTAATTTTGTCCTTACTGGGCTGATGAGTAGGTAATCTAATTGTGCAGTTCAAGATACTGATCTCACAGCCGCTTAAAATACAAATTTAGCTTCAGGCAGTATTAGGAGTTCTATAGGTATGCAGCATCTCTGTAGCGGACGCTCGAACATGTGAATGAATTGTGTGATAATGCTTCCTCTCCACAGCATTAATGTTCTCGCAACATTACTTTAGTGTGCTTTTACCTGCACAATGTGTTTTAATCATTTCTTCTAGCTGGTAATGAAATTTCACTCACACAGAGGTGGTATGGGAGATAAAACAAGCTACAAAACAGTTCTCTTGTCAAGAAAAAAACACTTGTCAGTGAAAATCTCCCACTGGTTTTAGCACTTTATTTAATGACATAAATGAAAAGCCAAATCACCAACTAACAAAGTGTGAATAAAGAGTTCTGTTGCCTCTAGATAACGTTCCCCACCAAAGATGTAGATGGGTGTCAGCTGCTGGACTTCTTCCTGAAAATCAGTGCAAGCAATGTGCCAAGTGAACTGCAGCGCCGTGTCATATCAGGATCCAAGGCAGATCTCAAGTTCGTTCCGGGGTCTTATCAGATTGTAATTTGGCCAGAATTCCCAGGAAAACTATTCTCTTAGGGTTGTTTTGGCAATAAATCAGTCAACCCAGGAGAACTGGAGGGACACTATTAAGGAAACAGCTCAAGGAAATAATGGTATCTGAAAATTTTTGTTCATTTAAGTATATATGTGTGTACAATAATTTCTCAGTTGCCTCCACATCCTTATTTTATTGATCATAAAACAAGTCTGATTTTTTTCAGAAGCCATTACTTTACTAGCCTGCATCAAAGCTACTAAACTAGTATTTTTTATTATTTTTAAGCCTTCTAGGTTTTATTTGCATAGCTCAATTTTTTTATCAGTATATTAACAAAGATTTTAAAAAGAAAAAATCGAGATATTTCCATTCAATCCCTTCCTAACTATGAGTTAATCTATGAAAAACATAGATTTGTTTGTGTTTGAGAAGAACATTATGAATGCCAACATTAAAAATTGAGGTAATTTTAATAATTGCAAGATTTAATTCATTTGCACCCTTGGCAAAATTTTTGGTGACTGATGACTACCAATTTCATAATAAGAGGGACAAGAGAAATGATCATCACTATTCTACAGGATGTTTTTAGAATATGCATATATAAGGAAACACTGCACATGTACATACTTTATTGTAATTTCTATTATGACTTTAGGTACAACCAGCAACATAGGATTATAGAAAATATTAGAAAAGTGAGGGGATGATGAAGACAAACAGCTTGTGGAATTACCAGAGTTATTTATTAATTCAGAGCAAAGGAAAGCATGATCTTTGCTTAAAGTGATCAGTGGGTAAAATCATTGAGCCAGTGAATTTTAAAAGACATATGGAGATTCTTGTCCCCTAGAATAATCAGAAACTCACATGTGGAGGAACTGTAGCTGTAGGTTACAAACACTGCAGAGAGACTTGTTATCTTCCAATGGTATTTACTTCTTTAATCAATTTATAACCAATGTTATTTACCTCACTTCTGTGTATTCTTAACCACTATGCTGTTGGATAAAATATATATATGGACTTTGTAACCACAGGTGCAAAATAGTGATAGTCAGTCATCTGAAAAGTTGCTGCCCCCTATTCAGTGACCCAGTTGGTACCTAAGTACTTTCCAGTAGACATTAGACAAGAGAATGTGTAGGGTTCAAACACTGGAGGGAAAAAGAATTGTAAAGACAAATCCACCATGGTAAATTAATGCAATGCATGACAAGTTAAAGGTCATTTTTCAATTGTGTTCCTTCAATTTTCTTTCCTTAAATTAACACAGGGATCTGGAAATGGAGTTGCCATGTGTGCACCTGTTTTACTGGTAGATCTGTTTTCTATTCCACAGAAGGCACACAGATGCTAAAGTGCTGCCCTTTGTAAGAACTGAGAAGAAACCAACAGGAAATTATGTTGAAAAGATGAGCCTTTAGTATGGAACTGCTGTTTACAACTAAGCCTAACAGGGCAAAAAGGAGAGTTGAAAAATGTAATCTAAGTTATAGGCATTACCTAAGAAGTCAACCACAAGCCATTTAAAGGTATAATCTCACATTTCCAAGTATAAACCTTGCTACAGAAGCTACACCAGAGCTACATTTTATGAGTAATGGAATCAGCTCCTAACCCGCTTCCCACATTCTTCCTGTATCTCTGCTTAGGTATCTTTTAAAGCAAAGTATTGACAGCTTCCCTCTTAGAGAGGCTGCAAGCAAAACTTCCCTCTCACTAACATTAGGTGCACCCATCCTCTTATGTGGTTATGAAATGGGCTTTTTGAAAAGGTTACTTTTATTTTTTTCTATGCCAATAAACTAGTCTATTCAGTAGAACCTTTTCCTTATCAAGCTGTTGAACTGTCTTTAAGCCTTGTGGCAGGCTAATGTTTTGAGATGCAGAGAAAAATATCAATATCTTTCACACACTTTTTGGGTGATAAAATGATTTACATTTTCATTTATGTCACAGCTTGTATCCAAAATTTTTGTTAAGTATCACCTTCTTTTGTAAGCTATAAAGAGCAATTGATCTCTTTGCATTCAAGCACCAATTTAAATATTTTCCTCTCCTCATAAAACTTTCACTCCATAATGCTTATTCCTTAGTTATAAGAAGGTGGAATAAGCTCAGGATTAGGAAAAGGATTTTTTCAAAGGTATTTGGTTTAATTTGATCTTACTGGGAGTTAAGTCCTTAACTACAGTAAAACCTGACTTGACTTAGATGAGGAAGCCCAGAATAGGAGCAGTGGTTCCTCACCTAAGATTTCTACTTTTCGATACATCTTGAGTCTAACAGTTTCCATTATACTGTTTTAAAGGCAAGTGATTCTGATGCAATATCAACAACAATATGCAACACCTTTTTTTACCTCTTTCACAAGTGATTCATAAGAATAATAATCAAAAATAGAATACTGATCAGCTAAGGAAATCTGACAGTTTGTATTCCCACTGTTTATTAAATACACTCACAACATAATCACTCTCCTCCAAAAACTTTGTTCTTAATAGAGTCAGTATCTCTTAGCTGAGGCAAAGCTCCTTTGACATCCCTTTGAGAGACTAATGACTGGCTTGGTCTGTGGGGAATGCAGTGCAGAGTCTGCTAAGAAACACCTGATGTTCTTAAATCCCTCAGCATAAAGAAAAGAATATTCTTATTCTATTGACACCAGTTTTGTCCTGATCTGAATATGCAAGGATGGAGAGATTAAATCTGCTTGATTCAACTTTGTTAAACTCTGTTTCTAACATTACCTGCCATAGAAGGAGCTCAGCACAGACTTAACAGACATTAACGATGCACTCAATAACTTTCAGATAATCCTTCTCCTTTTTTTCTTTGTTTTTTTTGGGTTTTTAGGGGGTAGTTTTTGGTTTTTTGGGTGGTTTGGGGGTTTTTTGTTGTTGTTGTAGTTGTTGTTGTTGTTTGTTTTGGGTTTTTTGGTTGTTGTTGTTGTTTTAAATAGTCCTTTCACCTATTCCTTTCACTGTGCAGACAGAGTTCTGCACATCCATGGCCGACTGAATAATAAGGGCTCCTTTGTGTTTTTAAAATTTTTATTATCTTTACAATTTTTCTCCTTTATCCTTTGCTTAAGGTTCCCTTGAAGGAATTACAAGAGAGTAAATCTTTCCAGTTACTTAAGAAGTGACTTAATAAAAGATTTGTTTGGGTATTGGAAATATGTTTCATCCTTTAGCAAAAAGGATGAAATATGTTTCATCCAATAGCAAAAAATTTCCTCTTAAAACTTCACTGTAGAGAAGGAGGGCACAAAAGTATCTAGTTACCTGAAGAATTACAGAATTGAAAAGGGCTCTGATATCCACTTAGTTCCTTTCCATCTTCTCTTTATTCAGTGCAAAAGAAGCTCCTTGCCTTGCCTTTTCAATGGAAGCACAGGGAGATGAAATATTCTAGTACAATAACACGTTGTTACAGATCCTACAAGACAAGCAGCAGCTCTCCATCACCTCAGCTGAGGAAATTCTCATATTTGGCTAAGGATAGGCATTTCTTCAAATCTGAGGAATTCGCATAAGCATCTACAATAACACTGGGGTTTAGAGTTCAGTGAAAAAAGTCCATATATATTATATCTTACATGCCTTTTTTACTTTGCTACAGCTGGGTTCAGGCTGCTGTCGTAATCACAATCCACTTCGTCAGTTATGTCTTTGATGTCAGGCACAATTTAGAGCTTTTCACTCCACTCTAGAATTCCAGAGAATAATTAAGAGCTAGAGTGAATGAATGATCAGTCTTCTTCAGAACTCTGCTTGAAACTTCAGCAATTTAAACCTGATAAAAGTAAAATATGTTCCCCTGTAGAAATTACTCTTGCCTGGAAGGTTCATATGATGGTCAAGAAGGAAAATTATGTGAAGTCAGTGCCATTGACTAAATCTGAAATTGACATAAGAGGTAAGCTTGATAGAAAAACAATGAAGATAAAATAATCTGATATGGTCTTTCTAAAGTGTTGTAGAATACTTGCTGATGGAAAGCCAAGGTTCAGCAGCCATTACTGACTGAAATCAAGAAGATTTCTTTGTATTTTCAGCTATCAGAAATATCCATGGAATAAAAAATGGGAATTGTGCAATAACAGATGAAGTCTAAGGAAAATGAAAGCAAAACCAAATACTCAGTATCCACTGCCCTTCTTTCCATTATCCCCAATGTCTGAGCATTTTGATATCAGTAGTTCTTTTTTCTTCTGTTATGAAGCTATAGATGAACACTTGAATTCAAGTATGAAATTTGAGAAAAATCTTGAGAAAATCTTTGTTTAGATAGAAAATCTATGAATATTCAAGATTTCCTAGACCAAAGAAATGTATTCAGTATACCTATGCCTTTCTATTTTTTGGGTATTTTGCAAGTTCTGCAATTTCTTACAGGAGTTCTGAAAATGTTTATTTTAAGTGTAGTATTTGTAATAATCTTCTATTCTTAATCTTTCATATGCCTGCCACATACAGAAAAAGTGAGAGTCTTCTCAGTTTGGACACCAGTAGAAAATTGTTGTTTGAAGGAATTTTAATATATTGTTCTGTAGAATTTTTCTTATTTTTCAGACAGTCTCTGAAGATTATTATTAGCATGGACATAAAAAAACCAAGGATAGCTATTAAGCCCAGTGCCATCTTACTGTATATTTTTGAAGGAAGCTTTATTTTTTCATACTTAGTTTCTGCGATCCATTTTATCCAAGAATTTCAACAGTTCCTATATTCTGCACATAAACAAGCAAGATAAGCATTCTGGTTACATGTTCAACATACATGCATCTTTCTGTTTTTTTAAATAAGGGCAAAATTATGTAGATTCACAGTTCTCCTTTAATGAAAACAACCACCAAATACAGCTATTCAGTTTGCAGTCAAGTAAATTCACACTGGATTCAAATAAGCAAGTAATATATATATATACATATACAGTTATGTATCTTCCCCTGTTCACCCTATAAAAGTAATAAATTGAAGCTTTCCCATTGCATTCTGTTCTCATGCTGGAGTTTCATCCCACTGTGTGTGTGCTGATCAATATGCCCTTACACTTGCATGGACAACCAGCAAATTCTGAGCGGAACAGTCTTACTACGTGAAGCCTTGGCAGGCTTCACATTTCAGCAAGGAGTGCTCATTTTCTGATCAAAGCTTGGAAATAATCCACTGAAGCTGAGAGGACTATTATTCTGGTCTGACTTCTGAACAGACAACATGAAAGAAATAGATATGTTACAAAAGAGAAATATGTGTGTTTGTAAAAATCATTCCTTAAGAGAGCTTACATTCAAAAAAACTATCATTATTACAATACTTACTTTTGCAAGTCACAAAGGACTGCCCATGTGTGTGTTTGATATATTTCTATGTGAAGTGTCATGCTTGCCAAAAAGTAATTATAGACAAAGAACACTGAGAAAAAAAAATGTGTATAAATAACAAAGCAACAATGACACGTTTTGTATAAGAGGGGGAAAACTGGCAAACAGCAAACCTCTAAAATGTGAGACTATATTAATTCAAAAAATTGATGTCTATATAATTGCAGATAGTGTCTCCTTATCATGCAATGTTTTCTATGCAGATAGAGAATACATGCTTTCAGTTTTTTAAATTTAGAATCTGCAAGTATAACAGCATGGTGTTTTTTAGCTGGCAAACAACAGCTTTTTTTTCAAGTGCAGTGTGATGCCTCTTGTTTCTGGAGGCTGCCATACAGACTTCAATAGTCACCTCATTAGAATTTTGCAGTGTATCAGATTTTTTTTCCCACCTAAGTCTCACAAACTCCTCTTTCTCGCTTTTGACATGATACACTGCTAGGCAACACAGGTACTTGAACAGTAACAAATCGGATCACAAAGTGATAGGCCTGACAACCACCATGCAAAATCTATTTTTTTCCTAAACGTGTTTCTAACTCAGATCAATTTATTGATCTGACTTTTCAGATGGCCACACAAAAATCTATGCTGGCACACGTATGGTGATGTTTGAGAATGGACAGCTGACTTCCCTAAGGAGCAGCAATGACCTTGTCAATAATTTTGTCCATTCTTGTTCTTGCTAAAACAGCCTTCATTTTAGTGAGTTGAAGCTTTCTAATCATAACAAGTATTTCTGATCCTAGGTGAACCTCGGATATTAATTAATTGATTAATTATTAGAATAAAAAGGTTATTTTTTGTTTCCATTCTTAACAAGGCATTTTCATCCTTTGGGTTTTTCCCTATCCTAAAGAAAAACACAAACTTTACACCCATAACTGATGCTTAAAGGCATAGGTTGTTGTGGTTTTTCTGGGGGAGGGGGGCTGTTGACTCTTTTTTTTTAATGCAAATTTACTGTTACAAATATGTTACACCAGCCCACTGATGTTAAAATCCAAAGTACACTACTTGGAGGAAACCAGATAGGAACTCAAGAAAATCAAGCATTTTTCAACCCACAACAATCAGAATGTACTGGAGGAAGAGTTTCCAAGCTTACTCTGTCAGCTGAAGACCAGATACAGATTTTTATTTCATTTATACCAGAGATTTCATTGGTGATATTCATAATAATAATCCAGTTTTCCTCTATCATTTGAAGAAATTACTTTGTTTTTCTTCTAAGAAGGAAAACATGTTTCTGCACTTCTGTTGAACGCAATCTGTGTCTAAAAGGGGACTTTACAAATAGTCACGTATGAAATGCAAACACTTGCAAATGTGTATGGATCATATGACACTTTTATTAGGAATTTGGGGGAAGAGTAAGCTAGTATCCATGGCAACTCATTGCTTCAGAGATTACAAGGCTGCTAAAAGGCTGCTGGGAGTAAAAAACACTACATTGTATCACCTGCCTAAAACAAGTTGATAAATGAACAAAAATTTTGTCTTCAAGTAAGCAAAAGCACAAAACATAATTAACCTTGTTTATGAGTCATCACTAATCATTTGAGATTTCTCCATATGATTTATTTGAGATATCCTACCTATCTGAGGATACCAGCAAGAATGTCAGTATACTGTGCTGAAGTACAGCCACTCCAGCCCTGCCTTTACAGCCAGGGAACAAAAGTTCTGGCCATGCTGAAAGGACTCAGGCAGTTTCTGTCTTACATAATTAAATTCAATGTTTTTTTACCATCTGAATATTAACTGACATAAGCACATAATTTCAATGCACTTACTGTATCAACAATATATGGGTGACAAACATATTTGCACATGATTTTAAAAGGTAGAAGGTTTCAGAGGAACTGATAGATAGAATGCAAGATCAGGGAACCTGGCCCAGCTAGCATGGGTTTAGGAAGTGCAGGTCCTACTTGACAAACCTGATCCCCTTTTATAACTTAGCAACACACCCAGTGGATAAGGGAAAAACCTTGGGTGCTGTTTCCCAGGACTTCAGCAAAGCCTTTGGGACAGTCTCACACAGTGTTATCCTGGAGAGCCTGGCAGCCCATTGCTTGGACAGGCACACTCTTCATTGGGTTAAAAACTATCCAAGTGGTTAATACCTTCATCAATGATCTGTATGGCGAGATTGTGTGCATCCTCCATAGGTTCACAGGCAACATCAAGTGTTGATTTTCTGTAGGGCAGGAAGGCTCTGCAGAGGAACCTGGACAGGTTGGATACATGGACAGAGGCTGAATCTATGAAGTTCAAAGAGGCCAGATGCTGGCCCAAGGGTCACAGCAGCCCCAGGCTGAGGGTGAGCAGCTTTTCAGGCAGAGGGTGGAGAGGCTGTAGAGGTGCCTGACAGAAAAGGACCTGGGGGTGCTGGTCAACAGCAGCTGGACGTGAGCCAGCTGCATCCAGGTGGCTAAGAAGGGCATGGCATCCTGGCCTGTATCAGCAACAGTGTGGCCAGCAGGAGCAGGGC
This sequence comes from Ammospiza nelsoni, assembly GCF_027579445.1. Lineage (NCBI taxonomy): Eukaryota > Metazoa > Chordata > Aves > Passeriformes > Passerellidae > Ammospiza > Ammospiza nelsoni. The sequence goes on along the minus strand of NC_080669.1, from coordinate 29,410,245 downwards.
AATGATTGTCCTCCTGAGCTCGGCGCTGGTGAGGCCATACCTCGAATGCTGTGTTCAGTTCTGGGCCCTGCAGTTCATGAACGACACTGAGGAGCTGAAGGCTGCCCAGAGCAGGACAAGAAAGATGATGAAGGGTCCAGAGAGTAAGTCAGATGGGGAGCAATTGGGGGAGCTGGGATTGTTTGTTTAGCTTGAAGAAAAGGAGGTTCATGGGTGACCTTATCCTTCTCTGCAACTGCCTGAAAAGAGGGTGCAGCCAGGTGGGGGTTGGCCCCTTCTACCAGGGAAAGTGTCAAGACAAGAGGAAACAGCCTCAAGCTGCACCAGATGTTGGACACCAAGAAGAATTTCTTCATGAAAGATTGTCAAGGGTTGGAATACGCTGCCCAGAGAGGTGGTAGAGTCACCACGTTTGCAAGTGTTTCAAGAAATTACTGAACATAACACTTAGCGCCATAGCACTTCATTGATCCAGTGGTGTTTGGTCAAAGGTCAGACTTGATGACTTTGAAGGTCTTTTCCAACCTTATTGACTCTGGGAATCCAAAATGCATTTGTGAATTCCATTATTATGATTTCATATAGACCATAGAGCTCTTAATTATAATTTAGATTTTTTTTTATTGTACAGGAAGCATTCAAGGACCTCAGAGCCAGGAACCCTAACAGACCTCTAAGGCTAAAACTAGCTTTGCCCTATAAGCAGACACAAAACATTACTGCCTAATCACCCTTGAGTAAATAAAAATATCATGGATAGCAAAACATGAAGGGAATTTTCCCCCTTCTGAAGTCATTCTCACTGTGAGACTTTCCATTCACCTCAAAGAAAGTTTTGCTCAATAAAGCAAAAGTTTTTCTATTCAAAGAATAGGGAAGGAAAAAGAAAAAAAACCCCAGAGAGCTTGTTCATATATATGTTTCTGAGCTGTTTGTTCCAATTAAGGGATTTTGTAATAATTAATTAAGGCAGAGACTGGGGGGGTTTGCCTCATCAGCTTTTACATGCCCAGTTAGGTGAAAGAACAATATAGGCAAGGCACCATATAGGTGCATGCTATCCAAATACATAGTCCTGAGGTACTGTTTGTACACAAAGTGTACATATATGAATACATACCAATACATATGTACTTATGTATAATATTATATACATGTGCCGCCTTAATTACACACTATTGTATCAAAGAAATTACAAAAAGCTGGCTTTCTTTTTGACCCTCATTATAAACTAATATTTCCACTCTAAACAACATGGTTTGCAACCAACACTAGTCATCAGCTAACACATAGGGATATAACTCTTGATGATTATCAAATACCTGTTTGCAGTTTACAAACATCTGAATACTGAGTGGCTTTTGACACTGAAAATGAGTGACATATTAACTGTATGTATATAAATGTTGTGATGTGGTGCCTACAGCTTTAACAAAAATGTTCAGCAAAAAGAAAATGCAGAGTTTTTCCTCTTATTTTTTCAAAAGAAAGACATTTCCTGCCTTGAAACAAACATTTTACACTGCATATAGTGTACAAGACAGTGGTAGTTATTTGACTGATCTTTTATTACAACCCCTACTGTTAAAGAGCTAATGGCTAGAAAATGAGCTGCAAGCTGAGTGCAGCTAGGAACTTCTCCAATTGTTTATGTGTAACCAATTATATTAAGAGCTTTTAGTAAACATTGCTCATTATAATCAATTTCCCTGAAGAAATGTCATTCTCAAATGAATATTTAAATGCAGCTTTAGTTTTCGTTCGCTTTTCAAGAAGATTTTAATGCAAAGGAGATAGAAATGTGCAAATAGGCCATTAGAAAACATGAAAAGAAATAGGAGTTATTCTGCAGGATGAAGTGGAGAATTACCAGACTAATCTAATCTAATGCTACTGCACCTCACATCACCAACATTGTTATTGCAGGGCTTCACAACTCCATTCCTTGTAATTTCATCAAATTATTTCTTAGTGACCCCAAGTATGATTGACCCCAGGTATGATTAATTCTCTTGACAACCTGAGCATCAAACTCAGAAAACTTAGAAAATTTAGCATCTAAGCTAACCACCCTTTAACAAGACATGAGTAAAATTTACAGAATTCAGCTATGCAGTGTTGTAGTGCGTTTTTAAGTTTCTCTTATGTTCCCCCATTTTATGTATTGTTCCCCCTTGGTACCTTGTAAAATGGTTCTTCCCTCCCCAGTTTTCCCGCCACAGATCTCCTTACAGTTATGTTACTGTGGTTACCCCTGCCCCCCTCAGCTGTCAATCTCTCAAGTTATGTAACTTTCCCTCCCCTATTCTACCATATAAGTAAGTTTTTCCTCCTCCCTGGGCCCAGTCAATCACCCCCCACTCCTCCCAGCTTTCGAGAACCTTCTTCTCTCTGGGGGTTGTGGTTGGCTGGGGTGCCGGGGCTCCTCCTTAACTTTGTGTTTATTGGATATGGTTGTATGTCAGTTATGTTATGCACCTCCCTATATGTTTTCCCATTGGCTAGCTGGGCTTCCCTCCCTTCTCCACCCCTTACCCTTAAAACCTTGCTTCTCCCCTTGTTCCTTGCCATTTGCTGGTCGGTGCCCTCCTTCCGTTGGTACCTGCCATCCTTCAATAAACCAACTTTAACCTCCAGCAAGTGGTCGCTCCCTTTCCTCGTCTCGTCCAGCGCATATAATCCAGTCCACGATCCAGCCCAGCCCGAGGCCACGACGCCAAGGGGGCTGGCCTCAGATGCAGCGGGGGCGTCGGCCGATACCTCTCTAGCTAGCCGGACTTTGGGCCTCATACGCCCTCGCGCAATGCAGAATGTTTTTAAAACTCAGATACCTCCATAGATACCAATCTAGGAAAAAAAGAAAAAAACAAAAGTTTCTTCACATCCTCCATAATGTAAAATATAGCGTACTCACTATATGAGTAACCCTTGATAACTCAGTTCCCATATTCTGTGCCTTGACCATATATATTCCCATATTTTTGTTTTTCTGTAAATTCAACAAATTAAACCAACCATACTGCCGAAGTCCAGATAGATTTTTGTGCAATTCATAATCAAGTTAGATTTCTCTGAATAGAAATTCTGCAGAAGTTATGAACTATCTATATTTGTAGTTCACATTGCCATGTGTCCAAAGCACTTGCAAGAAACACTTTTAAGAGGACTGATTTATAATTACTAATGAGTCTTATATTGTGGTCAATATTAGGTCTACTCATCACCGCTGTGATCTCACCTCGGGCCCTGTGTGCACTTTTGGGTACCACAATATAAAACAGCCATTGAGCTATTAGACAGTGTCCAAAGGAGAAAAATAAGGATGGTGAAGGACCTTGAAGGATGAACTTATGAGGAGCAGCTGAGGTCACTTGGTCTGTTCAGCCTGGAGGAGACTGAGGACAGACCTCCCTGAAGTTACAACTTCTTCATGAGGAGAAGAGGAGGCGCAGGCACTGATCTCTTTTCTGTGGTGACCAGAGAGAGGATCCTGGGGAATGTCCTGAAGCTGTGTCAGGGGAGGCTTAGGTTGGTGTCCTGGGTTGACTATATGATGCTTTTATCCCCAATTGTCTCATTCTGTTTATGTTGAATAATAATAAGTTTTGTACCTTTAAGAGTGTTCCAGAGAGTGAAGGCGGGGAGAGAAGAAGCATGCAGTTTGTTTTCAGACACTGCACTCACTCCTCCACATTCCTGCTCCTGACTGTGTTGTCTGCGGACAGACAGCGGGGCAGAGAGCTCTTCTTTTGCTTTTTAGTTAGTTTTTAGCTAGCTGAGGCAAAGAAGTTCCCTGGACTGTTTTTTTTTTTTTATTATTTTTCTTTGGACCTCTTGAAACCTGCTCTGGACTGAACACCCAGGAGAGTACCGGCAGCTGCAGCTGTGGCCCACCAGGCCAGGCCTGGCCTGCGACAATTCCAGTGCCTGAGGGACTGATCAGAGACTGAGTCAGCTGCTGCTTGAATCCGGGGTTTTATCAGTTTGTCATCTCTTTTAGAGTGGCAAGGAGTCTCATTGTTTGATATTGTTTTGGTTTTATTGTTTAATAAACAGTTTTTTTCCACCTTTCTCCAAGGAGGTATTTTTTCCCTCTTGGACCAGTTGGGGGGAGGGGCCGATTGGATCTGCTTTTCCATCGGAGCTCCTTTGAGGGATTCTTCCCCAAAGTTGCTCTGAACCTGGACAGTTGGGTATTAGAAAAGGACTTTTCACCCAGAGGGTGACTGGGCACTGGAACAGGCTCCCCAGGGAAGTGGTCACAGCTTCAGCCTGGCAGAGTTCAAGAAGTGTTTGGACAGTGCTCTCAGGCACTTGCAGTGTCATCAGACTCAATGATCCTTGTGGGTCCCTTCCAACTTAGCATATATTCTGTGATTCTGTGGTCTGGAGGATTACCAAAGCCTATACAAATAAAATACAGCCATACAAACTGTTCAAGTATTCTGACATTTGCTTTGGCTCTAACTTGGGACCTATTTTTGTTAGAGTTTTTTTCTTGCCATCTCTGTTCATGATGTTATTGCACTTTCTGGCCTTTGCTGGTTATTCTGGTCTTTTATTTTCTTATGTCTGAGATAGAGAGCAAAAGTGATCTTGTCTTGTTATTCCAGAACAATCTTACAGAAAGGTATGCCTAAAAAAGAAGTGGTTTAGACTTATTGGAGGAAATATTTCTGCTGATTTGTTCTGATTTTCTCTTTATTTAAGAATGAAAATGCATAAAACTGGCAGTGAAGTCTACTTTTTCACATCACATCAGATCCTCAATGAAAATAGATAGGCTATTTTGTTCTGTAAACTGGCTGGATATAAAATTATTTTGGCACTGTCTTGATTTAGGTTAATTATTGATAACAATGTTCACTGACAGTATCCAAGATAATTTGTAGAGGAAAGAGTAAATGAGAGATAAATAAGAATGTCAAGCTGGAATGCTGCATTACAGGAAACTCAGTTTCCTGCTATTGACCTAATTTATACATTGTAGTTTGAAAACCTCACTTCCTCTCAAATTTTCTCATGACTGATAGAGAAAACTCATTTTGTCAATGACTACTCAAACCTTCAAAGGTCAAGGGATAAAGGTAAACTTACCCGCTTTCCCCAGGATTTTTAAGATGTTTTTGTCCTATGAGACATCTGGGGACAAGTGGATCCAAATTTCATCGCATCAACAAGGTATTGGTTTTTCATTTGCAGGAATTGGAGACATCCAGACTTTTGCGATCCACAATACAGTATCTCTTGGATGTGAGCCCAATATGTTTTGAAATTAGCCATAGAATTACACAGTGGGTCTTAATTTTAAATCCATAGAGAGGTATACCCAAGAGATACACATACTAATATGTGTCAATCAGACAGGGTTCAAAGGCATCTTCAGGTCCCATAGTATGATTGATTAGCTTTGCACAGCAGCACAAATGTGAATGGGTACGTTAAGGATGTATTTTTACATACTTCAAAGGCTCTAAAATATGGTTCTCTCTCAAACAAAACCACATGTATTTAGAAGAATTTTTAGGTTGTGTGCCTGCTCCTGGGTAGTTTTATACACCAGAAAAATTAAGTTTTGGCTTACAAAATTCACATAGAAAATACAAAAAACTTTTGATTCTAATGCAAACACATGTTTACATCAGGTCTGTGTGCTGTTTTCTGAGGTATAGATTGTAGCACTGTTGTAATTTAACTAGGACTCATGAGACTATATTAAGATGTCACAGAAGCTCCATTACTTCTCCTGATTTCTGCTTTCTAGGTCTTAGACAATTAAAATGAAATTTCAGATAAGGAGGTTTGGAGGGGAAGAAGGGAGGCTTGAGAAGCATTCAGAAAAATTATCCTCTGGGGGGAAGAGAGCAAGATTATTAACTAGTTTTCCTTCAGCTCTTGTTGTTCTGATTCCATACACTGGAGAGTGAATAGTTGGAAAATGTCTGTCTCCCAGACAGAGAATATATATTCCTCAGACTCAAATTTCATGACTAGCTCAAGTTTCTCTACCTTATAGATGTTTATGCATACTTCCTGAGCATTTAATTTCATAATTTGCTTAAGTCATTAACATTAGATTTTGTCGCCTAAATTCTTAAGAAATATCTAGCAAAAAACCTTTCTCTACTCTGGAAACAGGCTGAATTTTAATGCTTGTTCTCTAGCTTGAGGGATCAATTAGGAATCACCTCCTATTTAATGAGAGTAATGAATGATTTTCACTCTGAACTGCAAAAGAATGTTGAGAAGGGAATAATTCTCTTTTCATTCTTATAATGGAATATCTAGTAATGTATTTCCTCAAAATACACTGACAAACATAGAAAGTGACAGTAATCTACCAATTCCCTTGACACACAATGAAAAAGATATTTTTTCAGTTCTTTTGTTTATGTGTGATCAGAGAGATATCTGACTAGACAAAAATCTAGGCAATATATTCTGAATTCAGCATAATATTGTGCTTGCCAGCTTGAATTATTCTATTATTCTGATTTATTCTTTATAGAGAATGTGGAAATGTGTTGTATGTTATGGACACAGCAAAGGACCAATAATTTAGAATGCTTCATAATTTATTTCTCCATTTTTGGTTTTTTGAACTTCCATATGTATATGACAGCTTCCAGGAACAAAACCTTCTTTAGGAAGCAAATATTTCACACACTTGTGGTTTTTTGTTTTGTTTTGTTTTTTTAACAGACCAAAAGTATCAATTTAGGAAATTTTCAAGAAAAGGTGAGTGTATGCACTAAAAAAATATTTGACTTGGTCACTGTTATAAGAAAAGTTTCAATTCACCCAAATCAGCTCAAATTTTCAATTTCTTTTTCCACAGGTTTTCGTATCAAAGACATTGTAGAAGCATGTAGTTTAACTTTCTGCCAGTCAATATATTGATTTCTTTGCATTTACAGTATGTTTCACATGGACAAGCAGGTCTAATATATAAATTATTGAACAGGCAAATGTATATTGCAGGTTTTGAAGAGTTATATGTAGCATGAGGAAGGGGACTCAATAAAATTCATTGCAACATCAACAGCGTGTTTGATGTGGCAGCTGTTTCCTTTGCTGCCTCAACAATCTTGTTTTGACTAGAGTTAAGTAGCAGATGTTTATAAGCAACAAAGATGTTGGTAAATTTATTACCTGTTTCAATACGTAACATAAGTCTCTAAACTTGAATTTTCTTCAGAATTTCTTACTTAGATCACAAAGTAAATTCAAACCTGATTCTTTAAAGGATATTTAATAAGTTTTTAAAAGTATTACCTAATTCATTTATGTAAATCTTCAGGAAATCATTGACTGTGAAGAACAACATTCACTTTCTGTTGTCTGCATCTATAATATCATTTCCTTGAAGGCAGAAGCAAGAGAATTTTTCAAGCATATATTTGAAGGTTATTTTGCAACAATGTAGAAGGGAAGGAGGGCAATCTGCCGTCTTGTAACACAATTAATCTCTGCTTCTCTCTGGTCAAGCCTGCTGAGTTCGACTTCTTCAGTTACAGAAATCAGAACAGAAATTCTTACAGCACAGCTTGAAAATGCTGCCCTCATTTTGATCAGCTAAGCTACAGGGCGAGGAGGAGAGATGGAGACCTGTAATTGAAAGACATTTTCATAAAGGCTTGAAGAGCTTCAATGTATCTTTCAGCCTCCGGGATGATGATTGTCACCTTCGATAATGATCTGAATACCTTCACAAAGGAGGGAAAGTTTAACTTAGCCTCCACACTCCATAGCCAGACAAAATCAATCAACATGGAGCAGGAAAGACTGGAGGAAGCAAAAATTAAAAAGCCCAACAGGAAGCAAAGTGTGTTACTAGTCCCATTTGTCTAAGTCATCTCTATTTTCCCCACTGAGCTGCATCTAGGTAACCAAATGTAGTGGACAATGGAATTCAAAGATCTTGTAAACCTACAAACCAGTAACAATGTAAATCTGAGCTGATATTACATGGTAGAAGAGATTTTTGACTGGGAAATCAGACAAACTATTGATTTAACTGCATATTTTGATATTTTCTTTTCTCTGTGACCTCTCTCTACTATTGCCCTGGGTCAACTAACTGCCCATAGAAATAACTATCATGTTCCAATTATCCTTTCTCTTTTTGGAAGAATGACAAATGCAATGTAGAAAGAAAATGGACAAAATGGACCAAAAAAAAAAAAAAAAAGGGAAGCATTTGGCACTGTTGACCTCTTCCTACACTTAAGGTTTACAACTCCAGCATATTAATGATAGTTTTGACAGCACTGTACAGGTGAAGGATGAAATTTCCAAACGTTGTCCCTTAGACCTTTATTTGGAGCAAACTGCATTCAAAATAACATTCACTTTCATTGGATCATGACAATGCACTTCTGAGTAGTCAGAATACAAAAGTCTGTAAAACTTCAATTACATATTAAAATAAATATAGATAAATCAATAATTTTTTTTGTTATCAAGCATGAAGAAAAATTAATAAATATTTTGGACATGCTTCTGGATCCGATTTAGGCAACATGGCACCCAAGAAGAGCAAAGCCAAATCTACCTGGTTTTTTTTCAAAACTGCTTTTTAAGTGTCTTTGGAATGGAGACATCTTAGAATCCAGTTAGTTAATATTTTGTCTCCTTAGAACAGCTTTCCTTTCAAAAGAAGGTATCTTGTACTAGCATGTTACACGATGATATAAAAAAATATCAGGTAACTGTAAGTAGTTTGTTATGGTATTACAAGTCTCACTGTGAACTGCTAACAAATAAAGAGTGATGACTTCAGTGTTCTGTGCAAGAGTGATGACGGTCTCTTCTTGCCTTTTTTGATGACTTCTTCGCCCGTAAGACCTCAGCAGTGAGGATTCTGAAGGGTTATGCCAGTGGTAGTGTATAAACCTAATTAAACAGAGAAAACTGAAGCCAGAGAATATTCTCACTGTCTTTTAAGTATTATTTTTTTTTGTTTAAAGGTTAATTGTTTTACCCTAAAACTTAAAGCAAAAGCTAAACATCAAAATGAGGAAAACAGAGAAGGAAGGTATTTATTACAGACAGTCCCTGTAGGCAGCTTTTTAATCACACAGTACTGACATTTTAATTTAAACAAAATAATTACAAGAAAGAGGTGAGTGAACCTTTTTGCAGGCAGCGCACAATCACACTTTTCTTAGCTCTAAAGAAGAGAAGTTTCAACTATTTATAATTAATCAAGTCCATAAATACTACTATATTTCTTTTTCTTTAGGTAAACCAAGACAGTTTTATTTTTGAATAACCAATACATTCATTAATAAAGCAGAAAAATGAGCAAACCCCACTCAGCGCTATCACCTTCATAATATAATACAACTTCATGAGGCTCAACTCTGTGAACTCAGCCCACTTTAACTGAGGGGGAAAATAGTTGTTGAAGGGTTAAAAAGCCATTATTTTGTAATCACACAGACAGGTTCACTTACACAGCAACATAACTTTAAACCTTGTCAGTTAAGAAAGTTGAAGCAAACGACAAGGCCAAAATTGTTAAATCATCAATATTTACTCAAGAGAAAATTCACAGGAATCAGGGTGCCAAGAACTGGAAGACTACTACTGCCAGACAAAGCACCATTCAATCTCAAGGAAAAAACAAGACCATCATTTGTCTGTCACACTGTGTGGCGCAGAGCCATCAAAGATGTACTTATAATGAACCTTAATTTACTGAAATGCCACATTGCATGATCACTGTTGCAAGTGTGCGTGCAGGAAAAAAATACCTAGATCACAGTTATGGGTCCTTGTAAGAGTTGCAAACATATTTTAAGAGTATATATCTCCAAATAAAGTCTACAGAAACCTTTGATATTTCTCGGTGAGGGGACAGCACCATTGCAAAGATGAGAAAAATAAAATTTAAATTTCCCCTCGATTGGTTTGTCAAGCATTCTAACCATGATAGACCATGGTTTATATGTTATCAGCATGAACCTTCATAACACTGACTACATTGTCTACATAGCTAAGATCTAAATAAAAAGACAAAGTGGAGGAGAAAGGAAAGAAAACTATAGTAAAAGCAACAATTATTTATTTTCTCTCTGGAATGGATTTTCTCAATGAAATTAATGGCAGGGACAATTCTCCATATAGATAAACAGGGGAAAAATTTGTATGCTGTGTATGTAAGTAAACTGTATCACGTGTGGCAATATGTAGCAAGCCAGTAAATCTGCCTTTAGCATTACAGTGCCTGTTGAAGCATGTAGTTGGATAACTATGCTTTCAGCTGAGGCTTACTTAAATGGACAGAGCATAGGAAACTACAGGACATGACATGGGAAATTGGCTAGTGATAAAAAGCAGCACAGCAAGAAGCCGACAAAATCTATGACAATCCTAGGAGGAATGATCAGATCTCACAGAACATTAAATTAGGGGAAATTATTCACAAGTTAATTGGAAGAGTGTTAAGGCACAGAGCCTTGCTAGTCCAACAATGTCCCAGTAACCATATCTGTCCTAACAGATTTAGGTATAGATGTAGTAAACCTCTAGTAAAAATGGGGGAAAATATTAGGAATAGAGTAGCTTTGGAACAAAGAAAAGAAAGTGTATGGGAAAAAAGTAAGCACAAGAAATATGAGACAAAGCGACTAAAAAGGTGCCAGTCACCAATAATCAAGATGCTGGTCAGCATTGGTTGTTTGACTGTTATCTGTGACTGACCAACGCAGCCCATTCTATCCTCTAATTAGTCTCTATTTTATATAATTAGGCTTATTACTTAGCCACTCAGCTACTTCCCTGGGAAGCTTCGCACAGTGTTTGACAGCCCTCTTATTGAAGAACTTTTCTTAATATTGAATCTAAGCTTCTTCTGGTGCATTTTGAGGCTGTTTCCCCTTATCCTACCTCTGGTTACTAGGGAGAAGAAACTGCTCCTTTCGGGCAGTTGTAAAGTGCAATGACTCTCTTGCCATAGATCCCTTTTCTCCAGGCTAAACACCCCCAGATCTCTCAGACGCCTCCTATAAGACTTGTGCTCCAGACCCTTACTCAGCTCCACTGTCTCTCTGGGCACACTCCAGAACTTCAGTGTTCTTTTCCAGTGAGTGGAATGAAAAACTGGATGCAGGACTCAAGGTGCAACTTCACCAATGCCAAGTACAGTGGGATCATCATTGCCCTGATCCTACTGGCTCCACTGTTGCTGATACAGGCCAGGATGTCACCAGCTTTCTAGGACACACACAGGGTCATGGTCAGCACCCCCAGGTCCTTTTCTGCTGGGCAGTTTTCCAGTCACTCCACCCCCAGCCTGGGGAAATGCATGGGGATGTTGTGACCCAAGTCCAGGACCTGGAACTTGGCCTTGTTGAATGTCATAAAATTCTTAATGGTTTTCCTGACTGTGGTCTCAATTCTTTGTGTAAATGTACAAAATACTGGTGCACTTCTAAGTAACCTATTTCCTAGCCTGCAAACAGGACAATAGGGTCCAGGCCAGTGAGGGTTTGGGTTTGGGCACAAGACATAAAAGCACTTCTGTCACCATCATATTTTCGAAAAATCCCTTCACCTAGATATCTTCTCTAGGTGAAGATAAGTAGCCTCAGAGAAAAATGAAAACAATTACTATCTAATTTGCTTCTCGTGTGTTTTGCCGCTTTGGAATGTGGTTTGGACATTGTTTACCAACTGGTCATTTTTTCATTGGTTTCATGTGAATTGTTTTAACTTAATGACCAATTACTGTCAAGCTGTGTCAGACTGAGGAGAGTCACAAGTTTATCATCATTCTTGGATTCTGTCTGTATCCTTTCTCTATTCTTTAGTATAGTTTAGTATACTATTCTTTAATATAATATAATAACATAAAATAATAACTTAGCCTACTAAGAATATGGAGTCAGATTCATCATTTCCTCCCTACAATGGGGGTCTCTGAAAATACCACACACTTCAATCTGGACTTGCCATCAAGGACTGTATAATGAGTCTAGGGTCTAACTGCCCGAGGTACATCATAAAAAAGATCGTGGGTATTTTTCAGTGCAGAACTCGTAGCAAAATTAGTGGTGAGAAAACAGGATGCTCTGTTTAGGGTTTTTTTGACATCTATGCGAACATGATTCATGTGATGCAATGCCTGTAAAATCATAATTCTGTCTTGATGTTAGTGGTAAACATGAGTGTGCATGTGCCTACTGGGAGCATGAACCCAGACTCACTATCATGTGGACACAGGCCTGGGAATGCACAGCACCTCCTCACCTGTGAAGCACTGTGAGGGCTGTAGCACCTCTTAGGGACTGCAATCTACAATCAATTGTTCTAGAGTGCACCAACTTTTTAACTAGATGACTGTGGATGAAAACTCCCCCTAGGTGCACTGCATTCCCCTAAACTTAACCATAACAGATTTTAAAATGTGCTAAAATAGTGATTCTGTACTGAACTGCTGTGCAGGTTGAAATTAGTGATAAAACAGATGCTGAGTGGGACAGCTGGACACTGATATAGAGACAAGCCATAATTCATCCTATCAGAAAGCAAATATTCCACATCATGTAAACTGGCTAATTTATGAATTTATGAAACTCATGTTTGTGTTTCAATTATAGCCCACAAAATTTGTTCTACTAAGCAGGTATTATCAAATGTGCAAAATGGTTGTAAAGTGTTGTGTCATGGACATATTTTATGAAAAATCCCTTTGCTAAGATTTTTTCTCCTGAGAAGCTAAGAGGCCTCAGAAACAAAATAGTTATAGTAAATAGTTACTATAGTATAAATAGTAAACAATTATAAATAGTAAACAATAGTTATCTGCTGCTGTGGAATGCAACAGGTGCATCTTTGATTGGTCTCATGCAGTTGTTTTTAATTAATGGCCAATCACAGTCCAGCTGTCTTGGACTCTCTGGTCAGTCACAAGATTTTTTTATAATTCCATTGTTTTCTATTCCTTGCTAGCCTTCTGATGAAATCTTTTCTTCTATTCTTTTAGTATAGTTTTAATATGTAATTTTCTTTTAATATAATATATATAATAAAATATATATTAAAAATTATATATATCATATAATATATATCATAAAATAATAAATGTGCCTTCTGAAACATCTCGTCTCTTCCCTTATCCTGGGACCCCTGTGAACACCACCACAGTGTTGTATCTTAGGAAAGCAGCATTTTGTACATACCTAGATTCATTAACCTAATACATTTTGGTTAACTAAAAAAATCAAAAGAAAAGGGGAGAGGACAGAAGTCATATTTATTTTATCTGTGCTAATTGAGAAACCCCTACATGTCCCTAAGCAAGAATATTAGAAATCATAGACAATCTTTCTGATAATCAGTCTACTGCCCCTGAGCAGAACTTTTCAACTGGTCCCTTCTTAGACTCTGAACAACCAAATGTATTTTAAACTTCTTTTCTTTTATTACAGACTATAAGAGAAAAGGTAGAAACCATAATCAACTGAAAACTGTTACAGTAATCAGAAAACAACTACTCATGTAAATGAAGACAAGGGAGATATTCATGGCACATTAAGTAACACTACTATTGGTAAATTTTATTTGCATTTTATTCTGAAGGGGCTAACATCTCAGGCAACAGCTGACAAAAGACAGGAAAAGGGCAGTGTGTTCTCCTGTCATAGACAGTCACTAGCTGGCATTTTCAGAGTTCATGCTAGGGCACTGTCAGATTATTACATTATGCTTTCTTTCCAAATTTGCCCTTCCAGAGAAGTGTCACTTCTATCTGATATGTCTGCTCTCTGCTCCTATGAAATAGAGCCATCATTCACATAGCCTAAGAATAAAATGAAAACTTCTGTTGCCAGGATATGGATAAGAAGTCATTACAGTTTCTTCTCATTGCACACCTCTGCTCATTGCACATCTTTCCTAAGTTACTTGTTCTGTCATCAGCTAGTGTACAGGAAAGATGCCATACTGGGCATATCATAATGTGCTTTGTATTCTATTTTTTTGATCTAGATTTTTCCTATATCCTTATTCTTCAGATCATGGTTCTCTTCCTCAACCTAAAATATGCTTTTCATCAATTTCATCCTGAGCAACCTTACCTCCAATAGATATGACACAGCATGAATAGTGAAAGATCCCAGTTCAAGTAATTGACTACCACTTCAAATGTGTTTCTGAAGTCATTGCCATGCATTATCAGGCTGCACCTTTCCTCACTGCTACAGGCCAAGAGGCACAATTATTCTCCTCTGTACTTACACTGAGCACAAAAAACCATAAAGCTACATAAAAGGTCACAATCTTTTTTCTTTATTGGCAGGTGCTCTTACAAATATGTGACTGATACATTGACTAATTTTCAGCTGTCATGGCACATATATAATGTTACTGTAGTACAGTGAGAACTACAATTTTTAGGGAAAAGAAGATTGTGTGTATGCTATATAGGCAATTGCTGGTCCATTTCAAGAATCTTCTTGAAAAGATTCCTCCTCTTCCTGTTTGTGATGCTGCCATTGCAGATACCTTGGGGTTTTTTTGGTTTTTTTAAAATGTGGTAACACATATACATTTTGAATGAGGGAATAGACAGCACACACTTTCTGGAAGATCCTCCTTGTAGAGTTAATTCAATGGCAGATTCAACTCTTTTTCTCTTGCTTCAGAAATGATGAACAATCTTGGTGACAGACTCATTAGCTGCACAATAGCAATAACAATCTTTTGAAAAGTGAGGTTCTAGTCTAAGTTTCATTGCAAGTCAACACACAAATGCAAATTCACTAGCTCAGGATTCCATTACTTTTATTATATACCTTCACAAATTCTGTGCTTATATTTGCAAAAATTATCAAATTTTTTTCAAAATCAGCAAAAAATATTGAAAATTAAGGGATGAAGGATATTGAATGTGAACAACTCTAAGTTCCTCAGTCAAACAGAATAAGATTTAAACTTATTTTCATAACTATTGTAGAAAAGAAGCAGGACTCCTCATAAATTTCAACTGAACTAAAATTCAGAAACATCATGTTTTGTTCTAAACTGATCATTCATAATTACAACAATAATAAAAATTTTCATTACTTGTAATTTAGCAAATCAAAGTATAAGTCTTTAATAAATAATTGCTAAATGCAAGCAAAACAGTGACATCCTTGTTAAGGAGAAAAAATGAATTACATTATAACTATTCAGCTTTCACAGGATTATGAGAATACTGCACCTGAATAGTTTTTAGAATCATATTCTCTTTTCCTCACTCTTAGTATTCTATCCCAAAACAAATCAGTTTATTCCATTTTTTAAAATCACATTAGCAGCAGCCTTTATGCCTCTTCAGTTTAATATAAATATGCTTCATTTAAATCATGTGTTGAAGTCTTATGAGCTGTCCATGACTATAGTTATTTTCCTTATCGGAAACATAATTGTGTGTAGATATAGTATAGATAATAATCAGAGCTCTTTACTTTATTATTTTTTCTTCTAGGAAAACTTTTTTTTTTCCATTGCCTAAAAGCACATTGTAAATCTCCAGTTGCCTTTTTAATTCTTCTCCTTTCTCTTTTGCATTGAATATCTGAACACATAATTCTCAACAATTTCTTTGTTGCTTAGAACTTGTTCTGTGAAAGATAATTTACTGACATTCAAGACACATTAGTTTGAGTTAATGTAAGCGGGGAATTAATGCTCAAGTAGGAGACTACTTTATTTTTCTTCATTATTAATTTTTAGGGATTAGGTATATCTGAACTACCAGACACTCTTAGTAACATTATTTTTTTTTTTTGCTATTCCCCCCACTTTAAAATAAAAAGATTTTACATTCCTGTATGTCCTATTTGTTCATAAGTTAATGCTTGTAATATGAACATGAATGAATTTGACTAAACTTACAAAGGTATTTTGCCTGTCAAGTATGAAATATGTAATTTATTTTCCTTTTTATTTAGTTCAGAAATCCATTTTAAAATTACATTAAGATATAAAATGAAAAAAAATATTTTATTCAATTTTACTTTCCTCCAGTTTTACAAACACAATTGTTGAACAAAAAGACATTAAAGTGAACTTGTTTACTTAGAACAGTTATTTGCTGCTCTGTTTATATGCTTAATTCTACCAAAGCAAAAAAAATTCCAGAGTGAAAAAGTAAGGCTGTTATCTTTTGACTCTAACATCTTCACTTTAGAACTTCATTAATAAAATTCCAGTTAGTGACAGAAATATAGTATGTGGTGCATAGAACTACATTTCAGTAGAGCTGCCTTCATACTTAATACCTCTTTTAAGCTATTCTTGTATAATGCATAATAAAAAAAACTCAAACTAACTGAAATTGTATGTTCTTTTTTGAAACATTAATTTCTTCTTTGTAAATTTAAACTTTTTATTCTTCAAAGCATTTCAATAGGCCATCACTGATAGGTTGGGGTAGAAAGTGGCTGTTTTAATTTTTAAGTCATTAGTCATATTGGTTTAAAGAAGAGCACAGAAAAAACCAAAAGATTAACACAAAATAATTCAAGAAACCCAGTAACAAAAAAGGCCCTCACATTACAAACAAGAGAGGATGGATGAGCAGGGGAAGTAGCGTTTAGAGGGAGAGAAAAATTCTTTCACCTGGTGTTTGCAAGCTAGCACAAATCATTTTATAAATGAATTAACGCCATATTAACAGTGTCCAATACTAAGACAGTATTGCAAATAGTGTAACTGTCAAGATGTTTGTTGGTAGAGGGGTGCAGAAGGGATGGCATCTGCAGAAGGAGTTTTTAGGCAGATGAGTCTGCCTGAATAAAGATGCAAACAAAATCATAGGCCCAAGTCAGTATAGTATGGATTTGACTTAACAGTAAATGAGAAAAAGAGACAGATAGAGAGAGAAAAAGAGAAGGAAATAGGAAAAGAGGTGGGGGGCAAGAAAGAGAATGACAGAGGCAAATTAAGTAGAAAATATCACTACTGCATGGATCTTAACAACATCCTGTTCATCCTTTCCATCTGGTCTTCTTGGTAATAAGATTCCCTCAAAAACTATAGAATCCAATGAATTAATATATGTTTGGGCAAGGTGGGAACATCCAAATTTGATGCTCTGTCTTGCACCAGACTCTGGATCAGTTGCATCACTTTGCATCACATGCAGTTCTCTGGTGCAAGGCCTCAGGACTGAGTCTGGGGGATGCTTTAGGGTTATTTGATGGATTGTGACAACACTTAGCTACCTCTCATGTGAATGTCCCATGGATGCAGTCTTCCCAGGGTGGGTGTTTTACAGCTGAGCCAGTTTGTGTACGGAAGGATGGGTGTTCATTCTCTCTGACCAGAGGTTATGCCACATACAAAACTCACCTGCTCTCCCCTTGGTTTTGGAGGAGTGTGTGCAAGCCTGGCCTCAGCAGATGTTTGTGTGAGCTATGACCTCCCTCACCCCTAACCCAGCCAGGCATGAATTTCAGCACAGTTGCTGGATTTTGCTTCCTTTTGGATGCATTCTTCTCCCTCAGCTGTGTTTGTTTTTTCCTAGACCTGAGATAATTGAACAATAGTGTAACCTTTGTCTTATCTCAAGTTTCCTTAGGCAATTTGACTCACAGTCCAAAGTTCCTATTAGGAGGCACCTTCAGGGAGGAGTGAACTTTAGTGAGCACAGCTTCTTTATACATACTTTTGCCCTAATGGGTAAGAGTCCTTCATAACAATGTTTAAGCCATGAACCATAACATTTCTGACACAGTTCCAGCTGGCTCCTCTATGAACAAAACAGACACACCATGCACCAAACCTGACCCAGGCAGAGGAGTTTGTGGAGCCTTTGCAGAAACATTTTTAAAAAGAGGAGCAACGAAAAGAAAACCAAGAGAGTTTGAAGAAAAAAGAAGAAACAATCTGGGGGCAGGAGGACATTCAGGAGGAGGCACTAGGAAGTCACACTAGATCAGCTGGAACATTGAGGAACAAAGAAGGCACAAGCTACAGTGGCAGGATGGGAGAGGCACAAAAGTGGAAGGAAAGGAGAAAAGGGAAATACTCAAGGAAAGAATGGACAAAAGAGCTGGAAAAATGCTGAAGCAAAACTATTCACCCAGAGCAGGTCATGAGCCCCAGGCAGAGAAGAAACAAAGAGCTCACCAGGCAGGGACTAGGAGGTAACAATGAAGGAGATATGACTGCAAGCATCATCTGGTTTGTGAGAGCCTTGGAAAGGGGTATGGAGGGCACTCATTTTGGCCGCATTGGTATTAAACCATGACAGAGATGAAGCATAGTGTGAGTAAGTAACCCTCCAAATATTTTAATATTTTATATGATATCCACAAGACCAAAGGAAGAATAAAAATTTTAAAAAAGAATCTGTACTGTCTGAAAGTTATGTCCCTGCTTACACGTGAAGCAGAATTAATAGGCATAGTTTTGGAACTCATTTTTTCATTCTTTCTATGTCCCATGGCTAGCATTGGCCACTTTATGTACAACAAATATAATCTAAAAGGAGGTGTTTTGCATTTTCTATTATGTACACATACTACAATGAATTGTTTTCCACCCTGTAGAACTTGAGGAACATATCAGAAATAAGTTAAACTGTAAAGTAAATGTACTGAAAAACCACTATGCAAAAAATTTTAAGTAAGTAATAAATCTCTTTTTTTCTTCAGCTATCTGTCTTCTAAATATTAGTCTCAATAAGCCCTTAGATGTTCACAAAGGACAAAAATTAATAGAGCAGGAAGAAACCTCACTGAAGCTTTAATATTTAAAAGGACAAATAGGATGAGCAAGGTAATTACAGGAAGACATAAATCTCAAAATAACAAGATGGCTAGTGAGAGTTTGATTCAAACTTAGATTGCTCTAATATAAATAATGCCAATCAGCCCAGGTTTGGGCTAAAGCAGAACTTGTCAAATTAAGTAAATTTTTTTCCCTGATGGGAATACAAGCTTAGTTGATAACAATCTCTACAAAGCAATTTGACTTGCTACTGCATGACATATCTATTTAGTGCTCTGAGTGATATACAGTAATAAGGTTATATTAGAAAGACTAAACCAGCTAGTTCGTGAATCTTACATATGCAACTGCATATTAAAAGAAAAAAAAAGTAATTTTTTTAAGTTTCACCAGAGATTGTTACTTGGCATTGTACTATGCAAAAATTTTCCTTACTGAAAGCATCACAGGTGTAGTGACTGTGGTAAAGAGTTAGGACAGGTGACAGACCTAAATCTCTCTGTACCTACGTGGTACCAAGCTGTCTTTCAACAGAACCAGAGATAAAGACAAAATCCATGCACAAAATGGTTGAATTACTGAAAAGAACAATCTACAGGAAAAAAGGCTCAAATGTAGTCACCTAAATATTATTCCAGATAGTTTATATTTTCCTAGTATATATATGTCTTGGGAAAGGAATTTTGCAGATATTGTGCCCACGCATTTTATTTTGTTGCTCTGCAATTATACCACCAATTCTAGAATTCACAATGCTTGATGTTTGGCTGGGGTTTTTTAGGTGGAGAAAATTCAGAACAGTCAAAAAACAAAACAGATACGAAAGTCTTCTCTGCAGCACTGTGATTAGGCAACTAATGAAAAGAGAAGTTAATCCAATAACTATATAAACTGGAAATGAGCCTGGAATAATCTTGACTTTTTCCTCTACAGATTTATGCTTATAGCGCTCTTAGAAGGTTCCTTCCTCCAAGACAGAGACCACAAATTCCCCAGGAATATTACATATTGCAAGCATTATTTTTTCTAAGTTGTTATTAAAATATTTTCCTAGTATTTCAAATTGTCATAAGGTTGTTTCAGTCAAAGCACCACATCTTATCCTGGCTAATGAACACACTGTTTCTTTCTTCATGGAATCAGCACATCTTGTTCAAAAATACAATCTCAATCTTTGTTTTTCAAAGTCAAATTTCCTCATAAATAATGAATTTTAGCAAAATTACTGTCCTTGCTATTTCACTGAGCTTCTTTCAATGCATGTATAAGCTTTACTATGTGCAATACCTCAAAACAGCATTTGCTGGAGGAGAGATAAAGATTACTTCATGAGTCCTGTAATCCAAATTGCCTTTCATAAGGACCCTAGTATAGTGTTGTATTTTTCATTTTACAGCAGCATTCAGTACCTTATACTCAGATATTAATTCAAGCAAACCTAGAGACATCCTCTACATACCATAGCAGTTTTTCTGAATACTGTATTTGGGATGCCTGATCACCTCTGCCTTGCTGCTCCCCTTCCTTGGAAAGTACACCACATAACCTCATACTTTACAGTTTTTCAGCATCACTTTGATCCCAAATGTGCAGGCACTGTCTTCGCACAGTGTTGTCTTCAAATTTAATAAGCGTACATCCCCTATGATTTAATAAGCGTGCATCCTCAGGCCAGATTCTGTCTACTTTCCCTTTTACATGAAAGTAGAATACAGCACTATAGTAGTTCTGTTTTTGAATTGTAGCTGTCCATTAATCCCACAATAAAAGAGTATAACTATTTGTGGTACTCTAGTTAATTCAAGTGTTTGAAGTAACCATGTAACTTAAATTTTCTTAATGTACCTAAGATCAAGGCACAAGAAATAAAAGTTAGGAAAATGAATCCATTAAACAAAGATCCAAAAAATACAGGCTATTTGTTTAAATATATTTACTGCAACCTTCGTAAAAAAAAAAAAAAAAGGAAAAAAAGAATGCTTTGGTAAAAAGCACTATAACTGAAACTGTCCAAATACAAAGTCCTAAAGATACTGCTGAATAAAGTCAAGCTTTTATCACATTGGTTCTAGCTTAGGAATACATATGAAGATCAAAGATATCCAAAGAATTGTTTTTAAATGTAGTGGCTAAGAACTTTGAAACTAACATTTTACCAAAGCTTAGTAATTGCTTGATAGGCATTCTAAGTCAACAAACCTACATGGCTATCTTAATACTTAGTTATTAAGACAGTCAAGTTTTTGGCACCACTTAAAAGCAGTAGTCAAACAATTAATAAATAAATATTAAAGAAATGAACCATTGTGATACAGTTGCATTAATTTGAAAGCCACAAAAATTATTTCTAGAAGTATTTTATAGAAACTATGTAGGACACTGAATGTCTAGAATGAAAGCCTACTTGCATTCAGAGGGACACAGAATTAAAAAAGGATTTAGAAGATCAAGCAAGAAATTCCCTAAGTCATGCTTTACAGTAATTCAAAGGATTATGTACAGCTGTCATTTCTCACAGTAACAATTTCATACATCTGAAACAACTTAGAATTTTATTTTAAACACTTCTTCTAACAATTTAAAAAATATCATAACCATTCTATATATTCCATTCTAATAGTCAAAGTACAGCAGTGTAAATTTCATGAAGAAAGAATACATGCTCACAATCCCATTGAGTGAAGTTTTTCTACAAGTTACTCTTACCCACTTAAGTTTCCTCAGATAATGAGAAATAGGACAGCAAGTATGTAATTTGACATCAAAGATGCCTATGCTTACACACATAGAGACAGAGCTGATGTATTCCAAGGGGCAATCTAAACCACCAAAGAATTTTATTATATTTAAAAAAAAAAAGTATACACACACACACACACACACACACACATATATATATATGTCTGTGATTATAAATATATACATATAGGTACAAAACATATGTGTGTATATAAAAATATATATATGTATATATATGGGATATTTTTTAGATATTTTTAGTGGAAGAAAAAATTTCTTCCACTAAATCCCATTTCACATACTGCAGTGCTTTCTCAGACTTCTCTAATTCCACTTAAGGGTGAAGATATGTCCCATATGTCAGACTGGGTCTTCTCTATGTCCCTGAAGTCATCTTTAAACTGAAAAAACTGTCAGAAAAACCTTGAGCTTTTTTTTTTTTTCATAAAATATTTCTTTCCTTGTGTTTGAATAAAAGAAAAAATATATCAGGTGCAACTTCATCTTTCCAGAAGAAGGTGCTCTCCGGATCCTACATGTCATCTCTACCAGTCTAAGTTAACAGCCCTAAACCAAAGAGCATTAAGTAATTGCTGCTGACAGAGTTCAGTAGTTCAGCAGTTCAGCAAGAGGAGAGTTTGCTGAAGAAGGTCTATGGCATCAGTGGAAACAATCTTCAATTTACAGTCTCCTGCTCTGAAATAATCTGAAATATTGCCACTTGTCAAAATAAAATTGTTAAAAAAAGTATTACCTGAGTGTTAGGGGAGGAAAGTGATATCTTTCAAATCATACATATTCTATCATACTACCTCAAGAAATTCCTTTAATTGCAAAAAATAACCATCCACTCTGTGTTTAATGCAAATGAGAATTTTTTTTCACCTAGTACCTTCTAAAGAATTCTTTATATAAATTCAAACATGCTCTTTAAAATAAACAAACACAATAAGTGCAATTTTTTTTCTAAGCAGAAAAGACTATTAAGAAGGAAACAGATAATTTACAAATACAAAAGTATTTCACTCAAATACCATATTTTGAAAGCCATATGGAGATTTATTTGGAAGGAGAACCCAGGGAAGTATTACATATATTCACAATATGTTCTTTACTCTGTATACAAAACAAAGAAAATCATTATCAAAGACAAAAAGTAAGACAAGAATTTTTGTGACCCTTGCTTGAAGTTTCCCAGTCTTTCTCCCAGCCTCATGTTCTGGTGTCATAGAAAAGAATCATAGAATACCCTGAATTGGAAGGGACCTTTAAGGGTCATCAAAGTCTGACTCCTGTCTCTGGACAGGACAGCCTCTGAGCCTGAGAGTGCTATCCAAATGTTTCTTGAGCCCTATGAAGTTTGTTGCTGTAACCACTTCCCTGGGGAACTGTTCCAGTGCCCAGCCACACTCTGTGTGAAGAATCTTTTTCTAATACCCAACCTAAACCTCCTTTGGAAGAGATTCAGGTCATTCCTTCAGTTCAGTCCTATCCCTGGGCACCAGATAAAAGAGATCAGTGTCTCTCCTTCCCTTCTGTTTGGGAGGAAGCTGTAGACTACAATGAGGTCTCATGTAGGTCTCCTCTTCTCCAAGCTGAACAAATCCAGTAACTGTTATGAGCCACCGCAATAATGTTAGGATCCCACTCCTGAAATAATATTGTGGTCTTGCTATTACAAGATGTCTCTGCCTAAATTAGGGTGGAGATAAGACCATATGACAAATTCAATAGTACAGATTTTATTTAAAGGCAGAGGGAGGGAGGGAGGGAGGGACAGAGAAGACAGTCACCTCCGCATGGATTCCTGTGGCATCCTGCTGGCCCTTCTTCTCTCTCCTCAGGGATGGAGGTCCTCAGAGTGTTCTTCTGGAGGTGCCACTATTACACAGTTTGAGCCTGGGTATCCAGAGAAGTACATGCTGTTATCATGACTTGGAATGGCATGTGTGTAAGCGGTTGCTTCCTTTCCCACAGTTTGCCACGATGGGAGCTATTGTCAGTATGAGGTATCCAGATCTGCCTCCCCAGGCCTGGCATCCACCATTTGTTGCATCCAGGCATTTCTCACAGTCTGCACAGGGGAATCTTGTCTGGTGTGCTAATTTCAAACTTTTTGCCTCCATTAGGCCTGAAATTAACACCTTCCTATTTGCCATCTCTGCCTGTAGTGGTGCCTTATCTTGTGGGAACTTCATTTGACAGGGCTTTGAAACAGCTGCATTCTTTAAGTCCTGATATAAGACCCTCAGTTTCTTCTCATACATCTTCCCCTTTAAACCATTCACCATTTTCATAGCCCTCCTTTGAATGCTCTCTGACAGCTTTATATCCTCCACATTACGGTGCCCAAAACTGCCCCCATCCCTTGAGGAGGGGCCACCTCAGTGCAGAGCAAAACAGGGCATTCACCTTGCTTGAGTGGTGGGTGACACTGTGCCTGCTACCACCCAAGCTGTCCTTCCCATCTGCCAGGGCACTGCTGACTCATATCCAACCTGCCAACCACCAGGACCTCTGGGTGTCTTTCTGCGGTGCTGCTCTCCAGTAAGGATGGATCAAATATCATCTGAGATATTTGCAGTCCTAAAATAGAAGTGGTTTCCTAAGCCCATCCTTCAAGTAATGTTTTCCAGTGAGTCACACCATAATTCTAGCATTTATTTGAGCAGTTCTTTCTGCTCATTACTGACACTTTGAGAACAATGAGCACCACAAACCATTACATCTTGCTGTTATGAAGTAGGAAAGACTGAGGCAACATAGCATAATGAAATATAGAATTCAAATTACTATGTTTTGTAGTAACACCATCTCTATGACTAGGGAGTGTTATAGAAGCAGAAAGAAGGATCAATATAATTTAGCTGTGATGGTGAGCAATGTCAAATTTAAGAAATATGGTCTATCATCCTGCCCACTGAGATATGTATTTCACAGGTAAAACTGAACTAGACCAAGAATTTTTCTAGGAAAACTTTTCATAACATTACTCCCTAAAGGACTGAGCATCAGCATTCATGTCATGGCATATGTAGGTCATAAAATATAGGTTTCAAATAGTTTCAACACATGACTGAAGATTTATCATAAAAAGCAGAGGCTTACACCATCTAATAAAACAATATCTTCCCACTTGTGTACTACTTTTACCAAAAGCCGGTCCACAGCAGCCCTACAGTACTGGCAATAGCAGCAGTCCTACAGTACAGATAATAGCAGCAGTGGAGAGGTTACAAACACATTCAGTCTCTGAAATCTTTACTGAGACCTTGAAGGCCAGTGTTTCTCAGAGTTCAAAAATGAGAAGCTCATCTCTCCTGGATCTACTCTGACCTGTTAACTCCTTTTGCAGAGTCTCAACATTTCCCATTCATTCTCTCAAAGGAAGTTTTTTGGACAGCAATAGCAAATTTAGGTATGAAACAGTATAAGCAACAAAATCCCAGATGTTATCTACAGCTCTCTCTACCTCCAGCCCAGCACAGAATAGAGGAAGTGAATTGGAAGGTGTCCTAGGCAACCCAAGATGTTACTGTATTACATATCTATCTATGCCCAAAATTGGTACTGTCTCTCTAAGATCCTGCAGCTGGAAACAGGTGAAGTGAAGTGCTGTTTCGTTTTAAAGTCAGGCTTGTTCAAGCATCACTCTCTTGCCTCCTGGTTCTTGTTCTTTTCCTTCTGTTATTAAAGGAAAAGAGCTGGGGCAGTGCTGGAGGAGGCTTCCCTTGGTTTTCTTTAGTTTCTTGGGGTTTTCTCCCCAGGGGGGTTGCTCTGGGAGGGCTTTCCAGGGGGCTGCATCTTGCAGTTCTCGACCACTCCAAAGCAAATTCCATGGGTGCCTGTCTACAGATGTGGCATTGTTCCAGGATAAACAGAACATGTCTACTCCATGCCATCGCCCAGCTGGATGTTGACCATTTCTGACAAGGAAAAGACAGAGCTCCGCTGCAAATTCCAGCCACTGATTGAGTTGCAGCCACTGGACTGTTGATATATTCCAGCCACTTTTGTTGATTCAAATGAAAGATAAGACGGGTCTTTGACTGGTTTTGTACTCTAGCTTTGGTGGGGCTGTTTTGCCATGTCATCTGCTGACTGTTGCTTGGGGGAAGAGGAGGTTTCATAACTGTGGATGTTTGGTTTCTGTGGGTTTTTGTCTCTTTGTTCTGTCTCTCCACGCATAGTTGGAAGAGAGGTGAAGGCAGCCACCATCTTTGTCTTTGCATCTCCACATGCAGCCCTCTGCAGAAGGTGCCATCTTGGGGAAAGGAGTTCTCCTCCATTTTTGGTTTTTCTTGGTTCCTGGGGAGTCATGGAGATTTCAGCAACTTTGTAACTAGCAATTTTTACAGTAATTCATCTTGCCTGTTGCAGTTTCTTTTTCTTTCTTTTTTTCTTTTTTTTTCCCCTCTTTTTTTAAAGTAAACTGTTATTTTTCCACTTATTTCTACTCATATTTGTCTCTCTTTACTGGTGGAATGGGAGTGGTTAAACCTAAAGGAGAGGTAAATAATTTTTGAATATCTGTTCCCTTAACTTTTCTTACACCAAAAGCAAAAGTGTAAAAGTGAGAAATATTATGGTGGAGATAAGAGGTGTTTAATAATATAAATAAAATAATTATAGTAACAATAATAATAACAGCTATTGTTGTTATGCAATGTAACAAAAAGGAAAGTTTAAAAACCAGGGGAATAAAGGTGAAGAAAAACAAGTTATGCAATTTGATCCCCACCAGTAACTGATGAGCAGCCTGTCCCTGAGCAGCGGTCGCCAGACAAGTATGCCCAGATGTTTATGCTGAGGATGATGCCTAACAGTATGGAATATCCCTTTCATCCACTGGGGTCATCTGTCGTAGCTGTGTTCCTTCCCAACACCTGGCTGAACTCCCAGACAACTCACTGGCGGGGGAGTATGACAAGCTGAAGAGGTCTTGGCCTCGTGTAAGCACTGCACAGCAAAAACAGAAACACTCTGTATTATCAACACCATTTCCAGGAGAAATCCAAAATGCAATCCCATGACACCTTTCATGATCAATTCCAGCCGTGACCAGTACGAGACAGAAGGCAAATAAGGCCCGTGTTAAACTTCTCCTACCATACCTAAGTGGTCTAAAGCTTGAGAGATTCTACTGAGATCTTTTTAACAGGTTCAAAATGAGACTATCAGACTTTCAACCCCTGACAGCATAAGTTACTCTTTTCTTTTAAAAGAGAGTATAAAAGAGACGGGAGGCAAAACCAGAGTATATCGAACTATCATTGTTAAGGAAAGGTCAATGGAGCATTTTGATTGGGTTCTGGATATTTGGTATTCTTTAAAATCATGATTTAAAATATCTAGAGATAATTTCCTTATGCTTACTAGCTTGCAAGAACACAAATAATATACTTCATGGAGGAAACTGGGAAAACTATTAAATATCATTAAAGTGCTGTTAACAGAATATTTTTTCAACGTATTACCTTGTATTTTAGGAAAGTATCACTTCAAGTGTTGAATTATTAAAGATCAGCAGACAGCATGCAGTATGGTCTTCAGTTTCACTTAAGTGGAAATTGAATAAACCAGTCAAGATGGAAAACCATTTAATAAAGAGTTTCCACTGCTTTAGTAGTTCTAATAGCAAAGCAAGCATTAGATACAAGTAAGTACTTGTCCGAAAGCATTTAATCTATATGCAATGTATCTGGAAATTTGAGAGCTAGTTCCCAGTTCAGATAATGAAGTTGACACAGGTAAAAGTGCTGAATTACACATCTTATTACTGTGTGACTTCCTGCTGACTTAAAGAATAAATGTGGCATTGACACATCTAATATTAGGGGTTTTTTAATGTATGCATCTTCCAGTACCTCTAAGAGTTGCTGATGTTTATTTATCTAACACTGACAGAAAGGCAATCTGTAGAGCATTTATTTAAGCCTTTTTCTTCCATAACTGCCATTTTAGGCTTTAATTTCCACTGTTGGTTTAGTAAGTCACAGAATTCTGATTTTTCAATGCCCCTGTTAAAAAAGAAGATGATTTAGAACAAAAATAAAAGAGAGCAGCATGAGATCAAAACATGGAATTCCTCATGCAAAACTACCATTCTAGTTAATTAAAAAAAAAGCCTGGAAAAGGTTATGAATGAGGGTCAGATGGAGTGTCAGTTTCCCAAACAATCAAAATAGTGAACAAGTGCCTCCATGGTTTCCTTGGTGAGATTATAGTCCCTGTGTGCATTCTAATTCTGATTTCAAGCTTAGGTCAGAAGTGCAAGTTTAGCAGCTCTTTAACTGTACTACTGCCAGTCTGCCTAGTTCACTTTATTCTAGCTAAGCTCTTTGTATTCCCTTTTATGACAAAGACTCCCAAAATTTTCTGCTATTTTCTGTGAAGGATGGCCTTCTTCTACAGAAGGCACAAGGTAAACTGGATATGAATCTTCAGGCACTCGATGCAAGTAGTAGTAGACTTGCAGACTGGTTCAGAGCAGCTTGACAGGTTTAAGGAAGAAAAAAATGCTAGATGCAAAAGATATTCATATCCAACTCTCAGACAGTGCCAAGCATGGGAGAACGATATGATCACAACTGATATTCATAATTATTACAGATTTTTCATTCTTATATCTAGGTCTAATTACACTACGATAATTAACTGAGAGCTAGATTATGTTGTTTCCCCACAGAAGAAAATGACAGTGCCTAAGTCTTTCTTAGACAAGAGGTATAACACATAGTCCTTCACAATATTCTCCCAAAGTCTAGGAAACTCTTGACTGAGCATATAGATATAGATACAGTCTTAAAATATACACATTAAAATGGTTCCTTTAGCACGAAATTTTCTGTAGAACATATTCTGTGTTTCTAAGGTTTGTGATTTTAGCTTCACACTAGAATTACCTGTAGAAAAACTTCTGCAGACCAATATTATACTTGTCAATCATGTCATTAAAAATCCCTAACACACATAACCTGTACAAATTTGGGAAATTTTTAGAAATAGAGTCTACTTCGGTAATAAACCAAGTGGTACAGTTCATCAAACCTAACTAGATATTTTCACTTTACTTCCTGAATATTCCTTACGCACTACTCAAGGCATTTTCCATGGCAAGGACAGCACATAATTTTTCTCAATAACTTGATGAGTTGCATAGGATATACTTGTTAGTAACGTGTTGCTAAAGTTAACATAAATTGTACAAGTTAAATTGCTAGTATTACAAGTAGTTATCTGACAACATATTCATGCTGTTAGTTTTTGCAGAAAATACGACACAGCTTAAAGCGAGGGAACAGAATCAGTCTTGAAAACCATGCCATTAATTTTATGCAATATTTATTACATTGATATAAATGGTTTATTAATTGCAAAATGACTACTGTTATGAGACTGCACACACAAGAAAAGAAATTTATCCCCAGGTATTTATTTTTCAATTGTGTGGAAGATAATTTTGAACCATGGAAATCTTGAGTGGAAAGTTGTATAAATTACACGTCTTCAGTGAGCCCAGAGCAGAGAAAACAAATCATCTGTTCTGGAATGTCTTCATTGCTTTGCCAAATGTTTCACTTTTGGACACACATCTGGAGTACTGCGTTCACCTCTAGGGCCACCAGCATAAAAAAGAACCTGGTGGAGGAACTCCAGGGGAGGGCTGCAAAGATGATCTGAGGGCTGGAGCATCTCTCCTAAGAAGTCAGGGTGAGAGATCGTGTTTGTTCAGCCTGGAGAAGCAAATCCTGCAGAGAGACTTTACAACAGCCTTACAGTACCTCGAGGGGGCTGCAAGAAGATTAGAGAGGGACTTTTCATTAGAAGGGTGTGGAGTGACAAGATAGGGGGAATGGCTTTAAGCTGAAGGAGAGTAGTTTTAAATCAGATGTTAGGAAGAAATTCTTTACGGTGAGGGTGATGAGACACTAGAACACGTTGCCTAGAGGAAGCTGTGGATGCCCCATTCCTGAAAGTGTTCAAGGCCAGGCTGGAATAAAGCTTTGAGCTACCTGGTCTAGTGGGAGGCATCCTTGCCCATGTCATAGGGGTCAGACCAGATTTAAGTTTTCTTCCAAACTAACCTTTCTGTGTTTCTAACAATTTTGATAGAGGTACAAGCAAGTAATCATGAAGGAGGGAAAAATGAAAACCTGACAGATATGTTGGCTCTGCAGTCACAGACTGACATGACAAGAAGACACTACGAAGCATTCAGCACCTAGAACAGCTGAGAAAGAACAGCAGCAACTCTAGCATTGTAGTTAGAGTTTCCCCTACTTTCCCAGTCTCAGTTCTCTAGCTACTAAAAAAGGTTCCTTCTGCTTGCCAAGGTCTAATACGCATGTCATGGTTTAACACTCAGCTGTTTTGACAAACTTTAGCTAAACAGCTTTATAAAGCTCTCCTGTTCTGCCAGTAGCAGCTGCAGAATTTCAAGAGCTTTCAATTCTACATATCTGATCTACTAGCACCACTTCAGAAAAACAAGCTGAATGTCTATAATCATGAAGTGTATGCTGTGTATAGGTAGAAACTTCTTCAGCTGCAATCTGTTCTGTTCAGCAGTATTTGCACCCCTTCAGTAAAATTTCACATTCAAGCAATGAAGGCAAGTAAGCAGTACAGTAAACAGACAGTTATGTCTGAGATTTAGCTAACTGCTAACTTAGCTAATGACAAACAACTGAACACGATGTGATAAATTACTGAATGTAAAAAAGGTGATTGGGAATGGATAGAGCTAACACACATGGGCTTTTAGAGGACAGAAACAAGATATGCTTGTGCCCCAGAATCCTTTGACCCAAATTAGCTACATGTTTCTATTTCACTGCAGAATGTTTGGGTTGGTTGTCACAGCTGCCAGGTTGACTTCTGTCTTAAAAAACCAAACTGATTTTATCTCCCTGCATGCACTGGCCTGTTCAGGATTGAAATAAACATGCTTTCTTTGAAAGGCTTTTGAGGAGATATTTAGATGGATAGATAGATTAGATAGGTAGATAGATAGATAGATAGATAGATAGATAGATAGATAGATAGATAGATAGATAGATAGATACTGAATCTTCTGGCTAAAAGGACCCTGGAGCTGATTCACTACATTCAACGGAAAACCACCACTTCCTGTGCATAATTGTGAGGAGCAAATGTAACAACTGAGATCAAATTTGTAGGGAAATTGTCAGTTTTGCAGTTTCTAAGTTCTTACACACAGCTAAGCCACATTTGAATTGTAGTAAGTCTACACCACCAGCCTTCACTGTCTTGAGAACCACAACTCAAGTCTACATTTATAGCTCACCCTACAATCCTCATGTTGTGGTACAGCAGTGTTTCAAGAGGCAATCTTTGAAATGGTGTCAAGGAACTGACTTCAGCTGTTTACTATAGCAGTGAGAAATGGCAAAGCCCAAAAGAAAGCTAAAGATTCCTGAGAGACTAAAAAAAAGTCTGTTCAATTAAGGTAATTCTTACATATGTAATTATTTAAAAAATTATTATATCAGCAAAAACTTTTCAATTTTTGTGTTTTGAGAGCAGGATCTGTTTCAGTAGTATTATTCAACACTAGAGGACCATGTCTGTGAACAGAATGGATATCTCAAAGCTCATCCTTTACTAGAAATGCCTTCCAAGCACTGTTCACACCAAAAGTGAATCACATGTGATATTCTTTTTAATGAAGCAAGTGCATGACACTGAACATATGAAAATATTCGAAAATTAGACAGTCTTTTGGCAGTCAGCCTGAGCTACCATCTGTTCTTATAATAGCAGCAGAATAAAGTTTATATTTTACTCTACTCAAAAAAAAATAAGTAGAGATATACTGTACTTTACTAGTAGTGTTTATTGGAAATGTCTGAAATTGTCATGAAGCTGAAGGACATTGATGTACTCTTCTGCTTTCATACAATTTGTATCTATACATTCTAACAAAGGAATCATTCATTTGAGCAAGTAAGGATAATCAGTTTTGAAAAATAGGCTATAAACAATGTCACATAATTTTGGAGTATTATTTCTGAAAGTATCTCTTTTTATTTTTTCATCAATACTAAGATATTTTCTATGAAGCTCCTTCCTAGTATTAGTATTGTAAAGCTATCAGTAAATATATCCAAGAAGAACAATGATACTCACTGAAGTATCAGACACATGATATTAAATTTATTATTCATGAAATGATGTGAACTCAGAGCTCCTGTTTCTTTAGAAATAAAAAGAAATGACAGATCACAAATCTTCCCCCTATTTGTCTCCCTCTGCACTACAAAAGCAGTTGTAATCTGATTACTGTGAAATCAGATATTTTTTAACAGATCATTTGCAGTCAATATACCAAATCTGAGGGCTCCATGATTAGAAAAAAACAGAAATATTATAGGTCGGTTGAAGAAATTCTTAAATATGTCCTCCAAATGCTACTATCCTAGCTGACATATTAGACAATCTTTCCTGCAGTTCAGCCCACAAACTAGAACATAAGTCCTCCTCAATTGCCTCTTCTATTTCACCTCTTTTTTAAGCAGGTCACAAGTGTTTCACCAAACACTTCCATCACCATCTGAATAAAATTTTCAAATTTAACTCAGATCCAACATACCTGAATTGGACATTTTAATGACTTGAAGCCTCCTTATCTTCTCTTATTTCAGGACACAGTCCACCATATCCATTTCTTGAGACCACCTGCTTGGTAAATTAGGCCCAGTGCTTCTCTTGACTATTTCTATAGTGTGATGGTTTTCCTTTCACCTTTGTAACAACTGTGCTCAATGCATTACCCACCTGTAATCCTATGCAGCCACAGAAAACTGCCTGAGCATCATTAATCTCTATAATCCCAAAGTAATGTTTCCATCCTTCTATTACACAAGGAAAAAAAGCAATATCTGTTTGCAATGATGTTGTCCTAGTGACTAGAGCAAAATAGTGATTACTGAACAGCATTAAATGAAGTGGTGAGAGTGTCCACCATTTCACAAGACATCTAGAATAGAAATACAACTCTTAGTACACCTTAACAGTTAATTTAAAGCAAATAATGGGAGTATGCCTTAGTTTTTTAGTGTCACCAGGCTGGCAGTTAAGAATAGAAATAAACAAGAACTGGAAGTCACTTAAAAACACCCTAAGTACTTTAGCTCACAATAGCACTTAGAGTGATCACATTTAGTGTTTACTGGCCTATTTTATTACATTCCTTAACTTTTCTATTCTGTTTTTATTTATGAGTTTAAAATAGTGTTTTATGTTTTAAATATATAAATAGATATATATGATTGTGCTTATTTACGTTGTTTAAAAAAGATTTAAGAGGTGCCCAAATATAGGTGCATCACATGGTTTAACAGCTATATCCTTCTAATATGTACATGTTATTAAACATGAAAAATACTTTTTTTTTTCCTTATCAAGTAAATCACTCTACACTCTGATTTACAAAGTAAAACAGATTAATTTTTGCATGCATAAAAAACCAAAGAAAAATCCAGTATTCTCTTATGGCTAAATAAAGTAGAAAAACTTGAATGTTTCCTCTTGAAGGTAGTATAAAAAATTAGTTTATGTGAATGACATCCCTTACTTATTCTAGTCTCTTTTTCTAGTTATTCATTGTCATTAGAAATGTAATGCACTACTGAGACTTTTGCATTTAGTAAATCTAGTCCGAAACACATAAGGATTTGGCACTTTTTGCTGCCAAATTATGAATGGGAGAATTTTATAATGAAAGTTTACATAATTTTATATGTACAGCATAAATAAAACTATGTCCAGCAGAATCCTAATTAGGTACCTGAAATTACTGGTTTTATTACCACATATCACTGCATGTCAAATGAATGTAGTTTTTCATGTAAATTAAATAAATCACTGTACCAAATCAGATTGTCACTATTCTTGAAAAACCATTAAGTTATGCAAAAAAATTCATAAGGCCGTGGTCATTCAGAGACTTATTTTGACTGAAGAGCAAGGTCATCTTCACTGCTTTGAAGACATTTATCATATGATGACAATAACACAGACGGGTCATAATTAAAAGTATCAATTAGAAGTTCATACACATATGTGCATAAATGGACATCAGATATGTAGCATGCGCAAAAACACACACACACAATTCAATGTTATGGTTCCAAAAGGACTCCCACTAACAGAATTCCCAAGAATCAGTTGGTCTGAGCTATTCTTTCCACAGTGGTTTTATTTGGTCTGACCGGGATAGAGTTAACCCTGTGCGTGTGTGCCTCAGAGTGCTATTCTATTCCTTTGCATTGCTAGCTAGAAAAATTGACAATATACCAGGTTTTGGCTAATGATGAGCAGTGCTGGCAAAGGTTGGAAGCACCAACACTTCCCCCTCCTCAGTACACTGGGGGTGGGCAAGACCTTGATGTCACCAAAAACTGGGTAACAAACTCTCCAACCAATTTACTAAGTTGGAAAGCTGACATTACTTTACTGGCAGTGATGGATGCATGAAGAATTCTTCTCCAAGCATGCATGCCCCATAACCCAGTAGAACAGGTTATATTCTTCAAACTAATTAATACTCATCGAATTTCTTGAATACACGCGTATATGATAATTATTTCCGTGGACTTATTCAGATACTCTGATATGTAGCTCTCCTATCAATCTTTATTCTGACAAAAACATCCCTGTTCTCAAAACTGATATTCACTATTATATATTGATCACTAAGGAAGGAATAAGGAAGCATTAGCTGGCATGAGACTTGATAGTCACAGATGCAGGGAGTTAACACAATGCCACATTAATCTCTGGTAATAAGAACCGTATGATACAAAACTATGCATTAAGCACAAATATCAGGGATATATACTGTTGTGCTAAAGCACAAAGGATTTTCCAATATCTTCCCCCATTGCTGTAAAGGTTGCTTCTTAAAGAAATATTAGCTGTTCAGTAACATTAGGACAGCCTAGGCAGCCAAGCCAAACTGACCAAAGGGATATTCCATATCATATGGCATCAGCCCAAACATAAAAGCTCACAGGAGTGGGGAAGGACATTAATTTTTATGATTTGTCTTCCAGAACAGCCATTATGCCTACTGAAGCTGTGCTTCCAAGGAAGTAGCTGGGAAGTATCAGTATTGCATACTGATAGAAAGCAGAGAAAATATTTTTACTTTCTTTATTCCCACATGTAGCTTCTGCTTTTTCTTTATTTGGCACCTGTATTTTGACCCATGAGCTTTCTCCCATCCTATTTTTTCTCCTGCGCTGCTGGTGAGAGGAGTGATAGAATGGCTTGGTGGACCCCTGGCAGTGTGTGTTTTTTACCTGCATGTCAGAATTTGAATAATCAGGAAAGGTAGAGATGACAATCTGATGCGCTGCTCATACTGTAACTTGTTCAACAGGCTCAGCACATTTTACCAATCTTTAATTCACTTTGCAGAACATAAAAATTTATTTAAACTACTTTACAGAACTTTAAAGTGCTGGAAAATAATTTGGGGAACAATAAAGTTCAATAGATCAGTCTGGCTCAGGAAGACAGTCACTGCTGATAAAAGGAATGAGATGTGTCAAGGACAGTGAATGCCAACAGGGAAATATGAGCAAATTCTGCAAGACTAAATTTTGGACAGATAATTCATGCTTTTAACATCATCATGTGAAAAGTCCAAAATATTTCGAATCTGACTTAAGTACTTCACTGTCTGCCAGATCTTCCTACTATAAGTGAGAATTGCTTGTTTCCATTTCAAATGCTAACTTTTTGAAGGAATATTAAATTTTGGTTTTCTGTCTGTCCCTAATTAGTGAATGAAAGTATGTGTGCTAGACCCCCATCTGTTCTAACAAAAAATTGAAGGTATCCATTTTAGTTTGGTGCACAGAAACCAGCCCCCCCACCCCCCAGTATTTTGTAAGGATGTTCTTTGCCAGATCAAGTGAAGGAAATAGTATGACCAAAAAGAAAGAGCAAAGGATGCAATTTATTTTGGAGAGAGTGACCAGTTGCTTTTGAATTACTATATTTTGTAATGGATTTAGATTGCCAAAGATGTTGGTTATTTTTGCTCCATAATTGCAATGTTTACAATACTTGTTTATGTGGCAGTGTAAATCTAGGGCATTTTCAAATGTCCCACTGACATCTCACGTGTGCAATAGGTACTATTGAATCTAGAAGAAGCTCTAAAGGAAAAAAAAATTCTTTATTGGTACAATTTTAAGGAATTTTGTGGAAATCAGCAAACTTACTTAGTGTGCTCTCAACTCCAGTACCTAAGTAATTTATAGTAACACTGAAAATATCTGATCCTAAAATTGAGACCTCAGAAGTGCCTACTGTGGCCACAGCTCTCTCCATAGAGAGCAGCAGGAACGACTTCCCCAGACATTTTCCTGGGGAAGGCTGTGAGAAGATCAGAGAAAAGAATTATAAACAATTCTTATCTCCACTTGCTGGACCTTTTGTTGTGGAATGTGTTATGGAGATTTGTTTACCAAAGAGTGATTTCTTCCTTGGACACTGGATGGTGTTTGGATTGATTGACAAACGGGATCTGTCTGCATCAGACTGTCTATAAGGGGATGAGTTTCTTAGTAGTATAGTATAATATAGTAGAATAAAGCAATTGATCAGCCTTCTGCAATCATAGAGTCAATGCTAATTACTACCTGGCTGGGAGCCTGTGCTAACAACCCACCACTGGAGACTGACTGTCAATCTGGGGCCAAATTTTTTTGTTATCCTATTGCTCACTAGTATATGTTTTATAATGGCAGCATGAGAAAAAAAAATTCACAAATTTTGTGGTGTTACAACATGTATTGTTAGTGATTCCAGTGATCCAGATAAGCACACCCCAAATCTTCTGAGTAAATAGTCCTATTTATTGAGCTATTTTCATATTATCAGTGCCTATTTGTCCATATTCCTGTCATCATGTAAGACTAGTTGCTGGAATATGACCATACAACAGATAGAAAGACTGCTCCTTATTTGTGGGAGCATGGACTGGCACAGGTTTCTGACAGTCTTATTTTCCTGAATGAAAATCATCTTATGGATTCTTATCAAGTGTACGATCATTTGGAATAAGACATATGCACTTGAAAGTCTGAACATTGGTAAGAATGAAGATTATAAAAACATGATGTACAACTTCATATATGCCAAAATATAAGCACCAACAGCCTTCATATAATCTCTCAATATCCTTTGTACAGAGTTGTGAGACATATTTAGGGTTTGTATTTTTTATTTGCAGTGCAAGCATGTTTGTGCTACTCAACTGTTTGAGGAGATTTTTATAAGCTATTTTAAGGGCCTACTGTAGTTTTAAAATTTGAGTTCATGATAAAGAACAAAATCACTGTCATACAGTTGTGCATTTTAGAAATAGTAAGTCTGTATCTTTTCTTCACAATAAGGCATTTATGTGAGTCTACAGGCGTTTCCCATCATGGTGAGAAAACAGTATAACCCATAAGACAAAAGGATCTTTAAGACGACATGAAACTTTGATAGATGGGAATATCACGGCATATTTGTCAAAGCAGCATTTCAAATTTTCAGTTTACTACACTGTTTCAATTTTCATGGAAGAGAAAATCACTTGTGGAATCCTATTTGAATTTGGGTGGGTAGATAATTAAAAGGACTTCAGATTTCACTGAACGAAAGTGAAATGATGAAGACAGTGTCAGATGGGTAAGAATTATAATAACTTACAAATTAGGGGTCTTACCACTTCTTTATAGATTTAAAGCTTCTAAAAAGTTTTTATTTAAAGCTTCTAACAAGTTTCCCTAAGATGTTAAGCAGAGGCTGTGGAACTGCTCTCAGTTGTTTGCAGTTTCGGCTGAGTAGCATTTTTTCTCCCTAGTCTCCTATGACTACTCTCTATGACTATACAAGTAGCAGGAGAATGGATGTTTAACAAAACCTATCTCTTCTATGCGAAAATATACTCAGAAAATAACTCATGGTCTTAATTAATGGTCTGACATCCTGACATTCCACCAGTAATTATTACCTCAGAAAAAAATAGTGTGGTTCTGAAGTACAGCTTTACTTTTTTTCTCCCACATTTGAAATTATAAAGAAAATCCTCCGATATCCTTCATGTTCTGAGTGAACAATACAGAAAAGGTACATTCACTGAGGCTATTGTCATTATTATGAGGTATGGCTTCAGGAATAAATTCCTCCCTAATCTAAAACTGTAAAGATCTTTTCAAAGGATAAGAAGACAACAAAAGTTATTGACAGCTTGGGAGAAAATTTAAAGAGTGATTAATCTGAGGAGTTTTCTTTATGGATTCACTTCTTAAAGTGAAGGCAAAAAACCCCACCCAGTTATAGAAAGAACATTTTCCTGCCAAATACTTTCATTGCTGGAATCTCAGTCAACACAGGAAACTGTTTTCCTCTAAAGAGAATACAGACTTTATCTACTTGTTTTTTTGCCATCCTGCTTTTTATACTGAATGCTTTTTAACTACTCTGGGCATAAAACTTCTGAATGCTGAACTTTATCACAAGCTGGAAACAGAGAAAACAAATCAGCTACAGCAGAGAACTTTCTGTTGCTGGCAGTCTTTCATCTAACTTCAAGTACAAGATGTCAGACTCTGTCTTACTACCTGTAAAATAATTTATACAATTTCGATTTCAATAAACAGAATCTTTAAT
Source organism: Ammospiza nelsoni (assembly GCF_027579445.1). Classification (NCBI taxonomy): domain Eukaryota; kingdom Metazoa; phylum Chordata; class Aves; order Passeriformes; family Passerellidae; genus Ammospiza; species Ammospiza nelsoni. The sequence goes on along the minus strand of NC_080669.1, from coordinate 29,372,079 downwards.
GGCTATGAAGAAAATGAGTTAAGAAGACATTACAATTTTTATCACCTGGGTTCTGTCTGGCTTACACAGAGCTTAAATCATAGAAATTCAGTCAACCTGGAAATAATTCATATCCAGTATTAACATATACATTTACCTTTATCTAAAATAAGGATTTTTCAGTTTTACTTTATCAGAACCCTTCCTCTGTAATTAATCTAGGTGGGCTAGGTAGAATACAAGGGAATACTATAGTATAGTGACCTACTACATAACTTAGACACAAGTCTATGGGAACAGATGGGATCTGCTGAAGAGGGAGCTGGCAGAAGGCATCACAAAGTCACTGTGCTGTTCTGACCACCACAAAATTAATTTTTGCAGTAGAGGACATGGGCAGGACCCACACTATACCACCTCAAGTCATTGCTGGGGTCAGGGCTTCCTTCCAGCTCATGTAGCAGTGGGATAGATTGGGTGTTGTCAGGTGTTTCCATGTGAAGAGCAATGTGGATTGCTCATCTCTTTCTTGCATGCTTTGTCATTAATGTTGCTGCTGCTACTGTTCATTGTCTTATTTCATTGCTTTTTCCAGCAAATACCTCTTCTCCCAATGCATGACCTTCACCTTTACTGCCTCCAGTTTTCCTCTCCAGCCTGCTACATGAGGAAGGAGGAAGCAGGAAGGGAAGGAAGGGAGGCAGTGAGATGCATGTGGTTTGGAGTGTTTCAGTGGTAACACTAATTTGGGGAATACATTCCTAAACACCACCACAGCCACTCATAATCACTTACCATCAGACCTGATTTACTGGAGAAGTCCCAGCTGATGGAATTAGCAGATGTCCACAAGACAGTTTGGAAGAAGGATCTGGGTAACTCCAAGCGAGTCAGAGCTCAGTGTCCAGAAAAGTCATGATGAAGATAATGTTGAATGCCATTACATGGCATGTTCAGAATAATCAGAGGATGAGGCCCAGGTAGCATGGGTTTGTGAAAGGCACGTTCAGCTTGACCACCTGATTATCTTCCATGTCAAGGTGATCCAGCTAGTGGATGACAGAAAGATTAAATGTGTTATCAACTTAAATTATAGTAAAGCCTTTGCTACAGTTTCCCAAAACGTTCTCTAGGAGAAACTGTCTGTTTATGGCTTGGATGAGTATATTTTTCACTGAGTAAACTGGCTAGATGGCTGGGTCCACAGAGTGAGAAGAGATAAATCCAGTTGATGGCTGCTTCCCAGGGCCCAATGTTGGAGCCAGTTTTGTTCAATCTTTATACATTTTCTGAATGAGGGACTGAGTGCGTCCTTGGCTAGTGTGACACCTAGATGAGCAGGTTCTCAATGAGTAGATTGATCTGCAGGTTCTACAGAGGGATCTGCATGGGTTGGATTAATGGGCTGAGGCCAAATGTGTGAGTGCTGGGTTCTACCTTTGGGTCACCATGACCCCAGGCATCCTCAAACAGTACTACCATTTTGGGGAAGAGTGGCTGGAAAGTGGTTCAATAGAAAAGAACTTGGAGGTGCTGGTTGACAGTGGCTGATCATGGAGCCAGCTGTGCCCAGGTGGACAAGCAGACAATGGCATCCTGCCCTGTATCAGCCCTACTGTCGACCAGGGCAGTGATTGTCCCTCTGTACTCAGCCACTGATGAGGCCAAACCTCAAAACTTGTGTTCAGTTTGGGGCTCCTCCCAGCAAGAGGTGCTGGAGCATGTCCAGAGAAGGGCAATGAAGTTAGTTAAGGGTCTGGAGCACAAGCCTTATGAGGAAGAGCTGAGGGAGCTGGGGTTGTTTAGCCTGAAGAAAAGGAGTCTCAGGGGAGACCTGATGGCTCTCTACAACTGCCTGAAAGGTCTCTAGGTCAGGGTCAGCCTCTTCTCCCGGGCAACCAGTGACAGGACAAGAGATCACAACTTTGTGTTGTCCCAGGGGAGGTTTAGGTTGGACATTAGGAAGGAATTCTTCACAGAAAGGGTGACTGGATGTTGCAATGGGCTGATGAGGCAGGTGGTGGAGTCAGCATCTCTGGAGGTGTTTGAGGAAAGACTGAATGTGGCACTTATTGCCATGGTCCAGTTGACATGGTGGTATTCAGTCATAGGTTGGACTTGATGATCTCAGAGGTTTTTCCAGCCTGATTGTTTCTGTGACTCTTTAATAATAATTGGATTACATATTTGTAAATCATGCTATCTATATATTTCAGAACATATCACAACTAACATTCCTTTAAGAGTCTGTGACCTGAGGCATAAAACCTTCTATTGCAAAATACTTCAAAAGGCTATATGTTCTTTAAAACTGTAACCCATTAATTTTATAATGACCTGGGTTTCTTGATGGATCTCAAGTTGTCCATGAACTGGCAGTGCCCTTAAGTCCCAGAGAGCAAATGGTATCCTAGGGCACATTAGGAAGACTGTAGGCATCTGGCCTACAGGCCTCTCCACTAAGCCCTGGTAAGGCACAACTGGAATGCTGTGTCCATTTCTGGGCTACTAAGTGCAAGAAATACAAGGAGACTCTGGAAAACGTCTAGTCAAAGGTTCCAAAGATGATTTGGGGTCTGGATCATTAGTACAGAAAAAAGAAGACTGAGAGGGAAGCTAATTAATGCATATAAATATCTCCAAGGAGGGTGCCAAGATTCTTTTAAGTGGTACCCAGTGGCAGGACAAAAACTAAAATAGAAGTTTCATCTCAAGATAAGGAAGAAATTCTTTACACTGAGGGTGGCAGAGCACTGTAACAGGCTGCACAGGCTAGCCATGAAAACATTTCAAACCCACCTGAATGAGTCCCTTTGTCACCTGCTCTTTTTAACTATTTCTAGTTGACCCTGCCTTGGCAGAGGGGTTGGACTAGACGATCTCCAGAGATCCCTTCCAACTCTAACTCTGATTTATTTTCTGTTATAAAGTTTCTGTTATAAAGACATTTAACAATTGCTCATTTCTAAAGTTAGTCTCAGCTTGACCCACAAAAACTATCTCTATTCATAATGAAGCCCTGGCCACAGAATAATTTTATTGAGTAATGGATATGGACCTACAGAGTTTAAGTTATATGTAGACTGCATTTACGGATCTGAGTGCTGAAGCTCATCAAAGTGAACCTTTAATTAACTAGTTCTCCTTTCAGAAGTATCAGATTGATCATTATCAAACCTCAGATTAAGTTGCAAATTTACTTCCATCCTATAGTTTCTCTTGCTATGTCGCTTCTGCTAATTCTTTTGAAATACTGTCATCTGATCCTGCACAAATTTAGTGCTCAAATTCTTGTAAAAATTTTCACTTTCACTAAATAATTTGGCTTTTTTGTGCAAGTTTATAGGAATCTGGAATTTGTATGTCTCAGGTTTTGAAACTTGCATGTAGACCAAAAGAACAGAGTTCTAAAAAGGTAAACCCTTCCTTTTTCAAAGAGAGTTTTGTACCCTTTAGAGTTAATAATTTTACAGAAGTCCCCAGATGGACTTTTTGCCAGGTGACATCAGAAAGAAAGATATCTAAAACATTTCCAGAAGTGTGAGTAAATCTTTTACCCTACATAAAGAAATTGTTTTAGAGCACAGTAAAAGGACTTAGTTTCTAATATGTTCTGTGCTCTTCTTTATTTTATGCAACCATTACCTTGTATTCGCATACAGGGAACAGCTCTATTAAGTGGCTCTTGCAAATGTGTTGGCATCTGCCACAGATTTCCAAATACACCAAGGAAGGGAGAAACAAACACTAATCCAAAAATAAATTTAAGATTTCTTAATTACTGTAAATTATTAATAATAGTACAAGTAGTCAGATTTGACTGTATATAGACAATAAATATATAGATAAAAAAAAGTCACTCTTTTTGGTACTCCAGTACATATTAATGTGTAGAATATATTTTCAGGTTTGCTTGTTCATTTGATTTTTGGTTTTTCTAGAGATTATTCAAAACCTCATACATTTTCTGTCTAGCAAAAAAGAAACTGATATGCACAATATTGCCTGAGAAATTGTTGTATAATCAAGATTTGTTTTATATAAAGCTACAAGTTGAAGAATTACATTCTGGTCAAGATTTAAAAGAAATTTTAGAAAATTTAAAATAAAAATACTCTTGATCATGGCTTTAGATTTGGTTTATATTTTAGCTGTGGTTAGCCACAAAGCTTGTATTCAGTCATTCCCAAGATGCCAATAGACTACAAGACACGGATAATTCTTTGTAACAAAAGCCTATCTGATTTTGGAATTATTCAGAATACTCCTAGGAACCTGCCTGAAGTCAAATTTGTAAATTTTTGGTTTTCTTATAGGCTAGAGTTCAACTCTAATAAAGTCTGTAGAGCAAGTGGAGGGTAGCTGCAATGTCTCTGTGAGTTTCCTTGCTTTAGCTGGAGTTTAAAACAGGGTTCGGGCTGCCATTTGTAGACTTCAATGACTTGCTATAAATAATGAAGTTGCTGGAAAGCTGATAGAAATAGGTGGAATATTAAAAAAAATTACTTGAAGGTCAAATTGATTTTAACAGTTTCCCAAAATCTTCATGTAGTAATCTTGAAGCTCCCCTAAATTTCTGAATGAGAAATGTCACTCAAATAGATAAATTTATACAATATTCCCTTCAGAGGTCAGGAAGATGTCCTGGTTTTAACCCTTTAAAAGGAAATATTTTTTACTATTTCAGAAAATTAACTGAGGTTATACTTAAGGCTGGCTAGTTTTGGTGTATTTGACAGTAAATTCAGAAAATTCTATACAGATATTAGATATCTATAGCTGATTTTTTAGACAATTTAAATGTAGTTTCCATATGGATTCTGGCAACAGCATACAAATTCAAAAGATTTGCCTGTAATTTTAAGAGTTAATAAAACCTTCTGGCCTTCACTGGAGATATAGAAGAAACCTTAGGAAAGCAATGGCATTGAAAAAACATATAACCACGGAACACGTTTTTTCATTTCACTCCCCTCACATTCTTTACAGAAACAAAGAATCACAGTCATAAAATGATTTCAGTTAGAAAAGACCATCAAGACCATCAGATCATCAAGACCAACCATAAAGCTAGCACTACCGAGTCCACCACCAAACCATGTTGAACCATGCCCTTAAGTGTCATAGCTGCACATCTCCTAAGCACCTTCAGCAATGATGATCCCACCACCTCCTAAGGCAACATGTTCCACTGTTTGACAGGACTTACAGTGACTATTTTTTTCTGGCAGTCAGTGCAGCTTGATGCAGTTACTTATCCTATCACTAATTACCTGGGAGAAGGGACCAACACCCCCTTGCTACAATCTCCTTTCAGGTGCTTGTAGAGAGTGGTAAGGTCACTTCCTACACCTGTTAAATCCCATTCCCCTCATGTGAAATAGCCTCCTGAATGAAAGAAACACTGTATTACAAAGACATAATGGCAATGGCATAATACAGTTAATTATTATATTGTGCCTTTATAAGAAGGTAACGTTACATTTGAAATACAAGAGAAATAAGGCTTTGACATGCCCCACAGTCTGAATGATGTGTGGACTTTTTAATGTAGAGTAGTTTTCTGACTAAAACTACTATAAAATAAAGAAATTTAAACTGACAATTATTAGTGTCTGCTAAAGTAAAAATGAGACATGTGAAGATCCAGGATATACTGACCCTCTGTTTTCAATTATGATTTACTCTTTGGGTTTGGCCCAAATTTAGAGTTAAAATGTCTGTTTCTTCCTCCTTTCCTACATCATATTTCTAAAATTCAGTTTCAAAAGAAATGTTAATATGTTTCAAAGGGGTCATGTATATTGCATTCATGTATTGCTTTTATCCAAAAGACCATGAAGTACCAATTATTTAGTTTTGCAATCAATATTTATTTATCATAAATTTAATTCTAAAGAGATACAAAGGATTAATATCTATTTCCAAACAAACTTATTTGTCCATATATCAAACTTCCTTAAGCAAGAGGTAGAAAACATTGTAGGAGTCCATTCTAGGTGGGAAAAAACCATCTCAAACTTACCTTTATTATTATACTCAAACTGAATTTGAGTTTAATAATTAAGGTGTTCATAAGTCCTAAGAAATCCTATACAGAAACGAGGATATTGAAATTGTATTGTACTTTTTATAGAGGTTTATTGAGTGATCTTTGAAGAGCAAGTGTACCTACATTATATTTTCTCCCTTATTGAACTAATTGCACATATAACTCAACTGTTGCACAGAACTACAACAAGTGCAACTCCACTACTGATGTAAATTTCACCGTCTCCAAAGTGGAGTTAGTTTTTTCTTTGGTATATTTCTTGACTTCCACATTTTAATAATTCAGTGAATTGATAGCTATTTTGATAGAAGGCATTAAAGCGGCTGAGAAAAAAATGTTCTGACTTGTAAAATTTTACAGACTAATTAAAATGCTCAGTAGCTGACTAATTTCTAAATACAGACAGGGAAAAACAGAAGACACAATCCATTCTTTTTTCCTCTGCAAATAAAGACTACATGAGTGACTGCAAGTTTACTTCTATTAGTTACTTTAATGACATGACATTTACTACAATTCTTATGAATACTCTAGTGGGAAATGTACTGAGGTCAGTGGAAATAACTTTGGATCCATGAAAATAAATTAAAAATAAGTTTCAAATGCAAGAACTTTCATTCTTTTGCAAACATAATATTGGAGGTCAAAGATACGCTAGGGAATGGTTAATTTCATAATTCAAATAATACATAAATAATCCAGTAGTATGAAACTACTGTAGTAGTTTTATTAGTAGAATTATTCTTGGAAACCAAGTCAGTGATTGTTTGTACACTGGCTTTTAACACCTTTAGGTAGCAATTGATTGATCATGATTCATATGAATATCACTCAACATCTCTAGCCGCTCAGAGATTTTTTGCAGTGAGAAATAGCACTTTGCTTTGTTCATCTCTGTTCATCCTTCTTGTTTTCTCTCTCCAGTCCACTGTTGTTTATGCTTCTTGGGCCTGAAACTTGCAATGTTTGTACTTGGTGTCAAGCTGGAAAATGACTGTTCTATCCACCCACTCTGCAAAGAGAGCCTACCAACACCCAACATGCAGCTCACAGCTACACACCCAGGCATCTAAAAATATGAAAGCCAAAACTTAAGACATCATTCTGTTTTTCTCCTTTGTTTAAAAAGTCTTTTCATGTGTAGTTTATCAATATCTCCTTTCTCTGTGGCAGATATACATACCAGACTATGGAACTAAAAATATAGTCATAAACATCAGAAATGCAGGGAGTAGGATGAAATACACTGAAGAATAAAATTCCTTCTTTCATAATCAATGAGCCAACAAGAAAAAAAAAAAATTGTTGGTATCACCTCAGGCAGTAAATTTTTAGAATGTATTTCAGAGTTGTATATGTGACAGATTTTGGTTAGCCATAGCAATATTTAGATCACTGTGAGTGAGGCAATTGTAACGCCGAAGGCACATTAAATACCCTGTGAGGCATTTTTAAAATACTGTGGATGAGATTCAACTAGCTTTGAAAGTCTGCTTTCTTACCTCCCCTAGTCGTCTAAGCTTCCCTTTTCAATCAATAAGCACTTAATGGGTGTGATCCATCTTACCTTAATCAGTACATCTAAAAGTAGGCTAAAGTATTTCAGACATCTGCTTTAGGATGAACTGCACCCTAATAATGAATTCTTTTCTACATGGATTACAATGGAAACCTCAGGTGCCTGGGTCAGATTTTATATATGCATTATGGGTATTCAGAGTTAAGGAATTGAAATTCTGTGGAGTTATGGAATTGAAATTCAATTTTGTTTACTCTTTTATTGGCATATATTGTATTCAATTGTTAAAGAATTGGACCTCAAGAATTTTAGGATGCTTCTGACAACTGATGATTCATTTATTGCTATGACATGTATTATCAAGACAGTACGTTTACACTCCATTTGTGATACACTTAACTTAGAGATTTAATCCATGAAAATTCATAACTCAAAAGGATTGTTCCAAATATAGGTGATGTTATTGCAATCACTGCCAGCACATTCAATTTCCTCTCCTAGGTGAGGATCCACCATAGGAGGCCACTATGCTGATAAGGCAGGACTTACTCTTGGTGAAACCATGCTGGCTATTCTGAGTTTCCTCCCTGTCCTACATGTGCCTTAGGATGATTTCTAGGAGGATCTGCTCCATGATGTTCCCTGGCACCAGTGTTCCTCTTTCTATCCTTTTAAAAGGTGTGTACAATGTTTCCTGTTTTTCCAATCACCTGGAACTTCCTGACTGCCAAGACTTTTTAAATACCATGGCGAGTGTCTTGGCAACTACATCGGCCAATTGCCTCAGGACGCTGGTGTGCGTCTAATGGGGTCCCCATGGTGTTACGCACTTTCAGGTTCTTCATGTGGTCTCATGAACCTGATCTTTAGTTAAAGAGGGAGGGACTTTGCTTCTCCTGTCCCCATCCTGCTGTCCATCGACTCAAGAGGTGTGGGAGGAGAGGTTTCCCTTGAAGACTGAGTCAAAAATATTCTTGAGTACCTTAGCTTCCTCCTCATCCCTTGCAATCAGGTTTTCATCCTTGTTGACCAGAGGGGATCAACCTTTTTTACCTTCCTTGTTTACCTATTCTTGTTTCCACCCCTGTGTATTTGTTTCTTTCTGTTTAATTTTACCTCCAAGTTCCACCTCAGTCATGCTGGTCTCTTGCCTTCCTTGATAAATTTCTTGCTCCTAGGGATTCCTAGCTCTTGTGCTCTATGGAAGACTTTCTTAAATGTCTGCCAGCTCTGTTCCTCTTCCTTATCCCTGAGAGCAGTGTCCTAGAAGGTCCAATTGCCCATCTCCTGGAAGAGCTGGCAGTTTGATTTCCTAAAGTTTGGGGGCCTAACTTTACTCCTCACCTGACCCTTATCCATCAGGACTGCAAACCACCAATGCATTTTCACTACTTTAATATGTATTGTCAGCTTTCAACCTTGAGTTAAACATTGCTTAAACTAAACTTTGTTAAAAGTTAAATAAAATTTTAATAAAAGTTTAAAATAACCTACGAAAAATTCTATAGACTCAATATGATAGATCTATTTGAATCTGCACAAAAATCAAAATGGCCTTTCCTTTATATACTTTCCTGGTAAAATCTTTTATTTCTAGCTTTTAACACATTGATAGCAAAATCACTTCCAGAACTGCAGTGATTTCTTTAAATAAATACAAGTAGAATTTGAAATGCAGCATTTTTTTATTTGTCAATATTAAGAGTCAATGATGTGAATTTTGTATTACGCATACTTATATTTTCCACTCTGTGTGTTTATAAAAAAATTGTGCTGCTATGATCCTGCAGCAATGGTGAGGATACAATGGTAAATCCTTTATGCAGCATAATGCTGTTAGGCACTTGAATAAACTTTAATGCCATTAAACAACATTTCAGTATTACCTTGTCCTCTTGAGTATACAATTCTTCTGCTAGAAAATCTGCTGGGACTGACATTTCATTGGAATCTGTCTCAGTGCCTTCCTGGAAGTCTTTGCCTTATCTAAAAGAATTTGATTCTGCCTTTTAGATAAAAGACCTTCAAAAGTGCATTTTTAGTGTTTTTTTCTTGTTCTTTACTTCTACGTGGCATTTCCTACAATATGATATCTCATCTATTTCAGCCTTTTTCTGCATTTAGCAGCATCTAGAAAAGAAAATATATCTGCATTTATGACAATTTAAATCCTGTTTGATCTTTGGAAATTATTTATAATTTTAGTTCCATTTTTATGTTGCATATAGCCCTTGAATAATTAGTTGGAAATTATTATGTTCAATTATTTACTCATTTTCCCCTCTAAATATCAATGATAAATTTCAAATAAAAGAAATTTTTAAAAAGCAAACTGTACTAGCAGAGACACAGCAAATAACATTTGAAATGATCCCTTGTTAAGTGAACATTATTTGTAACTAAACTCTGTAAAAATTCCAATGTTTACAACAATTTGCATTACTGTCCAGATCCATAAAGTATGTTATGAGCAACACAAGCTGATAAATCACTACCTGGGTATTTTAACACGCACCCTTGTAAAAAGATGGGTGCAGACAAAAAAGTTCTTACTTTCTGTTCTTTAATTTCTGTTATTACATCACCCTAGAAATTACATTGTTTTTCTTTTCCTCAGCCCAGCACCAAAACTTTGGATCAAGTTTGCTTGTGACTGAATGTCACAAAACTTATTCTCTTCACATTTGAACAGTAAATTCTAACCTTTTCATGATCCATCATTGAAAGACACATTGTATAAATAGATGTTCTCAACTTTTTCTTTAACAATAAGTGAACAAACACTTCAGGAAACAGCCCACTATAGCATATATTCTCATCTCTCCATACTGTCACAATACTAAATCTTTGTTTCATTCTTCGGACTCAAGATTCTTCAAGAGTGCTCTTGAAGAATCAAAACTTCATGAAGTTATTTTTTTCCAAGAAAGAATGGAATCCTAGAACACATAATTTTTCATGATTCTTAGGGACTGATAAAAGGTTTACTGAATTCTGCAGTTAATTTTTTACCGAATGTAATAAGTTTTTAAATAAACCCTTTGTGAAATATTTGTAAGCAAATGCATGCAATTTTTTTGCTTACTATGTATCATAGAAAATTTTTCTTAAGCCTTAATATCTGAGTAGTATTTTATTATGTTATGAAATTTGCCATAAGTGCTTGTTTTCTCAGGATTGTGGGGTTTTGTTTGGTTTTTGGGTTTTTTAGTTTGTTGGTCGGGGTTGTGTGTGTCTGCATATAGTTTTGGTTGGACGGTTGGTCTGGGGTTCTTTTGTTTGTTTTATTCATTTATATATAAATCAAGTTTTTTGGGGATAGGTTTACTTATGAAGCTCATTTAAAGATACATATTGATCTTAGGGAAAAGTAGATTCTTCCTCAGACAGAAGAGTACTGGAAGTTCATCCATTTGGATGGACATCAATCAAAGGCTTAATGCAAGAATGTGATCTACTTCATTGACATTTATGTAAATGTATCTAGGAGGGCTTAGGGAAATAGCAAGTGTTCACCAGTGTGAGCAAACAGCCTATCCCTGTGAGGAGCTCCTCTGACCCGACAGGTCCATTTAGAATTAAATGGATTTTTTTCTTTGTTCCAGTTAGGAAAGGTGGTTGTTTTCAACTGAACATCTATGACTGTTTTTATCAATCTAATGATGCCCATGAAAATACAGTGGGCATTCTGCAGTGGTCATCAATGAAATGCTATTCTGCTGTTTTACTGCCAATAATTTTTTGTATGGTTTTACTTCTGCTCTCATATATTGTGTGAACACATATGCCACAATGTAGAATAATGTTTTAGAAGATGTCCTGCACAAAATTTCTCAGATCAGAACCTTTTCAATTCTGGTCTTCTCCCTAAAATGAACATATCATTGTGGGGAACAAATTTGAACAAATATCAGAGCTTCTAGTAAAATTCATGGATTCAGCCAGCACTGGAAATTCTATCTTATTTTCTCCTTGCTTTTATTACTTTATTTGAAGTACATAAAACTAACACTACGTTTCTATTTGCTTTCAACGTTTTAAAGTTATTCTCTCACACTGATTTCTTCCTAAGTCCCATGTCTGTATTAAATGAAAACTGCTATAACAAAGTGCTGCAGATATTTAGACTTTGGTATTGACAAAATTAAAATAGCCAATTTTGGTCAAGATTGTAAAATGGCATATTAATGACTTGTTCCTACTGATATTAATAGAATTAGCCTGAGGGGAAAAGCAACTAGGCTTTTGGAAGTGTCTTAGGTAATTAAATTATTCAAATAGTAAAAACACAGAAGTTTTGAATCAATTTATTCCCATTAAATGAAAGAATATTTTGCAAAAGAGACATATCAGACATATTTAGATCATGACAAGAAATGCTGACACTTTTTTTCTCTTCAAGATCTAAGGTCTTAAATTTTAATTTTATAATTGTTTTTAGTTATAGTACTGTGATATAGTAAACATTGCTATATTGGATAAGATTAACCTTTCCAGAAGGATTATGTTATTTGTTTCAAATAAAATTACTTTGGTCCTAGTATCTTCATGAAAAGGAACAGAAGATGTCAATAAAATGAATTTACTGAAAAGAAAACATGCTGATTGTAAAATATATTATAATTTAAGTGAACATTAATCACCTGTTCAGTATATCCAGTGGACCATATCACGGAGTTTTTTGATACGTGTAAGGTCTACACACACTTCTGTATATCTGTAATTGCTACAACTCACTAGTTGCATTACAATAGATTCATAACTTTCTAGAAAGGACATTTCCAAGAAATAATTACCATTTAGACCCCTCATATGTAGCTTGTGCCTCTCTTGTTCATATGGTTAAGTATATAAACACTCATCTCAATATTATGATTTTATATCCAATCACAGACATCAGAAAGTTTATATTCTCACTGTCATTTTGCTTCTTTTTCTCTTATTTATCCTTAGAACCAGCCAAATCTACTTAGACTCGCATGGAGAAAGTACCAGCCTCCTCTTTCAGTCTTCACTTTTTAAAGGAAAAAACCCATCCACTCTAAGAAAACCACACAGCAAATCCCACTCCAAAGGGCCCCCTCACAGGGTCAGGCCCGAATACCCAGGGGATCTGCAGAGTATCTTCAATCGAGCAGAAAGTTTTTCTCTCAAGACAGCTTGTGCTATGTCAATAGCACCTAATTGCTAACAATCTGATTGCTACAAGATCCTTTGAAATCCAGATTGTTTGCACTAACCTGGGTCTCAAAAAATCCAGCTGTTCATCTGTCTGTAAATTAAATGTGAAGGTATTTGTGTCAGCATCTTTTTGGTACATAAAGGACCAAGTACTACTCTTCAGCTACTAGCACAATACTAAAACATGACTTTAAGACTTGGATTTTTTCTTTTTTCCACTCAGCATTATTATACTTTTTCTGATAATCCCAGGAAGCAAGTGCAAAAGTTCACTGTCTGCAGGAATCAGAAATCAGTTGATGGTATGAGGGCAATTAGAACAGTACAAATGAAAGCCTACTTGCTGAAAAGGTGTATTACTATCTACAAGATGGAATAAAGAGTATCCTATCAATAAATATATCAGGAAAAAAAAGCTTAAATGTCTATTTTAGAAGAGGTGGAACTTTTTTTGCATAGAGAGATTATTTTTCTGTTCAAATGGCATGCCCCAAACACAAATAATATCTGCTTGTCAGACTTATATCTCCAGAAAACACAATTCATGTTGATGTATTGCAGAAGTCCACACTATGTGTCTGAATTTGCTAAAAGATGTGCAAATCATGCTTAATCATTCTACAGATTCTCTTTCCTCTTCATATTGGAAATAAGAGCAGATTCAAATACTAAAAAAGTTGATTCCTGAATAAAAACCGTGCATAAACTGTTTGCTACATTTAACACTTATTTTCAGATCCTACTATAGTTTTTTAGAATGGCCTAAGAACAACTTCTCATGAGGTAAAATGAAGCAAAAACGTGTCAGGAGGGAAAAACTATTACTTTTTCCCCTCTTACTCAATGCTTGACTAAAACTTAAAAGTTGATCAAATGCTAGCAATTTGTTTGTATTGAATGTGTTTCATGTTCCCTGGACTGCAGGAAAGATACCTTTAAATGTTTATTAGTTGAACATTAGAAAGTAGCATTTTTCAGAAGACTTTCTTCTGAGTTACTCAAAAATTTCAAAGGAATAATTCATCAATTACACATTTACTCTAAAATGGTGTACTTCAGAATTACAAGACAATAAAAATCAAAGCCTGGTATAAAAATACAAAATCTGCTCAACACTTAAATTAAAACAAACAAGGGCAATCAATATGATAATGAAAAGATAAGCTTTAGATATCTAACTTGGTGATATACTTAATGTAGAAATACAAAAAAAAACCCTTAAATGTTCACAACAAAAGAAGAATGTGTCAGCATAAGTAAAGATACTCTGATGGTCTATTACGTTGGAAAATCCAAAGGAGATCCTACTGCTGCCATCCAAACAAGCCTACAGGAATCAGGTAAAAATAAGTACTAAGCTGATTTAACTATCTACTGGGGTTCAGCTCTATTTGCAGCTCTATGATGATCCATGGTGTAACATAATCATCCTGTCACTTGCATGCTGTGTTTTTTCTTCTTCATAACAGTAGATTTACACCAATTTGGCCCTTCTAAAGATACAGCAGCTGCTGTTTTTCCACTCCTTTAAATCCGTTTTTCTCTCTGTACCATTCTATTTTTATGCATTTCTTTTCCCTTTGCTAAAGGAAAAATACTTTCCATGCATAGTATCATTAGGCTTATGCAAATTCATTCTCACATTTGTATGACCTGCATCAGCTCATTGTCAGAAATAAGTCAGTGAAACTTCATTATTTCAGTTGGTGCTCTGACAATAGTAGCCCAAGTATGTATTAATTAATTACATTCTACGAAATATTCAAAACATTGCCATATAGGAAGGTTTTACTGGTACTTTTTTCACCCCAAAATGGACAAAGCAACTTCATAATACCTTTACTCAAATTTATTAAAGGGAAACGAGTTCCTGGATGGAAGACTCTGCAGGCTCCCTGGAAAATTCAAGACCATTGTCCTTCCTTTGAACAACAGCTCTGAAGTCCTGTCTTTTACATGTATGCAGGAGGCACTGAAGACATTAATGATAAAAAGCTCACTGTCCTTGGCTCAGATGTATAAAGTTCTTCATATATCCCATCAAACCAAATGTAAAGAAAATAATTAAAATGTAAAATATGATTATTTTGCAAGGAGTGGATATTGCAGTCCTCAAAGATTTATCCGATGTGTGAACACAGTAGGAAGCAACAATAAGGACAAAATATAACCTGTCTTAATATAAGAAATTTTCAAGGGTAATCTCAGCGAACCTGTTACTAATCTTTCAAGCAATAATGATTTCCTTTTTCAAGGCCAATTTCTGTTAAAAGGGTGAAGATTATAGGGCTTTTTGCACAAGACCAAAAGGGTGTAATTTTCTCAAGTACATTAGACTTGGCCTAGTCAAAAATCTGTAATTAAGTGTAGTCAGGGAAAGTTTAAGAAGGCTGAATTCATGCTCAGTTATGGTAAGAGATGTGAATGGAAAATTTCCTATATCAAATGTGATTGCTTTGAGCACTGGCTAAAAAGTTAGGTCTTTAGGATTACATAGAATATTTTAGTCTGACTTAAAACTAGAAAGACCTAGAAACAGTTGTACAAAGATGAAAACTGTAAAGCACAGGTTCCAAAATCCATTCGTCTCCCTACTTTGTCAGCACATTGCATCAAAAATATAGTTCCTTGCCCAGTAAGATAAGTTTCTTAGAGCATCTTTTACAAAGTAGTATATTCAATAGAAAGAGCTATATCAATTATAATACTTTTTAAGCTTAATTGTATTTAATTAAAAATAACTGATTATAATGAGAAAAGTCCTGAAGCATGTAATATCTTCCACCACCTTCCAATTTACCTTTCTAGGATTTTCCTTCCTACACTTTTTAGCCTGAGACTTCTTCCAATGCTATAAATATAACTCTTCTTTGGGAGTTCTACTTCCCTGTCAACGATGCCATTAGACAGATAGATTTTTGGTGTTATATGTAAAGCATGGAAAATTCTTAACTGGAGGAAGAATATGAGGTGTTTGAAAGTATTGGACCTTTTCAAAGCCAGTTTTAATGAAGATTTGAGTGACCTAATCTATTAGAAGATGTCCCTGTCCATCGCAAGGGGGGCTCTGTATTAGATGGTCTTTGACAGTTCCTTCTTCCAACCTAAACTGTTTTATGATTCTGTGATTCTAGTATTTTTAAACATTGCATTCTTTTTCAGCATGATTTGAGTCTCAGCACATTAACACACATGTATTACTGATAACTGTTGTAAACAGCTACACATTGTTATTCATAGAAAATTCCAGATCAAAAATAAAATGTTTGAAACTTGTGTTTTGATACCAGGATTAAAATGGTTTGGATGATGTTTGGGTATCACAGATCATTCACAGGGAGCTTATTTGTTGTATGACACAGAAAAACTTCGGCAGTATTGTGTTTTTCCTCTGTGTGTCTGATGCTTTGTACAGAGCTGGACCTAGCGATTCCATTTTTGCTGGACCTTGCAATTCCATTGTGCATGCTACTTTAGCTAGGGTTCTTTTAATTAAGAATGTATGTCTGTGATTGTATGGCCCACTAACTGTAAGAATCAATGTATTGATGTGAAAGACTTCCACAGTTATATTATTAATTATGTGGTCATCCTTTTCATTTTGATATGAGTGCCTAGGGCAATCTCAAAATCTTAACAAAAGAATTGTTTTTTGTCTATATAGGTCAATAGCAGCACATCTATATCATAGCTTGACACCTGTATCATGGCAAGAGAAAAAGATGAATAAATCTATAGAAGTCCATAATAGTTTAGAATTTTCAGAATGTACATTAATAAATCAGAAAAATGCAAGAACCCTAAAAGTTACTTTCTCATTGATGTAATTTCATCAGTTAATTATCTTTGGTACCCTTCTTTATCATCTATTAATTATCCAATTTATCATCTATAATAATCTAATCATTAACTAACATATTTAAATGCTTTATAACTTACCAGAAATATTTCAATATTTTTCTCATATAATTAGCAAATCTAAGCTCCTAGTAAATCGTTGCTTTATGAAAAGTAAGCAGAATTAAATTGACTGATAAGAAGGTTGTAGGTTGTTTTCTTGCTCACCTTGTTATTATCTGTAGTAGTATAGTATAGTAGTATAGTAGTGCTCATAAACACCATGATTACAGATTTCCTCTTTCCCAGGAAGAAGCTTAAAATTCCTAGGAACTCTGAGTTTACAGGAGTACAGAAATGCAATCAGAACTTAGGTATTCATACATGTATCTTTTCACTAGGCTGAAATTAAGCTTGCAACTTCTGTTTCAATGGAAACTCAGCAGCCTCCTAAAAGAACATTTTTAAGGTTCACCAGAATTTGTAAATTTTACTCTTCTTTTCTTAGGTACTATATAATTACCAATGTTAACAGAAATATACTTTCTTCCTCTGCTACTGCCTTTCACTGGGGAGAAAGATAGGGACATTGTATTTACTTCAGTTAGAGTATTTTTGTGACTGTAACAAAATAAATCTTACGTGACTGAACAATTTTACTGCAGCCAGTAGGATGAGTTTCACTGCAGTTCAATTAATTATGCCAGTTTTACTCTTCTACTGCTACAAGCTATTTGTCCAGCTTAAATTCCATGTGTGCTACTGGTGGACTTTTTATTAGGCCTATTTTACATGGAGATAAATAAAGGGTCAGAGAGGATTAGTCATTTGCCTAAGGTTGAACAACTCTCACTAGCACACAATTCAAAAATAAGCAAAATTAAGAAAATTTATGTATCATTCTCTTCACTTGGAATAGTCACAGAAAAAAATCTCAAATTTCTGTTGCATTTTGAAAGCATTTTGAAGCACTCTCATATGACAAAGGAATATTTAGTATTTTATTAAGACTTGGGCTGTTGTCATGTTGCTCTGAAAACCAAAACCAGAATTCCAAATGTTGTAATTATCATTTCTGCATTAGAATAGATTTTTTTTCAAAATCATTTTTGCATGAATTAATTATTCATTTAGATATTTTTAACAATTTTCAGTCAATAAAGTTACTTTACAAAGATTGAGATTCACAATTCAGTAGGAATGTTAACAACATGTGACTCATTCTGGTTCCTACCAAGCTGCTCCAAAATTCATGCATTCAACATTTGTCTAGAATATGACTATTTGCTTTTATTACCCCAGTATTAAATTATCTATTAAATTACTCTCTTCTTCCTTTAGCAATGTTGTTATTTAACTTAGAGGAATCTTCTATGTGATTTATCGCACAAACTCATGATTGGTATATTTTCTTGTAGAATGCTTCCACCTTACTAGGTCTTCTCCCCTACTCCAGGCTCCCACCAAGTTTTACAATAATTGTTGTTTGAATTGTTTTGATTCCCTCACACTTGAGGTTTCATGTCTGAATCAGATGATAATTCAAAGTGGAAACAGTCCTAACAATAAACAGATCTTCTGTTTCTGCTTGTGATATTCATTTAGTTACCTGTCATTCTTTACATTCAAAGTACTTACCTCTTTCATACCTCCTGCATTAAATTTATGTTTCTCAAAAATTTGGTGTTTTGTCTACAGTTAAACCCTTTCATCTGGTAAAGAATTTTGCTCACTATTTGTGCAAAGTGTGATCTGAGTTTACAGTCTGTTTCCTTTTGACTTTTAATTTGCTACTATTAAATTTGCTATTTAATTTGCTATTATTAAATGTTCAGTTTAACTGATTTTGGCACCATCTCAGCACAGCTGTAGAGGATTGAGAAACTGCAAATCCAAATCATACCTTACCTGTAATACAAGAAATTAATTTCATTTAAATTTTACTAGCTACTGATAAGCATGGGCTCTGATGGGAAATTTAACTTCTGATCATCTCTTTGTCTCACTTCTAGCAGATATTTGTCTATCATTGAGATGTGTTCAAGATTTCTAACTACTGTAATCACATGGAAGAGTTTTGGTGCTGTAGTTTGAAAAACAGTTACTTGAGTACTTCAGTGGGCATCTGAGCAGAATTATATTCTTCAGAGGAATCTAGACAAGTTTAAGAAATGTGCCTCTTCCTGGGATGGACCAGTCCTGCTTTCAATACAGTTTGTGGGGTGAAGGAATTGAAAGTCCTCTGGAGACAGACTGGAGAAGGACCTGGGGTTCCTGGTGAATGAAAATCTGGACATAAGCCCAGTCTGTCTGTGATTGTATGGGTGCACTCACAGCCCGGAAAAGCAATCATATCCATGGCTGCATCAAAACCAGCATGACCAGCAGCCCAAGGGAGGTGATCGTCCCCCTCCACTGTGCTCCTGTGTGTCCCCAGCTGAAGGATTGCACCCATCTCTACAGACTCCAGTACAGGAAAGACACAGACCTGTTGGAATGCATCCAGAGAAGGGCCGGCAAAATGATTGGAAGAATGAAACAACTCTCTTGTGAGGAGGGGCTGAGAGGGTTGAGGTTGCTCTGCCTGGAAGAGGCTCTGTGAGACCTTTTTCTGGCTTTTTAATACTTCAAAAGGATGCCTAATTAAGATGGAAACAGACTTTTTAGTATGGCCTACTGTGACAGGACAAAAGATAATGGTTTTAAACATGGTAGACTTAGACTAGGTACAAGAATTAAGCTTTTTGTGATGTTGGTGGCGAAACACAGAAACAGTTTTCCCAGGGAAGTGGTAGATGTCCAATCATTAGACATATTCTATCAAGGTCCAGTTGGTCAAGCTTCTACACCACCTGATATAGCTGAAGATATTGCTGTTTATTGTACTGCTTACTATATGACCTGTAAATGTTCCTTCCAAACTGAATTAATTCTAAGTTACTATGATTCTGTGATATTATACATCTGTTATTTCATTAAATGTATGTTTTCCATTTGCTATGTCCCTTTCCCCTGTTCTGACACTCATTTGCTTATGTAACCTTATGACAATATGGAATAACGTGGTAACAGAGGCTCGTCTTCCAATACTAACAAGTGTAATTTCTTTTTCTACAACTTTTTCATAGCTGCCATGTCTCTGATGAGATTTAAATGATTATATGAGATTCCAAGAGAGGTGGGAGATGACCCATTCATGGTGGAGTTGGACAGGGCTCTGAGCAGCCTGATCTAGTTGATGTTCTTGTTTCCTCCAGTGTGGGTTGGACTATATAACCAGCCAAAACTGTTTTATGATTACATTATTCTAACTTCATAAAGTAACTCTCCATTTGGAGTACTGAGAAAGAGTTGGATAGGGGCATTATGCAAATCAGACACATTTTAGCTGGCAAATGTATTTACAGATCTTAATTTTTCCTTAATCTTGTCTCAGTGTCAAAAGGATTCTGGCCCAGGAAAACTGTACAGGTATTAAAAAAACAAGGTTCTGATGAATCAGCTAGCTTTTCAGCCTTTGTGCCAAAGAATTGTGAGTGCTCAGCAACAGACAAATTCCAGCTTTAGTGTTTTTAAAGCAATTTGGGAGAAAGCGCTGAGTCGTTTTATTACCATGCTCTGAGGAGCATTCTGCAACTTTATTGGTCACCATCAATTGTTTAATCTGAGATGGGAAAGTAGTGAGGGGAAAAAGTTTGGTGATCTTGCCAAAAAAACCCAAAAAAACCCTGAAGTATTTTTACAAGCATAGTAAGCAGAGCAAAATGTCAATATATAAGGATACAAAAATTAAGTTCATTGATTTTTGGTGCTGTTTTTAAGGCAAAGTATGATACAGGATTTTATTTGGTTTCAGAAGAATTGGCAGCATAGCCAGACAATTTTATCCATGGATAATATGAATCTTTGGAGTTTTGTTCAATAGCTCTGTGTAAACTAATGTTTAATGCAAATGTTAAGAGAGTCATATACAGACTCTCTTATGGTGCTTGTGGCAATAGAAACATATATTTATACCTTTATCTCACACAAATTTTGTTTCATGCCCTGGACTCCACATTTAATTTGAATGAGCTTTTATTTTCATTTTAAACTCTATAAACTCTCCCCTCTAACACATAGTTTAGCTATAAAAGATTTGAAGGGGATTTAGTCCCTTTTTCCTTTGAAGAAGAGAAAATGATACAGGGTCAGAAGTGATGGTGCAGCCTCTGATAAAAGTACTCTCTAAAAATACATGAATAAATACCCTTTCTAAGAATCTAATTCACAGAAAAAAAGCAAGAACTGATTAAAGGTTATCTGAGAGAAGAACAAGGGACTGAACAATTTATCATAGACTGTATTTTTTACATAATCTAAGTTTCCAAATAGGGAATTAGAAATTGCAGTGTAAAAGAAATTGTGGTTTTGTATTGTTAAGGGGAAAGGTACATGCAGGTCAAATATGAAAGGACCTTTTATTCAGAAAGTGACTGCAACCCACACATGAATAACTGTCAAATTGACATTCCTGTGACTGGTGATCCAGCTGAGGATCTTGGTGCACTTACATACCTTTTCCAAATGCCAGCACTTTTATCTGAGGTGATGGCCTATGGTTAAAGAACAAATCATTGATGCATTACGCACTGTGTCTTTTCTGAGTTGGAGCTACAAGGAGAATCTTGTCAGACAGTATTGCATGTGAACTTATTTCATGAGTTACAGTTCTTTGAATGAAGAATTATGGGAAAACCTTCATTTTTTTACTGGAAATTCTCTTTATTAAGAGAGGAAATTATCATACATTTAGGAGCTCATTCTAGAGCTGTGTTAGCACTGCTGAGTGCATGCTGAATCAGCAAAAAAGGGAAGTAATTTCCTTTTATTTTTCTATGCAGTGCCAAACTGATGGGAGTTAAAATGCTAAGCAATCATGATTTCCTACTCAAAACACTTTCTAAGTTTTTATAACTAGCCTTTCTGAACTACGATTTGCAACCCTTTTCACCCTGCCCTACAAAAAGGTGTCAAATAAAAATAACAGTTCCACAGACATAGGCTACAATAATATTTAAGGCACAAACCACAATTTTGGATCCAAAATATACTGCATGAGGTGAGTCATGGAAAAAGGTATCAGAATCCTGGAAATTCAGGATTTAACACATATACTACTATGAGCACCAGTATTCAGCAATTTGCAATCTACCAACGGAATGTTCAATCGACTTGTCAACTCATATAGCTAAAAGTGAATGGGAATAATATGCCCAAAAACTCTGTTTTAAATAAAAATTTAAATAATTTTGATATTCTATGCACAAACAGCACAAACAGCAACATGCTGGATCAATAGACATTCATTATGTCATGCACAGTTTTAAAGTTATTTTAGTTATTGTTAGAAACTGAATTACAGTGATTGTAGTGAGTTATAAGTAGACACTGGACTACATTGTACATTCACATATAGTTATGCAGAAGATAAAAATAGAATCAAGTAGAAAGGGTCAGGAGGGAAGGGAATAAATTAAAATCAACCAAACAATCAAAACTTTCCATACACAAAAACCCCCAACCAACAAAACCCACCAAAATATAAACCTACTCGAATATCCTTAGTATATATTACTATGTCTTCACAATACACTTTCTGAATTAAAGGATTTTATTAATACATAGTTCAAAATCTCAATAAACTAGCTTTTTTTATTATGCAGCTTATCACTAAAAATAAAAAATGCTGAATTACAAGTACAAGACGATAGTAAGTTGCAGATCCAAGCTTGATGGCTGCATAGCAGAGCTGATCTAGAAAATTAAATCAAAATTGATACAATATGTTTCAGGGATTGATATTGCTGCTTTCTATGATGTCCTGGCTTCAGCCAAGGAGACAGGGTTAATTTTTCAAAGTAGCAATGAGGGTCTGGGACCTGGAGCTGCATAGCTGTCTCTGGGTTGTTATTCTATACCACCTCATACCACTGCTGGGGGCGGGAAGTATGGAACCCTCACTTCAGAGAAGAAGGGGCATGGCTTTGGGTGGGAAAAAAGGCTAGGTGAAGTAGATCTTCCTGATGTTTTGCTTATTTTCTCAGGGTTGTGTCATGTCAGGTTAGATCAGTGTGGTTTTTTCATGTAAAATACCCTCTTTTTTTTACACTGTGGTTATCAGTGTTGTTGCCTCATTGCTGTTTCCAGTAAAATGTTCTTACCTCAGCCCATTATCTCTGCCTTTTGTCTCTCTCTGCAGTGTGGGTGGGAGGAGGGGAGCAGGAGTGCCATTCCCAAACTACTACAAAAATTGAGGAAACCTAGTGCCCTGACCTTCCTGAACCATGATAATTTAACTGGGATCTCTATTTCAATGTGTATACATGGACACAAGGTAAGCAAAAGTTGGTTTTAAAATATGTTTTCAAATCACTGTGTTTTGACATGAAAAAATATTCTAATAAAGGTTTTAAGGAGCAATTGAACCAGGTATTTACTCTATTATTTTAGTTCACTTAGGACATTTAGATTGATAGCTGGCCAAAACACAAACAGAACACTAAAGATGACCACTATTTTCCTTTAAGTTATTTTTCACCGTCTTTAAGAAATAAGTCTAATAAAAATACTTTTTTGTCTTGGTTGCTGTTACTTAGAATAGCGTCTTCCGAACATCTGAGAACAAAAATAATTCCCCACTTTTGAAGGTCATCACATATATTTGTTCCTTTTTTGTTTTAATTATATTGTTTTATGGTTTTTATTTTATGATTCTATAAGCAACTATGGACACTCTACTATGCCCACAACTGTAATACTACTTCTCAGAATAATAACACCACTTACAGAATTAAAAAAAAAAAAAAAACAAAACAAAACATTCTGAACATTTTTCATACATTTTCAGTGCACAATACTTTACTTTCCACACAGCAGACAATCTACTGCAACAACAGGTGGCCTACTACTCTTTGCAGTGTCTCTTTTATTCAAAAAGATAGCAGAGTAGGATATACACAGTACAGTCATTATCTTCAGCATCCATGCAAGCTCACATGAAATAAGAACACTTCAAGAGTAACAGCATATTTGTGTCACTCCACCATGTATTGGTCTCCCTATTGACACTCATATTGTTTTTATTACTATGAGAAAAATTTTAAGGAAAATTAACTTCTACATGCAGCACAGCTGGTTCATTTTCAATTCAGAACTTTTCCCAAGAGGTTCCTCATCCTCTACCCCCACCACCATCCCCCAAAAAATAACCAAACTCCAACTTCTTGTTGGACCACAAGAGACTAGGTGATTTGAAGAAATAGGTATGGCAATAGCCTTCAACATACCTACATGCTGTGACTCTTGGGGCTTCCAACCCAGGGCCTTGGTGAGGGGACTACAATCTCACTGGGATTACAGAGACATGGAATGCCATGAAGATGTACTGAGCCTTAAGGAAAGACAGGGTGGGCAGTCATGGAAAAGACTAGACTAGACCCTCAATGAAGGTCCTTTCCTACCTGATTTTTAGACATGTCATTCTTCAATCTGTAGTGTTTACAATTTTTTTTTTTTGTTTTCTAAAAATCTAGTTTAAGTACTATGGTAAGTGAAAATTTTAAGTTGGCATTAACAGAGAAGGAATGGGAATGTCTGGTTGTGGAAGCATGAAAAGAGATGAAGGAATTTAAGTAGAGGATGTGCAAATGAAACTAGTTCAGCAGATTTTCAAGATCACAGCACATTTGCAAGTAGTTTCTAAAGCTGTGTGGGTTTTGATAGTGGGAATACAGACTACGAGCTAAAACAAGAATCAAGCTATACCCAGACTAAAACATAGCTATGACCAACTAAAAACCAGAATCCATTAAGAAAGGAACAAAAGACTGATTTGGAGCTACAATACACCCCCATGGAAGACATCAAGTCATCTGAAAAAGTGAAACTGTATATAAATAGATAAATATAAAAAATATATTAAAATTATATAAATGTATGTATTTATCTAAATATATTTGCATAAATAAAATCCATTTACATCCTTGTGGAAATAGTCAGTACACAGTACATAGCTTTTCTATGCACTGTATAAAAGTTGCCATTAATTGTCAAGAAGAATATGTGCATGAGAGGACATGTAGGGAATTAGTAACTGATACATAAGTTTTAACTCAGGAGAAGTCAAAATGTTATGAATGGAGTGAGAATATTTTTGGGCATTAGAATTCTAACCTGTCCTAAGGGGGGAGGATGACACAGACAAAACAAAAATATAAGGATTAGTGTCTATGGTAATATAGCAGGAGGACTGAATAAAGGGGTAAATAATAACTGAGAACAGTATGGGGGACCATAAACAAAGTGAAATTTGTGCTAAGCTTCTATTCCAATGCTACACTCACATCTAGAGAAGAGTCTTGTATTTTTCTAAATATTGTTTCTAAAAGAAAAAGTTCTGTACAGACATATTTCTGAAAGGCTGACAATAGTCAAGATTTATTTAAGGTTTGGATTTGGAACAATATGGAAAGCTAAGTTAAGTTTAAATTTTTAATTATTTGAAATCTCTCTCATAATAATATTTCAGCATTTTCTCAAATTGTGAACCAAACTCAATAGACAACACCTTTCAAATTGTTATGTTTTGTCCCTAGTTAGTCTTCTTTATCATGAGGTTTGTGAATAATTCAGTTTACAAAACATTATTCAGTGATTAGAACAATATAATTCAGACCTGTTTAAGACTAAAGATTTCTACTAGTTTAGAATATTGAAAAGCTATAGAGCAAATATCTGTACACAATTAGGACTCACCTTTTTACTTTTTCATTTAACAAACTAGCCACACTGCAGTTGTGCTAGAATTACATACCTAAAAACACAATAGCAAGA
Source organism: Ammospiza nelsoni (assembly GCF_027579445.1). NCBI lineage: Eukaryota > Metazoa > Chordata > Aves > Passeriformes > Passerellidae > Ammospiza > Ammospiza nelsoni. The sequence continues at coordinate 29,346,637 of NC_080669.1, read as the reverse complement.
CAGCACCTGTGTATTGTTCAACATGGGCATCTAAAGACAATCAGTAACATCATAGAGTAGCATCAAATTTGGATGAATAAAAAGGACACACTATCAGAAAATAAGGTATTAGAAAAAATTCTTGAGGAAAGACCATTTAAAGATATCATAACAAACGCACCTGATAATATGCAATATAAACTAGAATGAACAGTTATTACTTCCTTTTTTCCAACATCACCTTATTAACTCATTTAATTATTGATATTACATTGTTTCCTTTAAATTTGCATTTTGCCATTTATTCATAAGTTAACTCCATTTTGTTTTCAGTGGTTTACTAGTGCTTTTGGCTTCTTCTCCTTTTTTGGGTTTTAATTGAAATGGTTTTCCAACATTTTTTTCATAATGCACTACAGCTACTAATACGAGGAACTTGTATAAGGAGATAGGACAAAAGCATGAGTTTGCTTCCCAACATAGGTGAAGAGAATTTTGAATTTATCTTGAGAGCATTCTAGGCGTTGCAGTCTCAATGGCTAGCGCATATTTTTATCCTTGAGCATGGAAAAACCAACACACAGCAGGACTAAGTTGTTCTCATTCTGCTTTGAGTATGTTTACAACACAGCATTGATTTTTATCTGTGGCATCTTGCCTTGACATTTCCTCTGACTTAAACCTAAGGTTTTGACTTAAACAGGAGTTCTGAAACTCCTGTCCTACTTCTAAAATATTCATAGACAATGAGATTATAAAAATATTATTTCTCTTGTATTTGTAACATTTTCCATACATTTTAATAAACACTCAGTTGAGATATTCTGGAAGAAAATACTTCATAATGCGAATGTCTACAATAGTTCTACATTCAGTATCAAAATTCAAATAAGAACAAACAAAAATGCATTGCAGAGGTAACAGCATGGGGTTTTTTTTACAAATACTAGAAAATTGTTATTAAAAAAGCATGGATGGCACACATATACTTCCTATCTTAAGCAATGGGATAAACATGAAATTGTACCTTGGGAATTATTCATGAAGCTGAATATGACAGGATTAAGTTTTCCTACCATCAAGCTATTGTATTAATTTTATTCATAATCGGAAAGAGTGCTTTTAGTAAGTTGCTAATTCCACAGGGAGAAAATGAGGCTTATAACATACTTTTAAACCAGCAGGATCTTTAGGTTTAGAAAAGCATGACCTATGCTGCAAAGAACATGAAGAAAGCTCAGAAATTATTTCTTCAATGGAAAAGGATCCACAATTGCGGCGAGGCGTATGTGGCCAAAGTCCGGCTAGCTGATGAGTAAAAGGCCGACGCCTCAGCTGCATGGAATGCCAGCCCTCCTTGGCGTCTTGGCCTCGGGCTGGGCTGGATCGCGGACTGGACTCGCAACGCTGACGGGACGAGAGGAAGGAGTCAGACACTTGCTGGGGGTGAAGGTCGGTTTATTGATGTCCTGGGTTTACCAAGCAAGTGAAGGCACCAAACAGCAAACGGCCAAGAGCAGCGGGAGAGGCAGAGTTTTAAAGACAGTGGGTGGATAAGGGAGGGATTCAAAGAGAACCAATGGGAAAAGGTACAGGGAGGAACTTAACATAATTGACACACAAAGGTATCCAATAAATACAAAGTAAAGGAGGGGCCCCGGGACCCCAGCCAACCACAACCCCCAGAGAGAAGAAGGTTCTTGAAAACTAGGAGGAGTGGGGGGTGATTGACTGGGCCCAGGGAGGAGAAAAGGTTTACTTATAAGGAGAAATAAGGGAGGGGAAATTACATAACTTACTTGACTGACAAAGCAAGACACAGGGGTAACCATGGAAACGTAACTGTCAAAAGGGCTGTGGCGGGAAAACTGGGGAGGGAAGAACCATTTTCCATAGAAAAAGGGGGGAACAATACATAAAATGGGGGAGCAAAACAAGAAACTTAAGAACACACTACAACACACAATTTCACAGATAAAAGGGAGGAAGGTTTAAAAAAAAACCTTAGAATTTGATTCTTGAGGGAGCTAAGGAGAAACAAGACACAATTGCTGTTTTAAAGTCACATTTAATGAAAGGAGAAATAGATTGTAATGGACTTGGATTCCATCCAGACTTATTGGCATTCAACAGCTGATGCAAGTAAAAAATATAATCATTTTAAAACAGAAATGTTTAATGAAAGGTAGCTTTAAGAGTATTTTCTGGAATAATGATCTCCTAGCTTACTTCTGTACCCTGTGCTTCAAAGGAAAAAAGGTCATCCATCCTTTAAAACAACTGAAACAAAACTTTTCATAACATTTTTGTAATGTGAAAAGCATTTTGGGGCATCAGGTGGGCTGTTCAAGAGGATATTTGTTTTAATACCTAGGAAAAATTTGAATGCCTTTTTATTTTTATTTATTCTCACTTTAAGGCATAGTCACTTGTTCATACAGTAACTGGCAGTACTTAGAATTAGATCTAATTTTAAATAACTCCAATTGTAAATTCCATTGTAAATAGGGGCAACATTTTTATTGGCAGAAGATGAGGAATGCTAGACAAAATCTTTTTAGCCACAGGAGTTCTAATGAAATTCTTTGAGCAATATAACTTTGAATTGTATAACTTATAAGCACATTCATGAGAATAGATAAAAAGATCTGTGGAAATACTTCCCCGTCTAGAAATCTTTCAAAAAATAGGCTTTATTTACCAAAATGGACAAAGAAGTCAAAATATAGAAGAGGGTAGGAGAAACCTAATGCAAAGCATATAGTATATTCACTTTGGCAATGCTTAAAATTCCAAGGCAAATTCTGCAAGCATAAAATACATTTTAAATTATATTAAATGAAAAAATATCCTATCTTTAAAAATTGTTTTTACTCAAGCTACAAGAGACAGCTAGTACAGCCTTTCCTCAAAAACAGAATGTAAGGAAAGAAATTTCTTTAGAAAAATGTCCTATTAAAGCAATCTAAAGATACCTGAGATGTTTAAACTGCCAAAGACTGATTAGACATGTCAAGGATAAAATTCCTCTCTGTATGGAGGAACCATACCATGTGCCTATAACATTACAAAAAGGGTTCCCTGCATTCTATCAGAGCTCTGGAACAGTGACTGAGGTCATGGTCAGCATAATGGGCAAAAGACACACATCCACAGCTGCCAGCCTAGGAAGGGAATATGTGAAAAGAGGCCGACCAGCACTGAGGAACACCATGCATATGAGCAAACCCAGAGTTCATACTCTGCAGGAGGATGTTGCCATCTGGCTCTGAATAAATACCTAAATTCCTGCAGTACTCTTTTTCACACATCTTCTTCTAGGGTACTTGAAAGCATCAAGCAGGTACTAGCCTTTCCAGGAGGCAGAACGTAATCACTGCCATATGCCACAAAGCCTACTTTTCTAGGTGTTCTAAAATGTTTAAAATGCACTGTTGAACTGTAAGTGTTCTTTTGGTGGTCACAAACTTCAAGAAATGTACTTTTCAAAGCATCTTAAAAACTTCGTGCAGCAGTTTCAAAAGTGGAGTTCTTTGTCAAATTCAAATTTGCTGGTGAATTCTTTTCCCCTGTTCAGATTTATTATTTAAATTGGTTGACACACATATGATCACATCAACTTTTAAAATACCATCAGAAAGACTTGTCAGAACATTTTTGTGAGACAAAAGAGGGAGAGGAATAGCCTACCATTTGCGGAATGGACAGAATTATATATGAAGATATAAGATTTGGGTACGGATTTAGCACACTTGGTCCCACAGGTCAAGCACAGCTGCCTAAGGCCAGGTCTATGTTGATGTACCTACTTCTCCTCTGAATACAGAACACTATGGAGTGCAGGCATCTGATCTGCACAGCATGGCTTAACTTCTTCACATTTTTCATCAAGATATCTATTGTCTTTTTTAGCACATTGGAGAGGTTTCATATTAAATTCTTTATAATTATTAGTGCTCATCTTATGATATTTCCTCTAAAACATTTTTCTCAGAGTCTCAAAGATTTCATTGGATCCTGCAGCCTGAATTAAACTTTTTGCAAGCACCAAGATAATTTTTGGCTATTTGCATTTGCTTTAGCCACATCTAAATACTTACAGATTTACTTCACAAAAAGGCTTGGTTACTTTAGTTTTGACCTGTTGGTAAATCTTTTGTTAATAAGTCTAAATCAGTATAATGTATTAGATAAGGTACATAGCACAAGAAAATAAAATCTCTCTTCTAGATAAGACAAACCTGTAGGCTGAGTTTCAGAACTGGGATATAGAATTATTATTTCTATCCTTCTGAAACATAAGCAACTGGAAACATGCAACTGTAATGTATGTTCCAAATTTCAAGATTTGGATGTAATAGTAATTGCTTATGGTCCAGCAATTCAGCAAAAAATTCAGGTATGAAATACAACCAAATTTCCAAGTGATCAAACGTCAGTTTGAATATGATACCTGGACACCTGCCCAAAATACATCTGATTATCTTCACAAAGAAGTAAAATAGCAAATTACATTGTTCATAAGAGAAACCTCTGTCAGGGCTAAAAAAGATTTTATTAGAGTCAGAAATTATCTATAAGCATCTTCATGAAACCTGCACAGAAAAATATGTTGCACTGGGTAAATGCACAAAAGCATATTCATTAGATTATTGTCTCCATCTTATTTCAAACAGGTATTTTCTTTCCTTGTGAGACTCCACTCTTATTTAAAGCCATTCCAGTTACCTAACATCATGATTACTCTTCAGTGTTGGATTTTTAACATTTTGTTAAACAGTTCAAATTGCTGAATCACAGAATAATTTAGACTGGTCATGCTACAGGTCATGCTGAAAACACTTCTGCCTAAAAGAGGACTGCCTTCAAACCTAGAAGAGGTTTCTCCTTCTCAAGTTTGGAGAACCTCTACAGTCCTTATCAGGGCAATCCAACAGAGACCTTTTACAGCGGAATTTCCTATCCTTACCTAAGCACAGCATCCTATGTTGTGTTTCTTGTCTCTAGCCTCATGAAGGGCATCCTTCAGGAGTCAGGCCACTCTTGTTCATAAAGACCTATTATAAAGCTAAAGTCAAGCCCAAAATTTTGCCATCAGCCCCCTTCTCTTTAGATTTATATCATTCTGAGATCATACCAAGCATCCTCAGCTTACTCTCCTGTATAATGTTCTCCAGCCCTCAAACAATATGATGGCCCTATAATACAGTTTCTTTGGTTTCTCAAGGTATTACTTCTACTGGGGAGTCACACCATGATTAAGATGCCCTCCCACAAGGGCTGAATAATACAGAATAATGTATTCTTGTTATGTTCACTGCAGTGTATCTTTGAGTGTGTGTGTGTGTATAATGTATGCATGGTTAAGTGTGTATATATATTCAAATATACAGCATACAGTCACACACACACACACATGCTATAAGGATGTCAGTGTTCCAAGGTAAATTTCCAGTGAATAATTATTCAGAGGACATCTGTATTAAGGTTCAGATTGTATTACTGTTGGCATTGTGAACCATCATTGAGAAGTGAAGAAAACAAGGGTAATGGCATTAGAAAAGAATGATAGATTGCTAAAGGGATTATCAAGTTCTAGACAACGGAAGACTCACCAAACAGAATTTTTAGCATAAGCATAAAACACATCATGAATTGGACTCCGAAGACTCCTTTAACAAGATATGTGTATGCTGAAGGACCAGGAGAAATAGATAGATGTGTTAACAAAATAAACAATTTTACATTATTATAAATTATTCCAAGAGAGTCTGGTTCTGAGCCCAAATGTTATTAAGGCCTTCACTTTAAGAATGGGAATCACAGAATCATACCATAATTTGGCTTGCAAGGAACCTTAAAGATCATCTCATTCCAGCTCCCAAGCTGTGCTAACAGAGATCAAGACTGGTCGGGCTAGCAGTAGCATCTAGGGAAACAGAATGTCTGAGAGTAACCACAGCAATCTCCTTAATTTAAGAAGGAAGACTTCATGGAGTCTTCAGTGTTAGTAGGGTTCACTTCTGTGTTTCTCCAACAGCATAAAATGAAATCAATTACTAATCTGTATTGTTATGGTGTTTGTTACTGACTAGCAAGAGGCATTGTGGTTATGCACAGAGACATCACGACTTTACAGATCTTCTATCTTTTCTCTTCCCACAGTTGCTGCTAATGAAATATTTTGTGTCTACTGGAGTCTCAAAGCAGACTAACCACAGGCTGCAAATGAAGTATTCTGTAATGGACCCCTCAAAGTGGTTCTAGCCCTTTAAAAGCAGATTTATAAAATCACGAATCCCTGAAACACCAAAATTAATTCATTTCAAGGATCTATTTTGGATCCAAAAGATAGCACATCAAACAAGATATTCAAGTGATACTTTTCTGCTGAAAAGACATGGTATTGCTATTATCTGTTTGGATATTTGCATTTTTCTGAGACTCTGAATTCTGTCTAAAAGGGTACAATACAATGTTGAAAGAATTATAACAATGAACACAAAATCTCCATGGTTGTGTGAGAGACATTCATCAGTAGCACTTTGAAAATTAATAAGCTGATTAAAGTTAATTTCCAGGAAAGAGATTTGACTATGAATACAAGTTTATTGTCTCTTCCAGTCATAATTTTTTAGGATTTCTCAAACAGTAAAGCCAGGGGTAAAACGTTGGCATACTTTCCTGGTTTTCCATTGTTTGAATTATGGATAAAATTACATGTATTTATGTAAAATAGAACATCTTTGAAAGAAAAATGGCGGCTATATTAGGATACTGATTCAAATTCTATTACTTTAGCTCCAAAAATTGTTTCAAAACTATTTCTGTGATTTGTAAGGTCTTAAATTGAGTGCCTTTATTACAAGTCTATGGTTAACATCATTTTAATTTCTGCATAGCCTTATATAGCTTACAAACAATATAGAGTCTAACTTCCATGATTGTGACATGGTCTGCAGAAAACTATTGAGCTATTCTGAGATTTACATTTACATCTATATTTTTTATATCAGGAGGCCTTAGCTACATTAAGATGCAAATGAATGCTTTAACTTTCTAAGCTTTCTTTGGCAACAAGAGTTTCTTGTGTATCTATTATGCAAGAGAAGATCTCTACTTACATACTATTTGTGGTGTCTCCAGATAAAGGCTTATAAAATATATTTATTAATCAATGGCATTGATCACATATTTTTATCTTTTTTGTTACATATTTTTGAAAATGTGGAGAAGAAAAACTGTAATCACTAGTTGTATTTTTTTTCAAAACCAGAGATTTAGATTTACAAATTATTCAGCTTGCCATAGGTTTTTTCTCCTTCTCTGGCTTTCAGTCCTGCCCATCTGACGCCCTCTCAAGTAATGAAGAACATGTTAATGTTTGTACTTTATCCTGTTGGATTTTCCAAAGATTTAACACCTTAATGATGAATGCATTCAATAATCTTGGGAACAGAATAGATTAACAGAAAACATGAAATATGCACTTATTTTATATCTTCACTGTACTCACTTTTGGCATAGAAGTTAAAAAGCCATCCCAAAATGAGTATTTTTTCCACTAAGGAAATATTTTTTAATTTTAAGTTAGCAACAATTTTTATTTATAAAAGAAAGTGAGATATTCTACCTCTTTATCAGTCTCATTCTAGCATTTTTTATTTACTTGCTTTATATTCCAGAAAAAATAGAAGCCTCTGCAGCACACATTTTATACAGCAACGCCAGTTCTGCATCAAATAATGGCTATAAAACTGTGTGAAGCTCCATTGACTCCAACAGAATCTGCAGGGGTGGACACATCTGCCGAGTCAGATCAGATTAAACTAGCTCTGCTAAAGCAAAAATGTCAATGACTTAAGAAAGGACAATTTGCAGTATATTCCACCCCATTCATCTGGCAACCAAATTAAAACTACAGAAGGTATTTATCACAGAAGCTACTGTGCTTTATTACTGTAGAAAAATTTCTAAGGGAACCAATTATATTTGATAGATCTACTGATCTTGTTAAATTTATGAGATTAAGATAATGACTAAATTTATTGCAGAATTTCAGTATAAAGAAGTTTTGAAATTTGTTCAAAATCTGCTAACAGTTAAGAAGTGACTGATAACTTTGTACTGCTGGTTCTTGGAGGCATTAATTAATTTATCTGCACAATATGCTGGTATGCATATCCCAAGACTTGACAATTCCTATGAAGCAGATGACTTCTATCTATCTATATCTTTATATTAACACATAAATCAAACAATTATATTTTTTATAGACAGCTAAAAAAAATGAAAGTATTTTTTTATTTAGCATATTTAGTATGTTTCAACACAGGATATTTTCTGATAATTTAAATTACAAGTGAACTATAGTCCTGCTCAGCTCATGTAGATTATTTTTACTGGGAAGTGATGTACCCAGAAATAAACTAATACATCTATATACTTAATCCTTCCAAACAGAGAGGAAAGAAGGGAAATTTAGGCGTGATTTGTTTCCCCTCCTTGATGCCAAATAAAATATTATAGGCTTACAAAGGACATAAGGAAAATAAAGAACAAGCACTTTCTAGACCATCTAAACAACATAAAAACCTTCTCTCCAATGAAAAATAAAAAAGTGACCCAGGAGCCAAGGGAGTGTTCATACTAATACTTGTGAATCTGCAGACTGCCCTGATGACAGGATTTGCCTCCAGGCAGGCACTTCTTCAGGTACTTCCCATCACATTAATGACCATTTTCCTGTTGTAACTAATGAAGGTAACTTTCAAGATCTTCTGTTTATTATGGAGCCATTTAGCTCCTTAATTAGTTTAACAGCATTCAAATTGCTTTTTGGAACCTGACTACTTTCAGCTACCATTAAACACCCAAACGGGGCAAATAATTTAAGAAAGCCATTTCTACTACCAGTAGAAAATGACTAATATCTATCAGACCAGTGTCATTCTAATGTTATCAACCTTAATGGATAAACCTTAAAAAATAAAAAAGAAAAACTAAACTGTCAGAATTGTTGCTGAATCAGCCAAGCAAAATATATACAGCAGACAATATTTGCATTAGATTACTAGTAAAGCTTCGTTCTTAACTTATTTCATCAAAAACTGTCTTTCAAATTGAAGTTATTGAGAAAAAATTCCAAATATATATGTATATATCTGTCTCCTCCTTCAAATTCAGCAGGGTGCACCATTATTAGTTTTCCAAGTCAAGGAGTTTTTGACAAATTACTCTTTTAAATTATATTTTTAAAAAAAATCCTACAGTTGTAATTTGAAAAAAATAAAAATAATTATACAATACTTAACGAAATGTTAGCTACAATTTTATTGATTCTTCTTTGGATCAGCTTTGCTTCTTCTGTATATGAGATTCACAGAGCAGATCATAAAAATATGCCTTTATTAAAGGTTTTAATATTGAAGTATCTCATAATTTAATTCCTAGAGATTCATAGTTCAGATCAGAAAATAAAAATGTACCCTTACTAAAGGTTTTAATAAAGAAGTATTTCATATTTTAATTCCTAAGTTTTTCCTAAGTGTACTTTCCTTACAGAATAAAATATATCCATAAAATAATATTTTTTATCTTTCTGTTTAAATAATTTCTCCTCATGTGCCGTCGTGGAACAGGAATCCAAAGAGAAGGATACAGATGGTGGAATCATGAAGGATGGTGTTCAAGAGCTGTATTACCTTCTCTGAGGAAAGTGAAAATATAATATAATATTGAGCCAAGAAAGCACCAAAGGAAGACCCAAAAGAACTTCCCTGGTATCTGCAGCTGCTCTAAGAAAACAGAAGTGACACAGTAATATAAAATCATTCATTCTAAATTTCTATTAAATTCCCATTTGTTTCCATGAAGAGATGCAAGGTTTGTATTAGCCCAGGCTTTATCAGAGTTCACAAACAGGAAGTAAATGTATGACTGAAACATATTTCTCACTCCACAGAAGAGCATTTATCTCCTTCAAATCGGTATTACATGGAGCAGTTCTCATCCCAGTTTTAGAACTGCCCTTAGTCCTAAGTCCATTTCCAATAACTGGCAACAGTGTTCCTTGCCACACACCGCAGAGATCTTTATGAGCTACCCTTTAACCTTCAATCTACCTGGCAATTTAGCTGAATGCATAGAGGGTAAATATTAACATTATTTTAAAGCCAAAGTGTACTTTGCAGCTGTCCAATTATACTACCTTATAATTAGCTATACACAATGACCTCTAATCCTTTTGTTAATTAACTCTGTCTTTATGTGAAAAATGTATTTACTTTGATGAAGTGGAACTATTTTCATAGTTCTGTTTCTTCCTGTCCATTTTTGTGTCCTTTTCAACAGGCACAGATATATTTCATATTAACAACTTTCTTGCTTATCTCTCTGTGTTAGTATGGTACCATACGAGTATATAATTTTTTGAGTGAAACAGAAGATTCATGTTTAGACCTCAAGATCTTTTTCTTTTAATTTAATCTTAAAACCAGAACTTCCTTGATTAAGTCAGTGATTATGTAATAATTTATAGGGTGCTGTTAAATATGTATTAGTTTAATGCAGACAGAAAACCTAAAAATTAAGAGCCATGTAATAATCAGGCCAAAATTTCCATGGCAGAATTAGGTTTTACAAAGATGAGAAAGAAGAACCCTCTTAGAAATTTAGTGATGTTCTTAAATGACCCTGACTTTTTAAAAGTAGCAAAGATTGTAACTGTGGCACCAGATATTGATTAAAACAACACTAGTACTTAAGCCCCAAATGATGACTGACCATATGCATATTTGACATGCTGTGTCAGATCCCTACAATGGCATATTAGACTCATAAAGATAATAAAAATTAAATACAACTCATATTTCACCAAGTATAATATTGCCCCAGAGTCTCCAGTGCCTTTATTTGTACTGCTACCTCTTGGACTGGTGGAAAATTAACATATGGCTCTGACTCATTCAGTTTTGACATATAGAATATTTTGATTATCATGCCACCCACAATATTTTACATATTTTGAGGTTTCCAGGATAGTATGCCTTAAAACATCTAATACCCATCACTAATGTGTGAACAATATGTTCATCACCTTCCCTTCAAGGTTGTTTTCAGAAACCTCAGAGGGATCAGACTTTAAATAACATATTTTCTAATTAAATAAGGCAACCACCTTTTGGTCTTCGCATCTTTTAAAAAGCTTTAAAAATCATCAGGAATTCTTAGTTAACTATATGTGAATAAGAAATCTGAGTATCTCTCAAAATCAAGAAGAAATTGGATAAACCACTAGAAATGATGGCTCTAAACAGCAGTCCCCACTACAGCTGCATAATGGATAGGGGAAGAAGCCTTATTAGTGAGCAATTATGCATGCATATTCTGTTGAAGCACATTTTCCATGCTGTAACCCCCTGCCTCAAAGCAGACTTCCACTCACTTAGAACAGTGTCAAACAAGGCCAAAGGGAGATGGCAAGGTAAACAAAACAGAGTGGACACTTCCCCTCACTTACCCTTTCACATCAGGGACACTCCCAGTGTCATTTTCTTTGGAAACAGATGTCCTCAGCCACCAACAGCTCAAGAGAGAGAGCTGCAGATTCTCTTCCCACCCTCCACCAGCCCCCTGAACTCCAAGTAGATATTTGCTACAAATTTCACGGATTTGTAGGCTGAGCTTCTTTTCCAAAAGGCATTACTCTAACTGCTATATCACATGGGAGCTGGAGTTGCTGTTCAATCTACTTTTACACATATTTCCCAAGTGGATATATTTTATTGGCATTTCCTGTTCTTCCATCAGGTACCAATAAAATATTTATAGATCCCATCACTTAAAGTAGACTAAATGAGAAAAGGAAGCCTCATGGTAAAATGCTTTTTACAAAACAAAAAGGAAGGCAGTTCTGTCTTATACTTGAAAGAACAATGTGCCTTCTTCTCAAAATATAAGCATCTTAATCAGAGATACTGGGTCACTGCTGCATTTTGACTTATTAGAAGTTATTCTATTAATTTCTTTTGAAATACAGTCAGTTGGAATTCCCGTTTATTTGTTAAATCTACCAATGTAACTGGTAAAAACACTGCAAATTGACATAACGTGAACAAGCACTGGTAATTAATAGTACTGTAAGAAAAAATATAGGTATTTATTTGGCAAATGTAATTTATCATTTCATAGTTAAGGCTTTTATTCTTTGAGGGAAAAAGATTATATGGATGAGTTTCTCACTTCAGATAGTATGTTTCAATGAATGCTGACATTTTTATACATCTCTATTCCTTGTTTTGATGAGGATGACACCAGCTATTCATTATAATCAATACTTGATCTTTTCCCTCTTAAGTATCAATTTGACACAGCAGCAGTGAAAGAAAAATACTACCATGTTATTTATTTGGAAAACACTGAAGTGAGAAGAGGAAACTAACAGCCACATTTGGAAATAATTTTACATTTTTAAAAGAATGTCTGTGTTTCATATAGCTTTTGGATATTTCAGTGTTCTTATCTCTACCTGCTTTCACTAAGAGCCCTGACTCTCACTCAATTGAATTCAAGGTCAGTATCAGGATAGTGATGCTTCCCTGGAGCCTGGATGACTACTTAGCTTTCCTGCAGCTTAGCCCCATGTCTAGATCAAATGAATTCGATGTATTCCTTAAGTAGAGTTGGATGGGAGCGTGGAATGGTACGGCCCTACAGGGCTAGGCACGTCAGCAACCCTTGGGCAGCTTCTGCAAGTGTGTCAAGTCCCTGCCAGCGCAACCCGATCACCTGCCACACTTCACTGTTGTGCCAGTTTGTTATATACAGCAAGTCAATATGTCTTAACGTCAATAGCATAATGTTTCCACTCAAAAAAGCTACTCACATGAGTGTGTATGGGGGCAGTGCTGCATTGGCGGATTTTCAGATGCCTGTTTTATTTATAGAAGGCCTGGGGCTTCCTTTTTTAAAAGGAAGCCTAGTATAAATGGATTTTGGAGTAAAGCACTGGAGGTTTAACTGAGATTTTTAGAAATGGTGAGAGAATAAGTGGAAACAAACACCTACCCAATATTTGAATTGTGTGTTGGGCCAATGAGACAGTTTTGTCGCTAAGGCAGTTTTCTCACACTGTCATTTTCTGCTTAAAGATTCCACTTCTAATTTATTTGACTGTAACATTCATCCTAAATTTTTCTTGAGCTTTCAATTATTTTGTCTTTATTTAAAACTCTTGGTTAGTACACCTTATACTGTGCTTTGAGAATTTTTAAAATCAGAGTTTTTTTAAATTTCTGATTAAAGTTGGTAGTATCATCAGTGATATTCAGTGTTTACAAATATTAATGTTAAGGTTATGTGTGGGGATAGAATGAGAAATAAATAACTAAATAAAGGGAAAACTGGAAACAACCTTGTGACACTGAATAAAATTATTCAAACTCTGCTTTTGATTTTACATTTTGAAAAACATTTAAACACTCCTAAATCTAACATGTAACATGAATGTTTGCTGAAGCATTAAGTAAAATATAATATCAAATATATTCATCAGGGTTTTCAAAAAAAACAATCCTGCAGTGTTATTTTACCCACTCTATACTCGCAAGAAAGCTATAAATACAGTTTTCAAATAAACAGATTTGATATGAATGATTTCTTAACAAAATATGACTTTTAAAGATCACGTGTAAATAAAATTAAGAAAAAACAATTATCCCAGAACCCGGCCACAAAGCATTAAATGTGGCTCAGACTTGCATTTCTGTTACTGTAGCACTGAACGAATCTCTTAACTGATATGTTAATTTTAGTTGAGTGTAGCATGTAATTCTGAGACTACTTTCACAGTGACCTAAATTCATTGCTTTCCCAGCAAGCCACAAAAGGCTAAATACATTATAAAACCAGCAACTTTTGTTCCTTCATTCTACAGCGACAACTTCCCAGCTGTTCCCTGTCCATTTCTGCATTTTTGCGCCATCCTTGCCCGCTGGTGGGGAGGGCAGTGCCGCCTTGGCGCAGCCAGCGCTGGCTGGAAGGGCTCCGTGTGTGCGCCAGGGCGCTCGCTCCAAGCAGCGCCCGGAGCGGGCGTGCGGGGCTCCTGCCCCCCTGGACTCTCTCCAGGGCTGGGAACTCACCTCCGGCACTTCGTGTCGTCCAGCTGATGTCAAACTCCGCTCGCTCTGTCCCATTTTTTCTCGTTATCACTGTGTGCATTAAATTATCATCGAGCAAGCTGTCTCAAGTGATTGCGCTTACTGCAGTGCTTATGCCTTCTGTCTGTTTCTACACAAGTAATGACATGCATTATTATAGTCTCATTTTACTGTTAAATTTTCTGAATTATTTCAGTAAACTAAAGGCTGCAGAATTATTTTGGAAATAATTCACATTGCTATATCATCCTGTACTGAGTCTGCTGCATAAATGAGAAAGTCATGCTTTCTAATACAAGATTAACTCTGGTTAAATCTAGTGAGTTCTACAGTACAAGGAGTTTTCATATTACTTGATTAATATCATAAGCAGAATATATTTTACCCTCCACCTAGTGGTGTGTGTAGGATTCAGCTGAATTAGATGCCAGCAATTTGAAAATTAGCTTCTGCTAATGAACTATAAATATAGTTTCAAAGTGGATATGGATGCATTCTAAATCTCCACTATCATCCAGAAAACAATCTTGTATACATAATATGTCTCCCATTCTCATTTCCTGTGATAAAATGATAGACATGTATCGTGCTGAAGACTCCACTTTATTAAAGACTCATCACTTCTTGTAAGTACAAAAAGAGGTAAAAAGGTAACAGGGAAATTTTGAAGCTGTATTTGTCAGTATCCTCTGTAAAGCCATGACTACCAAGTTACAAGTCAAAAAATGAACATGAATGCAGCTAGGCCACAGCTACCAGGATAAAAATTCACAAGATTTGCCCTGTTTTTCCTTTCCAACCGAAGAAATGGTTAAAACATTACTTACCTGTCAAAAATATAAAATATTATCTTGTAGTTTCCAAAAAGTTAAAACACACCATGGTAATTAACGGGTTTACAAAATTCATTGTCCTGTATAATAGATGTCTTGAAGAGTATATTCTCTTTCCATAGTGAGTAGTCAGTATATGGAGGAGGAAAAAGGAGAAAAAGTAAAGCAGACAGAAGATGAAGACTAAGAAATGAGAGAAATGAAAACAAGAAAACAGCTGGTTTAGAAATACTGCAAGACAAAAAAAAAAAAAAAAGCAGAAGGTATCTACTTCCTCGGATGTGGGAAAACCAGAAATCTTTTCCATAGCTCTAGAAAATTAAAAGGGAATATATTATTCCTCAGTATAATTTTCCCCACTGAGATACAAGCTAGCTAGTTTTGCTGATGATAGTCAGCAATCTTAGAATCATAGTAATTTACCTTCCCTCTAAGAAAAAGGTATTAAACCGAAAATGCATTTATTGTTGGAACAATTAACTTTTTGATTGTCTCTATTACCCTGGTTCCAATTCCCAGTTTCTAGCCACAGATCCAGCTTACCTAAAATTTTACACCTGCCCCTTGTCCGCGTACTCCAGCCTATTGCCACCTTCCTCCTCAACCCCGCAGAGCTGCCTCTGCACTTCCCAGGGGACCTGTGCACAGCCAAACTCTTTTAGCTAGGAAACAGTCTTTCTTTCACAGTTTACTACTACTTTGCCCTTTCGTGTTTCAGGTCAGTGTTTTATTCTCTCTGCAAGGCCTTCCCTCCCACATTTCTTACAACAAGCAGGGGAATAAACTGTTTAGTTTTCAGAGAAGGAAGACCCTTTGTTCTGTCTTCATTAGGAGCATGCAGAGTTGTAGTTGCGCTGAAATTATCCATCTGCCTCAGATCAAACAGACTTAACAGGAAACAGCTATGTGGAAATTCAAAACCTACAATTCTAAGAGGTTCTCTTTTAAGTTATCTATGAACTTTGTTTCCAAGGCACATAATTTAGCCCAGCTGGGCACATTTTCACAAGGGTATAAGAAAGAAAGGGAACACGCTCCTTACAAAACTTTATTTCTTCCTGCTCTAGACTATGGAAAAACTAACATTCAGTCAAAATGAACAGCTTAATGTTTTTAATCGTATAATGTCTATGTGTTTTGTTAACCTTGATATTGATTTTCTGGACTGAAATTTTATCAAAACAGAGCATGCCATGCATCAAAATTTTATATACAATGGATAGGACATAAAACAATTTCTCTTTAACAAATAAATTCAATGATCTGCTGTGATAGGCAATGATATCAAGGTCCCCTGTTGAATACCCTGTGCATGGATAAAATTTTATTTTACAAGGGCTTCTAATTTCATTGAATTACCAGAATACACAAAGGTATCTATCTACAAAAATTGTTTAACCACTTTGAAATACTGCTTAATATTAATGTTTTCTGAGGAAACATTCTTGGATGAAAAACTATTAAATACAAGAGAAATTATTGATTCAGACAAGACTTTTGTTATTTTTGACTTTGATATCAAATGCTCTGTTTTTAAAATTATTAAAATATGATCCATTTTAGTATATCTAATTACACTATGACCAGTTCTACAGTGTATTCAAAAACTTCTAAACATAATTACATTTACCAAGACAAACTTTGTCTAAAGAAAAAAGTTTTCTACATGTCATTTTGTCAGACAGAATGAGTGTAGACTGTCACACTGAAAACTCAGATACTGAGAAACACCATTATAAACTGAAGGGATCAGGCCTTTATCAGAAAGAAAAATAATTTGTACTTTCTCTAACTTGAACTTTGTGCTGAGCTGAGCTTCACAATATGTTCCTGACAAATTATCTATTCTTTATTGATCACTTAGGACTGAAGAAGTCAGAGGTGAACCTTTTCTGGGTTGTTTGTTTGTTTTTGTTACACTGAGCTCTTTTACCATCATTAAATGTCAGCAAAACAGCAGCTGCTTGTTACCAACAGCAACACACAGATATTTCTTGGATTGCAACTATCTAGATCCCCAAATTCAAACACAGCTGTCTTGAATTCTTATTCCTCACAACTCATTCCACAGACATGGCAGGTGTGCTGGAAAGGACAGAAAACACTGTGGTAGTGCTGTAGGTATTTGTGGATTTCAAGTTTTCACTATTGTGACCTACTAAGATAATATTGTGAATTACTAAGATAATATTATACTTTCATAGGCACTAAACAAAGTCACAGAGAGAGATGTGTCTTCTTAAAAAAGGTACCTTGTATTTTTAAGGTTCTCAGCATTTTTAATTATTACAGGACTTTAAAGTACTGAAAATAGCACTTCTAAAATTATTTCTTCCTTCTCAGTTAAGAAGTATCACAGATATTAAAGAATGCACTGGTTAATTTAAATCTACCTTTGTTTGATATAATGAAAGTCTTGAAACATTTATGAATCATTTAAAACATTTCATTGACCTACTTTAAAAAAAGCTTATATTAATAGGAAAAAGTGACTTCTTTTTCAGCTGAAACCTAGTTACAATGAAAACCCAAGGTAATTATTTCAGTCATCAACATAATCCCAAAAGGTGGTGTTTTATGTGGTGATCAGACCTCGCTGATATTTTTGCCTCATTAAGTTTTATAATGTTGCTATTCTTGTAAGCACTTTGTCCTATAAATGCAAAACCACAGCAACTAGAACCAGCCAACAGAGACCAAGGGGACTCAAGAGACACAAGCAGATTATTCTATTGTTTTTAGTCTTGGGGGTAGTCCAAATCATTTCAAGAGTAAAAGATAGTTAAACCCAAGTAAACAACATTAATGATAAATTTATATCAAGAATCTGAGACACAAAATCTGGAGCTGTTTTTCGATTCCCATTAAGTTTCAAGTGTCCTCCAACTTAAAGCTCTGAACAGAATCCATTGATGGAAAAAAACTGCAAGCTAATACAAATACCACAAAGCAAAACATGGCAAACAGCTAAACCAAGATGCAATAGCACAGATGGGTGAAAGGTACAGTAGGACTGCACAGATGGACCAAGTTTTGTTCAGCTGCAGGATTGGATTTTGGTTTATTTTAATTAGAATAATCAAGATATTAATCCCTAATGACTCCTCTGCTTTCAATGTAATAAAACTACAGATTAAAACTGTATGAAAGCATTTGATAGATGATTTAACTATTCAAGAATAATATTTTGGGGAAACTTGGAACAAAACCAGTTTCAAAAAAAAAAAGTGAAAAAAACCTTGTATAATCTTAACAAAGTTTTCCAAAAAAATCGTTCCCCAAAAATCTTTCCCCAAAATCTTTTGATTTTAGGGAGAAAAATCTGTATCAGAGGGGCAAGAACATTTCAGGGTCTTCAGGAAACCCTCTAGGTTCAATGGAAACAACCCAGCACTTCTCAGGCAATCAAATTCCTGACTATAGAAATTCTATTCAATTCTGAAAATATTGTGGTGAAGGCTTTTTATTACTGAAGGGGAAAATACTTTTCTGCTGAACTTCTTAATAAATTTAATATGAATTTAAATACAAAGTGCTTAAGCCTATGCTGTAGTTGTACAAGGTCTAGTAGGCTTGGACCTGTCCAATAACAACCATTTCCTACCTCACTTCTGTTTTTCTATGATCTATTTCTTTACTTATCATTATGAAAGCAAATATAAGGAGGTCTTTCCAAAGTTATCAGTTGCTAGGAAATGGGAGCGATGAATAAAGAAAGCAATATTCCAAATAATTAAAAATTATACCAGTAATGAAAAAAGAGGATTGAACAAAAAGTTCAGAAGTCTTGAACAGAAGCAGAAAAATCTCTAAAAAGCATATTCTAAAGGAATATAAATTATATATCAATTCCAACACTCTTAAAATGTGATAGACACTTTAATCAGTGTTATTGGAATACAAATATTATTGAAAAAGGGACTCACAGATCTGCTCTTAAAAATAAACACACCCATACAATTTATTCAAAATGAAAGAATTATAAGAGTCTCTCATTTAGAGAGACTAATAAGCACACATTCCCTTTTTTGCTGAAAGAAAGTGAATTTTAGTCTCTCTGCGTTAGTTCTACTCTTCAGCCAGTCGTAATGTTGGAGACAGAAGAGTGATTTTTGTACCGCATGTTTAATGACTTGAATAGGTTTTGTACTTTTGATTTGAGTATAGAATAAATCAGACAAAATAACACAGATTCCTGCGCATTTATATTGGCAGAATTTTAACTAACTTGCTGTTTGAACTTAGCTTTCCTTAATACCAGGCCAAGATGGAAGTAATTTGGATTTATACCAGTATATCAAAACACATCCTATTTGATACAAACCGGCTTACTCATTCACTGCAACAATCTTGCAACACACTTGCAACAATCCCATCCATTCTGACCCTGAACATCTCCAAGATTATCTGAAAAGTGTGTTGTGTTTTGTAAATTGGTGAGCTTATAGACCTTATTCATTCTGTAGATGAGTCATAATAAATCAGATTGGAAAAGAGGCCTATTCCAGAGCTGACAAACTAATGTATCATCACTCTGTAACCTTAGCTGACACAGGAATGTAATTTAGCTTTTAAAATTATTAATATCTGTATCTGCAAATTCATAATAATTTTCATGCTAAAAGGATCTTTCAGGCACCACTTCTCCTATGTTCTTTCATATTTAAAAACTTTATAAAATTTCAAAGGCATGTGTCACAGCATTTGAAGGGCTGAACTAATTAGAAACTATTCCAAGGTTAATGGGAGAATAAGTCCCCTGCTTAAAATAATTCTTTACTATTTTAGAAGAAAAATATACTAACAATAAGTAGTACACTTAGACTCCAAATAAATGCAGTGAGTTATTAGAGAGCTAAAACGCAGTACATAGGTGATCAACTATAAAGTTACAAGTAAAATAAAACTAATCTGCAAGAGGTCAACCAGGTCAGATTATGAAGACTTTATAATTTAATGGAGTGTTCCTCCCCATTTGTCACAGCCCACCTGTGAGAAGTGGAGAGTGACTGAGATTCACAAATACCCTTGACATGGATTAGGCTGAGATAACTCTCAAAGTCTGTACATAAAAAACAGCTTTAATGGAACAAATGCTCTGCAAATGTTGACCCTCCCACAATTATATTTACCTAAGCTATGTGCCTTTATGAGAAGTCAAGGTGGGATTTATGTGATTTAACAACTTAAAGAGAAAAAGAGAGAGGGGTGGGCCAGTGGAGGGGGCAGGGGAAAGAGAGGGAGAGGGAGAGGTTCCCAGTCCTGGTGTCTACATCAGACCTGTCAACAGAGTTCTTTGGTAGAGACAGAGAGAGACACACCAACAGAAATTCTGGAAGTCTTCCTTGGCATGTTTTCCAGGCACAGTCACTTGGGCCTTGTCACTTACAATGTCTGGATGAAAAACAAGGAAAATCAACAAGATGTAAAGCACAAAAATGAATCCAAATGCATTGATTTAAAATATGGCCGTAAGAGAGGGACAGAAGTCAAGTTGAAAAGGATTAAGGGTCTCCCAACAATATTACATTCATAACCAAGGAGAGACCATCATACAGTTATTCATTTATGTTTTTCTTTTCACATTTCCAAACACTATATGAAACAGACAAATAATTCAGGAAATACTTTGGAGCAAAGACAGTCATAGTCTATAATCGTGAGTGATGTGTTTGCCATGATTTACTAATACATACAGTGTGTTTGTACAATAAAATTGTAAAACAGTTCTCATGTTATAAAGTT
Organism: Ammospiza nelsoni; assembly: GCF_027579445.1. Taxonomy (NCBI): domain Eukaryota; kingdom Metazoa; phylum Chordata; class Aves; order Passeriformes; family Passerellidae; genus Ammospiza; species Ammospiza nelsoni. The sequence goes on along the minus strand of NC_080669.1, from coordinate 29,325,921 downwards.
AAGTAGTCCCAGTTTTCTCTTATGTTAGAAGTCTCAGTGGAAAATCTACATAATAATTCAAAATGCCTTGTAAGTGCATGCAGAAAAGGAATAAAAAGAAACTTTATGTTTAAAAGCTGAAGCAGGGAGGAGTGTTTTCTTCTGCCTCTATTCAAAGTTCTTCAGTAGTCTACAGACCTCTTATCCAAAAAGTTAATTATAGAATGGTTTGAGTTAGAAGGACCTTAAAGGATCATCTTAGTCCCAACTCCCTGCCACGGAAAAGACAATTTCTACAAGACCAGGTTGCTCAAATCCTACGTATCCTGGTCTTAAACACTTCCAGAGATGATTCATCGTCAAATTCTCTGGAAAACCTATTTTAGTGTCTCACCTCCCTCTAAATAATTTCTTCCTAGCATCTAATATAAATCTCTACTCTTTCAGTTTAAAGCCATTCCCTCTGTTCTGTCATTATCTGCTAGAACAAAAAGTTGTTTAGCCTTTTCCTAAGCCTGCTTTAAGTACTGGAAGGTGACAGTGAGTTCTCTCCAGAGACTTCTCATATTTTGGAACAGCTGGTGGTATCCCAGATCTCTTTGTATCAGCATTATGGAAGAAAGGACCACCATTAACTTCTGATCTATTTGATTAGAAAATTCCTTTTAATTTAAATATATTCAATGAAGATTGAAGTAATCTTTTAATGTGTATCTGTCCAAATACAATTATTTAGAAAACTATGTAACATATAACTTCCTGAATACTAACTTTGGTTAATTAAATAAACTCCTGTTATGAGGAGCTCTATTATTTATTTGAGATCATTGTTCATTTAAATAAAAATCTAAAAATTAAAAAAAAAAAAGTTAGCCTAGGTCATTACCTCGAGAGGAGTACCTCAACCATTCTTCAAAAGCTCTCTTGGAGATTCTTTTATTAAACTGGCAGGTTCTTCATGAAGGAACCTTTCACAAACACATTTAGGTAGGGTCAGTGGTCTTTACAATCTAGATGAAAAATAATTTGGTTTTTTTGAGGATAAAATACAAGAAAAGACTAAAAGATTCTGGAAAGTATTTCATAAAATATCAATACCCTTTTTAGTTGAATTTCAAAAAATTAATTTAAATATATTATCTGTTTTACTACAGGCAATTATTCTGATTTTGCTTTAATGATCTAGACAAATGTTATTCACAATAGTTATTGAAATGAGGTAACCTTTGGTCTTCTATTTCATACCTGAAAGACTTCCTCTGAAGAAACAGAGTTAGCATTTTTTTGTGTGCTCCTGCTTTTTCGTATTGAATTATGACTTTCTTTAAAAATGATCAAAAAAGTATATGTAAATGAAGTTAAATTCACTGACCTACTTCAGATCTAATTCAGCTTGACCTCATCCTCTCATGTTTCCTGACCTGCGGTGCTCTCTTCCTCACTTTCTATTTATCATTAATCTTTACCCCTCCTTAGCTTCTTCCTCTGCATCCATTGATCTTTCTCCTTATTATAAATGCATTCTTACTTGACTGTAATTCTCTTTCTATCCCTTCTCACAACTCCTACTGTGGGTCTCTTAAAAACGTGTATGAGTACCAATCCATATCTATTTCCTCACTTTCTTGTTTGCATTTCACATACCAATCCTATTCTAACTGTCCTCACAAATGAATGGGGTAACCTCTTTTGCTGATCCCTTCAACAGATGGGAAATCATCACGTCTGTGATAACCTGCTGTCCTTGTACAATAAGGTATCTTGTTTGGGTTTTTTTAATCTCGTTTTTCTTTTTGTCTTCAGGGAAATCTTTCTTATTCATCTTACTGCTGATGTTTCTTCAGTGGAAATTACAATTTCTTCCCTAGTCTTCATCCATAATACCTATGTTGAGAAATTATTCTGTTCTTAGTGGTTTAAATTGTCATTAAATAAGTGGCAGAGTTTACTGCACCTGTGTTTTCTGTTCAACCACACCTATGAACCTATCATGTTCTTTACTTTGGTTCACCATTTCCAAATTTGAAGAAGTATTTTTAATTAAATGTTTAAATTCCTTCTTGAATTTTTTAACGTGTCCACTTTTGCAAACTCTCAATGAAACTACTCATGCCTCTTAATTACATCCCTCTTTCCTGTCTTCATCAGTATTAAGTGCTCTAAAATCTTACAACAAAAGCAAAAGTTTGAGCATTTATCTGGATGGCCGTATTAGCTAAAGTATGTCAATATTATTTTGAACTTCTAGATTTTATTTAAAAATTAAAAATTAAAATAAAATAAGAAAAGATATTGTGCCTCATTATCTCTATGAGAACAAAAGATGAAGTAATCTAAGTAAGTAATATCTACAACATTCTAAACAGTACTCAAGGCAGTTTGTGCTTGTCTACATGTAATTATATGAAAGTGTGTATGCACACATAGATGAAATAAGTTTTGAATTAATCACAGAAGTTGAAACTGAAAAGGCCATTATTAAAGCATGATTATTTAACAGGAATAAACATAATATCTTTTGAGGCACAAGAAGACCAAGACAGCAAGTACTGGACAAATGATTCCTATTGTATTTCTATTTGGCAGCAGGGCTGCTAAATAGAAATGCTTCCCAAGTCTATCACAGAGGAAAGCTTTATTTAACCACAGTTATTAAGATGAATCCTAAGGGTCAGATTTATAACCCCCCTACTCATTAAGTGCAATATATGTTTTCTAATACTTTTGCATGACTTGATACTATCTTCAAACTAGAAAGTTGTTATTAATGCTGTTGCAATCACAAAGGAAACCTTGCCAAGTCCAGCAAGTTTCTTCCGTAACAGGAGACACAAAGCACTTGAAAAGCAATCCACTGTTGGGGTATCTTTTACCCTTTTTATTTTCTAGAGAATTCAGCTTTTGGCAGATCATCCTGAAATCTCTATTTACACTCAATTTTAGATGGATAAAAGAGGGGAAATGAGTTTCATTGTGTAGGTTAGGACCCCAGTTAATAGGAAAACTTCTATGAAAAAGGAAAAGCCAAACCAACAAATGTATCTTATTAGGTGACTTGATTTCAATTTTTCATCTGCTTTTCATTTAGGAGAGACCACAACACAAATTTATAGCTTTTAAATGCTGAGTCACATTACTTGAGTGAGCTATATCCCATGGGCTTTGTCTCTCTGAACAGGAACTAATTACTTAGAGCAAATTCCTTCCATATGAACATCTCTATTCACTAAGGAAGTAATCAAAAACAAACAACTTAAACTTCTAGGAATTCCTGTAATCCAGAGTCTTGGTTATTAATTCACTAGAATACTGTAAAACTCATACTCATCAGAACTGCCTGAGAACACATTTTCTTTCAGCACAACAGAGTGATTTTTAGACATTCCCTCATGCTGGTTGTCCCATGAAGAGTTATTAGCTATCTTGTCAATAGAGAATTCATACAATACAAACGTGTTCTTTCCCAAGAAACAGGTTGGTGAGGTTGGGTCAAACTCTTCTCTGAGTTTGTATCAATGTATGTGTATAAAAGCTCCTACTAGGCTTACTTATTGCAAAAAGGTTTTGGTGGAAATAAATATATCACTACTTAATTTTACCTACTTAAAATAAAAATGGTGAGTATGAAGAGAACGGATTAGTTATTTCTCACTGCCATCTGTCAAAGTACCAAAAATCTATGTGAGCAAATACACTCAGTAACAACTGAGTAAACAAAACACAAAAAAGAACCCTCAGTAAAAAGAGAACTTTTGAATCCCTATTGCTATATTATAGGCATTAGTTTTGTATAGCACATACAAATTAAAGGAAGATTAGACTTGTAAGAAAGATTTCAAATGGTTCTACTTTGCACTTTGGTGCAAGTACAAGGACTGTGTCAAATAATATCATGCCTCCAGGAAATTAAAATTGTCCCTTGTCAACTTCTAAGAGACAAAAGCCCTAAACTGCTGTCTTCCCACACGCTGCCCCACAGAACACTAATATCAACATAATATACAGTACTAGTTGCCACTGCACAATAAGGTTAAGCACCCAACTGATGTTAAGAGAAATAATATCTTTTTTATCTTAATATTTTCCTTTATAATCTCTTTCATGTGAATTGTTTGAATATGTACCTGCATTTTCCAAAGAATGTCCACTGGTTTCTTTCCAGTTAGACAAAAGGTCTGGGAAGCTCACTGTGGTCAGCTGCCTACTTTCCAACAGGATTGGGATAACGGAGACAAATAATTTTCTCATCAATGTTCATGTATACGGTGATTTAAAGATTTGCTCAGAACCACAGCAGATGCTACTCTAAGCAGCAGCAAAATCAATGTGATACAGTTAATCCTGATTTTCATCCTGACAGTCATATTGATTTCTGATTTTAAAGATTACATACACTGCAGAAAATGAATACAACAGGACGAATTGGATTTACAAGTATTTTCTTTTACTGTAAACTTGCTAGCCTCTTATACCTGTTTGATGAATTGTGGAGATCTTCTGAAAAGCATTTTCCAATCAAGCTGTAAGTAATCCTTAAGCCTATTCTCAAGGCAATGAAAGATATCTTAAAATACTACATTTTCATTGCCTGATGCTTTAACCCATCCAACATAGTATTAAAAATATTATTATTAAAAAGTATCATCCTTTTTTTCTTGGTAATATTTGAGCCTCGGGAGGTTACAGCTTATTATAATTTATAAACCTCAAATACTATCTTCAGGGCACATAGAAATTGTAGATGCCTGCATGTGACTCAATTTCATTTTAAATTGTGGGGTATTTTTACCCACCCAGTATTACAAATAAAATATGAAAATGTCCTGTTTTTTGACTTACTAGTATTCTTATGTTGAGTAATTTATTCTGAGTGCACCAAGCTTACATGAATATTGTTGAAGCACAAGTCAGCAGATGTTTTATAGCTACAATAATGGAATCTAACCACTGTCTAAATACAACCCTATCTATGCCAGTCGTTCTGACAGAGAAAAAGAGGCACAGGACAGTAGGGTAAAAGACAAACTTGTATTCTCTTGAGGATTATCACTGCTGTTTTATTTGCTGATGGACGATCATCACTGTTAATAACAATTGAATAGAGAGTGTTCATTCCAGGAACAAAATACACATTTTAAAGGCACCTTTCAGGTACCTGAAAGTTAAAGACAGGACATATGGAGCACCAAAAACCAGAATGGCAGGTGAGATCTACGTTTATCCAACCAGGACAAGCCTAAAATTAAGCACTTAGGATAAGTGTAAGGTAAGAGCTTAGGATATTTGAAGTTGAAGAATGGTATTAGAAAGTAATGAAGAAATAACAAAGTAGTAGAATCTTGGTGGAAGAGTAGAGCTTTCATTGATTAATTAGCAGTCAAGAAAATTTGTTTCCCAAGACACTGTCTGTTGTTATGCCAAATGCAAAGAAAGGATAATTATTATAAGAGAAAGTTACAGCAACCTTTGCTCTTCTTTTTGTTTGGTCTGGGTTTTTGTTCATTTGCTTCTTTTTGTGGTTTGGTTAATTTTTAACACCCAGGCCTCATTTTCTTCCTTTAATGTCTTTCTACCCAGACAGTTTTCTAATTGCATCATGGAAGAGATTCTTCCTCCTTTTATTGGAAGAAATCTTTAGAGAAAACTCTGAGTCTATGAGTCTTGGCACCTTTGACATTGTAAAACCCACAGCAGCAAAATCTCATACTGGATAAAAAAAAACAAGTTCCCTGGAGAAGATCTGCAATCACTGTGCAGCTTGCCAGGGAAGTCAACTATCTTTATCAGCAAAAGTGTCAGGTAAGGAAAAGACCTAATACAAGGTACATTCTCCTAGAAGCTAAGTGTAAAGCAACCAGACTGAGAAAGCAGAATAATATGCTGATGTGATTAACAAGTTTTACTGGCTTCAGTTCAAAACATATCTGGCATTTTGGTACTAATAAAACTTTAAAATATTCGGACAATCCAAACAAACTTCTTCAATATTGTTTTGATAGTTAAGTATTTGACAGTAAATTATGACAAGCAACCCCCTTGCTGTTCTCAGATAAGGGGCCAAAAGGTCTATTTAGTTTAGACCTTTATCCTCCAAAATCTAACTTTGAACACTGAAACCTTCAAAGTTTCAGTGTTCTGAAAAACCGTCATCATCTTTATGCCTTCTCTTGAGTTTTACCCATACCATTTTACCTGTGCTCATATTTAGGTGCCTCCCTCTTTGTCAAATTCAGTCAAGATTTTATTCTTCTAATATCACCTCCAGCAGTGAATTGCAGAGTTGGAATGCAATTTTTGCAGTTCTTAAAATTCCTTGCATTACAAACACGGTTTTTTTCAGACTTCTTACACACAGTATTTCTTTCCATTGAAATGTGTATATAGTTGATTCTTCATAGGATCATAGAACCAGAGAACAACCTGTGTTGGAAGAGACCCTTAAGATCATTTGGCTCCAAAACCTTTCACTAGATCAGCCTAGTCTTCAACATCTGCAGGGATGGGGAGTCCACAGCCTCCCTGGGCAACCTGTTCCAGAGCCTGAGCATCTTTACAGCAAAGAATTTCTTCCTAATACCTAATGTAAATCTAGCCTCCTTTAGCTTAAGGCCATTCTCACTACAGGTCCTTTTAAAAAAAAGTCCCTCTCCAACCTTTTTGCAGGTCCTGTCTAGGTACTGGAAGGAGCTGTAAGATCTCCCCAGAACCTTCTCTTCTCCAGGCTAAACAATCCCAACTCTCTCAACCTGTATTCACAGGAAAAGTGTTCCAGACCTGGGATCTTCTTAGTGATAAATTAACCCTATTCACAGCTTTACAGACTCACAGTTTATACCTAGGCAAAACAGTTAAGGGTCATTAAAAGAAAAGCTGAAGAGAAAGAAAGAAAGCAGGTTTACCAAGAGACTCGGTTATTTTCTGGAGTCCAGTCTTATCTGACAAGAAAAAAATAGCTAGCTTTATTTTTTTTTATACAATACAGTCTTTACAAAATCCTAGTACTTCTTTCCTCTATCAAGCCTCACTTTTTTTTATAAAATTATACTTGTTATAAGGCTCCTCAAAACCAGCATTCATGTTGATTTACAAACAGTAACTAATAAAGGAAGTACTGCATAGCAATATATATACATATATATATATATATATATATATATATACATACTTACTATGAGTATGGCCCACTTTATCTGTGATTCTAGAATCTGAGAATTCCTGCACATTAGTCACCTGATTTGGAAAGGTGTGTTGGGATATTTAACCTCAAAAAAGCTCAATACTAAAGAAACAGCTCAGATGACACAGTGAATCAGAGACTAATAATATTATTTCTCTTACATAAGTCATTGTGTGCATATGTACAAATAAAAATATATACATGTATATACATATGAAGTGAATATAAGATTGAGAACACCTAAATAACATTAAATGCATTATAAAATAGCAATTTATCCTGAGACGTATCGTGGTTATTCTAGGTTTCAAAGCTAAGATTGTTCTGAAGGGAAATCCAATCATTTTATGAGGAACAGACTTGGGTAAGCAAATAAATCAACTCTAATTCTGCCTTAAGAATATTTCACACCAATTCAGTTACAGTTTTGGAACTTGTCAATAGTCTTAGATAACACATCAATAGCATTTCAAATGCCTTTTTTTCCCCCTTAATGTAGTTACACACTTCAGAGTTTACATGTTTTGTCAGAAGTAACCATGACAGTTGCAAAAAAAAAAAATTGGCAAAGTTGCATCACAGCAGACACAAGAAAAGCCACATCAGTGGCAAAAGTCACTTTACTAGCTGGTAATGCTTTTTAAATGCTACAGTTCAGAGTGCTGAGGCTGGTCACTCTTTTTGACAGAAATACTTGACCTGTGGAGGTAGGGGGTTTGGTATTACAGAAAGAAAACAGTGAAGTACTGAAAATAAAATAGAAAAAATAGGATATGAGATATCACACTCATTTGGAAAAGGTGATCCTTTGGCCTTCCTAAGTTCCTCCAACATGATAATCACCAATGCATTATTATAATCATCAAAACATTATCAGTGTTTTATAGAGAATTCCATTTCTCTATGGAAGATTTACATGTCAAATAATGTTTTCCCCTGTGCAGGTTCAAATCATGCATACCTTAGTGCTTAGTGAGGTCAGAAGAACTTAACTGACGGGGCCCTTGGGTGCCTTAAATGTTGTCTAGGAAAAGAGATACTAATATTCTCAAATAAGACAAGTCAATATATGTCAGCTAAACCTGAATTTTTAAAAGAGAAATAAATAACCTTACTGCTCTTCTTAGCTGATCAATAATTTGGAATTTTTGACATGTTTGGGTAGCAGAACAATGGCAGAATCAGATACTTGTTATTATATAGCACATTGTTTCTGCAAAGAGGAAAAAAACTGTGACAATCCCTATCAAGTACTCAGTTTAGAGGCAGAGGAGCTAGAATTCCATTATACTCCTACAGAAGCACAGTGCCACATAGACAGTTTGTGATTGAACAGAAGAATGAACATTTCTCAATTGAGTGCTGGTAGTTTTCAGAAATGATTACTTATGAAAAACAAATCTTGACAACCAATTAGAAAAGTTACTATAAAACAGTTTATTTTTGAGCAAGCTCTGACAATTGTGCAAAAGCCACTACTTCTACTCTAAACAGAGAAGTGTAGTCACGAGGCTATTTAAGCAGGAAAACACTTGAGGCATATTACAAATGCTCCTCTTACATAAACTGAAAAAGCTTATTGAGCTGTTTGGTAATTGGTAGCTACTGATGAGAAAAAAAATGCTGATGAAGTAGCTAACATTGATTTAGACAGAGTGAAATCTGTTACCTTGTTCATTCAACATTGACTTGCTGTCTTTAACACTCCTCTCCCTCTCTGACACAATTTGACAAACATAATTCTACAAAACTGGAGACCAACCCAAACAAACCAGAGCTTAAAAGCAGTTTTGGTAAAAAACATTTTCTCTGTCTAGCCTAGAGTTGTGTTGCAGTCTCCCTTTGTCATTATCTATTCAACCACCAAAATTTTTGAGTTCAAAAGTATCCTGACATACATATAAGCCTTCACCTGAAAGAAATAGGCTTATCTCCATAGTGTTTTGCCCAGCATTCAACCTTCCCACAGAGCTAACTCCAGAATTAATGAATACTATGATAAGCTAAACAAATTCATTTTCAAAGCAGGCCTCTCTTATACTTCTTCAGTTACTCTACCTCAGAATGCATAGCTCTCCTTTAATTTGTAAGTTTTTTCAGTCGTGTGATGAAGCAGCTATAATTCCAACAACTGTCCCCTCACTGAGCTCTAGCCCTCTGGGATAAACATGATGGGTTATTTTCTCCTCCTAGCTAAGAGAGGATGAAAACTGCAAGAATAAAATTTCTAAAGGACATGCTGACCAATGAGCACAAAATCGAGTAATGTGACACCCTGAAGTTTTAAACCAAAATCGACCTGTAATGAGAAAAAGATGTCTCTAAGGAGTCAAGGGCAGAAAAGCAGCAACTGGTATTAGAGAAGCTTCAGATCTTCAGGGAAAGCAATGGTAAATCACCTAAAGCTGGTCAAGGAAGTCAACAGCTGTGTGCAATATGGGACCCACTGCTAGAACAGAGTTATGGAAAATGGTTTACCCCCTGGGAAAACCTGGAAAAGGAAAAACTTTCAGATGGACTCTCCCCAGTATAAACCCTTAAAATAAACTACTGCTTAATATCTGAATGAAAGGTGGAAGTCCCTACACTTTAACGTGTTTAAACTCTTCCTTTTTGGCCATTTTTAAAATCTTTGTTTATCTCTACATTCTAATTCAGTATAAAAATCTATAAGCTCTAAAGCCTATCCAGTAGATCTCTTGTGAGTTGCATAGATTGCATGGATATTTGGAATGCACCTAACCTATGGGATATAAGGCTCTGTAGGTAAAAAAAATTGTGTGTGCACAGACCCTAAACAACCTGATCAAAAGGTTGAGTTTTGGCCCACCTGTGAACAATTATTATGACCAGATAATCGATGACTAATGACTAGAATCACTAGTGTTGGAAAAGACCTCTGATATTACCAAGTCCAAAACCTCCCAGAGCTGCCGTGTTCACCATTACACCATGTCCCTAAGTGCCACATTTAGACATTTTTTCTGAACACTTCCAGGAGTGGTGATCCTACTACTGCCCTCAGGAGCCCGCTGCAATAACTAACCATACATTCAGTGAAGAAGCTTTTCTGAATCTCAATTTTAAGCCTTCTGTGACATTACTTAAGGCTATTTCTTCTCATCCTGTCGCATGTTTCCTGTGAAAAGAAACCCACACCCCACCTTTCTATAACATTATTTCAGGTAGTTGTACAGAGTGATAGGGTTGCCCCAAGCCTCCCTTTGTCATGGCTAATCCCTTTCCCAATCCTGCTGACATAACTATTTATGATACAGGCCAGGATGCCATTGGCTTCCTCGGCCTGCTGAGCACCCAGGCTCATGTTCAGCCACTGTCAACCAGCACCCCCAGGTCCTTTTCCACTGTGCAGCTTTCCAGCCACTCTGACTCCAGCCAGTAAAACTGCCTGAAGCTGTTGTGACCCAAGGACAGGACTTTGCAATTTGCCTTGTTGAACGTCGCACAATTTGGCTCAGCCCATCAATCCAGCCTGTCCAGATCCATCTGCAGAGCCTTCCTACCCTCCAGCAGATCAACACTCCCACACAACTTAGTGTTGACTGAAAATTTCCTGATGATTTCCATAGGTCCCTTTCAACAAAAACAATTTTATTATTCTCTTCTGGAAACACATGCACTTACATATTGTGATAAATGCAAAAGATTTGTCTTTCAGAATTTAAAAAGGTGATACATCTTATAATGGTCGCACTGCAAGTAGGTAGATTTGCAGATATGGCAGAAGCAGAGATGAAGAGAGCAAATTTAATGATCAAGGTTGCAATTAACACAAATCTTTCCAACTCCTGAATCATATTCGAAAGTGTTAATAAGATTAGGAGAAAGAAGACTAGAATTTGGAAATACACCATTCAGAAGTAATGTCTGTCTGTCTGGGGTAAGACATAAGATACCCTGTGTTTAAACACAGGAAATGTGTAAAACTCTACCTGAGTAAAACTCTAATTGGTGATATGGAGAAATCTTGTTTTATTGACTGCAAAACAAGGAAATGCAAAAGTATTCATAAAAATTATTGATAAAAGTTACTTGCTTTCCTTTGTCCCTTGTTATAAAAGCTGCAGTTCTATTCATTATGCATAAGACTCACACCCCATTGTTCTTCAGTGTCCTATATCCATAAAGCTGACCACTATGCTGCAGGTATTGTAAACTGCCACATTGGGATGATCACTCACACCTGTAAAACAGCCCTCTTTCACTATACTGTGCTTCTAAAACTGAAAAATCCAGAAATTCTTCTGTAATAATTCTAATTGATATTTCTGTGAATGCAGTATTTGCTTAACTGAAGGGGCTAGGAGAAGAAATGGAGATTAGACAAAGGAATCTGAAGCTGAAATCCTGTTATGAATCTGTGTAGGTATAGAACCAGAGTTCTGTGTATGTCCAGAAAATTTCAGCTGCTGTAGCTTAAAAGGGAGTTTCAGTAGGACAGCACTCATCAGTATACAAACAGTACAGCTGGATCTATTTCAGAGAACACTTTACCCAGAGAATAAAGCACATTTTTAAGTAATATTCAAGCAATATAAGACAATCCTCCAGCTACTACTACTGGTTAACTGTGCAATTTCTATTAATAGTTTTGAGTGGGAAATTTGGCAAATGTTCATTATTTACTTTAGTGTCCTAAGAGGATTTAAAGTAAATCTAAAATTATAAAAATGCTGTCAGCAGAGAAATTCACACCAGAGGAGAATTCAATGATCTGCTTAAAACCTAGATTTAAATCCTTTTATTGTGCTTTTTCACTCCTACTCTGACCAACAAGGATTTGAAATAGAACCGTGAAAATAGCATATGGATAAATGTAGGAATTCTAAGCTTACATCAAGGTAGTAGAAATTCCTTTGATCTACCCTCAGGAGTTCAGGTTAAAACAAAGTTTGTTTGTATTCCACATCCCAGTTATACTAGAAAAAAAGTGTTTGCACTTCATTTGTTCTTTTGTTCATCCATCCCTTTTCTCGCTTTCACAATTTTTCTTGTTGCTGCTTTTTCTTCAGGAGAATGCCACTAGCTATACTGGTTTCTCTGTTACTTTCCATTAATGAAGATACAATGTTTTGGTCAGTTCAGCATTATCTTATAAATCTTAGTTTGATTTTTGTGACAGAGTGTAGATTGTCTCTAAGCAAAATGCCAGGAACACCTTCATCCACTGGTAAATGGAGGTCAGAGCTGTCTCTTTTCATTGAGGCCAAGAAAGCTGGAGCAGCTCAAAGGTGAAGAACATTTCTTGAAAAGAGCTGAGATACACATGGGTATAATTCTTTATCTCGCCAATGTTAACATTACCTACAGAGTCAGAAAAATTGGGTTGGGTAAAGAAAATTTTAATTACTTCTGTAGAGTTTTAAAAATCTATTCATTTTTAACCCATTAACCTATGAGAAGAGTCAGAAAAAATACAGTAACAAAAAAATGTAACATTCCTGGTATTAAAGGAAACTTTATGGTGTTGTCATTTATGTATTTTGTAATTAACATCTATTTACACCTGCTTCACATAGCACAGAAAAAATACTGCACAAATCAGCAATACGACTGGATCAATGCTACCTAAGAGAACAGCTCATGTCTGTTCTTAAAAATTATCTGTGCCTTATGTTCTAATCCAAATTAAACATTAATTTTATTTGCTAAGAAATGGGAAAAGAAGAAGAGCAATAGGTAAAAACAGGATAGATATCTTCTTCTAACATGAAATCAGGTAATTTCAGTTTGGTTCAACTCTCTTCACGGGACAGTTAAAATGAATCCAACTTATTTTGTCTGGAGAACATTTGAGAATACTCACACGTTTTATTTGTCCGCCAAAGAAAGATGGCAGCATCCTCAATCACCACAGCGTCCTACATGCTCTGTGGTTAAAAGCTTTTCTGAAGCCAATGTTTAGCTGCAAAAATCTGTGTGTAAGTTTCAGACACCTGCTGAGACTAGATCGAGAATTTTGAGTCAGATCTAAATCAGTGTGGGAGAGCTTAAGGTTTTGCCTTCCTTAGCAATAAATGCATAAATCATCATTTGCATGCTCAAATGAATGAGTCATCTGCATGTGGAAAAGATCAAGTAATTATATCTCTGTCTACTGTTCATTTGGGCAAGTACAGGTAAACATAACTTGCCATCAATATGTGCTTCTTAATCAAATTTGTTCAAATACTTGTTAATTGTTATCTCTGAAAATCTGCACTCTAAAAAATCATCTATGCCAAAGAATGTTACAGCATAAAAGGAAAAAAACATTCTTCCTGAAAAACACAGGAAAACATTGCCACGGCTTTGATGGTACAGCAGGCATATAAAATCTTAATTTAAAAAAAATTTGAATTCTTTTATTAATTAGGTCATTTTATATGTGATCTTGATTTCCTCATTTTGAAATAAAAAAAAGCACATTATACAGTCTGTTATTCTTACAGGGTCAGGGTTCTCAGCTGGAGTACTGGGGTAGGAAACAGAGGCCACATCTATATGCTATTAAATAAGAATTACTATTTGGAAACAAGACTGGAAAATACCAATTTCTGAGTGGCTGAAAGTTTACAAAAAGATGAAATAATATGGAAATAAGGTAGTTTTCTGCTGGGAAAAAGTAAACAAGTTCCTTAGGAAAGAAAACTGCCTGGAAACAGCTGCGTCTGAAGTTATTTTTACTTTAACCTTCAGGAAAAAGAACTGGGCCTTGTCTGACCCTAAGGAAAGAGAATATACAAGGATTTATTTTGTGTTAACCTCAAGACAGGGAAGTTCAGAAAATCATTTTTGGAGACTTTCAAAAAAAAAAATCTTAAAGAAGGGATAGTTTGACACCAGAGATGAGGACAGAGCTATAAGACCAGTCTTGTTTTAAGTTCTGAATAGACTGTTAAATTTTCCCCTGAAGCTGCAAAATAAAATTTTGGGTTTATGTTGTTTTCTTCATTTGCTTCAGTTCTCTATGTTTGGCAGACCATCTGTTCTCAATGTCTGTATCCTTTACACTATGGATTTGTATGCTAAGAACTTCTTTCTTCAAACAGTGTCTGCTGCCATTTCATGTTTACTACTTGTACTAAACTGATATTCTACCAACAAAGGGAATTAAAACCATAGCTGGTAATTCTACACATGCATAATTAAAAATTACCTTTTTTGATGAGTAAACCATTTTTCAATTTCTTCCTTCTGCTTTCACATCATATGTTGTATAACAATTTAATAGAAGACTGTACTCACACAAAGCCTCCAAAAAAACCCCATAATGCACACTGGAAGAAGTGCCAGCATGGATCTTGCATTAACATACTTTTACTGTGTAAATTAAACACAATATTTCAAAGCATATAAGAAAAACTCTGTTTGCTTAGAAAAAGAGGATATTCCTAGTCAGATCACATCAATTAAACAATTCCATAGCTTTCTGCCCCCACAGGTTGCTTGATTAAAAGTGTAGCTTGAAGAAAAAGAAGATGGGATTGGGGTTAAGAAAATTTTAAGGGAAGCCAAAGAGAGGGCAAATCAGCCGCAAGTGCACCTCAAGAAGCACTCAGAACTATTTGTTTATACCAGGCTAATGACATTACATGTAGGAAAAGTACATGAAAAAAACATATCCAAACTCCGTGAGCACCAATGTTAGCACACTGTTCAACTGATTCTCTACTTTAATCATTGCTCATAATCAATCATCAGAATCATCATCTGTCTTGCTTTTAAAGAACTGCATGAACTTGTTCTTCTAACTCTGAATCTCCCCTTTTCTTCTGCTTCCCCCATTATTAATACTGAAACTGATACCTTGTGGTATGGTATATCTCTTTGGTCTTCTGAAGCCAGCTTCCCAAACAGCCTCCCCACCCAGCTAGTTCTCCTCCCTCAGTCTCTTTGCTGGTGTTGCAGTAGGAGGGGCAGAAAAGGCCTTGCCTTTGTCTCAGCAGTGTTCAGTAATAATGAAACTTGCTATATTTTCAGCAGAAATCCAAAGTATAGTCCTCTAATAGCTACTATGAAGAAAATTGAGTCTATCACTGATAAGCACAGGCATTTCAGTGTTCAGAGTGGATTTGTGAGGAATCCTCAAAGTTTGACCATGATTTTTGAACGTCTGCATTTGAAACAAACTGAGTTTAAGACAATCATAAATGCCTCTGGTGGTAGGGTAGCTTGGCTAAAGCTGGCAACTATGTGCCATGCAGATGCCCAGTAAGCAGGTAAAAGTTGTAGACTGAGATAAAAAAACACCTTAAAAATATTAAAGTAAAATATAATGACAACAACAACAATGATAAGAACAATAATAGTTGTAAAAAAGGGGAGATATCAAAAAGAGACAGAAAAAGAAAACTCAAGAAAAAAACTAAAACTTATCACTCGCTGTCAAATGCCAGTCTGTCCTTCAGCAGCAATTGGCCCCTCTGAGCCAGTTCCCCTCAGTTTATACATAGGGCATTATATTCTATAGCCTGGAATATCCCCTTGCCCACTTTAGGTCAGCTATCCTGCCTGCACTCCCTCCTTGACATCTTCCACAACTCCTTGCTCTCAGAAACTCAGAAAAGCAGTAGGAAAAGTGAAAAAGCAGTAGTGTCCACAAAGAGAAAGTCACTGTTCCAGCAGTTTGGTCTGCTGTTTCAGGGAATCAGGCTGCCCAATGTGTATCAGCATTATTAAAGATTGAGGAGAGAAAAAAGATTAAATATATCCACTTTTTTCTGAATTCCTATTGGGCAACTTACCATCAAATACAGTTCCATTGTTTGACTTGGGCCTCCTCCTGCTACTAACATACTTGAAAATTTCCTTCTTGTTATTCGACACAACACTAGCCAATGTCAAGTCTAGTTGAGATGTGGTCTTTTGTATTTGTCCCCTATGTATGTGAATGAGAGCTCTATGGTCTGCCGGTGAAGTCTGATCTTGCTTCCAGAGATCATAAAATCTCTATTTCCTTATAAATTCCAAAAGGAGTTCCCTGTTGAGCCAACCTAGTCCCCCTTGCTTGACCTATGACACAATGTGATGTCCATCTCATTATGTCACAAGTTTAAAATCTGTTCCTTTTATTTTTAAATTATGTTTCTTCAAAACTGACCAGTACTTGTTGATCCTTAAACCCTCAAATGAAGATTCCCAGGAATCACTGCTAAAGACCTGAACAGCCTAAAGTTTCCTCTCTTGAAACTCAACATAACAATTCTGCTTACCCTTTTTTATTTAGCCAAAAATTTTAAATTCAACTATATCCTCATCACTGTGGATAATATATCACATATCTCTCCTGAGTAATTTTGTATTTGTAAATAACAATGTAAGAGAGGACCTTTTGTAGTTGACTCACTGATTACTTGTGATGGGAAATTACTTTCAAACATTTGAGAATTTCCCAGAGCTGCTTGTCAAAGCAATATGGTATTTCCAGTTGATATCTGGAAACTTGAAATTTCCCATGAGGTCAAAGGCTATGAATCCAGAGATTTTTTTTCCTAATTGCCTACAGAGTAATTCCACTGTTTTAATATCCTGGTCTGGTCAGTGGACATCTGTGGAGACATAATCTTTTTTTTCCATCCCTCAAAGCTTCACCAAGAGTGTTTTTCACTAATTGTAAAGGTCTTTAGATTCAAGCCTCTCCTTTACATTCAGTGCAATATTTGCACGTTGCCTGCACAGCCCATCCCACCTGATCTAGCTTTCCAGCACTCCAATCATGGGACTGATTCCACCAAGTCTCACTGATACTAATGACATCACAGGGAAAGGATCAATGCTTCCAGTTCATCCTGCTTGTTTCTCACACTGCTGTACACACATTTCAGAGGTGTTCCTAAACCTTCAGTGCTCCCTGGAGCAGCCTGAGTGTTCCCATCATTACTGCTGCCCTCAAACAGTGTCATGCTATCCCCTACCTTTCCAGTTCCTGATGTCATATCCTTCTCCCACTGATCCTTGTTTAAAACTCCCACATGAAATCCTGCCAGCCTGGAAACAAAGAATAGTCTCCCCTGGTTTGGATATGCTGTCAGGTCCCAGCAGACTTGTTTGTCTCAAGGATGTTTTTTTATCTTAAAAACCCAAAATTTTCTGAATGGGAAGGCAAATCCTGCACTTTAAATTCACTATAATTTACACATTAATTATAATATCTGAGAGACATTAGAAACCTCCAAAAATCATACAGTCCTCTGTTATTCTTCAGTGCATTATCTTTGGTCCTGGCGCCTTTGGATGTTCTGTCCCTTTTACACCATCTCAAAATATAATTGCCGGAGACTTGGCTTCTTAACTCCACAGACATTCATAGTAATTACACAATATCTCTACTTGATAGTTTTCATTTTCACTCATACTTGTCTACAAACAAATCAGAACATATATGTGAATCTCAGGGATATATAGTTATGTGAAGATAGGTCCATAGGTTTCAAATGGCTAAAATACTCTTTTGTAAATAATGTATCAGGCAGTGAGCTGGCAACATCATCCCTTTTTACACTGTTCTCTTTCTCTCCTGATAGAGTTTATTCATTCTTCTGTACCTTGTTAGCATAGCATTTGTGAGAAAAACTAACATTTAACTGCCAGTTTAAATGTTTGTTCTATTAACAGTAAAGATATTAACAATATTCAGCTTATTACTATTCTTCCATCTGCTAAAAATAGTTATTTAACTATTATTTAATACATAATTACACATTATAAATTTTATGTCTTCATAGGAGGTTCAGATTATTTACTTGGTATACTTAAAGGTAAAGAAAATACAAATTAGTATTGTATATGTTTTAGTATTTACTGTGTGGTTTGTTAGCATCAAAATTTTTAAGCTATCTAGCTAAATTAGTCAAAAGCCATTCCAGTGTTCCATTATGTTGTATGCTTAGTTGCCATTCTGCACAGGCTACAGTAATGTAAACCTGAAGTAATCCTGCAGACTGAGAATGTACCTATTCCAAAAAAACACAACATCCTTGGATTCCAAGTCAGGTTATTTACACAGATTAAGAAATCATCTTTTAATACTCAGTAAAAAAAAAAGAATTCTTTTAATGAATTAACTTCAAAGAAATTATGCAGTCTTGTCATCCCATATATATTATCAAATTTATGGAGCAATATAAAAAAGAAATCAGCTCAATGCTTTTAAAATGTTCCCTGAAGTAAAGAAATGTATTCATTAACACAGATTCCAGGGTAAAACAGCTAACAGGCTAGGTGGAAGAGAATTTTTTATTGTGATTATTGCTGTTAAGGGAAAACTACTGAGTTCTAGTGCCAGATGTATAAAAGGTTTAAGAAAATGCAAAGCCAACTTTACTAAGACCCCTATTCTACAAATCACATCCTTAGATCCTGGTACATAAATTTTCCAGCTTATTTGCACATTTTATAGATTTCCATAATCTCTTGATTCCAGGCAATTAGATCTGTTCTTAAGACTGTAGATTACTAAAACCATACTCCTACAGAGAGCTGTTTGGCTCCCAATCTATTCTGAATTTACTGTGATACATCTGTCCACAAAGCTGTGACTAAATATTTTAGCACTGTTCAAATGATGGAGAAAAATTTTAGGCAAAATACTATGCTGGAAAGAATCAGATAAACCTCTAAAATCAAGTCAGAAAGAATATAACATGCTTCACATCACACAGCAGTACATTCACACTGCTAAATGCCTTGTACAGCTCAAATTGTATTGTAATGCTACTATATTAAAATCCAAGGCAAGTATAGTAGGAAAGGCTAGAATTGAAACCACTGTGATACACATGGGAAACACAAAAGGGACTTCAAATACTATTGAAAACCATCCTAATGAACAAAAATGCTTAGGTGTCAGGGTCTCCTGATCCCAGGCAATATTTCCCCGGCAATATCACTTGAGTGTAGTGAAGGAAAAACTTTCAAGAAAGCCTATGTCAAAAGAAATGAAGCAGCGTTTTTAAGACAACTTGAGAGAAGAATGGCCTTCTGGCAATGTTATATATAGTTGCAAATAGACTTCGATACACAATAAAAGTTAATGATGGACAGACAAAGGTTACAAAGAAATTAAGACACACTGGTTCAATTGGAGGTAAAGTTTGGTACGTAATAAAATCCAATCATAACCACACTCGGAAGAGAATTAAATCAAAGAAAGTATGTTTCTGCAGTTTCAGCATTAGTGAATTTTATCTATTGGTGAAATGTTCAATTATATGGGTTTTTTCCATAACCTATACAATACTGGAATGTTATGAATATTTTTACTACTCCTTACTTAAAAGTTGAAAACATGGCATAGGAAATTAAGATGTAGAAATGATTGCTCCCTTTATTGTGCTCATACGTTTCAGAAGAAAGCAAAGGATTTGTTGCTAAAGTAAATATAAGCAGATTGGCGTCCAATGAAATATTCCTCACAGTGTAATGTGTTTCATCTGCAACATACAGAATGACTATCAAAAGCAAAATCTTTAAAAAGTAGGCAACTGATATAGTTTTTCCAAGAGTAACTGATTTTTGAGAGATTATTGAATCATTTGGAAAGTGTTCAGATCTCCATGTCTTAAACTCCACTTCAAAAAAAAAAGCCCTTAAAAAATCAGAATACTTCTTAAATTTGCTAATTGTGGATGTAGTAATCTTATTTTAACTACAAATACTGAAAATCTTCACTCTTTTGAATCACTCCCTACAATAGTATTAGAACTTGTAATCATGCTCTGCCCCAGAAAAAACAATTGTCTTAATGGATGACAATGACAGGATCAGGTGTTCAGTGATTGTTATCATTACAGCAGAGGATTGGCAAATACATTCCATTCTTAATCATTGTGGGATCTCAGCACCTCAGGACGGAGGTGCAGAGTGGCCAAGACCACCCTTGGGGGGCTTGGGAATCCTGGAATGTTGCCAGAAGTGTCTGGTGGCTGGACTTTGATCCTACACAGGAGACGACGCCTGTATGAGGACTGGGAGGATTCCACTGGGTGAATGGTGAAGGGATAAGTTAATTAGAGTGTAAAACACAGGGTTTAGGATTTTGGTACAGGGGGGTCTAAAGAAGTAAGATGGAGGAATTGGGGTGTGTCCTGTCCTCCTTCTTCTTCTTCTTGGCCTCCATCTTCTGTGTGGTGGTGGCACTTTGGGATTGGTTATTACTAAAAGTGCACCGGTTAATAAGGGTAGAAGGTATTGGGGAAAAATGATAAATATTGTACACGTAACTTCGAGTATAAAGATAAGTGACCGCCCCGGGGGTTGTGGAGTGTGCCCACGGCTGACTTGCTGTGCAGACCTCTGTCGGGCTGAAAGAAAATCTTTTAGATAAACAATTAATAAACACCGAGACCGAGACGAGATCAGAAGTCTCTCCTCATCCCTTGAAGCGCCGGGCTCTTCAAGGCCATCCCTGGGCCTTTCCAGGCCACCTAGACAGCACAGAAAACTTACAAATCATCATTTAATGACAGATTTCCCAGGTTGAATTTTATCCCAAGTAACTATCTTCTTCACTTTTTAAAGGGATTTTTATTCAATACACCTGCTGATAGAATTTTGTTTGTCTTTTATTTCAAGTATTTCAGGATATAAAAAGCGTTTGTTTTCCTTGCAAAACACATTGCAAACTTTCAGTTCAAGAAGAAGCAGGACACTGAACATGGGTGTAAGGAGAATACATGCTCTCTCAGGGCCTTATCCCTGCCCGCATACTTTGAGGGGCTGCAGCACCATCTCATGCACAACCACGGATGCTTCATGGTGCACATGCAGTACAAACTTATACACACACTGATGTTTTGAGGTGTACCTTCTCCAGTGGAGACTTCTGCTCGGGCCAAAATCCCATCAGAGGCGTACCTGCTGCAGCACGGACGTAACCACAGCCACAGATATGTCAAGATGCATCTGCTGTTCTGTTGACTCATTCACAGCCACAAACATTTGGCTGTCCTGCTCCCACATGAACTCACCCACAGGTCATTGTCCATTCCACTGGAAGTTCCAGCCTGTCCAGCACAGCAGCACAGAAACCACACTGATGCCCAGGCAGATCTCCACGCTGTTATCCAGGTGTTCCTGGCCACAGCAGAGCACGGAGCTCAGCAGCACAGCAGTACAGCGACGAGCGAAAGCCAGAAGCAGCCTCTAACAAGCACTACACTCATATCGCAAGTGAGACCCATGGCAAACACAGGAAGCTGCTAATTAATAGCTAAATGGTACTAACAACAGCTAGGAATTCAACCTAGCACGTTACAGCCAAACCTGTCATTATCTCAAACTCTTCAAGTCCCATATTGTTGTGTTGTGTCTGCATAAGTTGGACTGTTCTGTTCCACCAGTCATGTAATGGTTCTGCCCCAGTTCTCTCCCCCTCCCTTGTGCTGCCAGTTATCCCAACTCCTCCCCAGATGCCTTGGAGACTAAGGTACCCTTTCTCAAATCCCTCCCCGGTGCCCTGTCTGTCACTCGGCGCTCCCACCCTTCTCTCTAGAACTCTCTAGAAATTCCAGCTAGAGCATGGAATGATTGGCTCAGGGGCTGGGGTCGCACCCTCAAGTTATCCCCAATGGGGTTTTCCCTAAGTCAATCTTTTGTATCCCACTCCCCTCTGAAACTCTATTTGTCCAAGGACTGGCTCCTCCCCTGTGTCCCTCCCTCCTATTAAGCTGTTGTAACATCCCCGTCTTTCTCTTAGGTTGTTGGTTCCCGTGGGACAGAATAAACCTGCATTCACCACAACCAGGGAGTGCTCTCTTCTTATTTCTCCTGTCTGTAGCCATAAGCCCAGCCATGTCCTGCGACAAGGTAGCGCTGCTGTCATAGCACAGAGCATTTGCCTTAGGTGCTGTTCCGAACCATGAAAATCGGGATAGTGCCCCCTGTACTGCTAGCGGTGCTGGCCAGCTAGCCGGGACGTCCGAAAAGGACAGCCCTTCTTCAGCTGGACCGCTTCACCATATTGGGTGCCCAGTGGGCTGTCCTGTGTATTGTCAGTAGGACTGAAAATGACACAGTCATGTGTTTACTCACCCACAGTGAGACTCAGGAGAGAATCAGGAGATTAATAGCGAGAAAATTTATGGGCTTAGATAGAGTTTAATAATAAAGCAAAATCCATGCAGATAAGCAAATAAACCAAGGGATTAATTCGCTTCTTTCAATGATCAGGGAAGCGTTCAGCCATCTCCAGGGAGACAGTGCTCCACCACACATAACAGTGACTCGGCAAGATAAACACCATCACTCTGGATGTCTTCCTCACCACCACAAATACATCCCACACTTCTTCTTCCTGCTTCTTCTTCCCCCAGCTTTTTTCGCTGAGCATGACATTATATGAACATCTCTTTGGTCAGCTGGGGTCAGATGTCCCAGGTGTGTCCCCTCCCAGTTTTCATGCAGCCACAGCAAACTTTATGGTGGGGTGGTGTGAGTAACACAAAATATTTTGACTATTGTGTAAAGTAGATCTCAGCATTGCTGGAAATATCCTGGTATACCAGCTTCTTACCTCCATATAGTTTGGCTGTTTCCAGAACAAATGCAAAGCACAGCCTCACAGTAACTAGTGACTATGGAAAAAATTACCTCTATCCCAGCCGAAACCAGAGCAAATAAATTTTCAATTTAGGTTTTCAATGCCATTTAAAGAATGTTTCAACTATTGCATGGTTGTGTATCTTACAATGTCTAATTCTATGCAAACCTGTGCTAAAGAAGCCATGGGGTTGGCAAACTGACAAGCACCCTTGAATGTACAGGATGAACCTTTTCTTTCTTGATGAAACTCAGATCAAAAGAAATTTATATTCTTTATCTTGTCTGATGCTCGACAAGATTATGAAGCTCACATTTTAGCTATCCGGAAAGTGACAAGTGGATGTTACCTGTGTCTGAGATGTTGTACATTTTCTTGGGATTAAAATGTTATTCTACAGAAGACTCAAATAAAGACTTTGCTAAAAAGAGAAGATATTTTTTTCATCATTTCCTTTTAGTTTATGAAGTAGAAATCAAAAGGAAGATTGTGCCAGAGGGAGCAAAAAGGTAACTGACAGGACCACAGACAGTCAAACTGCCAGACCTTGAGAGCTCCTAAAATAGCAGGGGCACATCCCTCCCCTGGTACGTTGCTGTACAACGGGTATCAAGGGCCTCAAGGTGTCAACATCATTGATTTCTACAGCAAATAAATTAGGCATCTTTATTCTAATTGGTAAGGAGAGGAAGCAGTATATTTTCTAATGACTCAGTACCTGCTTTCCTATTTTACTGTGGGGATCTGGCGTTTTATGCTGTTTTGTGTGGTGAATATCAGAGGGAATTGTGTCATTGACTCTGGCAGATGCCTTCATCCCCCATTTATTCTGATAGTCACCTGTAAGCTTTCCAGAGAGTTTTGCTGCTTTAACTCAGACTATCCAAAAATCTCTGCCAGAAACTTCAGGCCACCTGACAACCATTAAACTATGTGTTGTGATCTGCCTGCAGTGGTTTCTGTCATGTGCTCAGATTTGCAGTTCAGTGGTTCTTTTTGACCTTTTTACTTGCCTTGAAATTTACATATTCTGAATCTATGCTCATTTGTGTTTTAGGTTGCTTTGAAAATATTTTTGCTTGGTTTATAAACATTTTTGTGAATCACAATTAGAACTTGTGTTGTCAGTGTGTCTGCTTCCAGTTCTACTGTGTACATACGGAGATTTAATTGGCCTTCATTACTATCAAAAATCCCTAGTATGATTAGGTTATTAAAACTTCCTACCCTGTTATATTCAGAAAAAACAATTAAGACTTCGTGAGCTTTTATACTACCTTCTCTTCATTTGTGAATTTCCTGTTCTTCTTGTTGTGAAGCTTCTTACCTCCATGTAGTTTGGTTGACATTTTAGGTTTTTTCACCTTTTATTTCTGCATCACCTTTCTTGCATAAATTACTCCTAACTAATTGGTGCTGTGTGAGAAATGGATTTCTTGATCAGCCACTTTATTCTTGCCCCACAGCTCAGTTTTTCAGAAAAACTCAGTGTTTCTCCAACCTACTTTTCATACTCTTCTGCCGTGTTCTGCCTGTGGTCCTTGGAGCTTTGCTTGAACAATTTTGTTTGCCTTCTTCCTTTTTCTTTGCTTTTTCTTCTGCTGCAGGGGCATCCGGTCACGACTGGTACTATAGTGAGTATCAGCTTCTAAGTCAAGTTGCCAGAGGCAAACAGAAACACACATATTATAAAAACAAAACTGCTTTCTAAAAATTTTCTCAAATTATACAAAAAGAATGCAGTACAACTTCCATATGTAGCTGTTGCCTTAACATTCACTCCTAGTTAATTTTCCACCATTTGAGGAAAAGGAGGCTTAACTGTTAAACATTGAAAAAAGCCAAAAGCCTAGTCTTTTAAAAGTTTCAACACTAGTATGCTAGTTATTTCCCATAACTGACTGCTGTATGCTAATCCAGTGGTAATCCTTTACACATATATAGTGTTTTTTCTCTGAGGAGTTCAAAGTATTTTTAAAGCTCCAGCAAAATCAAAGAACAACACTGTGGAATAAGTTAATACCATTTTGTTCTATATTAGAAATGACTTTTACTTCCAAACCCATGATAAAAAAAAATCTGAGAAGAACCTTTTCACCTAATACCTTTACAAAATAATAAACTCAATTTCTGGGGGGTTCATTGAACTTATTTTCACTCCCCTTCCCCCTAGAGGTGTCCTAAGACAAACACTCCTCTTGACCTTTGTGGCATTATACTATTCAAACAGTCCTTGGATGGATACTTAAATACTTACATTCTTTAGAAGTCACAGTGGTTCCCTTCATCAAGTGGCTTCCTGTGTCAGTACAGGGGAAAAAAGTAATCAAGCCTTTTATTAAAAAACAATAGGCTTAAAATTTTCATTTATATACCGAGAGTGCCAATAACTTATTTCACAGTGCTTTTTCAGTTTAATATTATCCTTATAAATTTCAGATTCTTAAAAAAAACCAAAAGTTTACTCAACATGTTGAAGTACAGATAAATATTTTTATAGTAACCCCAGCTTTTTTGTTATATCACAATTGTCTGATCTGATTAAAGGAGATAATTTATATAAGAATTTAACCACTGGTTTTATGAAATAAAACTACTGGGCAGTAACTGGGGTAAAGATAATACCAGCAGTGGGAGATCAAGACCACAGACTCATTGGCCACCTATTCAAAATGGACAACTGACTCAAATGTAGAGAGGAATTGTTCATGTAGATTAATTAGGATGAGAAGCAAGAAACATAACTAGCGCACAGGGGGTTGAATACGAGTTAATAATAAAGTTAAGCAATTTTTAACCAGTGAATGCTGATGCCTTTCTCTGTTAAAATTTATAAATAGTGTAATGTTTTGATGGTTGGGGAGCCGTGCTTTTGTTGGTTACCACCCTGCTTTGCACAATCTAGAATAACATTAGAAATACCTCACCTCGGTGTGTGAATTGGCACTGTGCACTGTATAACTTTTCAGAACAGCTTTTTGTGACCCAGATAGGACAGCTCTAGTGCCTTGCCTAGATAAAAGGGTCACTCTAAGCAAAAGCTCTTGACTGGATGTATTCCTGTGAGCGCTGACACTTTGACTGGGGACTTCAGACAAACAATATCAAAGCCAGGATTACCAGTGACTCACAACAACTTATAGAGCTATTTTCTTGGAGTTTTGTAAGCTCTCTGGGTGTATATGGGATGGATTACTAGTGTATTTTCTTTTCTCTAACACCCATAACTGCTGTGGTCTCTGTTTTAATTACAGGTCTGGGTAGGCTGTTTTCCTCCTCTTCTGACTCTTTCTGTGTTCTCAGTGTTACTCCAAATGTCTCAGTCACAGATATAAGAATATCAATGTTTTAACTTGAAAATTTGAAGACTCTGAATGTGCTATTTTAACTTTTATATTTCCTTTTAAGTTCCTTATTTTTTCTTTCAATTGACTATTCTCTCATATGACCCCTTTTGCCTTAATTTCTGTCTTGGCCTTTTCCTTTGGTAAGTCTCTGGCACTTTTTAAAGCAGCAGTTACTTGTGCTGCAAACACTTCACATATCACATTCTTTCCCTCTCCATCTTTTACTGTGCTTGATTCGATTTATTGCTAATGCAATATTTAAATATTTTAATGCAATATTAATATAAGCAGGTCTAAAGATTTATGATATAAGCAGGTTCAGCTAGAAACATACAGGTTTACAGATTATGGCCTTATAGAATGCCCAATTACAAACAAACAAAGTACCTGTGTAGCTAATTCATTATTTTCTTTCCATATCTGACTATTTCACTTTAACTCACCAATTCCAAAGTGAGTTCTCCCTGGCTTTGGGCAGGACATGTACTGCAAATGTTTCTGCCAAGGAGGGGATCCCCCCAGAAGTGGCCTGCAACAACTGGAGACCAGTCTGCCCAATTGGCCTCGTTCATCCAGTGTCCAGCAGATTTTTACACCCTTTTGCAGGACAATGTTTACCAAAGTTAATCACAAACATTCGGTCAATCACAGACAACTCCTGCATCTCTGGAATTTATCAATCATGTGAGCATCCAGACAGTACTTGCAATTCCCACCTGGCTTTCTTGTCTTAGAACAATTCATATTGCCAATCAGGGAAAATGCAAAGAGAGAGGGAGATTGTGTGAAGCAGAGGCTACACTCAAAGACCCAATTATCTTTCATCACACTCACAATGTCTTTTGTATTCCAAAGTCACTGATGCATGTGGTGGAACCTCACTTTTGTGGAGATGCTTGAACACCTGCCCGCCCATAAGACCTAGTGAAAGAATTATTTGCTTTGCTTTGCTTTGCTTTGTTTTTCCTTTCCTTCCCTATTACACTGTCTTTATCTCAATCCACAAGTTCTGTTACTTTTTTCCTTCTAATTCTCTTTTTCATCCCTCATGGAGGGAATGAATGAGCTGCTTTGTGGTTTTAGTTGCCAGTTGGGTTTAAACCATAAGTTTTTTAAATTCCCAGTCTGTCCTACCTGTGTCTCATCCCTCATGTCTCATCATTTTACTACCTAAAGGACAAAGCTAACTATGGCCCAAAATTATGTATATAGAAACAGTTGGATGCATAAAGATGTACACCTCCCAGTTTCATCTTCTCTTGAGGAAGCTGGACAATTTTATGAAAGTAATTAACTTCTTAATTTCAAGACTAGCCATGAATGAGATGTCCAGATTTTTCCTGAAGGTATCTAAACACAATTTTTATTCTTAAGACTTTCCTTCTGTTTCATAAGACAGACAGTTGAGCATTTTTAATGAATTAACCTGAGGATCTGCACTATGAGAAGTTAAGATCACTTTGGTATGTGCCCTCTCTACGTTATACGTTGCCCATGCAAACAACTAATTTTTATGCAGACTACCTGATTAAATGGTTTTCAGACACTTACTGCTGTATGTCAATGACCTTCCTTCCTTTATGCCCTCATGATAAAGGCAAACATAAAATTTCAAGGCCTGCATCATTACTTTAAATGACTGACTGACTTATTGTAATTAGCAGAAGCTGGGTGAGGAGTTTAGACTTTTTTTACCACACTAGGAGACAGGGTTTCAAACACAAATTCTGAGAAGTCGGATATCAGTTTAATGCCTACTAATTTGCAGTAAATTACCAAAATTTGTTGAGACATTATATCCCACTAAAAATATATATAAAACTTCCATTTAGCCTTACAGTTCTCCAACAACTTGTCTACCTTATTCTTACAAAATACCTACTTCTACCTTAGCAATTAAACTGTAACTACAGAAGATGTAGTGCTCAAAAAGAAACTGTATTGCCATTATTTTCCCATGTTCTGATTATTCCACGGTCTTGTTTTCTTTACCTTGAAACTTTTTCTTTTGACAGTCTGAGTTTGGCATTCTACCCAACATTTTAGAAGCACAAGATTAAGTCTAAATTTATAGTAAATTTTAAGTACAGGCAAATTGTGGCATAAGACAAGTAACATAATATATTTGAACTGTAACAGAGTTCATTTTTTTGGTCATTCTTGACTTTTCTATATAGAGGTGGACTATCACTTCTTCATAGACCTGCTGCTCTTCCTTCACACACATATGCAGTAGTGAATATTAGAAAGAATATGTGTATTATGTAAGGTTTACATTGTTGTCTGTTAGATATTTGCAATGCAGTCACAGTTTTGATCTTCTGCAGAAGAAAATGTTTCTGATTCCGTCTGTGTGACATTTCCTTAGAAAAAGCAATGTCAGGAACAAAGAAAAGAAAGACAAGCAACGTCTCTCCACCTATAACTTTTTATTTGACTGATTGCAACCTGGAGAACATACAATTATTTTTAAGTTCTTAGAATAGCCTACGTTATTTTATAAGATTTTGTATAGAATCGCAGAGTAGTTTCAGTTGGAAAATACCTTTAAGATCATCAAGTCCTACCATTAACCTAGCCAAGTCCACACTAAACCACATTCCAAGTGCTACATCTATACATCTTTTAAATGCCTCCAGGGATAATGACTGTACCACCACCCTGGGAAGCCTGTTTCAACTATTCACAATTTTTTCTGTGAATTTTTACTCAATATCCAATCTATACCTGCCCTGGTTCAACTTGAGGCCATTTTCTCTTGTCCTCTTACTTTGAGGAATAAACCAAAGCCCACCTTGCTACAATCTCTTTTCAGGTGATTGTAGAGAGTGACAAGGTCTTCCCGCAGCTTCCCTTTCTCCAGGTTAATATACGTCCCCTTTTAATCAAAAAAATCACCAATCAAAAGGTAACATTTGAGAAGTTTTTCAAATCTGTACTTAATTAAGCTTTTTGGATCTGCATTTTACTTTATAAGTAGTGGTTAAATTTTAAAACCCAATACATATCTTGAGCTTTCACTTCATTTTGACCCACTGAGTGTTTAAGACTTGTAAGACTATGTCATTTAAGCTGGTTTCTAAATACATTACTTAGGCTTTTATATTTGAAAACAACCCACAGACAAAAAGATATAAAAGAAAGATAAATGTTTTCTGTATATCATTGGCTCAGTATCCTTCTGCTACTCTCAACCAGTGCAGCAATGTGCAACTTCTTCCCCAAGTGACTATAAGTGCCTTCTAGGAAGAAAATTGGATTGCGGGAGGTTACTCTGGAGAGGAAAGGACAAGAAATTGAAGGTGACAGAGCAGAAATTAAAAAAAAGGTACTTAATGTTTTTCCTACCAAAGTGAAAAGGGATCATCATACTTTCCTGTAATGGTATATATAAATCTGAGGTCTCATGTCATGTGACAAAAAGTAGTATTATTCTGCATCACAAAAGCAAGAATGAAGATAGTAAGAAAATATTTTGCTTTAGCAGCAGTGTGATAACTCATGTATTCTTGAGCTTTCTGTTGGAGTTCAGTTGTGTTAGGAACCAGGCAGCTGGAATGGATGCTGCTATCATACCTTGAAAGGCATGTAGAGGTCTGCAGTGGGGGAATAAAAAGAAAAAAACATTTTTTTAGTACAGAGTAACAGCTTTCACTTTTTGCTTTAGCAATAATATTCTTTGTTTAAAATCTCATTCATTAAAGATATTTCTTTTACAATCCTAACACTGGTTCCTATGGGCATCTCTCATTAATCGTTCTCCAAACATTTATTTTTAATTTTTTGAAATGATCCATTTCAAAAGCTGATTGAGTTTGCAATGACATGACATAACACGCTGTTTTGTGGGGTTTTTTTGTAGTGGCCTGTCTTTTTGTTAAGTATTCACGATTAAAAGGGAAGAAAAGCAGCACCTTAATGATAGAGCTTGTGCTGGCAGCTGTTGTGTTAGTGGCTTGTAGATTTTGTTTAGATTAAAAAATGTGAAACCTTACTTATAATAATTACTTAGGGATTTCTGGAATTTTAATTATGCCAGTTAATTGAGCAAGTTAGCTAAATTGATGAATAATGATGTATGCAAACATCATTTTACAGATGCAGCAAAGGAAGCTTAGCCAATCATGAAATAAATTAAAAATAAACAGAAAAGCTAGAAAGTCAGTATCTACTACACTTGCAAGGTAAATATTTGAAATAAAAAGGAGAACATTTTAAAATGTAACAATGAGTAGAAATTTCAGAAGACAGAGAATGAAACTGGTATTTCAACTGGGCATAAAAATTGTACCCTAAGTAGTTAATGTA
This sequence comes from Ammospiza nelsoni, assembly GCF_027579445.1. NCBI lineage: Eukaryota > Metazoa > Chordata > Aves > Passeriformes > Passerellidae > Ammospiza > Ammospiza nelsoni. The sequence goes on along the minus strand of NC_080669.1, from coordinate 29,295,569 downwards.
AGTCTAATAGCAGAACTAAATCTGAGTCATAATCACCTTGTGTCATGAGAATGAGAAACAGAAATTATGGAGCTGGAGGTCAAAATCACCTTTGATAGTAACTTAAATTAGCAGGAGTTTTTTGTGCACCTAAAACTCAATGTAAGTTTTGAGTACACAAAGAATACAAGAAAATTATTATAATAATTGAGATATTAAAGGGCTATCTGGAAAAAAAATCTGAAAGTGTTTTCTGACTTTCTGAATTTTGTTACATTGCAGTTTAGAAGTACTTTTGTTTTAAAATATACTTTTAATTCCAGAAATATTCAACTATAGATATGAAAATTTAAATGAAATTATTTCACTGACATGAAAAAAGGAATCAATTTTCAGGGTATGACTGTGGATATGAGGCAAGTGGAGAGTTTAGCAGAATTAAGGAAAACTTTGTATCCACAAAAATCTCAGACTTTACAAATTTATATATGACGTAGCAACAACATACAGTTGTCCATGACAAGAAAAGCAAGCCAAAGAATGTAGCAAAATAACTGGGACTAGGGACTGCTAAAAATTGTCACTGGTTACCTGGGCTATTGTAATGTATAGAGTAGATCTCCAAAATAAGAAAGATTTTCTCTAGCCAAGAATATTAATGAAAACTGAGAAATATTCAGTATGTAGACTTTGCAATGGTTATAACATAAGAACTTGCACCCATCATTAAAGGTATCTTAATAAAGCTTTTATTGTTGAAACATCTTTTGCTGCATTCAAATAGCAGGTATATGAGGTGAGCAAGAGTGCTTTGAACCCACGTCTTTTCTGAGTTGTCAGCACAGCTTGCTAAGGGACCTCTCCAGTCATGTTGATATTGCAAAAATACCCCAGATAATAGAACACATTTTCATCTTCTCTTGTATTTCCCCACCCAACTTCAGCTCCTGGCACAACCTATTACACACGTGAAGACACACATCTCTCCACTTGTTTTATATTCACCCAATCAATCATTTTCTTGTCTTTCTTGCCTTACAGCAACACATTCAGCTCAAACTTTTTTTTTTCTTTTTTCCACTCAAGAAAACCTAACTGTCTAAACAAAAAATATGCATCATTGCAATATTATGTAGGTGCAGGATCAAGTAGGGGCAATGGACAGCTCAACATTATTATCAATCACCGGTGACAGAAGGATATAATAGCACACTCCTGTGGTCACGAAAGTAGAAAACTCTTGAAAGGAGCATTTTTGTACGTTGCTCACATATGCCCACATATGTTACTGAATTCTTGTATCACAAAATTGGACTTTTTTTTCAGACTTTTTAACAGGAAAAGGCCAGCAAAAATAAAGGCCAGAAGCGTATGCCTGCAAACGTCTTATTAGTATAGTTTTATACCTAATTTCTCAGGAAATTTAAATACTCAGAGAACAATGGAGCTCTGGAGCAGAGCCAATTTCAATTTAGCTGAAGTGAAAAAAAAAAATTGAAGACATTCTGACCAGTTTACAAAAAGAGGTCTAAGCCAGGGGCTTTGTGGCAGAAATGAGGTATACTCTGTAATGTGGCCCTTGTATTTGGTTCCACATTTCTTCATACTCATACAAAGACAATAAACATGGTGCATATTCTGTGATATCTGTGTACTTTCCTTAGCAGGATGCAGCAACGCAGCTTGAGTCAGCAGCCAAGAAAATTAAAATTATTGCTTGGAGTTCCACAGTTCACGTGTAGTCTAAGATGTTAATGGTTCCCTAATAGAATGCTTTTTAAAGCAATCTCAGAGCCACTTTCCTCCCTAGTTACATTCTTCCCTCTCTGATATGATGTCCTGGATCTTGGCTATTATACAGTCTATTTTCCCCTTAGTCCTGAACTTTGAATTAATTGGAAAGGAAATTACTTCTATCCAGAGAAAGAAAAAGAGTTTCTGCAGAGCAGTGGAAGAATTCTTCATAATTTTTTGGATACATAATACTGTTGTGAGAAATAGCACTTTTTTTTCCTCTCAAAAAAAAAAAGCCTCAGATACTTAGACAGATGAATCACCTTTTGGTAAGTATCATAAGATTCATAACTATAGATCTAGGTGTACATTTTAAGCAAATTTGAAACAAGATAAAAACTAAAATTTAAGGTTTAAGGTTTAAAAATTCAAGTTTAGTAAATTCTAAGTGTTAAAGTCATGTTAGATGTGAACAATTTCAACTGCCTTTCAAATACTGGTGACAGTGACAGTAAATTAATACGTATTTAAGTAACTCAATAAATCTAAGGTTTTTTCCTCAAAATAGTTTGAAAGCTCAGAACAGGCCCTCAATGAAGAGAATAGCAATTAAATGTAGAAAATGAAATGGCTCAAAGGAGAGAAGGCAGTAAGTAAATCAGCTTTTAAGGGTGACCTTTCCTTCTTTTCTCTCTCAAGAACCTGATTTGCAGAGAGCAGGCTTTCTGTTTGGTGTTTTTTGCACAAAAAGCCAAAGAAAGAAGCTAAAGAAGCCAACACTCCATAGTGGGGGAGAAGGAGCAAAACAAAAAGAGAAAAGAAAAGGAAGAAGAAAAAAAGAAAAATAAACTTTGCAAAACATGTAGTCTTAGGGAAAGACTAAAATGACAGTCAAAAATAGAGCAAACACTATTTGTGGACTGTATAAAGACCTGTGACAAAAGAGAAAAGGGAGTACAGAGGAGCTATAACATTAGACAACCATATCTCCTGGTGAGACAGGTCTCTTCAATTTGTAAGGACAATGATGGCGGGTAATAAATGCAAATAAAGAATGTCTTCATAATCTGTATAAATAGCTCAACCTTTGTCTTGCAGGGAGACCAGGAGGCTAAAGAAAATAACACAAAGGAATGGGTAGAAAGGACTGACAAATGTGTGAGGAATTTAGATGGGAGAAGTTAAATGTATTTTTTGATTATTGGAGCTTGAAGGCATGGTGGATTACTGCTAGTGTTTGTGGGCACCTGGATGGAACTAGCACTGAACCAGATGGGCACAGATGGTTTATACACTTCCCCACTCCCTTAGAGCACTTTTCCACATTCAGGGCAGGAGCTGAACCTAGTGGTGGTCACTCTGCCTAGAGCCACCTCCGCGTGCCTTCACACAGGCTGTACAAAGCACATCAAGTGATGGCCAGCACAGCTGTGCTGTTTGATCAGGTTTGCCACCTCTCAGCAGGCCAGCTGAAGGTGAGACCCATGATAACCTGCAGGGCCTGAAAAAAGGAGAATGTGGTACCAGAAATGCGTAAACAGCATCTGCCACGAGGCAGTCAGACCTGTGCAGACTGAGAGTCATGGATGTTTTCCTGGCCTAAATCCTGGATGGTGGAGAACTTAAACTCGATGGTATCGTGTCAGCATAAAATGTTGCAGTTTCCATTAAGTTCATGCAGGACCTGAAAAGCTTGTAGGGATAAGTGGTAACTTGGGGCTCATAAGTTCATAAAAGACTTGTAAATAACACCAAATCTACAAGGCTCCTATGCACTTGTGGCTGCTGTCCTGGGAGAAGGCTCACACATCATCCTCAACTTTTTGATGAATCCTGGTCATGGGTGGTTGATTTCACTCTTCACACTTTGGACACAGAGGGTCAGCATCATGATGCTCACTGACTTTCCAGACCCTGTTTTGTGTGGGGGAAAGAAAGCCAAGGGGGCCATGAGTATGGTACAATCATACAATATCCTGAAGTGGAAGGGATCCACTTGGATCATCAAAGTTCTACTCCTAGTCCTAGCACTGCATAAAATAATCCCAAGAACTCCAGTGTGACTGAGACTGTTGACCAAATGCTCCTTAACTCAGTCAGGCCAGTGCTGTGACCACTTCCCTGGGGAGCCTGTTCCAGTGCCCAACCACCCTCTGGATGAAGAATCTTTTCCTAATATCCAACTGAAACACCCCCTGACACAACTTCAGGCCATTCCCTTGGGTCCTGTCATTGAACACCTTATGAGAAAGCTGTAGACTGCTGCTATGAGACCCTCAGCCTCCTGTTCTCCAGGACCATCTTGTCCCTGTCCTCTTCTCTGGATATAATATGCCCCAATAGTCAAATTGCAGGTGATTAAAACTGATCGGGCTTTGCTGGGCAGTACATGTGTATAGGACATTGTCCCAGATAGTTCCAAGACAAATATACAAAGTAATTTTTTTCCTCTCCTTTCATCTTTCCATAAAGCAGTATAATATTTCAACGAGAGATTGCTGGGTAAAATGGTATCTGACTTCATGGAAGAGATGATGAAAGTTAGAGCTAGTCTCTCTTATTTACCATGTGTTCAAATAAAATACCCTACATTCTAGAAATTACTCTCTTTAGTCTTTGATACAGTCTGTGGAAACATAATTCCAAAATGACATAGCAGTTTTGAACCTAGACACGTGTTTTGAGTGAGAAGTGGCTGTTATGAGTCTAGATGGATCCCCCCTCCTTTATATATCTTATATATAATTTGCAATTTTTGGGGGTTTTGGAGGGTGGTTTCTTCCCTCTTCTCCTTAGTATACATCCCACAGATCCATTTGGTACTTAGAAAGTCTTATAAGGAATTTACCCAATATTGATCTAAAGGATTCAAAATATGGAATCCCATTGCATTCCTAATGAAAGCTATTCATCTGTTAATAAATTAAAACTTTGCAGTCTATTTCTATAAAAAGGTCTATTTTTTTCTCTCAAAAATGTGTCCTGCTTGTTTGATTTTGGGTGTGTGACGTTTTTTCTGTAAGATGAAAGTAGTCTTTAAATCAAAAACTCTCCTTCATTTAGTTATGCATTGATCAAGATCAAGTAACATTTTAACTTACTTTTTGGTAAACAAAATGAATTGAGGTGTCTTTAGTCTCTCATTATAAGACACTCTTTCCTGACCTCAAATCATTATCATAATTATGTTCTGAATCCTTTATTTTTTTATTCATCCTGTTTTCAAGACAGTAAAATTTTGTGGTTAGGATCTCATTATTCTGATATGTATTGCAGTTTTACTGTTACTCAATATTATTTTTCCTATATTATTGCACAGTTTCTTCTGGTAGCACAATTCAGCCAGAGATCTGAAGAGCACAGAAACTAGTTACTCTCTGACATAAACATCACCTTTGCTCCACCTAAAAAAAATCTCATTTTTTATTTTGGGGCTAATGTTTTAGCTGTTTTTAGTTTAAAAAATTGCAATAAATATGGAAGCAGGAAAACAAGTAGAGGTTGTCAAGCTTTCTTTGCCTTTCTGCTTCTAAAAGCACAATCTGACTGAAGTAAAAACATTATTCTTTTAATACATAGGCATTTCAATCTTCTCCTAAAAACACACTAAAATTTTAAATCACATTTCTTTCATCTACCTTTACTCTTATCAAAGTGCAGTACTCTCATCACAGCAGCACTGCATTGATAGCAGAAATGTTGAACTAATAAAGGCCACTATCCTTCAAAGTCACTTTCAGATTTTCTGTGTCATTGGAGAAAAATGAATGAAACATCATTAGTAAAATATGGCAGAGGAGCATGGTGACCAAAATAAAGTGCTTTTTTAGCAACAGTCCATATACTGGCAAGAAATATTTAACTGCTTTTTGTGCAAAGAGACCTAAACTGGGGTTTTTTTGCTTTATATCAAGAATGTCAAAAAGATTAAAAACCCGATTTGACCCAAGACCTTGAGCAAAAAAAGAATCTCATTTATTTTTTCTTGTCTGCTGTTTCTCTGCTCTTATGTTCTGCCTTTGGGCACTGAGCTAAAATAAAAGAGATTTGTCCACCTGTGTGTCAGTGCTGACACATAGATGACAAGACTGAGAAAACCATGACCAGAGAGCACAAAAGAATATCTGGATTGTTTCTTCTTTAAAGCCTCACATGGTCTTCACCAAGGAATATAGGACATAGTATCTTGGTATATATCATAGGAGGATATTTACAGTGGGTTTTAAAGTTTAGTTGTTTGCTATTTTAGTTTTTGGGAAGCAAAACAACTTTCATTTCCTGCTCTGGCTGAAACTCTTCTGTATGACCTGAGGTTTTGCTTAGAAGAGCCTGGACATGCAAAAGCTTTCTACTGCTAGATAGATAAACTGTAATTATACAAGATTGTATACAACTAATCAATATAGTCTCACTTCAGAATAAGCTTTAGATTTTCACATAGATATTTAGACTTTTCAGGCAATTAAAAGGCAAAAATATTCAGACAGCTGAGACAGATAAGCTGCAAACATATTTATTTGGGCTTTAGAAAAGGACATCGATAGCCTGACTGAAAGGTGAGAAAATGATTCACCAGCTAAGTGAATATCTCACTATGCCTTTGTGAGCCATTTAACCTTTGCGTTATATTTATAGTTAATACCATTTCAGTGGGGAAATCCTAAGTCCTTCTTAGACCTTGGCTATCTCACAGCATGTGTCCAGCTCCAACTATCATGAGATCCCAGTGTAATTTAAAATTTTATATGGAAATTCTTTAAAATATGTCAGAGATATTCATATAGATAAACACACACACACACACATTTCTGTAGATCTAAAGAAGACTGTGTTGTGTGACTCATATTAGCTATGGTATATATTTCTAGCCCTTTCTAATTAAGGACAATAATAAAAAAAAAAAAAAAAAAAACAACAAAAAAAACCATACAAATAGATTTATCTGTAATATATAATAGATACATCTAGAAATCATAAAATGATAACTAATAGCAGGACAACAATAAAATAATACAAAATACAATTCTGAATTCTTCACTGAAGTCCTAACTTTTCAAGGTATTTTATTATTTTGCATCATATAACACAATACATGAAAATTTGCAATTGCTGCTATATTGTTACAGTAATCCAAAAGAATGCAAATAAATCTATGAAAATAGCTATTTTAATGAACCTTATATTGTTTATTTATTTCATTGGGTTTATTTCAGCCTCTTAATGATGGAAAGCTTATCCCTGAAAGGAGGCCAGTGAAAGAGGGATGTATGACTGCAGATAACTCCAAATGCCTGGAGAAGGGACAATGAACATACTTAGCAAAAAACCACTCTGTTCCCCATAGGATCTGCAATGACAGTAGGATTGTGTAGCTAGTGTTATGCTGTAAGAGGGAAGAGCTGTGAGACAGTAGTGGTTTTATCTTCTTATCACTGCATCTTGTAGGGCAAATGAAAGAACTTAAAAGCACAATTAATTCTCTGAGAACACTGACAAATAAGGAAATTTCCATAAGCCACCAGAAGAGGAACTTTAGATAAGCCCAGATGGCAAAAAAAGAAGGCTCTAATTTCAGGCTTAAAAGAGGAGGAGGAGGCATTTCTTTTAACAATTGGGTCATAATAGCAAGGTGTGATGAGATGAAGACAGAAAACATGGAATCAGTTCATGAGTAATTTAGTGAGTTTTGTTCTCAACAGTACATCTATTAATGAACCACAGGTTTTACCATTTGCTTTGATAAGTGTGGCACAACAGTTTTCTAAATAAAATTTCAGGTTGCATTTCATGGAGCTCTTCCAAAGTATTTTATGCTCAGAAAGGCAAATGTTAACTACTCTTCTTAGATATTTTCTGGGAAAATCCTGGGTCAGTTCAACTAAGCAGGAATTGAGTCATTGGTTTGAATTGAGAGTGAAAAAACCTTTTATTATTTCAAAGTGAAAAAGAGGCAGTGCAGTCCCTGAAAATTAGCAGAAACAAGATGTATCCTAATAGACCGTTATTAAGGTTCAGCTGCTTAATTGACTGGAGGATCTTAAGTACAAGCACAATTGGTACCATAAAAGTATGAAGACACATTAGAAAAGTAACTGTGAAATACAGGGAAGACATTAAGGAATTTGCAGAAGGCTCAGAAATCACCTTGGGTGAGGCAGAATGTTAGAAAAGACAAGGCTATTTGATATAGTGCAAGAGAGACTATTCTTTCATCTGCTGTCTAAGGCGAAACAAAAAGGGGATCTGTGTTAGTTCACCTTTATATGAACAAACATCTAAATGTCATGAGGTGCCTATGTAAAAGAGGACTCAAACAATATCAATTTCTAAAAATAAAGTAAATAACCTAAAAAAATAGATGAAAGTTCTTTATAAATTGTTTCATTGTAATAAAGGAATTTCTGCCATTTACCTTTGCTTTATAGAAGCATTAGGAAAGCCTGATTTGAGGGGGGGAGAAGATTACCAATTCAAGATTCATTTGCAAGTACTATTGCTTGCCACATCAGACAATACATTAAATTCCTAGTTACACCCATAATAAGTAAAATTAAAGCATAATCAAATGAAGTAAAATTATCATAATTTCATTACCTTACAGAATTTTGCAGAAGGCATTCCCTGATGCCTTAAACACTTGATCTTGTCTATAGTTACAAATGAGGTTGTAGTCTCATACATTCCCATGTAATTCTGATTTTCATTAGATCATTAAGGAACTCTGTGAAGTGTGTGAAAACATGAATGTTTTCTTCAGTGCCAATCTATTGTTATGTGGGACTTCGTTACAGAGATTCAGCACAGACTTGAACAAAAGGCTCCAGACATAAAAATAATCCTACACAGAAATGTATATTACATGCAGGTATATATACATTATGCAATGCATAATTATAAATTGATAACAAGTGAGAAATCATGTGATACTTTCAAGAATGCATTGTTTACAGGTTCCACTCACCCCCTATGCATGCACACAAGCACATATACACAAATTGGAGAGCTATTGTCTGTGAATGCAACTTACTGGGAAAACAGAAAAAAGTAGGTTACTGACAGATGCCACCACCAAAACTGGAAAGCAGGATTTAGTGCAAATTATCAGATTTTCTAGAACACAGGCAAGCTTCTGGGCTTATTTGAGACTCTTTTTCAAAATAACTTTTTGCCATTTCTTTCTGCGTCTGAACTTTATTATGTTTTTACTGTTTAGAAATTCAAATGCATATATCTTAACCTTGGCTGGCCCAGTATCATTTCAAGGACTGGCTCATTAAGGAGAGTAAGAATATGCCTGTTCTCACATAGCAGATTCTCACACATTGAATGCTCATCTCTGTGAGTATGTATTTCTGTGTTAGCACATTAACATGACTGAATACCCACAGTAGATTGGGTGCATTAAAAGGAGTCTTTGAATACGATAAAGGAGGAATAGTGATAGTCTTTTCAGGAGCCTTTGAAGAAATAATTTTTTTTTCCAGATCAGAATTTACACTCAGGAAATCAGGATGAAAATATAGGGAAGCATTTCAAAAGGCAACAATCCCTTTTAGTAGCATAGGAATCAAGATGATGCCACGTGCTACCTCTGAGAAAAATTGTTGATTTCCTTAGAAGCAATATAATCTGAAAGAAAACATTCCAGGCATCCTTATAAAGCTAAAAAAAAAAAAAAAAAAACCAGCCTACAACAATCAAGAGCTCTTGAGGCAGAGAAATGTGTCCTCACAGTCAATTCCAGTCTTTTAAGAGGAAAAAACCAGAAAAGTTCTAAAGAAGGAATGCTGTTTCAATTATCCTTAGAAGTTGCATCAATTGGTTCTAGGCATAGAATTACCTTAATACCTCATAGTCTCTGGCATCTCTGTGCCCTCTGCTATTTTTTAAATCTTATCTACATGGTAAAGAAGGTGTCTATCTCCACAAAACACCAACACTGAAAATAGAAGAGACTGCCAGAAGCAGAGACATTTCACAGAATTGTGTGAACACGGAAAGAGGGTTTCAGGGTAACTAAGAAAATTAGCTGAAAATCTTGATTTTTTTACAGTATTAGAAAGTAAAGATTAGTTAACATTTGGCAGGTCAGTCAGATATCAGAAGTAATTCAAGAAAAAATCAGTATTTTTCTTTGCTTATACAGTAATTCATATGCAGAATTAAATACTCTCTCTGAGAGTTAAGTAACCTTCTTGTAATTTCAGTAGTGCTTGGAATGGATATCCTATCAAATCTGTGAAGTGATTTCTTGTGCAAGGCTGTGCAGTGCCATATCAAAATAGCTCTGTACTTTAAATTAGTACAGATATTCAAGCATAAATCCTCATAGTAATTGGTGATGAAAATATTTTTTCCAACATATTTTAAAATTTTATATATATATGTATATGTATGTGTTTGTATAATACCTTTTATTTGGTCTATTTATCAATTTCATTAGTTTTGCTTAGATTTGCCAGTCTGTCTTTTGCTTGAGTGCAAATCAGTCTGAGCACCTTATTGCACAACTGGTTAAACTAAGGCTTAAAAGCAGCACATGCAGCTTCTTGAGCAGCTCGGGTTCATCTTTCAAAGTGAGATTCAGAACAAAATTTATTTAGCTTACCTTAATCACCAGCTCCCCATTATAAAACCTGCTAACACTTTATTGGGTTTAGATGAGACATTTAAGCTGGATTTGAAGAACTATGGGGCCTGGATGCTCAGTTAGGCAGGGCTGTCAAGCCTTTCAGCTTTATAGTCAGGACTTATAAGCCTATAAAGATTGGCCTGGGGAAAGAGTAATGTCTCTGTCATAAGGGACTATTCACATACTGGGGCTTTTTGTGTGCACAGTATTGCACTGGAGAACCTGCTCATCAGACACTAAGGCCAGCAAAAGAGGTAACATTAAGGCAACATCACTTCATGTACAGCATGTGAGTGGTAATTATTAATATTCATTCCAAAGCTAAAGTTGTAATATTTGGATACCAACCCATTATAATCTTATTGCCTTCAGCAGAACTACATCGTTCTGATGTCATTCATCATGCTGCATACATTAGAAGAGGATGCCCTCTTTGTAGATTCCATCTAAACACTCTTCCAGAGGAAAATGGTGCCCTGATTTTCATCCACAGGATAATTCAAGTTGCAGACATGTGGCAGAATCAGGTGCATTGAGTAAGAGTAAATTGCATTCTTTAGCATTATTGCTGGACTAGGCTGAGCCAGTTCATCATGTACATCTGCACTCTTGGCCTAAGGGATAATTTAGACCAACTAAAGGAAACTTCTTGGGTGAGAGGAAGGATACAATGCAAGAAATTGCCTTACACATCATATGGTTTCTGGAAACTAGCTGATATATTATTAACAAAACATAAAGACAATATAAATCAGTGCATGGTGTTTTGTAAACTGGAATTATTTTCTTTCTGCTACCTACATTATATTTCATAAGACCAAATTCTAAACCTATCAAATTATAGACCAGTCATAAAGTATCAGTACTTACTCACATCTTTACTAATGCATTGTATTTTAATTTTATCCGGTAAGTCTTTTAGACAGTATCCCGTTTTTCTTCTGGATCACAGAAAGAATGGTAATGATGTTACATAAAAGATATTTTTTCTATAATTTCTTGGAAGAAATTAAAGTAAAAACTTGCAAATTTTTGTATGCAAATGACAATAGTGAAATTAAATTTTAACTAATAAATTTTATTTCCTTTGAAATTGTGATTTTTCACAGAACCTGGTGAGGTAGAGTGAATCAGCAGAAGAAACATTTTTGAAACAGTGAAGAAATCCAGAGACTATTTTGGTAGTCATGTCAACACATACTCAAAAAGGAGAGTGTATTGTCAAGGCAGATGATATATGAACTGAGTTGTACATCTATACGCTAATTTCAACTTCATCACTTCCAATTAACAATTCTATAATCCATCTTTAAATTGCAAAGTGTTTCTTAACTCTTTTGACTTTTTAACTCTTTTGAAGTGAATATGGTTACATCCACCTAGTGCTCTAGGTTTCCTCCAGGCTCCATTTTAGGAGCAGTTCTTTTCAACTCCTTTATAAATTACTTGGATGCAGGAATCAAAGACATACTAAATATGTGTGCTGATGATACTAAATTGGAAGAAGCTCTTGACTCTCTTAAAGGAAGAGAGAGCTTGCAGAGACCTAGACAAATTAGAGGGATGAATAGTTACTCAGTATGGAATCATGGCATAATGAAGGTTGGAAAAGACCTCCAGGGTCACTGAGCCCAACCTTTGATCAATCAACACTTCTTCAAATAACCACAGCACTAAATGCCGTCTAGTCATTTCATGAACTATTGCAGGAATGGTGATTCCACCACCTCTCTGGACAGTACATTCCTGTGCTTGACAGTCCTCTCAGTTAAGAAATTCCTTATGTCCAACCAGAATAACCATATGAAGTTTAAAAATGGCAAGTGCCAGATTCTGCGCCTGGTGCAAGGCACCCTAAACAGGCTGGATAATGAGAGCCTGGAGACTAGCACGGCGGGAAGGGACCTGGAGGCCTGGTCATGGCAAACTGAACATGGGCCAGCAGTGCCCTGGCAGCCAGGAGGGCCAGCCCTGTCCTGGGGTGCATCAGGCACAGCATCACAGCTGGGCAAGGGAGGGGATTGTCCAGCTCTGCTCTGAGCTGGGGCAGCCTCACCTCCAGTGCTGGGGACAGTTTTGGGTGCCACAATATAAAAGAGACATTAAGCTGTTAGAGAATGTCCAGAAAAGGGCAATACAGATGTCAAGAGTCTTGAGGGAAAGCTGTATGAGGAGCTGCTGAGATCACTTGACTTGTTCAGCCTGGGGAAGAGGAGACTGAGGACAGACCTTATTGCAGTTACAGCTTCCTCATGAGGGGAAGAGGAAGGATAATCACTGATCTCTTCTCTGTGGTGTCCAGTTACAGAAATGGGCTGAAGCTCTGTCAGTGCAGGAGTAGGCTTGATACCAGGAAAAGATTTTTCACCTGGAGGGTGGTTGAGCCCTGGAACAGGTTCCCCAGGGAACTGGTCACAGAACCAAGCCTGACAGATTTCAAGACTATCTTGGACAGCCTTTTTAGGCACATTATGTTATTTTTAGGGTTGTTCTGTGAAGGGCCAGGGTTGAAACCTATGGTCTTTGTTGGTCCCTTCCAACTCAGGATATTCTGTGACATGGCATATAATGGAATTCAATTTTTCTTAATATTTTACTGAGAGATTACTTATAAGTTACTCCTAATAAACCTGGAACATATCATCATGAGAGAGTGGTCGTGACACTGATACGGGAGGGAAGGGAAAGAGAAGAAAGGAAGAGGATGCATATAAGATGCATGTGGAAATTAATAGTGTCTATGAAAAAAAATACTCTTCATTCTTGTTTTTGAGGAATAAAACCCATGCTGGTTTTATCTTCATCTATGCATATTTTGTAAATAGATGCAATGTGCAATTTTAAAAATATGCTCACTCTTCAGATCTTGAATGATGACTAGCTCCATACTGGTTAACATCCAAAACTGCCTCCTAAAAGGTACTAATGGTTTATTTCAGACATTTACACATTTATTCTGATAATACCAGTGAGATTGGAGTGCTCTTCTTCTAGCGCTCAGACAATGGTCTCTCCCATCTTTTGGGAGATGTGATCAAATCCACATAATTTGCTATGCAACATTCATTTCCAAACAAAAGAAAAGTTAATTAAAGACCTTAGGAGACAGTCATTCACAGGCAAGGACAACACAACCTACAGTTTGAACCTCCCTTCTATTTAATATTTAAGCAAAATATTTCTCTTTGAGAAATGCAAACATCACGAGGCACATTTGTCTTTCACTGGCAATATTTATCCTTGAACTGGATTTACTGAATCTATTTTGATCCAAAGACTATACCATTTCCTCATCTAAAATCAATCTAAACAAAAGCCACAGCGTACAGACAGAGTTATGTCCTTGAAAACTCTTTCACGTAGAAATAGCATTTTAACCAGTAAGAATTTAGGACACAGCGTGTGATTTTCAAAAACATTGTGCCTTGTCCCAGCTGTGGTTCCACCTGTAGCAAGTGACATAGTCATGCCTTGAGAGGTTACCTAGAGCTGAGGCTAGACGGTGCTACAGGAATAAAGTAGGTATTTATTAAAAGGCGTTTAAAGGATACACTTTGGGCAGCACAAGAGCCTGGCCAGAACAACACCAAAGACAGACACTGAGTCACGAGGTTTCACACTTTTGTAAGTTTTGGTCCATTTACATATTGGAGTTAATTTTCCCATTACAGCTTCAAGTTATGAAGTCCCATCCTCCTGGTTTGCTCTCTTCAATTCACCGTTGTTTATGCTTTTTGGGCCTGAAGCTGCAATGGTGTCCTTGGTTCTCAGGCTGGAAAAGGATTGTTTTGTCTAACTAAACTGTGAAGAGAACTTGCTAACACTTTATATGAAGTTCAGGGTTATATATTAATGCAGTGCAGAATCTGGAAAACATGAAAGCTAAAACCTAACACATCATTCCTTCCATTTGGAGACTTGACAAGGCCTCTACCTTGGCACTACTAGTAAAGCATCTACTTAAGGCATTAAAAGCATGACTTGTGATGTGATTATATCAAACCAGAACTAGATACTCTTCACACTGACTGAGTTTCTGCTTACATGAACCTTATTATCATTCATATCAAGACAAAATATTTTTCTCGCAGTTTTCTTTCCCACTTTGCATTTTCTAGTAATAATCCTTACAAAAAATTAAGGCTTTGTTTTGCAATATATGTCAGAAAATTCAGCTTGTCCTTCTGTAGGTTGCTATGTTAACAGTAGAAACAGATAGAATGTATTCTCACTCCTGTCTTGTGCTTCCCTAGTCCTCTGTGATTTATGACACATTAACATCTACAGTGTAAGACATGATAAGCAGGTGGGCTTGAGAGAAATATACCGTGACAATAATGCTACTTTGAAAATCAGAAGTTTTTTTGACTTGTAAGTTTATAGTCCCAAATCATGTCTGGAAGAAAGGACAGCTCCTATGACAGCACAGATCAGTTCAACACATGGCACATCTTACTTACATATTATCCCTGTTTTCCAGACAGATGTTTTAATGTGTCTCTTACTGGTTTAGAAATCTTTTTCACATATTGAGACACATTTCTATCTTGCCTGAACAGGAGATACTGTTAGAACTTGGAAATTCACATAATCTCCTCCACAAATCTTGGAATATCTAGTGGCTTTCATAATACCCCAGCTCCAGAAGTCAGCATAAACATATCTAAAATGATACTTTAAATCCTTAGAGATTAGGTGAAAGTTTAAAAATGTGACTTATGATTTAAAACATGGAATGCTAATAAAAAGCATTCAAAACTCACATTTTTCCTTGACCTTTTTTTAAACTTTTAGTATTTTCTTTGTCCTGATCAATGCATTTTGAATCTTTATAACTGGCAAATGTACTACTTTACAGCACCACAAATATTTTGAACATGGGCTATATATGATTAGTCATCACAACTTCAGTATGTATCCTACCTTGTATTTGTAAACAAAATGTGAGCCTCACTCTAAAAAAATCCCAGCTATGATGTACAGCTTTTCATTTTAAGTTTTGTTTCCAAAAAGTCCCAAGAGCTACCTCCACAACCTATTTTGATCATAGGATTATCAGACCAGAATAGAAATGTGAATTATTCATTGCAATCATAATGATTCAATGTAGAGAGTAGTTAGGGGGATGGTCTGATCACTTTATGGTATTTTGGGCCATAACCTGTTCTGTGCCATTTGTTCCTAGCATCTATGATTTAGACAGTGTCCTGGAAGCTGGAGGGTTCCAATTAAACTGTATTGTACTTAGCAATCTTTGGTGGCATGTATTCCCCTAAGGTTATTGCAAATTGCTGCACTAATTTCATTGCATCCCTCAAGGCTGTCCAAATAAACAAGCAATTTCCTCTCCCAGCTGCAGAAGTAAACTGTTTCTTTGCATGTTAAAAGTGAAAGGAATTAAATCCTATCCCTCAGAAGAGCCATAACAGAAGAAAAAAAAGAAATTTTCATGTGCAGGAGGTCACTGGACTTTGGCAGCTACTTCAGGCAGTGAGGCAGGGTGAAAGCTACAGCTGGTTTCACTGGCAGGGGCGGCTAATTTCTCCCAGAGCCTTTAGTGTGAATGGTTGCACATGCCTCTACTGTCAAAGGTCTTACTGTATACTCACTGCACTAGGATGCTACTACTGCTGCAAAAAAGGGAATGCACAAGAGATAAACATTACACATCAACTCTTTTGTTTACTTAGCAGTTACACAGAGTTCACACAGAGTATCACCAACTCCACATATTTTTATCTTTATAAATAAATCAAACACTGAACAAGTTAATTGCAAACATATTTGAAGTAATACATTTACTATCCTAATGGCTTTTTGGGTTTAGAAATTTAATTACTTTCCTATACACTGAAGAACAGAAGTTTGATAATCAGGAGTGAGCACCTCAGTTCTAAGCTCCTGTTACAGCTCTGGTTTACCAGGCAATGAAAACTTTTCATTTTGAGTCATCTGTGTAGATTTTATGCATAAATTCTTTCCTCATACACCCTGCTTTCAGACATGCAACTTGGGGTTTAAAATAACTAAATAAGAAAGATACTGCTTTTTTGGTTGGAAACAGTGAGCATCAGAATTATGAGTGCTACAAGCATCAAGCTCTCTGATCTTTCCTTTTTATAAGAGGTTGCAGTTGACAGAAAGGAACATTAGTTACATAAAAAAAGACAATGTTCGCGGTCTAAATCCACAAACATTGTGGTCAGATGTTAAACTGTAAGAAATGTTAAGTCTGGGGGGGTTATATTTAGCTTGAATTTTAGTATATTACTTGGGTATATTTGATCACATATACTTTGTCTATTTAATTGCAAAAACATGGAAGAAGACATAGAATTGCACATATGATGGTAGGTATAAAACTACTGTTTGTACTCCTGCCATTGGACTGTCACCAGAGCTCATTACTCTCGGATGTTGGCAGAAGATTATTGAAACTGAGGTCCTCACTGTCCATCACTGACAATGAGAACATTTAATCTTGAACTACTATCAATATCAGTACTGCAATGTTAGCTGCAGTACTGCAGCATCTTACATTGGGGAAAAAGGTTTATGCTGTGTAATCTGTCCATCACAATATATCTGACAGCAAAGCCTGGAAGAAATCCTATTTATGATGTTAGGTAGTTCTATTTCTAGATCACAGAACCTAAACATGAACAGAAATTATGATAACATAACACATTTAAATTTGATGTTGTGTAAAATTACAGATGAAGTAAACTCTTCTAAATTAAAGTGCCTTACTTGCATCCTTTGCTGAAGTTTTCAATGAACACTTAGCTGGAATAGAGAAATAGGAAAATACAAAAATGCTTCCCTGGCCTCCTTATTTTCCTAACAGAAAAAATGATTATCCATGATATTCCCTTGTGGAATGCAATATTTCATCTTGTGCGGTCAGCCAATATAAGTAAATATATACCAATGTGCCATTTTTATGTAGAATTGCTGCATTTTTATTTGCAGTACAAAATGCAGTATAAATCAAGTGCTCTGTGCTGGGTACAAAGTTGCTTTAAAATAATGCTGAGGGTCAAATCAGTGCGTGTAGCAAGAGGAGAGCATTTTATACTTTATGGCTTTTATTTCCAGATATCCTGCATTAGTATGACTTCTTTTGCAGGCAGGAAAAGTGTAATATGATTCCTTCAGATGCTACTCAGCTTCACTTTTGTATAAGGAGTCACTTTGTTACTCACACGAGAGGACTAAAAATCACAATATCATCTGAAAACCTGACTATACTGTGTCTTTACTATATTACAAGACAGTTTTGTTCTTGTAACAAAGGACATGGGTCATTAATCAAATCTTAGTGTTCTTCTCTTGGACAGTCATGTGAGCTTGTAAATTCCATCTGTTTTACAAATAGCAAGATTTGTTGAACTAGAAGACCTCTGTTTAATCAAATTATCCATTCTCTGCTGTATTGGTTGTGGCATACTGTAACATTATAATTACTTTCAATGAATTTTCTATTTCATTGAGGAAGGATGAGGAGTTTGATTTTAAAAATCCATTGCATGTGTTATCTCACATTACTAATTGCCATTTAGGAAGGAACTATGATAAGATGATTCATTGATGGAAAGAAACATTGAAAAATTAGGCAAGATCAATTAGTACAGTAAAAAGTAAATGTCATAAAATAAATTATAATACAAATCTTACATCTACCTTGTTGCACCTAGAGTCATTATTACACTATGAAGATGGGGTTTTTTTGTTAAATCAGAGATGTGCATAAATTATCCAGGAAGAGGAGATTACATAAAGCTATCACTGTGCTAGAATGTCCTTTTTAAGCTAAAAAATGTAAGTTTCTGTCACAAAATGATAAACTATGAAATTAAAATCTCCAGCCATAAGTAATAGAAACAAACTAGAAACAAACTTTAGAAGTAAGTGATGGAGTGATGGAGCACATATACAAAAGCTGCACCAATATTATTTTTGGATTTATTAGACCATCTGCCTCTAAAGCTTTGTCTCTTCAACTGAATTGCATTAATGTGAATGAAGCTTTAGAAAAGGAATTGGTATTAAGCTGCCAAAAAAAAAAAAAATTCAAATCAAACAACAAAACCATTACAGAAAGCTAAGTACATGTAAAATAAAAGTCTAATAAAATATAAAATATATATCACCAAAATCCTACCTAGAACACTGCTTCTTTCAAACATTGCATTCAGGTTTTATTACCATGAAAGGAAAGAAACAGATAATCTTTTCTCCTAGTCATTCTTCTTCTGCCTAAAGAAGCAGATAATTTAAGTCTAAAAATGTTACTATACACATCTGTTCCTGCCCCACCTTTATATTCTGTGTATTGTAATATCTGGATGATTCTATGATGTGACAGGTCTGTACTTAAAATCCAAACCACCAAAGCTAACACTTCCATCAAAGTTCATTGAGCTCTCTGCATGGTAAAACTGATATATCCTTGCCAGTTTCAGATGTGTGTATCAAAAGCGCTAGGAGGATAGGCTAGATTGTATCCAGAATAGGGGACTGCCTCCAAATGTCTCCCAGCTTGTTCTCCTCCTTGTTCAGGCATTGGATATTCATTACAGAGCTGACACAACTGGCGTACAAGTTGGAATCTGTAAGTGTAAACTGAGCATCGAATGAATACCCCAAAGTCTGGGAAAGTCTTCAGTGCCTAGAAAAGTTGTGGTACTAACTTTTCATCTGAGAGGCAGAAAAGGAGGAGGCATAACCATTTTTCTGGGTTCGGGGATTTTTTTTTAGGAGAGCACAAAGCCAGGAAAATAACCTTGCAATATCTTTCTGATGCTGGTATTTGACCCATGCAGATCATAGTGTCCTCATATGTTGAAGATCATGAGATATTTTGAATTCCAGCATAGTCCTCAGCCCATAAAAGCATAAAATCCCAGTAGATGGAGGACAGACTGGATAGATTGTTTCTGTGGACCGACTGAAAAGGAGGAAAGAAGTACTGCTTTGCAGTTCAGTTTTAAAGGGTCTTTGTTAGCATTCTGATTTAAATGGCTTGTAGCTGTCTGTAGAGTTTGTAGAGTTTTTTCCCACAGTTAGTAGGTTCGCAAACTCTCTTTTTCCAAAATTGCAGGCAGAACTGTGAGAATACTTCTAAAATGTGCAGCCCTCATAGGGTACTTACTCCTGTAAATTGACTTAGCTCCACATAAATAATAAGTCATACCAAATGCTCAGATTTTGAAATAAGTCTTTTGATAAAGTATGTGGTTTCCAGTTAATTCTTTTAACTGCCTGGTATTTTAAATTTATATATTGTAATTTTTCAGGGGAATATTGGCACAGAATAAAATACGAGTTATTTTTCATTTGGATGCATTCCTAAGGTCATCCTTTCTAATTCCATAATTAGGGGCCAGGTATAGACAGTGAAAATCAAAGAGAAATAAAAAGGACACTCACATTACAACATTGAAGCAATAAATATAGTATTTCAGTGAAAGAGAGAAGAGCTTACTTCTGTCCTTAATGATGCCTAGCACCTCTGGAGAACCTTTATGAAGTCTGGTTCAACAGAGAGAGAAACACACATTACGTCTCAGAGAGCAAAGCCTTGTACAAATCGTAATTCAATGTGAGCTCCTCAGATAAAGTAATCCATCCATAAAAATTTATAGTAGATTTAGGAAATGTATTAGTGTGCAGAAACCAATTGAAATCAAAGTTTCCTCTAGTCAAAGTAAAGTAATACTTTACTTAATTAATGTGCTCTGCATCTAGTCCTTCCATCTTGCCATTATTCATTTGGTGTGATGAATGGCACTGCTTTTGCTGAAGATGGTGAAGTAGAAGCTTTTCTCCCTGAAGAACAAAGAGGGGTTAGCACATGTTAGTCAAACCTACATCCGCCACATTTAATGTGATTCATACCAATACTTTATTGTCTTGGTTATTATAGTAGGAAACATGATCTCTGTCTTTATTACCCATTTTTCTAGATCAAACTATGATGGCTGTTATGCAGCTCTTCCTCAATACTCTAAACTTAAAATGAGTAAATAAATATATCTGTTAAATGCACTGCTAAAGTCCTTCGTCTCCTATGAACTATATCTATGAAATTGACTTGTTTCTGTGGGTAACTCAAACTAAATTGTACATTTTTCTCTTGAGCCATCTGTGGCAGCCAGCTCACAGCCAGAGAATAATCCAACTCAATACAGTACAACACAATACAAAGCTCTGCTGGGTTTCTCAGAAGCAGCCAGACAATGTGATTATATTCTTCCAATACCAAAACTAGTTCATTTTTCACTAACTTAGCTGTCTTTGAATTGTTTCACTTTGCTCATTGCAGACTGTGCAAGTTCTTCACAAAAGTCTATGCATATGCAGAGATGAATAATAATCAGATGTGGTGGAAATTGGTTTGCTGAATAACTGCCTCTTAGGAATTCTTGACTAAACAGGATCAGTTGGCAGGGCTTTTAACCTTGTTTTTTGAGTTTCCTGTACAAAGCAGTGATAATGAGTCACTGTATAGTTTTCTTTCATTAATTATGCCAGAACGTTTTGAAATCTCAAAGCAAAAAATTTGTTAGCAATATAATATGGAATAATTATGGCACACTTCAGGGTCAGTTTAGGCTGTATGAAGATTCCTCATAAATTTATGATCCATCTGCAGCAAATTAATGGGGAGTGAAAGGAAAAATATTATTAGGATGAGCAGCTTTTTCCCTCAATGTCAGAAACATGAGTACTCTTTTCTGTAATTACTCTTAAAGAAAAAACTATTAAAGAATTCTTCTAGTGTCATATTTTCTCAGGATTTCATCTAGCTGATTTACAATCTACCTTTCAGCAACACTAATTATATTATTTTATATCCAAACAGTAATCCAGATCTATCCATTTTAATAGACATTCAACTCAGACTATAAAGTTAATTAACTTTTACAATATTTAGAAATGAGTTTAGACATTCTCAGACCTTGGAATCAGAGACATTAGCCAAGTCAAATGATTTTACAGGCAGTTTGGTTAATGGGGCTATAATCTAGCCATAACAGCCTCTTTGGGCTTGGGCCAAGGTAAGCATTTTAAATACGCCTCCTTCCTCTGTCAATAGCTGACTCAGAACTTTAGAGAGAAAGAAGTATCTCTCAAACTTAGAGAAGCAAAGACACGACAGTGGAAATCTGGATTGATTAATTTTGCAATGTCCTTGTACTTTTCTGTAACCTGGCAGGAAGATTTCACAGTAAGAAACTTCTATCAATTTGAGAGACAGCCTCCTTTTCTGCATTAAAACCACATTACATATTTGACAGTAACTCTTAAATTACTTAAGATGTCTGCTTCATTATTTGCTCTTTTAGGTATGATAAATTATAAGGACAAGAGGCAGCAGGCAAAATTAAAAAACCTTGAAATTCCATCTGAAAAGAAGAAAACACTTTTACTGTGAGGTAGGTCAAACATGGCACATCTGTTCAGGGAGACTGTGGTATCTTCATTCTTGCAGATATTCAAAGCCTGATTCTACACATTCCTTGTCAAACTGTAATAGCTGCTCTGCTCTGCAGATGGTTTGACTAGGTGACCTCAAGGAATGCCTTCTAACTTCAATAATCCTCTGCTAAAAACAGGATTGGACTGCTTTTATTTTAAAAATAAATCTGAAACTGTATTTTCAAATAACCTCATAACATGAAGGGGGAAAATTAAGAATGAAACACAGAAGAAACACAAAAAGTGTCTGTGTGCCTAAAGTCCCCACTTAATTTAGGGATGTATTTTTTGCATATATATATATTTACAAACTCCACTTTGAAACAGGCATGGCCACCAGGACTGGCCCTTCCTAGGTGACCCCAAAATAAACCTATCTCTGGCCGAAGCTGAGCCCATCAGCAACTCCAGTGGCACTCCTGTGATAAGGTATTTAAGAACGTGTACAAACTGATGCGTACAAGCTGTGTAAAACAGAAGAAACACCTAAGGTAAACAGTTCTGCAGACATCAAGTTCAGTCAAAAAGGGGGAGGAGAAGTGCTCCAGACCCTGGAGGAGAGGTTTCCCTGCAGACCGCGGTGAAGCAGGCTGTTCCCCCGAGGCAAGAGGAGACCCTGTTACCCTGCAGCAGGTGGACACACCCTGGGAGAAGCTGCAGTCTGCAGCAAGCCCACACTGGAGTTCCTGGCAGGAACTGCAGCCCTCTGAAGGGAGACCATGCAGGAGAAGGTTTTCTGGCAGGAGCTGTGGGAATGTTGGGGGCAATCCATTCCTGAAAGGATTGCGGCCTGTGGGAAAAGACCCATGATAGGGCAGTTCCTGAAAAACAGCATGCGGGAAGGATACATCTTGGAGAAGTTTGTGAAGAATTTTATCCCATGGGATCAATTTTGTTCATACACATCCAGCCCACCACCACCTCCCCTGTAACACAGAGGATGGAGTCAAAATGCTTATAGGCCTTCCCACTCCCTCTTTCTGAGCTTCCATGGCGATGTAAAAGCAGTTCTGCGACTCCTTAGAGTTAGGCAGGAGAAACTTTAGTTTCCCATAAAAGGAACAAGCTTGAAAAATCTCCCTCTTCATATATGGTTTTGGATTTTTTAAATATAAATACCTTTTATTTGAAAATGAAACCAAAGAAAGCATTTTCACAAGCCACCAAAACAGGTACTGCATGAGGAATTTGCCATTGCTGCACACCTAATCATCCTGACTTCATTTTGTTCAGATGGTCCTAGGTAACCTTGAAAACACTGGCATTAAATGTTTATCAACAATGAAGATTACGCTTATTTAGTGGAACTGGTTTCTTAGGATTGACATCATCATTACCTTTACATGCATAATCTAATGTGTTTACAAATTTGACTAAAGAGATATTTTTTTATTCTTAATTAATATATCTTTTTAATGTTCTTATAAAATTTCTCTCAGGATACTTGTAGTAGCATCTAAACTACCTTAATTTTCCATGTATCTGAAGAACACACCTTTACAAATACTTCAATTTATTTAGTAAAACAAATTATTGTCAGCTGCCAGTTTTGAACATTCCAATATGATCTTAGCCACCCTTGCAAAATACAGGAAATTTTTTTTCTTTCTTCTCTCTCAAATTCCAGGAAAAACAAGTCTATATATGCTATGATTTCCATATTGAAATAATATACGAAAAGTTGCAATTCAAAGTGATTTCTTTTAATGTTTTTTATAGAAAGTAAAAACTCAGGATTTGGGGGTTTTGCTGCCTTTTTTTTTCTTTTTCCATCCTAAAAATCTCTGAATCAGAAAGATAAGGTTCAAAGAGTTAAAGAAAAGTGGTTTAGGTAAGCTGAGCAATGAGATAGGTGTTCTCATTACCAAAAACAAACACAGAAAAAGTGCCTGGATTTTTTTTTTTTGGTTTTTTAAGGAAAAAAAAAAAAGTCACCACTTTGTAAAACTTTGAATCTGTTCATATTTGCTTGAAATTATTTTCTATAATGCAGCCATGTTACAAATATCAGGAAGACTTAAAACTGAGATGATATCCAAAGATGGCAGTGAAATTCCCAATATTTCCATTTCAAGCAGAGTTAAGAATTTGAGTCTGTTTATGCATCTCTTATGCTCTCCTGCCTTTTCCATTTGTATGTAACTCATACTAAAATGTAACTGAAATGAGTTTTCACAGGAAGTAGATATTAAAAGATAAACAATTAATTGATGAATAACATTGTAATGTAACAGACACACATGTAACCAGAGCAGCTTTTGAAAGAGGACAAATTGTAAATTAAAATATTATTGTTTTTAATTGACAATATCCAGCTGAGAATTAACCTCAATAGCACTGATTTCTTTATTCCATTAGTTCTTTAAGTCTAGTTGTAATCACCTTCTGAATGTTGTTGTATATCCCAGGCAGTACAGGGAATCCATTTCATCAGTGTTCTTGTAGGAGTGACTCATTTATTCCAGGGTGTTGAGGGGAACTCAAAATGTTCATGTATTCCATATCTAAATTGTTACTGTCCTTCTAAGACCCCACAGCCAGGACCTTGGATCCTTGAAAAGCTGTCTTTATAACCATGCACTCGGCTGCAGAGCACGATCTTTTGTGGGGAAGGGGGTTTCCCATAATTTTCTTTATTCCCATGCATTTCATGGGATTGGGCAATTTTGTTTATAGATATTATTTTGTGTTATTTCTCACCTGTTACTGTTTTGCTCGTTAGTAAACTATTATATTTTCATTTATATGTACTTGTATCTGTCCCTTATTGGTGGAATCTCTATTTGGAATGGTTAATATCATAGGGAGAGATAAATCTTTCCAGAATGCCTGTCTCTTAAATTGCCTCAAACCAACACATAGGGTAAAAATATACTAATTCTAATTTTAAATTTGTGCATGCATTGATTGCTTGGCTACCCTTTGGGGAAAAAAATTGGAAAAAAACCTTAAGAAGAAGTAAAATATTTCGTTGAGTCATAGAGTGCATCCATCCCCATCTCCTGATAACTGTGGCACTGTCTTGGCCTCTGCCCTACATCAAATGCAGTGCAGCCAGCCAGTCAAGGAAGGTGATTCTTCCTCTCCACTCTGCTTGTGAGACCCCACCTGGAGCAATATGTGTAGTTCTGGTGCCCCCAAAATGAAAATGACATGGAACTGTTGGAGCAAGTGTGGAGGAGGCCACGAAGTTGATAATAGGAAAGGGGCACCTTCCCTATGAGGATGGGAAGAAGGAGGTGAGGCTGTTCACTCCACTTGTGTGGAGATATCATAGCAACATTCCAGTATCTGAAAGGAGCCTACTGAAGAAAGCCAGTGAGGGATACTTCTTCAGGAACTGTAATGACAGGACAGAGGGGAGTGACTTCAAACTGAAAGAGAGGGGGTTTAGATTAGATACTAGGAAAAAAGTCTTTACTGTGAGGGTGGTGAGGAGCAGGTTGCCCAGAGGCTGTGGATGCCCCATCCCCAAAAGTGTTCAAGACCATGTTGGACAAGGAACCTGGCCTTTGAGCAACCTGGCTGCCCCTATCTGTGGCAGTAGGGTTAGAAAAAAATTATCTATAAGGTCCATTCCAGACCAAACCATTCTATGATTCTATGATTCTCCATCACTTTTCTGACATAGCTGGATGTAGTCAAAGTGTATCTCACCAAGCATTCATCCAATCTGATGCTATTTTGGATAAGGCAACATAATTTGGGATAAGGGATTTAGAAAAGGAGCAGAAATATATAAAATACAGCCCAAGTGCCTACAGTAGACTGAAAAGGATTGTTCCTGGATGTTTCTGTTCTATTTGACTGAGCACAGCCCTGTTGCCAGTTGGTTTCTTCTACAGAACAACGAAACAATGAGATTTTAGATGGAATAAGAAAGAGGGTCTTTGCATTTCTCTTGACTGTAGAGTGGCCTAAGATTTCAGCAGTAAAGCTTGAGATCAAATGTATTTGTACTCTGGGATCAAATAGTTCAAATCACAAACATGAGGCCCCCAGGCAAACTAAATTGAAAAACATGGACAGGGCAGGCTCTTGCCCTGAAAGAAAATAAACAAAACACCTGAGTCAGATTTCAAAGATAGACTTTTGGATAAAGTCACATGGACACAGAAATGGAAAAAGACAGTTTGCCCTAAAATTGTGGCATTTTTTAACTTTCAAAATTTCAAACACAGAGATTATGCTACAATGGTTTTGCAGGGCTACGTGGCTGCAAAACCATATATATTAAAATAAATATACTTTGAAAACATAGCTTTGAATGTTTTTAGATGAATCATGGATTACAGGCTTTCCTTGTGTTTTTAAGTTTGTATATTTCCCTTGAAAAACATCAGCATTTCAATTTCATATATGATATAACTTCTGTGTTCTTACTTCAGTTCTTACATATCACTTGGTCAATCCTGTCAAGAAATTTTCATTATTGTTCTGCGTTGTGGATGATCTGGACAACACTCCTCTCTAAACAAATCTGAATTATTTACAAGAGACCATGATTTATGATGAAGATTTTCCTTCTTACATGATCACAGTTATGTTTTAGATGGCTTATCCACATACAGCACTTTTTAGTAATAGTCAATTCAAAATGCTTTCAGTTTTACAGTTTACAAATTTATGCTCCTATTTTCATTTCCTATTTTCGTTGCTTTATACTACAACTTGTGCCTTTCAGATTTACTATGCTTCATCAATAAGAGATGTCTTATAATATGTCTTAGAACTGCTTGCTCAATATAACTACCCGTAAAGATTATGTTGGTCTGAGAGTGATAGCTTTTTCATTCTACTAACAACTTCCTCTAAATAAGAAAAGAAAGGTTTTATTTTTTTCTGCTAGGATAGTAAGAACAAGACTTAATTATATATCCATTACCTTCAACTAAGCATTTTAAGAAAAACAATACTTTATATGCTTTTTTTTAAATAATGGGGTTTTTTTACATAAAGGTATTTTGCTTCCCCAGAAAGTACCCATACTGGAAAATGTTTATTTATATTTGCATAATGGGAAATTTTAAAATTATTTTGCATGTAATTTGTTCATCAGTTTCAAAAGTCCTAAGTTGCAGAAGAAAAATCCAAACCAACTTTACTTGATGGCAAAAAGCTACACAAAATACACTATAATTCAGAAAAATGTGTGTTATTAAAAATAATGAGCCCTTTACCACAACACATTATGATTGATAAAGAAGTGGTGAAATCCTTCAGGTATACTGCTGAAAAGTCTTTTCTCTAAAGACATCTTTCAGATTTTGAAATGGAAAATAATTTGGCAGTGAGAGTCTCAGAAGTGGGGGAAAAAGAAAGAAAAGTCCCTGGACTTACATCTCTATCAGCCCATGGGAAACTATGATGTGATGTAATTTGACCACTCCTTATTAAAAATGTGAGTACTGCTATAAAGTATTTTAACAGAGTGTATCTGCAGTGAGTTATTTTTTAATAATAACTTACTTTCTATTAATTTTCACAGACACTAGGAAATAGACTTACTTTGGAGAAGCAAGCAGGCTTATCAAGAATTTCCTCCAAAACTTTCAATGAAAAAATGCATGCCTGAGTACTGCTGTCACCTCCAGAACAGAAACATAACATACTCAGTACGCCTCCTGAGTATTAATATGAGTATTATAAAAGCTGTTATTTTGGCATGTTACTTCCTGGACATTGCAATAAATGGAAACCAGGTGGAAGAATGCAATATCATATTTCTGTTTTTTTATATCAAGGTACCACAATGATTACCTCTTAATAAATTTATTAAATAATAAGATTCCCTCAACTACAATCAACAAAGCTGAAGAGAGAAGTTTCTTTTTACTTTTTACTTACTGTCGCATAGAATTCCATCAAACTGATGCCTGAGAATCCTATGCAATGTTTCACCACTTGGAAAATAACAAAAACAACCTAACCCTTTGTGGTGGTTAACTTTCTTCACAGTGGCTAGTGTGAGACTCTATTTTGGTTTTGTGCTGAATATATAGACAATATATAGATGTTTTTGTTATTGCTGAGCACTACTTGCGCAGCATCAAGGCTTTGTCTGCCTCTTACACCACCCCAGCAGGGAGCCTGCTGGGGCTGTGTGGGAAATTGAGGGGAGTCACAGCCAAGACAGGTGACCCCAGCTGACCAAAGGGATGCTCCAGACCGTACGGCATCAAGCTGAGTTTATAAGGTGGGAGAGAAACTGAGGGTGTTCACCATGATGGTGTTGGTCTGCCCAAGTAACAGTTGCATGTGATGGGGCCCTGCTCTTTTGGAGATGGCTGAACTTGCCATGGAAAGCAGGGAATGAATTCCATGTTTGACTTTGCCTCTGAGCATGGTTTTTGCTTCATCTGTTATGCTGTATTTATCTCAATTCACCGGTTTTCTGATTTTCAGCCTTCTGATTCTCTCCTACATCATAAGGGGGAAGGAGAGGAGAGGGAGAAGAGCGAGAGTATCTGTGTCGGGTTTAAATGTTGTCTGGAGTTAAACCACAAGAAACCTCCAAAAAAAGAAAAGTTTATATTGAGATGGAAGACAAGACACAGACACACTCCTTTGTTTTAGGTTTTGTAATGGCTAACTCCCTTAGGCATGTGTTAAGAGAATTATTTGGCTAGTTCTCTTACACAGTATTTATCTTACATAGTATTCTTATATAGTATTTAATATATTTATTAATAATAAATATAATTTTTATATCTTTTCCATGGCTTTTCAATAGGTTAGCTGGAAAGTTATTTAAAATGAAGAAAAAGTATATTAAGGAGGACAATAATTTCTAACTTAGGTGATAATATCAACTGATTTTGGTTCAAAGGAAAGCTTTTTAAAATAGCCATATTGGGTATTTTAGGATTAGGCCTCTGATTCTCAGCTTAAAAGCAGCCTATGCTTTCTTTTTACAAAACACGCAATTTAAGCTGTCTACATTTTTAGATATTTCAGTAATTTTAAAGTAAAGCTTAATATATGCTTGTTTTGAGGGAGGACTTTAATAGAAAAAGTTTATTTTAAATATGCTTTCCACCTATTCCTCAAATCCAGTCCTTCTGTTTATTTATTGGATATTTTAGGGCATACACAGTTTAACTTAAGTCACTGACCTTCAGATGCTGAATTATAAAAAATATCTTATATCTACACCCAGGGATGTTCTGTAAATGAAGACTTAAAAAAGAGAAAAAGAAAAAAACAACAACAATAACAGTGCAAAAAACCAAGGAAAAGCAAGCAGACATTAATCTGACACCACAGGCTTGAAACTCTCAACAGTAACACAGTGAGGTTTCCCAGCCAAAGTCTTTGCCATTTATACTGCATTGTGTGAAACATAATTTAGTGTTTGTACATTATTATAAGTCCCATTGCCTTTTTTTTCTTCCTTAAATTACGTAAAATAATCATGAACATAGCTAACATAGCAAAAATGACAGGCTTGAGTATGGTATTTTATGTAATGTGCAGTTCCATTTGGATGAGAGTGGCAGTGACAACAAATTAAGTAAATATTGGCCAACAGCAGTCTTTCAGTTGAGTATAAATTGGCACTGCCGTCACGCCCATCTGTCCAGTTAGGCTGTGGGAACATTGATTGTGTCCTGCTGCACCTTTTTTTGAAAAATGTCTAATATAATCCTTTATTAGACTCAGAAAACAGCACTTTTGAATTCTATTTCAAAAAGAGAGAAAAATGCTTCATACATCTACTGCAATATAAAGTAAATATTTTTTGCCAATTAAGAACTGTCTTTGGGTGGTTAATTATCATTACAGATCTGCCATTAAAGCTCTGCTTCTCTGTGTACCAGTGCTACTAGATTATCTACATTCCTAATTGCCCTTTTTTACTAACTTAGGGAGGAATGATCTTTCAGGTATAATTCCAAACACTACTTGTTTTTAGTTCAAAGTCAACCTAATAGATACATTTGGAAAATATTTTTGCCACAAAGGCAGTCAGGACAGAATCATGGATATACTTCTTCAGTAGCCCAAGAGAATGGTAGAGGGGTTGGAGCAGCAGCACGTTTAACCAGAATTCTCTGTATTTAGAAAGGACGGTCTCTGCCAATGGGACAGCATCCAGAAAATACCCTGTCTCAAGGCTGAGTTAATCATCATCACTCACATTCTTTAAAAGTTTTTACATTAACTAGAGGATAATATTAGCATACATGTGTAGAAAAATAGGCTGTGTCAACATTGTTTTATCTGAAGTGCTAGAACATCATTTAACATTTGGTTTTCTTTTAAAGAGAATTAACATTATTCACTGTAAGATTTTTATTTATGAGAATGCTTAAATAAAGTTGAAAGGATACCTGCAGTGAAAATTATCACTTGAAACACAAGTAATATATATAAAGCCTAGCAATTTATGTTCTTTCTCAAAAATTCTTCAACCTTTTACATCTGTTTCTCTTCTGTATTTAAGAAATTTTCGTAGAAGCTATAGTTTTGTTACAGATTTAACGAAAATGATACTAATAATCTGGTGTTCTACTGTCCTTGACTCTCATAATTAATTTGCCACACTTCTTTCACTGGAAGTTTGTTCTGTTCCTTATTAACTACAGAATTTCCCCACTACCAGCAAACACTCCCATTTCAAAGTTAATGTTAAACAAGAAAATTGGTATGTATATGCATAAAGTTATTTCTCATGCATTTTAATAACAAAATGATAATCAAAAGATCAAAGTAGCCATGCTAATACAAACTCTAGGCTCTTCCTGCAATTTAGTTTTTCTGGCAGACTAGATTATTTTGATTGCAGAAGATCTTTTCATATTGGTGCCACATTTAGCCTAGACATACGTCATAGTCAAATGCACCAGAAAAAAAGAACCTGTGAGTTGTCAAGATTTACAAAAAAGCCATGTTGAATACAAGATATTGAATTCACTCCCCTTCAGTTAAAGTAAAAGCATGTAGCTGTGCAAGCTGTGCAACCCTGGCTAAGACTTCCTTTTTTTTTACAGGAGCGTGTTAAAACACAGGAAGCAGGACCAAAAAATATGTTGCAAACTTCCAGCTAATTATAGTTTGCTATTTTTCATTACGCTGTTTTTTCCTTTAATCTTCTCCTTTTATTTTTTTCATTCCTAGTCAGTGAAATACCTGCTTTCAAGTGAGAATATGAGGGAATCTTTTTATTGGTTCGTTAATCAGTAATGAGTGGGTGTGACAGATCAGAAATTCTTGTAGTATTTTCTCCCACTTATATTTTTCCTTCCTCATCTTTGTTTCTCTGCATAGTGTTTTTATTTTTCCTTTTCATCACAGAAAGTGAAAAAAGTTTAAAGAAAGTTAGACTTTATAATCTACTTTTCCAAAGAGAGTTTTTGCACACCCACTGTTCTACAACATACATGAGAAATTATTTTCCCGAATTTTCACTGCCGCCACTGAAATCCTTCTTGCAACATAAAAGTGTGTTCCTTTATTTTGATTTTCAATCAGTTGTTTGTAGTTAGTAGTTAGTCCCTTTGCAGGTGGTCACACATTAAATCTTTCTGTCTTTCAGTGATGCCAGATCTGTCTCCATTTTTCCATTGTCCTCAAAGTACTGACACTTTTCTTTCTGCAGTATTTCACAGACAAATAAAGAGAGCACCACAGGGCCATTACAGGAAACTGTGGTTCCTGGGAGGCAGATGGAATAAAGGAGAAAAGCTTAAAAAACATAGGTCAAGCTCTGTGAAAGAAAGGCCCCTCTTTCTAACATGATTTTACTTTTCTGTAAAACAAATTGGTTAATTAGGACTATCCTCTCTCAAAACTATGCTCCATCACCACATGACTCTTTCTTAATGGAGCTCCTGAACACCTATATCAGATTTGTTCAGCTGTAGTTTTCCTTTTTAATTGAAACTAGACTAAAATGAAGTAAAAAGCATGTTGAAGTTGCTGCTTCCTTTCTGCTGTCTATTTCTGTGTGATAGTTATCAAAATGCTCAGAATTACTTTCTTCTCCCTAATCTTTATTCTCACACAATGTCGCTAATGTGTCAACACTCAGAGCCATCTCTGGTGCTCAACCACCAGAAAGAATCTCTGATCCCCAAGAACTTAAGCAGCTCCCCTTTGACAATACAAATCCATTGATTGTTTTGGTCTTTTGATTATCTACTTTTTCCCCCAGAGCAGGTGTAGAAAAGAAAAATCATGACTAGACTGTTATGGCTCCAACATCAAACAGAAGCCCCCATTTTTGTAACAGGGCAATGAATGTCACATTGGTAGGGACTTGCAAAACCAGGAGAACAAAGGTTCCTTGCAAATGCTTGCAAAACCAGGATTTATTCCCACTACTCAGTCTTGGCTATTCACTTAAATCACTGGCATCATAGCAGTAACCTGTGATCAGTCTGGTTTCTAGAACCCTGAAATTTTGAAGTCTTGTAGGAGATCAGTAAAAGTCACAAGGGATCAGACTTTGTCACACTCAGTAAGATTTCGTGCAGTGCTAATTCAGTATAGGAGAGCTCACCTGTTGTTTTCAGAATGCCAAAAACACACTGAGAGTTCTGAACAGGATAACAGCGAGAAAAATGAAGTTCATAAACACACAGTCACTATTCTGCTTAATTAAACTTAGAGCACTAAATAGCTAGAATCAAACTAACTACCCAACTTAATTTAGGAAAGGAGAAATCACTGTAATTCAGAAATACTGAACAAGATGATAATTTCTGGATAAAACCTGACAGCACCAAACACAAATAACCATTTAATCCCAACTGCACCCGGAGACAATTGCAAACTCTTTGACTGTTTGTAGTGTGACTGATATTTTATCAAAGCTTGTGTCCTGGTTTCTTTCATTACTGCTGTTTGTTTTTCAATAAAAATATCTTAATTTTTGATGTCCAGGCCATTGCGTATGCTGTCCAAAGAAAGGTTCCTTTCGATTTTTAGCACTATCATCCAATTCAGTACATGAACTATGAAAGTCTACCGTTTCTATTTCTGGTTTTTCATTTCTTATGTACTTTGTAAGTAAGACTAAGACTTCCTCTATGTTTATCCTTGGGTTCTTGCTTTTGCCTTTCTTACCAGTAAAACATGTCCTGTTTTCACTTCGAAAACACTGTTCAAAGGTTCTTGCTGATTTTAGAGAATACCAAAAAATTCAGAGATATCCCTGCTCAGTCGTGCACATTTGTCTATAGGACACCATAGTTTTTCTTGTAGATATGTTTGTGTTAATTTTTAACATGCACCACCTTTTTAAAAATCTTATTTTCTGGTTAACTGTTTCATGTAGTTTTTTCTTGCCACCATTTAACCTGTGATCTCTTTGCTGCATCTCTCACTGACACTATGTGCTGATTACTGTTTGTTGACTCAATATTCCATCGACAGCTATGGTCTTTTAATGGTCACATTCCTACTAGTGTGTCCATGCTTATAATCTTTCTGATTTCTATTATTTCTGCTTCATCACTTTAACTTCTCAATTTTAGCTTGAACCATAATCAGCTGAAAACATTTGCGGACATGTGGGAAAGTTTTATTTCACTAATTTAAAGTAATTTCTATTATGCATAAAGAATGTCTACTTCATGTAAGCTGCCTTTTCATATTCTTTTTTCCTAGAAATTACAACAGATATCCATTAATATTTGATTGTCACTGGTTTGCTCTTGCCTGGACCCTGCCTTCTCCTCATAAAATCAGTGAAGAACTCCGAATTAGCTATAGCTAAAACATTATCTGGGTACAGGACTCACACCCATGCAATCACCTCTGCTTGAGCGCCCAGCTGCAGGCAGCCGCTGGTGATGCACCTTGCAGGAAAAACCTGGGCACGACAGACCCTGGGCTTTCCACACGGGGTGTTCTCATGCGCAGACAAGCTGTGGAGGTGTCCTACACACAAGAGCTGTATGCTGATGTTTTGCACAATTTTACAGCACACTTCATTCCGCTACTTATTTAGAGCATTTTTATGTAAGGGTGAGGTTTCCCCAGACCTTAGTCAATTCTGGGGCATTAATTGTCTTATGCCACTTAATTGTCTTGGAAATGCAGTTCTAAGAACTTCATGGCTTCACTCAATGTTCACAATTCTTAATTATTTATCTTTTTTTAATTATTATTATTATTTTGCTCCATATTTTGAATAGGTTGAAAAGTTCAGCTAATGTTATACAGCAAAAAAACACACAAGGAAAGATTGTCTTGGTAGAAACATTTAGAAGGCAGTATACCAAAAAGGTAAATTTGCACCAGAGTGCAGAAAAGAAGCTAACCCATGGAACAGGCCTACATATATTTCATATATATGCATTACAACATCTCTGTAGCTGGTATAAATTTCTTTATCTCTAGAACATCAGCTTAGATGAGCTAATTTACATCAATAGAGGAGTTAGACCGTCTGACACTGCCTTCTCCTCTCATCATATACAAAAAGGGAAATGCTACAACACTTTCTGCTGAAGTTTCACAATTGCTCTGAGTGGAATTTTGAGCCCTCAGCTTGCTCAGCAGTCTTTCATCTGTCTCCCATTTGCCAGATTCAGGGGTAGGGTATTATAGGTTTGTTTTGAAGTGCTGAAGCAGAGTTACTGAAATTCATGGAACTGTTTTCTTAAGCAACGAAATTGTACTCCCTTATGTACATAAGATATACAATATATATTATTGGAATTTTTTTCTTAATATTTTAAAATTACGTATTTTATTTAGCAGGTAATTAATAGTCAGTAAATATTCAGTAACACAAGAACTCATGCTCCTTTTTAAGGCATACCTAATTAGAAACAATAATGTTATAATCTAAAGCATTCTGTAATCTAAATTACCCCCAACAGAGCTCATTACCTTAGAAATACAAGCGTCTTACTAGAAAAGATATTCCATCTCAAGAGTCCTTTTAATGGTGCCCAAGGTCTTTAGCTAACTTTGCCAGGCCCTCAAACACAGAATATTAACAAGTACATTGAAACTATTTTGTACTGACAGCTACCATTTATAGAGAATGCTTCTTCTACAGTGTCATTGATTAATTGCGAAATGGAGTTAGAATACTCATAGATTTGTCCCCAGTGCAATGGGACACAGGTAAGGGAGGCAATGTTGCATGCATCTCACAAATTCGTTCAAGCTAGAGTTTTTGTGACTTTCTTGTCAAATTATAGAGGTAAAAACCATGAAAGTATATGGTAGGATGTATTCATAAGACATCAGTTGGCATATATAGCTATGTAGCTTTCCTATATCATTCATTTTTTCTCAGCATGTTATAGCCCTCTGAGTAACAGCAAACTCTATTCCCAAAATACACATTATCTGCATGTGATCTTCTGCATAAAGATCATATTGGTTTATATTTGTTTCCTTGTTAATTGTTGTACTGCTTTTATTTATTTTTCACACATATCCTGTCTAGGTCTATAAGTACAAGTTTCTTCCTAAAAGACATAAAAGGAGAAAAAAAAAAGACTGAAAAATCTTTTCTGCTGACCTAGAAAGGCATGTAATTTCTTTTCCACAGAAAGAGTACACTGTCTTATTCTAGTTGCAGCTTTATGTGAAGAGACAGTAGTGGGAGGAGAGACGTGCTCTTGAAACATCTGCACAACCTTGATGATCGTACTTCAGATAGTACTTAACAGATCTTTATTACGTCTTTTCTGCAAACTAGATATCTGTCTTACAACACAGGACTTCAGACTTGTCAGACTCAAAAGAGCTCCCCTGAAAATTTCGGCTAGAATCAGCATTTTCCTCAAGGCATTGTCTGAAGTCATTGGACTAGTTATTTATGCTTTTGTTTTGATTTGTTAGTTAGCTGCCCCAAAAGAGATGTATGCTCACAAAATCACATATTTCCAAGGAACTCTTCTGATAAAATTATCCAGAAACTTACGTGAATGATTAAGTATTTTAGATATATATTACACATTTGATTGAGGAAGGAAAGAGGACAATGGAAGCTGGTAGTTTTATATGGTTTTGCTGATTTCTTGTTTATTTATTTATCTCTTTTCCTGAGAAACTTAAAACAAAGTATGTTGTCTGTCCATTTATCTGCCCATGGATGACTTCAGTGGCTTGAATGTACTAGAGGTCATACTATATGACAAGCTGAAAAGCTTCCTTTCCCTTGAGGACAAGGCAAATGCTTTCAGCCCTCAGCTTTTAATGTGTTTTACCCCATCTTCTCACAAAATACTCATATCTTATAATTAATTAATTTAAAAATTTTTACTTGTGTGGCTTTTTATATGAATAATTTAAAATGCAGGAGCAGATGTATTTATTGCAAGCACATTTCTCATATCTTCAGATGGACTGTTCTCCTTTTGACAAGTGTTAAAATCCTGCCTGTTGTGAATGTGATCCAGATAAGAGGGGCAAATACATGATTTTTATGCAGTGGTATCATCATTATAGCATACTTTTGCATGAACCTTTCCTAACAGTGTTGCTTTGACAATATCACAGAGCACAGCACTACTGTATACCCAAGATCAGGGCTCACTCCATTTCTTAATATCCCAAATCAAATAGTGATTAGTTTCAAGAGCACTGTTTTGAACCAATGCTATCAGCCCATGGTGAAACAGAATGCTGCTAAAGGTAAAAAGGACAGGTTAAAAGGACTTCCCTGAACATCAAGATGAAACTTTCTAACCTCCCACATTTTCATAAAGCAAAGATTTTCCAACTTTAAAGTAGAGCTGTGTTTTGCCTCTAATGTTTCTACGTGAAGGCTGTCCCAGAATAGGATGGGTCTGATGAGTAAAAAAATTTTAATTTTCATTACTAACATTTATTCATTACAAAAATCTGTGTTTTGATGGATTTCCACTCTCCAAAATTTTTCTCCATGGGTTTATAATTAGAAATAATGTTTTTTTTAAGTTTCTGATTTGCTAGCATGACAACAAATTCTGCAAATTTAAAAGTTTTGCCTTAAAATCTTCTGCATTTTCCTCATTGGCCTAACATCCATTCTATATGTTTTTTATACGTATTTCTTACTTTTGAAGCATCCATATACTGTTGCACAGAACTGGATTTATAGAATATGATTTCACTTGCTACTTCTATTGACTTATTGCTTTCATATCTACTGGTTGCACTGGTGCTTCATGTTCACTCAAAAGACATCAGATAGACCTTCCACCTCTGTTATATATTTAACAAGATGCTGCAAAGTTTTATATTGCTTAATCTTGCATTTATATTCCTTTTCTAGCTCAAATATTCACACAAATGTGCATGCATGAACTTCTAAAAAAAATTTATGTTTTGAAACAAGTGAAATTTTTCAAGTTTTAAAGCATTCATTTATTTGGTATACAGCTATAATAGAGAATCATTCATCAGTCAGTTTAAAATAAAAAGTTATTTTGAAAAGGTTAAAATGTATTTAATAAAAATCTGTGCCATAATAGAAACAAAATCCCACAATGTTAGCACATCGTGCAGAATATAACTATTTGCTAAAATTTCTACTTGTTCAGGTTTAGCATTAGTATATCAAAGTCAATACAAGCCTGAAGTCATCATAAAATATTTTCATTTATTCTGTTCAGTTTTATAAACTATCTAAACCATGCAGCAGATTTTTCATCACCTGTTAAGTCTATGAAGTGTAGGAAAAATCAGAAAACTGTTTTTACATATGAAAGCCCACATAACTGTCAATGTATCTGAAACTTCTAATAAAGGGATACCTTGAAAATGAATAATAAGAAATTTATTTCAAGAGCAGAGAGCATGAAAGCATTTGGAGTCTGCATGACAAAGTGTATTTTGAAATTCACATAAAATAGTTAAGTATGTATGGTACATATTAAACATTTTTAATATTTATTAAGGGTGAGAATTATCATTGTTGGTTGCATTAAACAAAGTTTGTAATACCTGATGCTTGACTTGAGTACACAGTCAAATTTTCAAGAGTCTGACTTCACCTACATTAGTGAATGTATAGAGTGTGTGCTTTGCTATCATCTCTCCTGCTCTTGTCATGACCCAACAGTGTGATATTGAGTGTCACTTTCTTAGTCTGCAGAGTCTTTTGAAAGGAAAAAAGGTTCTTCAAAATTTGGTTGTATACTAAAATGTGTCATTATCGGTAGTGACTCAGGATTGCTCTTCAGGACTCTGTTGATCCTGAGAGATGCATTAGATCAAAGCAAAAGGATTTATGGAAGAATCAATCTGAGCAATAGATAAAGCCGGTCATTGGGGCAGTTCCATGAAGAGAGCAAAACTTAAAAAAAAGGAAGCAATCACAAGAGAACAAAGGAATCAATTAGATTCCAGAAGCAATGCTGAAGAGCATTTTACATGCGTACCACTTGCTGCACCTTATTTTATTTGCATCCTAATAATTCAGTGTTGATGTTTCTTCAAGTGACAAACAATCTTTGAGAACTAACAAAAATTTTTAGTAGCTTCTGCCAGATTACAAGGAAAATGGTATACCAATACAATAATTTAGAGCTTTACAATAAAATCTGAGGAGTAGCACATCTAATAGATATGGAATTTTTCCAAAACGGTTTAAGCGACCAGTATGTTTACTAAATATCTTTGTAGAAGTCAGTTTTGAAAACTCAGAGATTGTAGCATCCCAACAATTTTTTTCTTTTTTTTTTTTCTGCAGTCACTTTCAAAAACATACAGAAGTCTCCAACCCCTTATCAGAAGAGTAGGAAGGCCTTAAGAATGGTAAAAATTCCTACTGTATCCAACTGTGCTTCAACATGTTTCTCAGTTTCTTTATTATTTAGAATAAAATATTAACAAATTCTCATTTTCAGGAGTGCAAAGCAATAGCTGCTCCAATAATTCCATTCAGAAGAAGATTCAGAGGTCAGAGTTTCCCCCACCAGTATTGAAGTATTTTCTTGGTGACCAAGACATTCAAAACACATGCTTTAAGTTTACCATCTAATTAAAAAATACTTTTTCTTTGATCCAGCTGTCAAGATGCAATGTGTAATATTATGCAGTAAGTTTGTTTGGAGAAGATGCTAATTCCTTCACAGCTGACATCTTGAATTATTGTTTCATTTTGTTTTGTTTTTTTCAATTGTCTTTTGCACTGGTACCTTTTAGCACAGTAAAAAGAAAAGGAAAATAAAGGATGAAAAAAGTACAAATTCCTACTCTTGCCTTCCCTCATAGCTCATTGACCTACAAGGTAGTGCTCTAAGTGAATTATATAAATATGAAAAATTGTCTTTTCTCATTGTTTTATTAAAGTAGTCTTCAGTACTACTATCTAAAGTCATTTAAAGACATTACAAAACCTGTTCACTCTTGCCTTGAGGATTCAGGTTATTCCTTTCTTTTGCAGAACAAATGAGAAATCATTTAATTGACCTCAAACATGTTTTATGGCCAAAAGTCCTGTATTCACTATTGAAGATTCATGGAGCACTTAGATTTCCTTAGGAAAGACTAGCAATTTTAAAGAAGAAAGATTTC
This sequence comes from Ammospiza nelsoni, assembly GCF_027579445.1. Taxonomy (NCBI): domain Eukaryota; kingdom Metazoa; phylum Chordata; class Aves; order Passeriformes; family Passerellidae; genus Ammospiza; species Ammospiza nelsoni. The sequence goes on along the minus strand of NC_080669.1, from coordinate 29,256,268 downwards.
TGAATATGCAAAAGTTTAATAGCAGGCTAACAAAGTTAAAAGTCATCATTCTCCCTCCTAATTTTCCTTAGGTGGTCTTTGGTTGTGCTGTGTCTGCAATCTACAACATTAGTTAATAGTGTACTATTTTATTGTTTCTGAGACATTTCTGATCAATACAAAGAAAGCAATTTATGTATGGGTTGCCTGTTGCTCAATCACACAACAAATGGATTATACAATATATTCTTTTTTTTTTTCCAAATGAAATAAGTGTACAAATGAAACAAAGGACGTCAAATATAAAAACTCTGCAGCACTACAATCTCACTTTGTATTTTATTAGCTTCTTTACTAAAAATAAACAACAAAAAACCCTCCATACAGCTATTTTGCATATTAGTAAGGACTTTAAAAAAAACAGATTGACACATGGGAAATAGAAGCTAAAATTAGAAAGATGTAAAACTGATGTTGAAATAGGTAGCTCTATGTGCAGGGATGGAATGTAAGAAAATAAAGATAGTGCAGAAGGTAATCGCACAGCTGAGGAGTTGCAGCTGTACTAATCACCAAGGATTAGAAACAGGCCTGCCCTTAATAGGCCACAGCTGTGTCCAATTAGAAGAGGGCTACAAAAGAGTGAGTTAGCTGGGTGAGGGGGGAGCTGGAGTTTGTTGGCTGTGCTGTGAAGAAGGAGGTGGTGTTAGTGCTGTGAGGAGGTGACCATGAGAAATCACCAAGAGGGTATGGAACTTTTGCATTAAGATGACAACAATTGGTGACCTTGAGGTGATTCTGACATGATCCTGTGGTGGTTTGGGAAAAAGACTTAAATATTAAGCAATGTGATCCCAAGGGATTCAAGAAGATTACTGCAGACCTAAGAGAAATAAGATGGTGGAGTCAGGCAGACCAAGAGCCTGAGAGCCTAAAAATCTAGATGAGCTATAGTCAGGCAGACCTGGGAGCCTAGAAGTCAGGACAATGTGTGAGATACCAAGCCTGAAGAAGAGGGCTGGAAATGAGGAAGTGGATACTATACACTTTGCTTATCTGGTACATTGGAGCAAGCCCTGTGCCTCCTGCCAGGTTCCTCCTGAATGGTGGTGTGTACAGCAGGACACAAGGGAAAAGTTGCTGCTAAATGAGCAGATGATATGTAAGAGAAGCCTTCTAAAATTGTATAGTGGCCATGTCCACAGTAACCTGATGTGGTTCGGGATTGGGCTGCAGGGCAAGGTGCAGCTGGAGATGGAGCCCAGTGTAGCACTGAGAGCAGAAGGGAATGCTGCCTGGTCTGGACCTGACACATTTTGACACCTGGAGCACGGGTGGGCTGCTGGGGGCACGATGGGAAATAACATATCAAGTGAAGAGCCAACTATTACAACAAAAAACAGTAAAAGGAAGACGAGAATTCTTAAAGCACCAGTGGGAGCTGAAGACAGAGTAGTTCTGTCATTCAGTATGGTGTAGTTGCTTGCTGACGAAACATATGTATTTGTTTGCAAATTGCAACTATTAATCTTTGATTAGGCATAAGTGTGAAAATTTATATTCCATAAGCATAAGTACAGTCAACAGATACTGGATCAATGTTGTTCAAGTTGTATAGCTATTGATAAAATTATGCAACTGTTGATTTGTTACTATCCTAATATATAGCCGTTAAATTGCTCTTGTGAGTTGCCTTATAAAGTTGTACAGCTATTGATATTGTAATTATTCTAGAAGTGTAAGTGTAAGAGTTTCTGATAATATGTAATGTAAGTTTGAGTAACGAATCAAGGTCAGTGCGCAGACACGTTCTAAAGTTAAACAGAAATTGCACAAAAGGTGTTTCTACTGGGCTTACTATCTTTTGTAAAGGGCCCTGCAAAAAATGGTAAACACAATGTTAGTTTATGAGAAGCCTTAGGTTGATGTTCTAGACTGTGAAAAACAAAACTAAATCAGAACTTAGAAATGTATGCTCTTGCTGTGACCTGTTGCCTGAACATTTGTATACGATTAGTCCTAAGTGAGATATGTGAATATGTTATCAGTTTACTTGAACATATCTTTCCAGAGATGTTGCTGCCATCAACAGTTTATATACAACCATGAACAGGGATGGGACACCCAAAATCAGTGCCGTGAGCTGTTTATTTCAAACATCAGTCTCAGTACATTGTTAGGAAATGGAGACAACAGATGTGAACAGCTCACTGATAAAAATGGAATGCTAAGGAAACGTAACGTTACAGCATAGCATAAAGCCTTCTCAGCCTAGGTTTCAGTCAGTCACACATAGAGCATCAATGTATTGACAATAATTCTATCTAATCATATGAAACACACGTAACTGTAGTTAAGACAATAGAGACTTCTTCTCTAACACGATGACTCATTTATGAGACACAAAGCATAGAGGCTCATTCACATTAACCTTCTACAGATATACATTAAATAAACTTGTTGCAACCTAAAAGGGCAAGTCACAGAAGCTTATTGTTCTATTTCTCACGTCTGCGCTACAGCTTAGAAAACTTTCTGCTGCATTAGCAATGTTCACAAATCTGCTGTCTGAGGCCTGTCTTTTTTACCATTTCCTCAAAATCTTCTAATTTTATGGATCCCAACAGTTGCAATTTTGTAATTAAAAGTAAAGGGGGAATTGTGGAAGGATAGAATGTAAGAAAATAAAGATAATGCAGAAGGTAATCTCACATCTGAGGAGTTGCAGCTGTACTAATCAGCAAAGACTGGGAACAGGCCTGCCCTTAATAGGCCACAGCTGTGTCCAATAAAGAGACAAGTGCTACAAAAGAGTGAGTTAGCTGGTTGAGGAGAGAGTTTGTTGGCTGTGCTGTGTAGAGAGCTGGAATTTGTTGGCTGTGCTGTGAAGAAGAAGGAGTTAGTGCTGTGAGGAAGTGACCATGATAAATCACCAAGAAGGTATGGAACTTTGCAATGAGATGACAATAGCTCTGTGCATTCATAGACACTTCAGGGATCAAAACCTCCTGGTTTGTCATCTCTATGTAATTTTTCCTGCAAGTATTGTTGTTTGCTCAGGGCTACTGCAACGTTACATAAATGAGCTCTGCTCTCTTTCACATCTGCTTTTGTCTCTTCTGAAGACACATTTCCCACCCCCCAAAAAAAATCTTTCTCAATATTAATTTTTTTCTGCTTGCTAAGAGTTATTTTAATTCCTCTTTCCATTGTGGACACCTTGTTCATTTGAATTACCTCTAACAGTTTTTTCTCTATAGATGCTAAATGTGGCAAAATACAACTTTCTGTAGAGCCTGACACATTAGAGCTGCCAGGAAAATATAAGACACTAATAAACACAAATGCATTGCAAAAACCCAAAAAATTCACAGTTGCACATGGAAACATGCATGTGCATTTGTGGAACTGAATATAAGTACAAAAAAATTGTCAAAGTATATTACATTTGTTTAATTCCAATTTTGTTCCCTGCCATCATTTTCTACCATATCCTGCCCACTGCCTTATTTCAAAAATTATCAAGGTAGAGTGGTTATATTCTCCCTCCATAAGAAATTAATGTTTGAATTCTCAAACACAGCTTTCTAAATATTCTCTGAGGATCTTAAAAATAAAAAGAAGTTGGAGACTTTTTACTCAAACTTGCACAGAAAAAAATAAGTGAACTCATGAAGGGGGCAGAGGCTTTCTTTTCACTAATTTCACCTCTTTGAGTGCTGAGTCTCCACCTTTCTGTATAAACAATGTCTATCACTACAGCAGTCAGCTATGAGACTGCCAGGCTGAAAGGAAGTTGTGAGGGTTAGCCAGGCACAGCTCCAAAAATTGCATTGAAGTACAGCCTTGTTACAGATAAATAGAAGAATGCTTAAGAACTTAAGAGCTAAATAATAATCTAGCCATTGGTATTACCTCAGTAAATGGAAAGAGGAATCGTCCTTCAGGAGGGACACTGAGGTGTTGGAGTGGGTCCAGAGAAGGGCAATGAAGCTGGTGAAGGGTCTGGAGCACACCTGGTGACTAGCAGCTGAGGGAGCTGGGGGTGTTTGGCCTGGAGAAAAGGAGGCTCAGGGGTGACCTGATTACTCCCTACAGCTGCCTGAATGGAGGGTGAAGCCCAGTGGGGGTCAGTCTCTTCTCACTCACAGGCAACTTGTGACAGGACAAGAGGACACAGTCTTAAGCTGCACCAGGGGGGGTTTAAGTTGGACATCAGAAAGAATTTCTTCCCAGAAAGGGTGATTGGGCATTGCAATGGACTGCCATGGGGATGGAAGTGTTACCATTCCCAAAAGTGTTTAAGGAAAGACTGGATGTGGCACTCGGTGTCATGGTCTAGTTGACAAGGTGGTGCTTTGTCACAGGTTAGACCTGATGATCTCAGAGGTCTCTTCCAACATAATTGAGTCTGTAATTCTCAAAAAGGTGATTTTTAAAAAATTTTTTTCTTTCTCAGCCTCCCTTTTTTTGGCTTTTCTTTTTCTTGACATAACAAGCCTAATTTAAGTTAGTCACTGCATGGAGTAGATACTCCTCTCCAGGTGGATTGAGGAATTTAGGTTCTAACAAGAGAGCAGATGTGTTTCTTTCTTAACTACAGCCCCGATTTCCGCTGTAACAATTGGCTGTAGAGGGAATGGAAATTATTATCTTGTATAAAAGAAATATTCAAACCCAACTTTTTAAATTGTCAATAGAGTCTCATAAAATATGAATTTTCTAATTCTTCAGATATCAATTATTTATTTTAAAATCACTTATGTTCTGAATTCATGTGTATGTAATTTATCTTTGAGTGGTCATAAAATGTTTTTAGATTATTTTCTACCTATTAGAACCTGATAAAATTCCTGTCTACCTTAAATGAGATGGTTTCTCTACCAAGTATGCATACAAATTTATTCATGAAATAAGTTTTCTGTTCTAAGAATTTTTATCAGATAACAGGAATTTTTTTTACAGTTTCATGCACAGATTGGAGAAATTAAGAAGGTAATTAGAAAGAAAAATGGGATCATTGCCACATGAAAAAGAATAGTCATTTTATATGATGAATTTTGATTTGATTATCCAAGAAAAGTAATGAACTCACGTCATGGAAATAATCAGTGTTAGTAGACTCTCATTTTTCATTATCAATGGGGGAAAATAATTTCTATCAGTATATCAAAAGGACTTCATTTTAGCATTGCTTAGTTTAAGTATCAAAGAACCTCTCAGTTTGGAGAGTCTCTCAATTTCTGTAAGACATTGAAAATTTTGAAGTATTGTATGAAAGAGAAGATACTCTGGTAGCTGATTGCGCGAGGGCATATGTGGCCAAAGGTCCAGCTAGCAGGAGGTGAAAGGCCAACGCCTCTGCTGCAGCAAAGGCCAACCCCCCTTGGCGTCTTGGTCTCGGGCTGGGCTGGATCGTGGACCGGATTTGCACGCTGATGAGACGAGGAAAAGAGCGACCACTTGCTGGGGGTGGAAGTTGGTTTATTGATGGCGGGTAGGCACTGACCAGCAAATGGCTGACAGCAAAGGGAGAGGCAAGGTTTTAAAGGCAAGGGGTGGAGAAGGGAGGGATGCCCAGCTAGCCAATAGGGAAAGGTATGGGGAAGTACATAACCTAACTGAAAGGAGGGGCCCTGGGACCACAGCCAACCACAACCCCCAGAGAGAAGAAGGTTCTCGAAGGCTAGGAGGAGTGGGAGGGTGATTGACTGGGCCCAGGGAGAAGGAAAAGTTTACTTATAAGGACAAATAGAGGAGGAGAAGTTACATAACTTAGGTGACTGACAAACTGGGGGGAGCAGGGGTAACCATGTAAACATAACTGACAAAGGGCTTGTGGCAGGAAAACTGGGGAGGACAGAACCATTTTACATAAAACAGGGGGGAACAATACATAAAATGGGGGAGCAAAACAAGAAAGTTAAGAACACACTGCAACATCTCCCCGTTTCTTAACAAATAAAATTAAAAGGAACAGGAAAGTCCATATGAACTTAAAGCGCAGGGACCCGCGGCTGGTCCGGCCAGGCCTCGCCTTCTTCAAGCTGGAGTCCACCCGCCCATGGATGGTCAAGGGGCAGCGCGGTCGCCCCCTCCTCATCTGCAGCTTCCTCGGCCTCCAAGGAGAGGTCCTCCAGCTCGATGGGCTCGTCCAGCGGAACGGCAGCATGGTTCACACTTGGTGGGGCAGCTTTGGCCATCAGTCTCCTGACCAAACCGCGGAATAAAGTAATAAAAACTAAAAGTATAATTAAACTCAAAACAACTTTACAAACGGATTCTACCCACCCGCTAAGGCCCCAACCCTTGAAAATGTCCCCCAGCCAGTCCGAGGTCTCTTGCTTGACCTGATGTAAGAGGTCTTGCAGTCGCTTAATGGAGTGTCTGGCGTCCTCAGCTCGAGAGGACAGGTTCAGGCAGCAGAGGCCCTCAAACTCCTCACAGTGATGATGGTGAAGCAGCAATAGAAAATCTAGTGCTGCTCTGTTTTGGAGCATCGCCTTCCTTGTAATTTCCTCATCTGTAAGGAGGTCGTATAGCACGGCTGAAGTAAGATTAGCTTGTTTAGCCACCCAACACTCTAGGCGGCCCAATTCACCTAGAGACTTCGCCACTGATACCCATGGCAATAAAATGGTAAAAGCGACAGATTTTGAGTGTGACCAATGGGTAATTTCATCATCACAATCCTCGGTGAGATCTTTAAGATCTCTTTTAGATCTGGCCAATTCGGATGTGATGTTCGTCTTCCTCCAATTGATAATTTGGGTGATGTTGGGGGTAAACAGCGTCAGCCGGACAAAAGTACACGGCCCTCCGACCAGACCAGAGGGGATGCCTGCCCACGCTCAGTCGCCACAAATCAAAAACGCTCCCCTAGGAAGGGCGTAAGGGGTCCGTCCAGTAGTGCTGGGGCCACTGATCTTTAGAACTGCCCAACACCACTGGCTGGCTTGATATTCTATTTTGGACTGTTGGACCACCTCACTGCCCTTCTTGATGGGGGTGATGGTGTAATCAAACTGAAAACAAATGGACGAATTGGCCGAACCAAGAAGGTGTAATTCTGTGGGCTCGGAGGGTGCAGGATCCAGCCTGACCACTCTGTCTCTCCAGGCATTGGTGGAATCAAAACTGGGGAGGATCGTGAGGCTCCAGGCCAGAATAGGGAAAAGGGCAGACTGGAAGGCAGAGGAGAACTCGCCTGGAGAGAATGGGATCCCCACAAGGCAAGACGACATCGGGTCCTCTGCTGCGGCGGTGTCAAGGCATATGTGATCCTGTCCTAGTGACTGAGCCAAGGCACGCCAGACGTTGACCTTCGGCTGGGGGATGACCCATGGCTCCGAGGATGGCAGAAGGAGTCCACAGGTCGTCAGCAACATGAGCAGCAGGCCAGGGTTGGAAGCCAGCGATGACAGAGGGGGGCCATTGGGGAGATGTAACTGAAACAAAAAAGAGTGGTAAAAGTATAAAGAATTCACAAAAATGGTTCTTCCTCAAACAACCAACTCAAGTTTAACATAAGCGGGAAGAGAGCTGGAGTGGAGGAATAAGACTGGAAGTGGAATAGAAGATCAAGGGGTGGAGGAGAAGCGGGCGGAGAGGGCTTCTCAGCCATGGAGGGCAGTTCCAGAGAAAAGGATGTCGACCGGTGAAAGGGTTTTCTCCGCCGCTGCCAGTACGCCTGCCGGACCTGTGGTACTGCCTCCTTCTTTGTCCTCTGTTTCGGGACGAAGGGCCTGACCCATTTTGATGGAATCCACCGGGGGCCTGAGGGAGTGGACACGCAAGCATATCCCCTCCCCCAGGTCACCAGGTCAAAAGGGCCCTCTGTCCGCCAGGTCTCCGGATCCTTTACAAGAACCGGAGGCCTGGTTTTAGGCTGCAGCTGCTGGTGGCTGCCGAAATGTTGGACCACTGGAGGATTTTGGTTGTCAAAGAGCAGTTTCCACCGTGGCTTGGCCTGTTGGGGAATAAGGGATGCCGGTCTTATGCACTATCCCCCATTGCTGCAGGAAGCTCCGCAGCTCCTTGGAGGTGTACGCTGGGCCGTTGTCTGTTTTTAGGGCCCTAGGGATGCCCAAGACAGCGAATGCCTGAAGCAGATGCTTCTGGACATCCGCTGCCTTTTCTCCTGTGTGGGCAGAAGCATAGATAGCCCCGGAGAAGGTATCCACTGAGGCATGGACATAACACAATCGACCAAAAGACGGGATGTGTGTTATGTCCATCTGCCACACCTCACAGCTCGCCAAACCTCGGGGATTAGCCCCCGAGGCAACGGTAGGCATCTGATCTTGCTGGCATTGGGGACATGTAGCCACTATCGCCTTGGCCTGATCCTGCGTCAGATTGAATTGTCAAACTAGGCCAGGCGCGTTCTGATGGAAAAGTTGGTGGCTGATCTTAGCCTGGCCAAACACATCTGGGAGTGGGCCCTGTGTAACAGCAGCCGCGGCCAGAGAATCGGCACGATGGTTGCCTTCCGCAATGAACCCAGGCAGGTCAGTGTGCGATCTTATATGCATTACGTAAAACAGGTGCTTGCGGTGGGAGACCAGTTCGACGAGCCTATTGAGTAATTCAAATAATTTATTGTTAGTGACCTCTTGAAGAACTGCGGATTGAGCTCGGGACACTACACCAGCGACATACGCAGAATCTGTCACCAATTTGAAGGGTCCTGGGAATCTCTGGAATGCTCTGACAACTGCGTCCAACTCAGCAACTTGTGGAGAACCCTCCACAACAGCAACATCGGTCTCCCACTGCTGAGTCTGAGGATCCTTCCAAGTCATCACTGACTTGTGGGATGCTCCAGACGCATCTGTGAAAACTGTCACAGCATCAGGTGGCTCCCTGCTTTGGACCTTTTTCAGAGATAATTTGAACTCCGAATTAAACAATTTATGGGCTGGCCGATCTACTGCAATGCGCCCAGTGTAGCTGTCCAATGCAAACTGAAGATTTTCATTAGTTTGCAGCAATTCATCAAAGGTCTTTAATTTCAGTTGACCCGATTCTAATTCAATTGGAATGTGAATGCATGCAAAATCGCAACCTGCCAACTCCCTGATCCTCGATCTTGCCTTCAGGATCAGTTCGGCTACCAACTCCTGTGGCCGTGTCATCCTTTTGGACCGATGGTTGCTCAGAAAGACCCACTCTATGATTAAGAACTTATCTCCTGAGCCTTGGTCCTTTAAGCTGTCGTCCCATTGATGGATAATGCCATGGAGGTGTGGCAACTTTCCCAGCACAATGAACTTGAAAGGCAGGCCCGGATGGTAGTGGTGGGCCTGCCTGGCCGAAATAGCCTTTTGGATCTTCTCCAAGGCTACCTGTGCCTCTGGGGTGAGAGCCCTCTCCCCCTTTCAACTAATTGAAAAGGGGGGCCAGGTCCTCGGTCAAAATGCCCAGCCAGGGTCTCACCCAATTTAAAGACCCACACAGTTGATGGACATCCGCTAGGGTCTGGTCTTTTGTCCGAATAGCCAATTTTTGCGGAACAATGGTCCGCTTCGTAATTTCAAGGCCCAGGTACTTCCAAGGCGGCATCCGTTGAATTTTGTCCTGCTGGAGCTCAAACCCTGCAGCAACCGACGCATTGGTTGTCAGGTCAAGCGCATGGGCAAGTAGGCTGTGGTCGGGCGCACACACGAGGATGTCGTCCACATAATGGTGAACGATGACAACATCCCCGAGGGCTGTACGTATAGGTGACAGCAGCGAAGCAACGTACCACTGGCAGATCACAGGGCTGTTCTTCATGCCCTGCGGAAGGACCCGCCAGTGGTAGCGCTTGGCTGGGGACTCACGGTTGATGGATGGAACCGTGAATGCAAAGCGCGGGGCATTGTCCGGGTGGAGAGGAATTTGGAAAAAACAGTCCTTTACGTCAATAACAGCCAAATTCCAATTTTGGGAGAGCATTGCTGGGGAAGGCATCCCTGGCTGGAGAGACCCCATATCAACAATTTGGTCATTAATTTGGCGGAGGTCGGTCAGGAGCCGCCACTTATCTTTATTGGGCTTTTTGATGACAGAGACCGGTGAATTTCATGGAGACATGGTCTCCACGATATTGCCCTTAAGTAGCTGCTCCTGAATGAGCTCATTGAGCGCCTTTAATTTTTGTTTGTTAAGTGGCCACTGTAAGACCTGTACTGGTTTATCTGACAGCCAATTTAGTTTCCAAGTCTGGTGCTCTTCAGTGGCCACTGCCCGAAAAACCTGGGGAGCCTTTGGTAGGTCAATTCTGGCTCCCCACTGGGCAAAAAGGTCTCTCCCCCAGAGAGGCTCGGTGTAATCTAGTACAAACGGGCGTATAGAAGCCAATTGCCCATCAGGCCCCTTAATTTGTACAACGCTCCTAGATTGGTTTGCCAATTGAAGCCCTCCAACACCCGAAATCGTGCCGGCAGCGTTTTGCAAGCCCCAATGTGACGGCCACTCCCGAGAAGGAATGATCGTCACATCTGCCCCCATGTCCAATAGACCCCTCACAATTTTTTTGTCCCCACCCAATGAAAGTTGACAAGTCAGGTGGGGTTTTTCCCTCCCTACCAGCTGCGCCCAGGCCACCGTTGGAGACAATGTCTGCTCCGGTGACTTCTTCCAGTGTTCTTCTGGAACGAGGATGGCCTGGGCGATAACCTGTCCCTTATGGAGGAAGAGTGGGGGTCGGACACAGTACAGCCCTACCGCAAAATGGTCCTGGTTGGTAGTTACCAAACCTGGGACGATGTAGATGTCTCGCGGCGTGTGCTTAGTGTCCCCGACGACGGTCCACCTACAACGTCCTAATTTCCTCCAGCGACCCGGATGTTGCAGGACAACAGACACCAGCTGTACATCACTATTAAGGAGATGGAGGTCCCTAGTTAGCTGCAGCCTGTAAGGGGAAACAGAGGACATGGTGTTAAGCGCAGATGTAGGCTGAATACCACAGGTAGAAGATGTCAAGTCCGTTAGGTAAGTCAAATCTGGTGAGGCGTACGGCGGCTCTCCCTTTCCTCCTCCCTCCCCGCTGGATGTTATATCACCCGCCGCATTTTTATCTTCGCGCAGGGAGGGACTGCGCTCGGGGCCTAGTTTTTTTGGCCCTGGTTCTCCTCCTTCTCCCGCTTCCTCCTATAGTCCAGATAATCTAGATGCATGGGGCATTGGAGCATCCAATGCCCAACCTTGCCACACAGGTGGCAGGGGTGGGTAGCCGCAGATCTTCTGCTGGACACAGGTGTTGATAGTCCGGAGACGGGGGCAGCTTCGGCATCGAGGAACTCAGGCTCGGGAAACTTGGCGAAGGCTACAGAGGATCTTCTAGGGCGCGCTGCCAGCGGAACCCTACTGACCACAGCCTCTATCATAGCCTCCACCGTGGGCCGGGGACTCCGAGGGAGAGTTTTGATGGCGCGGCGACACTCCGAATTAGCATTGTAATATGCCATTTTTCGGAGCATCTCCTCCCTCTCCCTCTCCCCAGACACCTGTGCGGCTACGAACCGGTAGAGGCGCTTGATAAAGGCCATGTAAGGCTCCTGCGCACCCTGCCGGATTTCTTCTTCCTCCCATTGGGAGATGACGACGGCGAGCTTAAAAAAGCTCGCTCTGCAGCCTTCCCGGTCTCCACCAGCTGTTCGGTGAATAGAGCCTTAGCCTGAGCTGCCCCGTTTGTCCACTGCCCTACGCCCACCAGATGGTCTTCTGATATCACCAGAACATCCGCGTCGTGAGACGTTGAAGGGCTCCCCCAAAGAGTTGGGAGAACCTCCAAGATCTCCCTCCTCCATTCAGCCACCCAGACCCTAAACTCCATGGGTCCTGTGAGGCTTGAGAAGAGGGCCCTCAGGTCCGCAGGCACCAGATCTCCCTGTGCAAGGGCGTTACGAAGGAGCCCCCGAAAGTACTCAGACTCCCAGGTATACTCCTTCTGGGCCTTGCACAGCTCCTTGATCCGGGCCTGTGCTAAAGGCGTCCATCGGGCCTGGGAACCCCCTTCCCCGCTCAGGTGATAGGTAACCGGAGCAGCTTCCAATAAAGGCGCCTGCCCCACCTTCCAGTCATCCACTCCCCCTGCCCCCAGAACACAAAGCGTGGGAACCGGAAGAGGGAGCGTGGGAACCGGAATAGGAGGAGGTTGAGGGGGGGTCTGGCAACGAGGTGGGACGAGGGCGTGGGCACGGCACACCACCCCACTCTGCCTCTTGGGTGGAGCTCGGAGGCGGAGCGAAATACGAGGGAGGAACAGGGGAGGAGTCAACAGGGGGCGGAGCCGTGGGAGCAGTAAGGAGAGGAGCCAAGGGAGGAGCCGGGGCGGAGAAATAGGAGGGACGGAGGGAGGAAACAAGGGAGGGGCAGCCGAAAAGGGGGCTGGGTCAGGGGGAAGGAAGGGGTTGGTGCTGGGAAGGAAGGGGTTGGGGGGAGAAGAAGGAGCCCTGGCGGGAATGACCGCGTGGTCGCTGCCATTTTGGGCTCCGTGGGAGCCATTTTGAAAACCATCACTAAACCGAACAACCTTGGGATGAGCAACTGGGGACTTGGGGACTGGGACAGAGGTGAAGGAAAAGAAGGAGCCTGGCCAGGGCTCCTCGAAGGGGGAGGCCGAGCACGTCGAGGGGGAGCAGGGGTAGGATGGACCCCCTGCCTCTTATCGGCCTTTAAAATCCCCCTCAAGGGCTCCTGCCTATGGAAAGAGGGTAAGGGTTGAGGGGTAGGGGCAACCGAACTGGGAGAACGAGGGGACAAGCACGAACTTGAGGGACTTTTCTTCAGTTCCCCGGACGGGCAGAGGGTAGCATATACCCTGCCCACCCAATACGCCACGGTGGCCAATTTAGATTCCCCGGAGTTGACAGCCTCATCTAATTTTGCCACAACGGCTGCCCAAAACCGTGGCTGCTTCGCAAGTTCCGGGGAAACTTCGGGGAACTTTGAAAAGACCCATTATACCAAACATTTCAACTCTTGCTTGGGGGCCTGATAGCCACCCCCAGGTAGCAAACCCTTAACAACATAATAAACTCCCTTTTGGGATTTTCCCAAGCCCGCACCCATGGCTACCTTCTAGGACAGGAACTGCTGCCTCTAGAAGGGGGAAAATCCACAGATGGAACACCACCCACCCAGGGGAAAAAGAAAAACTTAAACACCAAGACGCCCGCCGCCGGCCCCTGCTCCCCCCACTGTCCCCAAGTCTGGGGGTTCAACGGAGGGATAGAAAGATGTTGAGTGGTGGGTCCGGGCCCCAAGTCTGGGGAAGCCGGCCCCACGGGGAAGTGAAAACAAAAACTGCGAGGGGGATGAGGACTGTCAGCCCTCAAGGGAAGAGGGTAGGGAGTAGGTCCCCAGAGCAGGGCATGTACTCCTAGGGGGAGTTAAAAAGGCAGGGGAGAAGCCCGGAGAGTCCCCAGGTCAGGGCCCGGACTTACCAATCCAGCGACGGCGAAAATGAAAGCTGAGCGGTGGTACTCGTCTCCAGGGTCCTCCTTGACGGGTGCAGGGAGTTGTGACCCCGATTCCCAGGGAGCGCTGCCCCTAAAACAGGGCCTGCTACTTCCTGGGGTAGCCTGGCGTCCAGAGGACAATTTATAATCCAATCCGCGGGTCCGTCGGTGGTCAGATGTCCACTTTGTGGGCCCCACGTTGGGCGCCAAACTGCGTGAGGGCGTATGTGGCCAAAGGTCCAGCTAGCAGGAGGTGAAAGGCCAACACCTCTGCTGCAGCAAAGGCCAGCCCCCCTTGGCGTCTTGGTCTCGGGCTGGGCTGGATCGCGGACCGGATTTGCACGCTGATGAGACGAGGAAAAGAGCGACCACTTGCTGGGGGTGGAAGTTGGTTTATTGATGGCAGGTAGGCACCAACAGAGAGTAGGCACTGACCAGCAAATGGCCGAGAGCAAAGGGAGAGGCAAGGTTTTAAAGGCAAGGGGTGGAGAAGGGAGGGATGCCCAGCTAGCCAATAGGGAAAGGTATGGGGAGGTACATAACCTAACTGAAAGGAGGGGCCCTGGGACCACAGCCAACCACAACCCCCAGAGAGAAGAAGGTTCTCGAAGGCTAGGAGGAGTGGGAGGGTGATTGGCGGGGCCCAGGGAGGAGGAAAAGTTTACTTATAAGGACAAATAGAGGAGGAGAAGTTACATAACTTAGGTGACTGACAAACTGGGGGGAGCAGAGGTAACCATGTAAACATAACTGACAAAGGGCTTGTGGCAGGAAAACTGGGGAGGACAGAACCATTTTACATAAAACAGGGGGGAACAATACATAAAATGGGGGAGCAAAACAAGAAAGTTAAGAACACACTGCAACAGCTGATAAGACATGAGAAGCCAAATAGCAAAACAGAAATTTTAAGTATGCCAAATAAAATGTATAATGCATCATCAGAGAATGGTTTCGTAGAGAAATAGCAATTTTTTACATAAAGAGTACCAAGCAAGCTAAGCAGATAATGATATCCCTTCTCCCAGTTTTTTAGCAAAATGTTATAGTTCAAAGTAGAAAGTATGGAAAAATCAATGATGATTGAACCAAGAACTTCTTTTCACTCTACTTTGTTACTACAAAAGCTTTGGTACTGCATTTTTATATTCTATATGTATTTATATATATATATGGTGTCATCTAGGGTAGAGGTTATTTCTTCTCAGTAGCTGCCATGAGTTGTAAAACTGCCATATTTTGTATTCAGAATGGGAATGGTGTTGATAACACACTGATGTTTTGGGTTTTTCTGAGCTGGATTTATCCTAGACTTTTCTCTCATGCTGTGCCAGTGAGGACAACACAAAAGAAATTGGGAGGGACCACAGCTGGGACAGATGACTCAAACTGATCAAACGGGTGTTCCATATACCATATCCTGCCCAGTATATAAATTGGGGGATTTACTGGGAAGAGAGACTGATCTGTGTTCACTGGATGGGGGTCTGGCATCAGTCAGCAGGTGGTGAGCAAATGTACTGAGCATCACTTGGTCTTCCTGTATCGTAATCAGTGTTATTATGATTTGCCATTATTACTATATTTTTGTTTATTTTCTATTATTAAACTGTTCTTATCTCAACAGACAAATTTTACTTTTAATCTCCTCCCCATTCCACCAGGGTGGGGTGGAGAGAAGGGGGGTTGAGTGAGTAGTTGTGTGATGTTTAATTTCCAGCTTGACTTAAACCATGACACTATCAAATATATGTGTGTGTATATATCTAAATATACCTAGATAGATACACATTCATACTTATGGAGAAAGATAACAAGCTGTCTATTTGGTTTTGTTCAAGTCTGCT
The DNA here is from genome assembly GCF_027579445.1 of Ammospiza nelsoni. Classification (NCBI taxonomy): domain Eukaryota; kingdom Metazoa; phylum Chordata; class Aves; order Passeriformes; family Passerellidae; genus Ammospiza; species Ammospiza nelsoni. The sequence goes on along the minus strand of NC_080669.1, from coordinate 29,240,991 downwards.
GAATACCATTCTAGTTTTAATTACTGTACTGGAAATACTTTGTTCAGCTTTCAGCATTTAAACTGCCATTCTCAGTAATGTGCAGTTGCTGTGAAAAGAGAATTTGTAAATTCTATTAAATAATGATTCTTTATCATATCTTTTAAATGTGACCAAATATGGTTTTCAAACTGCCATAACCTGTAGCAGATTCATGCATTGTGCTTTTATCAATACAGTAAACCATTGAGGGATAATAAATATCACCCTAAGTATTCACTGGAATTTAAAAACAAGTCTCTTTTGTCTGTCGTTGTATTTCATCTGAATTTCTCTTCTGCAGTCATGAAAGTGATTCCGGTTTCCTACTTGATTGTTTACAGTAAATAGGCAATAATGAGATATGGATACTACCCAGATCTAGTGGAAGTCAAGCACACTTCTTGATGAATGTTTTTAAAGACAAGGTTCTGAAAACTCTAAATATACAATACAGATTCAACTTAGTAAAGCAGGAAAGATTTTCTTTGAAACTTTGCAGTTAAGACCACATGCATCCTTTGTGGGTTTGTCATCTGGCTCAATGAGAAAAAAATTAGTCTTCCTTATCACTTATTCCAGCAAAAGCTGTCATTTAGCAAGGAAGCTGGCTGATAGACAAAGAACCTCCCACAAAGAAACAGCCCCAGAAATACTTCAGCCTTTTTCTATCCCTTCTAATCTTCTCTTTGAAGTGTATGTTTTCCTGAACAAATTCAAAGACATAGTTTTTTCTAACCTTTAGTTGATTCTTAGGTCATTACTGAAAACACCCCATGAATTACCTCCACTGGTCTTAACAGAAATTCCAGACAGTTCTAGATTCTAACCACAGAGATAATACTAATTCTGCATATCTAAATTTGAACTTCTTGAAAGACACTTGGTATTGATATTCTGTATGTTCTCAGCCTATAAATGAAAAACTTCTTAGATGTGCAACTGAAAAAGCTTATGAGCAAAGGCGATATTTGGAGTGGAAAATGTTCAAGGACTGTGAAGATCGTGGCTTGTGTTCGAAGCTGATACCAAGATGGTAACTCAGTTATCATTAGAGACACTAATTTGCAGGGTTTATGAACCAAAAACCAGATAGAAACCTTATGTCATTCATTCATGGAGGGGCATCAATGCAGAATATTGAGCTTGTCCAACAAAGGCAAAATAAAGGCAAAATGTATATATATATAAAGATATATATATATATTAACGCATTAGTGTGAGCAAGAAAAATTATAAATATATTTTCTAGATATACTAAAGCTTAAACATAACATAACTTTAAAAAATGCTGAATGCATCACACATTTTTTTCATAGACTAAGTTTTCAAAGTGCATTCTGAAATGCTCAGTACACTTAGTTTGATTTACCATCTGTCCAACATTTTCTTAGTAAAATTGATAAAATACCTTCTCCTCCTTTTCCTTTTTTTTTTTTGAATTTTAGAGAAATAAAGCAACTCTTTCCTCATAGACATGGCTATCTAAGGGTATGACACCGGACAAAATTCATGTGCCTACACTACAGCAGAGAGACATTGCCTCTCTTGCATGCATTGTCACTTTTATCAGGTGATAGTTCAAAGCCTTCAATACAGTGAGATTTTTACTCAGCCGTGACTGCATGTGTACATTCAGATCTTCACAGTAAATCAGGGACAATAGCTTCTTGCAGTTAAAGCTTCTCAGGCTTCTCTTGAAGAATATATCTATAACTAGACCACATGCTTTTCAAGTGCCATTCCATCACTTGCTCAAAATACAGATTAAAATCCGGATTTTCTGCCTTGTACGCTCGTGTTCCATTATTTTTAGATCTATTGTATTTAGGATGAATAGGAACAAAATATAACTTTCGTTCATTGAACTTATACTTCACTGTAAAACATCAATACTAATATTCACTACATTGCAGGTGAGCATCAGATGTTGATAAGAGAGTCATAAACAGCAAAAATAGAGAATACACAATTCCTTTATACTGTAGTTTTTAAAGTAACTTTATTTCAGGGAAGAAGGTACAGTAACATTCAATACAAGGATTTTTCTTGTGCCATGATTGTGGGTTTTCCTTTTGCCTTGAATTATTGCATATGTGATATCCACATTCATAATACTGTCCATATTGCTGTCCTTCACAGAAGATCACTATTTGAATATTTTTTTCAGATTTTTCAATTCCTTCTGACACAATTTATCTGGCAGGCAGTTTCTGGTGTCAGTATCATCCCATAAGGAAGAATGTGAAAGTTACTTGCACTACATATAAATAATTTCTGTTTAATAGTATGTAACAGCTTTTATTTCACATGGACTTTTTTAATCACATTCAGTTCCTGATCTACTGTACACTATGTCAAAACACTGCTAATTAATAAAAAAAAAGTCTTGAAATATATGAATTTTTTACTTGGCAAATTCTCAATAGTCTTGTAAGTGTTGAATGAAGGGGCCTAAATTAGACCATCAAATCAAGTCTTTGTCTCTCAGCTGTTTGTTGTTGGCTTTTTTTTGGTGGGAGGGAGGTTGTTATGTTTTTGACATCAGTGATCTCAAGCAGACTGTCTTTTATTGGAATTCAAGGGGAAATTTACACTTTCAAGGCTGGCTTTCAGTAAAATCCACCACATCTCCCTTGACAGAATCATGTTCTTTCCAAATATTTTTTTTAAAGCATATTCTCACATTTAATTTTTTTTTGTAGTTCACTCAGCCTGCAATGGCAACCTGTGCATCATACTTGACAAATATAGAATCCTTTCTTCTCCTTTTCCTGCAAAACAGGTTGTTTATTCTACTAAAATTCAGTTAGCATAACTCTTTTTGCTATTATGCCTTCAGAAAACTAAATATGTGTGTCCCTGTTTGTCTATGTACCCATGGTCTGATTCTAGCCTTATTTTTATTGGAGCTTGTGAGGCTTTTTTTGATGTGTCCAGTGACAGGCAATAGCAGTGGCACAAGCTAAAACACAGGATTTTCCTCCAGAGCACCAGGAAACAGTTTTTTACTGTGAGGGTGAGGAGTAACTGGCAGAAGTTGCCCAGAGATGGAGCTTCCATCTTAGAGATTCTCAGAGATTTTCCAGAGCCATCTGTGCATGGTCCTGGATGGACCTGCTTGAGCAGGAGAGTGGAACCAAATGACCTGCAGAAGTCTCTTCCAACCCCAGGCACTCTGATGCTGTGGCTGTATATACTTAAAGGGCATTTATTTTCTGAACACATCATCAATAAAAGCTTCTAAAATATACATCATTAAAAATTTAAATAGCCTGCCACAGGATCAACATACTAAAGAATAAAAACTTTTTTCACTTGACTTTAATACATCACAATAACTCAGAATAGCTACGTCAAGACAATTTTTACAATATTATCCTTAGCTCAATTATCAGGTATTTCTGCAAAGTTGTTTTGTTTTGCTGTTTGTTCTGCTCGAGGAGAAACAACTTTCTGAAAAGATTAAATAATGTGGTGAAAATTCTGAATCTTTGAAAAAAGTATTCTTGAGATATTTATTCATCGTTTCACAAGAAAAATGTTTTGATTTTAATGACTTGGTATTTTTCAGTAGCTTCCATTTTAATTCTCTGCAATATCTGCCTGTTACTGTTTCCACATAACTTCATGTCACCTCCTACTCGAAACAAACAAAACACTATTCCAGTCTGCAAAAATCAATCAACTCATAAGTTTTAGTTGATTAAAATAATGGAATGAATAGTCTTAGGCTTTTAAATAGACTCTACAGTCAATATATCTGGAAAAATAGCCTTCATATTTCAGCTGCTTGTAGAGAGTTCATATATATTGAGAATTCAGCTTGTGTGATGTAGAAGTGCTAAGGTGCAGTTCACTGCACAACTCGGCAAAGATTACCTACATACAATTACAGTTACATTGCTTGCTGAAGCCTGCTCAGGACTAGAGAGAACGTGGCATGTTTGTGTACCATATGAGGGTAGCAGCTCTTATCTAGTGCTAATAAGAGATAGATCTATATGTCTGCTTTCTCTGATAGGGAAAGATTAAATTTTCAACCTTCCAGAATTAAATATTTCAGAATTAAATTGATATGTTAAGTCTCAACAGAAGGTAAAAGACAGAAAAAAGGGGGGAAAAAAATCTCAAAGAAAAATAAAAGGAATTTTTAAGAAGACTTTTTAAAAACAAAATAATTTGTTTGACTTAGAGAACTTCCTGCTGTGCTTTTGAACAGTCCTATGCAAGACAGTGTCAACATGTTTAAGAAAAAAAAAATATATATAATTGAAACAATGTGTTGTCACAACCTTAACCTCGTACAAATTTTCACTGGTCTTTTAATACAACAGCATTTAACTATAAATTCTACTGAATTTTACTATCCAGTCATTGAAAGGACCAGAAATCACATCTCTGTATCTTTGTTTCAACCCAAGTTTCAAAGGAGGCCTAAATTTCTTCTTTTTTCAGCTGATTAAGACATTTTGTATTGCATACTTATCCTCTTTTTTTATGTGTATCATAATTTGGGAAACATGAGCAATTAAAAAATGACTTTTTATCTGTATATAATGCTTAGGGTATTATACTACTGCAAAATACACTTTGGAAGAAAAGTGCTTCTAAGAAGTAATGAAACCAAGGCTAATGTGGCAATTGTGGTATATTAAATGTGGGCAAAGGTAATTGTCCATGTTCTATGTGAATCAGTCTTCTGATAAAATTCATTAAGAATGCCCATTAAAGAAATTGGCAATCACATCACCTTTTAGTCAAATGTCTCCTTTCTAACAACATTGTTAGTATTGTGACAATTCCGTTCTGTGAGCTTATTGCACAGGTGTATTGACAGTAATTCAGTGAAGCATTCTGAAATCCTCTAGAAAGTCTTCAAATAATCTAATTTTAAAGCCATCTAATAAGGTGTAGGAGTTCATCAGATTCTCACTCTTCCCTTCCTGTTTTTAAATATCACATTTATGTACTTGACAAAAGAGAAATGCTAGACTACAGGCTCGACTCTTTGAAAAATCTTACTATGTAGTGTCTTGCAAAAGGTAAGAACAATAGCAATTATGTCAGTAGCCACACTTTGAAGGGTTAGTGGTCAATTTTAGCAACACAACAGAACATATGGATGGTATGCAGATCTTAGCATCTTGAGGGAGCTGCAGAATTAGCATCATAATAGCAATAATCTAATCCAATTCTAGAAGAAGGGAGCATACCTTAAAGGCTAGCTGGTGAAAATGTCCCATTTGTGACTGAAGTACATAAAGCTGGCCTTAGGCAAAACTGAAGTACTTGTGTTTAAATGCAAATCACCCCCAAAACGGCCCTTGGACCTATATAACATTGGAGATACCAATTTAAGCTATATGCAAGCATTTTATACAACATTTAATAGATGTAATACATCACAACATTTCACATAAAAATCCACCTCTTTTATTTTTGTGCTTTCAAGGACACCCATTACAGACTAGATCAGCTTATACCTCATGCACATCTCCAAGCAAAAACTAAAAATTTCTTTGACCCAGCCTTTGGATCAGGTTTTTATTATTTATTTATTAAATTTTTAGGTAGTTGCTTAATTTTAAAGCAGATATGAAGAAAAAAGCAGTACACACACAGCAGCTGAAGAACTGAGTCAGAGGTGAATATCTTGTGCTCAGCATTCTTCCTGGCCCAAGGACATTCAAGGCCATATTTTTCACCACCAAGGAAAATAGCAGGCTACAATCAGGCCAAAGGGGAGCTTTGTCTTTGCAGTATTCACCTGCTTTGTTGCAACTGCACCACTCGTACAGGAAACAGAATATTTACAGGGAGGTCATGTAGACCACATCTCCGGTCTTGCTGCTTAGCACAGTCTTGAAAGGAGGAACCAGGGCTTCAGCTTCTGCACAATAAATTATTTCTATATTTTGTCCAGTGATTGTACTGACTAAGACAAAACCTTGACAAGAACCATCATTCATCTAGCCAGTCCATTTCCACTTGTCTTCAGAAGAAAATATACTAGATGGATAGTGAATGGTATATTGAACCAGAGCTCTGAGTGATACATGTTTGTTGAAGCTCAGGATTCTAACCATCAAGCAATTTTATTTACTTGAAATATTTCAAGTTACATAAAATGTTGCATTAGCTATCTAAGTGTCAATAACAACAAAAATCAATGTGTGAAGCTCAGATTTGATAAATAGTTTAAAAGGTAATTTTGTTTTGTTTTGTGTGACAGACAGGAAACTGTCCTGCCTTGGGATCTTATTTCATGTGCTATTCTGTCTTTGAGAGACAGCTGGAAGCTAGGGCTTTTAGCTGTAGGGTTTTTTTCTTTTGGGAAATTTAGTTTTGCAACTGGTCATTTTGTAACAGATGCGGCTTTCACTTACTAGCTAAATTAAAAATTCCAATTTTATTATTGGCATACAGTGTGCAGGAAGATTATGTCGGGGACCACAGAGGAGGAAGAGCCTTTTGATGAAACTGTCCTACTTATTTAAAGATAGATATCTAAAGAACATCAAAATGGTTCCAATCTCTATGTATGTATTTCATCAAAACACAAAAAAGAACAAGAATAGGGAATAAAATAACCCATTTAAAAAATCTTTTTTTCCTCAAGTTTTGCCTTCTGTTCTCACAGTTTTATGGTTTCCCTATTCAAAAAAAAGCTCTGTGAAGGTTTTTCCTTCTTCTCAGAAGCAGCATCCTTCACTTTCACCTGCAACCAGACTTTTTTTTCCCATCAGAAACCTACCAGAGTGCTGTCTTCCAGGATTCGGCCCATTCTAGCCATTTATAATACGAGATGATAAAACACTGTGTTGAGTACTGTGATGCAAACTGTATTTTCAAGACAGCAAAGATTTTAATTGTTTTGGTATTGGAATTTACACACAGAGGTAAAGAGAACTAAGAGATATTTAGCTTCAATGACTCCTCACACATCCAATGTTGATTGTGGTCAAATGAAATCCTGAGTCAAGAATGACATTAGTCTTCCCTACACAGAGCATCTGTTTCACATTTGGGAGAAAAAAAAGGAGAGTGTTTTATTTACATGAAAGGTAAATCATTACTGAGTCTTTACTTTTTCCTCTCTGTGGGAAGCCAAGGAAGAGTCTTTCAGGCATCCCAGAAATACCAAAGACAATTTTCCTCACCTCAGGTCTGTATTCCCTGACCATCTAGGCTTTTAGAGAAACTGAACTACTCCAACACAACAGTCTCTAGGTAGTTAAGTACAATTGTTCACCTTATCCTGAAGCACTGTCAGTTTCTGAGGATTTACAATAAACCAAGATAAACAACGTGTAATGAAATCCACAGCTGTGTGCATAAAAGATGCTTTTCAAAACAAATCCTTCCTCATTAATACAGGACTTTATGTGTATATATATCATAACAATCTGAGCTCTGGAAGTAAAAGTTATCATTTTACATGCTGAGATTTATGTTTTACCTATTCATTTTCTACTGTGTTAATACTTTCCTGAAATCCCAATCCATCAGAGTGATTATTCACAGAAGATACTCATTGCTTTTAATTGTAAATGTCAGCAAGTAGAATATAATTGAAATACTCTTTCCAATCAGGTTCACATCAATAGAGTTTATTTTATTCAATGTTAAATTAGGCAGCTTGTGAGACATCAAGAGGGGTAGGAGGGGGCAGGGAAAAGACATGCTGAGGATTTATAGTACACAGGAACACATTCATAGATCATGTTCTACCAATAATCTTAAACACAACTGGTAGCCCCAGAATTATTCTTAGAACAATAACTGTTGAATTCCACTACCTGATCAACCTATGGTCTATTTGCAAGACTGTTAATTATGCATCATAGCTACTGAAATGAAAACGAGTAAGCTGTTTTCAAAAGGACCAGCAACATTAGGCAACATTAACAGAACAATTAATATATTTTTCTCATTTGTTTTTTTTCTTTTCTGATTTGAATAGATTTAGCAACCACAGGAGCTCAATACATTAAAATTGTGGAAACTGAATATATAGTACATTTGTCAGGTTTCTTTCCTCTTAATTCACCATTCACACCAGACGTGAATGTAAGTGGCATAGCCAGCCACTTACCTATATTTTGCCTAATGAACATTCTTCCTTTTTGCTTTTGTTTAAGAAATTCTTTCTGTTATCATAATACACACTCTTGTTCTCTCTTCATATTGGTTCAAACTGTCACTTCAGTTCAGTGTCTAAATATCACAAGTTTCCACAAAACAAAAACATGTGCTTATGTGCTCTGCTAAACCAGGTTTTGGAGCGAAGTCTGTAAAAAAGTCAATTGGAAAGTTTAGGGGAAATAGATCTTAACAATAGATGTAACAATAGTTTCTTAACAATAGATGTAAAACAGAATTTTGTCCTTTCACACTTCACACCTTCCTGAAGTATCTTGTTCAAAATTCACTCCATTATTAATAAGTTTCTCGGGCTCTACTCTATTCTACAGTAAATTCTGTCTTTCTTCTGTGTCCTAATTCCTTCCCTTGGCAATGTTCTTCAGAGACACCAGTTTTCCCTTGCAGGTAGACACCCTGACACCTGATAAGTAAGGAACATCTTCACTTGCCAACCAGCGGGTTACAGCTTGGTACTATTTTCCATCTTGCTCTGTGAAAATAAAATGTTTGATTTGCTATATATAAGAGAGAGGTCATCAATGCAATATAAATAGATTGTCAAGAACAAGTAGCACACAACCAAATTATTATTTAGCAAGTAATGTGTGCTGTCAGACTTGCTGTCCACTGATTGAGTGCAAAATGGACCAAGGAGAATAAAATAGACAATTGCAATATATTTGGGTTGCTATACAGTGTGTAATTATTGTTTTTTCCTTCAAGCTTTAGATATGAGAAAAATGAAATTAATGGAATATTCAGTAGTAATTCCAGCAAAGAAAATACATCAGTTAATTAACCATACTTTGTGACTTGAATATGTTTGAAGAAAGATGGGGGTGGTTAGAAAAACACATAGCCTCAGGCTTCATTGTTCCTTAGCATTTAGCTCAGATCTTTATATGCATAAATTGTCTTGGGTTAAATAGTTGACTTTTCAAATGGCAGTATTTACTTTGCCTAATAATTTTGAAAATATACTTCCTTTTTAATATTTTGTCACATTCCACAAGTGCAACCGATTTGGTTACATTTCCTACTTGTGGGACACACTTGCACACCCACACCCACCCATACCCACCCACACATGCACACATACACACAGAATTTATGAAGAAAATAAGTTAGATAACCAGACTTCATTAATGAAAATGCAGTGGGTGGAAATTTCTAACACTGAAGGGATAAACAGAAAGAGTATCTGCAACTTCTATATAAAAAAAAATTGTTCGCAATTTCTATACCATTGAAAAAGTGTTTGCAACTTCTATACCATTGACATTGGAGCTAGGAAAAGGAGAAAAAGAGGAAGTGGGTGTCTGCCAGTCCAAATTCAATCACACATAAAAAATGACTATAGGTGAATATAGCTGTGGGGGTTTTATTTATTTATGTTACTGTGTTGGCACATAACTCCAGTAATTTGACTGGGGACATTCCACAGCTAAACAATGTCACTGACTACATCATCAGTGAATATACTCATAGATTTTACACTGAACGATAATCCATCTAGCTCCATAAATACATTTCATAATATATTTTCTATAGAAAATTCAGACATATGCAGTAATTATCTAACTTCTAAAAGCAATGAAAATTCTTCTATCCATATGTAAAATACATTGACACAGAGGTACATTAGACCAAGAAATTTGCTCATAGAAAAGTATTTTAGTATATTTCTGCTCATTTGCATTTTTTAGATACTAATTCCTGATATACCACTAATGGTGTGCAGTATGATAAATTTTAACAAACCAGGCATCATTTCATGAGAAAAACTTGACACTACTACTTAATTCTTTATATCCTAAGCATCTACTTTAGCATGTGTGTAATATGATATGAGGTAATGCAGATTAATCATCCTAAGAAAACATATGAGACATTTACAGAATCAGCTATATTAAGTCTCTTTTCTATTCATCTTATATAATATTTATTTTTGACATTTCCAGTTTGATAAAACTCCAGAATATCTCCATATTCAAAGTAAACAATGAACTGGGTTTTTGTAAGCAGTGACAGAATATGATTTCAGAAAATATTTAAGTGAAATATTCAGCAAACTTCAGATCCATATTCTTCTACATATATATTTCTAGAGAGAGAGAACAATGTTCTTATTAGAGTGAGGTATATCATATACTAAATGCACTTGCGGAAAAGAAATCTCCAAAAGTTTTCAGTTGAAAAGATACATTCCTAATGGAAAATACATAATGCTAGTTGAGAAAAATAATTGACTGGTTTACCTTCTGTTTGCATCTAAGCATTATTCTGTAAAGGAAAATGGAGAAATAATTAATGATATGAGAAAAATAATTAATCTCTCAATTCATGGATGAGATTAATAATAACATCAGACAGGAAGTGTTTAAAAACTAATTAATTCTCTTAAAAACACATTTTTAAGACCCACATAGTAGCCTTCTCTTTCAAAAGACAGGGAGAGGAAAAAAGAGAATAGTAAAATCACATTACAATTTAATCTGAAATATCCTGCTCCTTAAATTATTGTGTTTTATTACTTCTACTCCCTTTTATTCTTCTGCGATAGATTTAGGTTTCAGAATACAAAAATCCTCAGTGTGGGAGGTCTAAAGATTTTCCTCTCCAGAAATGCTCTGAAATGGTATTTCAAATTTATCTTTAGCCTAGCTTTGACATTTGAAAGACGATATATCAATAAAACATGCATTTTGCAAGCAGACTGTAATATTTATATTGAAACTTCTTAATGGTATATTATATTAATTCAAAAAATTAAAAAGGAGATGTGAAGCATTTGTAGTCTGGCTAGTGTCAGCAGACAATCACTTAGGTGGCTGATCGTCTTGATGTCAGTGTGATATTACTGTTATAAAGAGGAAAAGGTGCAGAAGTGCCTATTAATCTAAAAAAACAAGAGACAAGCGTCCGATTTTGCATTTGTTACAAAAGAATGTGTTAATACTGTCCACAACTTAGTTAATCACCATATAAAGCCAAAAAATAATGTACCACTGCAATGACATTCTACAATTTAAGTTGTGTTGGGTTCATATGAGACATTAAGTGGAGTTAAAGTGAGTTACATTTAGAAAAACCACATTACAGCAATTATTGTTAACTCCAAGGTGACACCTACAATACACGTTATTACTATACATAGCAGAGCTAAGCAAAATACAGGACTATCATTCTTGAAGGAAGGAATGTGGTAGGATACCTGGGAAGCTACTAATTAATATAGACTCATCTGATAGCAGTTCAAGAGGTATGGTATGAACTGATTATCCATGGGATATTAATGCAATTCTGATAGCACAGATCGAAATTTAACAATGGACTGCCATCATTTTCATAACAGGCAAATTTCTCTCCTAACTCATACAAAGGCAAAAAATAAGCACCTTCAGGTCTACATGAAAAGTTGCCAGGGGAGAAAATTTCATTTGTCTAAGAAAATGGGCTTTATATAGCTGTGCAGGAAGCAATATCTGTCATTGGGCTAGGGAGAACACACTGCTGAAAACATAACATAGTTTCTTAACTGCAAGATCACAAGAGATGTTGTTGCCTCATGTAAAGGAGAGAATGTTTGGTCTTGGTTTTTTTCTCTATTTAGGCCTCAATCTGTTTTTATCATTGTGTGGACTATCCCACAGGCAAAATAAAAACCCCTCAAAAAACCAAAACACATTAAAATAGTGAAATTAATTGTGCAGTTTCTTTACTGCATTTGTATTTCAAAGAACATTTTGGTTGTTAACATCCACACTACATCTGTGTTTAAATATGTAGAACTTTTTGGTTAGAAAATATGCCTATCCATAGGTACCTGTTGCATGTATTCTTAAGTCACTCTGAATTCCCTGCCTTCCAAGGCTCATCCAGCTGCTGAAGGCACTGTTTCCTTCCTGTGGAAGTGCACTCTGTCCCTTGGCCGTAAGAGAGGGGGTGAAATATGTCATACAAGTTAGAGCTGGTCTATGAGGCACCCACTCGGTCATGCTGCTTTACATGTCAGTTTGCATTAAAAAACATTACCTGTTGCTTCATTTCAAGACAAAATGTGTGGAGATCTACCCAGATCTTGCAACTTTTATCACAGATATGCTGAACACACAGTTGATAGTATAGAGATATTTCTGTTACTGTTGCACAGCACCGAGGCCTTTTTGGCTTTTCCTCCTGGTACAATGTCAAGAAGACTGGCAATACATGGGAGTTGGGATGGGACACAGCCAGGACATAATCCTAATTTAAACATTAAGAATGGTATAGTAAATCCAAGAGTTATCTCTATATTTTTTTCTTCAGCACTTCAGGTATGTAGTTGTGTGCTTTTCTTTTACAAGTTTATAATGGTTTGTTCCATTACCCCTATGAATATGGTTTGTCCCGTATCCTCCCACCTCCCTTGTCCATCTTCCCAAAGACCTGCCCTTTGTTCCAGGCCCTTCCATGCCCATCATGGTAACCCTGCCCTCTCTTCCTCATTGTGGCCTTGCCTTTGCTCCTAGAAACCTCCCGTATCACTTGACATGGAAGAGAGACCTCATTGGTGTATCCAAATTGTTTTCCTCCTCTGTTACTCCCTATTGGTCTAGGCATTGTATTTCCCACCTTGTATTCCTCCCCTGGTTCCCTGCAATTGGAAGTCTGTACCCTCCCCCAGTTACCTCCCCCTTTTATAAGTTACTGTAACCTGTTGTTCTGTAGTTCTTTGTCTCCTCTATGAGAATAAACTTCTTGGGAACTCATGCAAGGGACCCCTCCTGTTTCTTTATCTTGATCCTCGACACCTTTTAAGATTGGTAACTGTAGAGAGAAGCCCAGCTGTTTTGGGTGCCAAGCAGCCATGCTCACACCACTACCCAGACCCTCAGGAGGGATAGGGAGCAGCCACTCTTGGCGCAGTCCAGGAGTCTGAAATTGTGGAGGTACAAATCAGCCAGTCTAGTCAAGAAATATACAAGAAGGGAAGACCTACTAACCATCTGTGGTGCTGAGATTAGCTCAGTTGGTGAGAGCATGGTGCTAATAAGGCCGAGGTTGTGTATTTGATCCCCAGACAGGCCATTCACTTCAGAGTTAGACTCCATGGCCCTTGTGGATCCCCTCCAAACCAGAATGCTCTGTGATAGTTCCCATACCAATATCCAGTAGTTATAACTTTCACTGCTTCCAGTTCAGCTAGGGCAGAATTTGGTAGTTGTTGCTGTATGAATGCCCTGAACATAAATAAATGAATGTAGTACCCTGGCTTGAGAACAACTATGTAGATTTGCTGTATATGCTTATTATTAACTTATATTTACTATTTCCATCAAACTTTGGTTGTTTTTTAGTTTTTGGTTTTTTCTATTGTAAAGAATATTGACCAGAAATAGTTGAAAAACATAAGCAAGGCTTTTATATATATTCACAATTTTCACGGTGTCTATTATTTTATGCATGTATGCACCGTGAGTGCACACTGATTTATGTTTGCAATTTGTGCTAACTGTAAAAGAAAGCAGTAGTTTTTGGTTGAGTTTTTTGTTTGGTTTGGTTTTTTATTTTTGTTTGTGTGTTTGTGTGGTTTTTTGTTTGTTTTGGGGATTTTTTTGCTTTAAAGAAAAAAACACAGTAATAAATAAAAAATCTTGTAAAAGCCCTGAAAACAATCTCATAAAATTACATGCAAAGAGAAATACTCACACACAGAGTTAAGCTACTTCATAAAAAGGAAAGTCGAAATAAAAATACATGCATCTAAGGAATTTTTGAGAACTATTTTTTTCTTTTTAAGTAGTAAGAACTGTTGAGCAGGCAAATTGTTTGTTTTATATTTCTCTTCAGAGAAAGCTGCCACCAAGGAAATTATACAAGTATACAAGCATGCTCACATGTGTATGCTCATGGGAGTAAATGCCAAAGTAATAAATTATCTGTGACACTGTTGAAATTAAAAAATGGACTGTAGAAATTCCAGAATACTGTGAAGGGTACCAAATGAATGTTTTACTCATCCTCAAGCTAATAAACAGACCATTTATACTCAGAGTAGTATTTTTTGCCAGTTGTGAAAATGCATAATAAGCAAAAAAACGCCTAAATAGTAACAAAGGTAAATTTGTTTGAACATTTATAGCCTAGTTTCCCAGTAAGTAAGTTTCACCTCACCACTTATGCTTATGCAGCAATAGTAATTGGTGAGTTTGTTGGCCAGTACAACAAATTTATATGGGGGGAGAAGGAGGAGTTAGTTCAAAAAACTCATAAGGTGGTTGTGAAAGCAGGTAATTAAACAGAGAAGGGAGGCTGTAACCTAAGCATATGAATTTTGTATCAGGATCCACAATTTTAAGAAATATAATATTTCAGTTATCCAAGGAAGTGGGGGAAGGGAAGGGAAGGGAAGGGAAGGGAAGGGAAGGGAAGGGAAGGGAAGGGAAGGGAAGGGAAGGGAAGGGAAGGGAAGGGAAGGGAAGGGAAGGGAAGGGAAGGGAAGGGAAGGGAAGGGAAGGGAAGGGAAGGGAAGGGAAGGGAAGGGAAGGGAAGGGAAGGGAAGGGAAGGGAAGGGAAGGGAAGGGAAGGGAAGGGAAGGGAAGGGAAGGGAAGGGAAGGGAAGGGAAGGGAAGAAGGAATCTGCAAGAAAAATCGTTAATTTCTTCTGGTTTTCATACATTTAATTGGTTTGTATTGTTTTTATTTTCATTTGTCTGGTGAAATCCCTCTTCACATATGTCCTTTCTTCTTACTAAAAATATAACTTTTTGCAGAAAAGTTTTAGACACAAGCAAAGCATCAATCACCAATTTTTGTTGAATGATGATAATGTACACAATCTGAATTTTTGCTTCCTTGACTAGCGGCAAATTTGCCTCTCTTTACAGAGGCCTATCAGACTATATGTTGACGTAACTGTAATCAATATGAGCCTTAAAAATTTGCTGCTGCTATTATAATTGCCCTGGTCATCTGCCCTGAATATTGGGAAATCAGGTCATGTCCATCTTGGTTTGTTGCAGCAGCAAAGGAAAATGGACTTGTATTACATTAACAGTGAAACAAGTTTATATTTACCTTTTTCTGATGAAAGATGGTATAATACAGAAGTGCAAGAGAAACTGTTTCAACTGCTAATGAAATATAATCATCTGCTTCAGTATAACAGCGAGCGTCTTCCCCCTAAATCTTAATGTTTAACTTAATCATTAAGATTTTAGACAGGAGGAAACAGTCCCCTCTTGCTAGATTTCAAATGAGACACTTCCCTATGTGGTAAAACCTAGAGGTCAAAAGGAGTACTAAGAATTCCACCTTAGGTACTACTCTCAGTTTTAAAATGCAAGCATGGTACTGCATAGGAGTGTAGTAACCACAGTGGAGATGGGGGATGCCACTGAATAAGATGACAACTTCACTTGTACTATATGTTTTTCTGTCAATTTCCTGGCTTAGAGAAGGACAAGCATGAATCCCTTGATAATATTTATTGATTATTAGTGGCCTCTCAAAGATCAGTTCCTTCAATAATTTAGCCAAGAAGGAGAAGAGAATGGAAGACACACAGCACAGCTTAATAACTTTAAAAAAAACTAATGGAAAGACAAGAGTTAAACCATAAGCAAAACATCCCAAAGATTGTTACTACTTGAATATAGTAATAGTATGTGGTGCAGACTTTTTGTTTCACTAACAGATGTGCTGCAATAAAGAAGCCAAAGTACTTGAATTTGATTTATCTATCAATGATCTATTGCGTTTGCAAAAGATGAGGGGTTATTTTTTAATGTTAATGCTGTCCTAAATAATTTTAAATGCATTGCATGAAATTTAGCCAAGATGCAGTCAATGAGAGCTTTGATTTTCATTTCTGTGGCACTGTAATTTTATGTCTAGCTACTATCTGCAAAACAGTTATTATTATTTATTTTTAAATTTTGAATAGCTAGAATGTTCAACATCCCAAATTGAGATCCATCTAGAGATTTCATTCATCTTGCATCAGATTAATCCAAGTCAGAAAAAGAAGAAGTACTTTTTACTTTTCTGGTTTGAATTTTCATACATGAAAAACCAGTATCATTAGTCGTGAAGCTCAAAGTTCTTTCTCAGGAGGACTGATCAAAAACTTTCATTAAACCTGTTCTGTGTGGTCCCTTTTGTGCTAAAATCTAAAGGACCACTGTGCTGGTTTCAGCTGTGGTAGAGTTAATTTTCTTCAGAGTGGCTGATATGGGGTTGTGTTTTGGATTTTTGCTGAACACAGGGTTGATAATATAGAGATATTTTTCTGTTATTGTGCAGGGCTTGCACAGCACCAAGGCTTTTTCTGGTTTTCTGTCTTTTTCTGCATACTGCCACAATCTCAGGGAGACTGAGGGTACATGGGATGTTGGGATGGGACAAAGCAAGGTGACCCCCATTCCCCAAAGGCACATTCCAGGCCACAGGACATCAGGCTCAGAATATAAAGGTGATGAGAAGAAGGAGGAAGGGAAGGATGTTTGGAGTGATGTTATTTGTCTTCCCAAGTAACAATTACATGTGATGGGGTCTGCTCTCCTGGAGATAGCTGAACACCTACCTGTCAATCAGAAGTACTGATTTAATTATCTGTTTTGCTTTTCTTGTGTATGTGACTTTTGCTTTCTCTATAAAACTATCTTTATCTCAACCCATGAATTTTCTGGCTTTTATCCTTCCAATTTTCTTCCCAATAGTGCTGATGTGGGAGTGAGAGAGCAGCTGTGTGGGGCTTAGCTGCTGGCTGGGGTTAAATCATGACAACCACTAAAGAACTTCTTTTCCATTTTATGTAGATATGTAAAATGCTTATGAAAAATCTTACTATACCACATTGAAAGCAAGAAACATAGATTGAAAAGGCTGTGACCTAATATAAATACTTCACTTCTCTGTGTCAGCTGCACACTTCTCATCTTTGAGTATGAAAATGTTCTATATGTCTCTGCCTACCTCTTCTAGCAGAAGAGTGTGTAATCTCACAGCACAGGTTCAAACCTCCCAAGGAAAATAAGCTTTGGTAGCAGGAAAAGAAAAGTATAACATGAGTCCAAATCTTTCCACTAAGAACCTTACTATGAAACATGAAAGATACCAAAAATTTTAGGCCATCATTTGAATATATAAATAATAATGTGAGCTACTTTACATCCTAAATGAAAGGTGATGACTCCTGTCCTATCTCAGTATGTGCTTCTATAGAGATGCATATGTGTAGAAGAAATGGCAAAGAATAAATGCGTAAAATTTTAGAATCAGTCATGTGATTAGTAAGATTTCTCTTAAACCTCATAAAGCAAAGTAAATCATTCTGACTTCAGCTATAGAAGGGATGCTCACTCCTAAAATAAAAACAGCTAATTCAATTTCATAGCTAGCCTATCTGCTTCCAACATCACTGCTTGAAGTATCTACATGAGGACTACTGTCCCTTCAAAACATTCTGTTGGACAGAGAAATATAAAGCAAACATGAATGTTCAAAGAAAAAGGAATGTATGCAAATCCATCATGAGCACTTCCACTACCATGTGGAAAAGACAAATTTTGACTTTATTTTGCCGATAGTTTGTGAAATTATTCAGTTCAAATTCATAAATATACAAATTAATGTATGAACTTTCAATTACAATGTTTTTATTTTATATCAAAAAAGCACGGGCCTATGGGGGTGCACTGTGAACAATTCAAACATAATAATCAACCATATTGTCTTTCTATTTTTCTGACATGATCATGCAGAGTTTTTAGTAGAACACATGGGAAATTATGAACATGCTGTCATCTAGTCCTTTATATAGCATTTCACAGAGTAAAACTCTGCAATACATTGGAAAGATTAATTTTAAATTGCATAAGAATTTTTGGACTGTCTGTCTAGGCTTCATCATCTCTCAGGCCTTTATCTTACTTCAATACATATATAGAAACTTTGTCTTCAGTCTTTTGATGGATTGCACTGGTGGAGATTTTTTGGCAAAATTTTGCAGTAATTGCCTTACTACTCATGAACATATTTTTCTGAAATTTTATGACACAGTTGAAACCTATGGGAGACTTAGCAGTTTTCTTTCAGTCCCTATCCAGATAGACATTGATATGAACCCTATTACCATAACAACCAATAACAACATCTGTATTTATAATACAGGTATTGCCTACTGTCAGAAAGTGTGTTAAAACTGTTTTGTAAAAACCAGAGAGAATCAGCTTGCTGCTAGTTCATCCGATAGGACGGTCTTCACAACAACATAGCCTTGAGCATGAGAAAGATACTTAAGAAAATTTGCTAAGAAAGTACATGTTCCACTGGAAGTAGTCTCTTCTGTTAGTATTGTCATACTGAAGTTGCTAAGTTGACAAGAGAGAGAGTTGTTAAAATTCTTGAATCACTTAATTAATTCACTTCTTTTTTATTAATAATCACAATTAGTATTTATTTTTACATCCCCCTAGTATATGTTACAAGTTTCAGGGATCTTATTCACAAATATATTATAATTAACTGGTTAGCATAGGAATTTGCAAACTATTTCATAGTGTAGACCACAGTCTGAGGCAAGATTACATCTCAGATCACTTCCTTTTCCATTCATGACATTAATGTACTGTAATAATGGTCCCTGTGACCAAAATACTTTTCCAACACTTCAGTATAAAATCCTCTGGCCTTCTGAGAATGTTCCATCATTTTATCTATGGTAAGGTTAGAATTCACATTAGTTTTTTTACCAAATACCTAACATAACCTGCTGTTGATACTAGGCAAAATTTGAAGAAAGTTGGTGGCAGCATTGGGCCTATGTAGTAAGTATAACTTCCAATCTGGTAAAAATTACTGTTCTGATTATTCTGACTGACTTGAGATCAAATAAAGTATGGCATTTCAAAAGTAATTTTTTCTTAACATTCTTTACTTTTAGACAGTTATCTCTTGACAATTAAAAAACGTGAGTGTTCCATAAAAGTACGTGAAAAATTTCAGATTAATTATTTGCATAGATAGGTTTTGGCATTAAAAGCTGTCATGGAGAACATTCAGGAGAGAAAAAATGCCCAAAGAACACATATTAAGACTACTGGTATTTTGTCTGTACAAAAGCTGAATCTTTCATGATATCAGACCAGTTCATGAGCAAGACGATGTGCTGATACTGGCAAGGTGCTTGACATCAGTTATAAATTGTAAGTGATGCATCAGAATTTATTATGTCCCTAAAATCTTTTCTTTCTCTGAATTTAAGTCACAATCTCAACTTACTGTGTCATTAACTATATAAGGACAAAACTCTCTTGTGACAATCAAAATAAATGTTAAAATTATAATTGTTACCAAAAAGTTGAAGTAATAGTTTATTATAGCTCTCCCAAACAATGGCAGGCACCTGTATAAATCCTAAGCACATGGATTAAAATAAAATAAGAAAGAATTTATTTACATTATTTTTCAGGTTTTTTTTCACCTTCGCCAAATAATTGTAAGCTCCCACAATTGTGCCATTTTCTAACTTTAGGAAATCAATATATGGTACAGATTTTATTCATCCTAATTATAACTTAATTTAAAATTTGTGCCCACAAATAGATGTGCATACATAGAGATCATAGCTATCAGAGACTACATGGAAACTTTTTCTACTACGAACCTCAACTAAAAATAAAGATTTGTGCACAATTTTCCTCAAGGACATTATCTCACCATAGTCAGGAGAAGGAGAAGGAGAAGGAGAAGGAGAAGGAGGAGGAGAAGGAGAAGGAGAAGGAGAAGGAGAAGGAAAGAAGCAAGGCAAGACAAAAATATTTAGCTTTCAAGGTTTCTCCTGAAAAAGCAAAACTAAAATAATTTGGAATTTACAGATAAAACAAATCTGAAAAACTTTACAGTACCAGGGTCACTTGCATAAGTCACTTGTGCTGTAATAGTGTTACACTTTGCCTTATGCTTCCAGTAGATTTTTTGTTGCCACTGAACAGAGAGTTGTTTTTTGAAGACAAATCTATTTCACAAACCCTTCAAGTATTACGAAGTAAGTATCCAGTGCTATTACAACATACCTATATTATTAAAATTAAGGGAATTTAGTGTCAATTTTGTCCTTCATGCCAGCTCCTAAACCTCAAAAAGAATGTTTCTACAGTCTTGCCTTCCACAGAGACATTTGCTTTGACTTTGTAAGTGTAATCATGAGCACATCACCTTTTGGTAAATAATTTTGGTAAGGCACAAAGGTCAGAAGACAGAGCAAAAAAGTCATGGAGAATACTTTTACTCTTGACTATCCTGAATTATGGAAAATAGAGAGCTGAGAAGAGAAGTTTGACAGAAAGACAGGTTGATTGAAAATCTGTGTGCTCATGCATCTATCTCTTGCTGGTATTATTAGGTCAACTTAAACAAAAGCTTCAAGATCTGCCTTGTGGTTGAATGTAACATAATGAACACAGATGTCAGTGCATGAGAAAGTAAGAACTGAAGACATGAAAATAAAAAGAAAACAAAGCTTGATTCTGAGGTCACAATCTCACCAGTATGAAAATGTCAATCTTGTGAGACCCATACTTTCTTATAGTCTGATAACAGGTGAATTAGAAAACCTAAGTGTATAGGGAACTGTAATTTCAGCATTAGCAGTAACATCGTAAATGGAAATTAAAAAGTTTTAGATTTTTAGATTAAATTATGTAGCTGTTTTGTTTGTGGGTTTGGGATTTTTTTTTTTACTTCATCATAAACAATTAAATAAGAAGTGACTTACCTGAGAAATGTGGTTTTGAGTCTTTCCTAAAGATCAATCCTTAAAGACATGAGAGAGAATGCAAACCTGAGCAAAGCTTAATTAAATTTCATTATAATTAATTGATGCTTATTTTGTAATCACAGCAGTCCTTACTTCTTTGAAATGAACATTTTTTCCTCTGGAGGAATTCAGCCTGTTCAAACAGCACCAATGTTGTTTCTCAGTTTGTGAAAATTGAGTACATTTTGTGAGCCTTTTGGCATTACATAATAAAACATGACATTAGGGTGAGAGTGCCATAAAAATGTAGCTCATTATATATCTGCTTATAAATCATATGGATTTATGGGCTTAAAAAGCATATCTAAGATAATTTTTTCAAGGTAAAACAAGGAATCCATTTAGGAAAAAAATATGTTTGCCTTTATTATCATGCCTGCTTTCATTGATAGTTTTCTTCTAAGCATAACTAGAACTCCATAGCAACTGAGTACATCATTATTAAAGTGTTGCAGAACTGCCATAAAGGCAGTGACAAGAACACTGACCTCAGGGCTGAGTAAAAAATTAACAGCTAATGGGATCTTCTGTACTGGAAGCCAGGTAGACCTTTCAACAGACCTGTTCTGATTTAGCCTCAGACAGAAAAAGGTCAGTATAATAGCTGATAGTTATTGACAGCTACTTATTTAGGTAGAGATAATAGCTTTGGAAGTAAAATCGCAAAGCTATTTTGGATGAGTGCTTAGAAACTTGGCAGATAAATTGAAAATGCTCTTAGCTTGCATTTGCTGGCATTTTTATGAAGTCATTTTGTCGTTTTCTTTTATGGTGACTTGAGTGTTGCTACCCATTATTCACTAAGATCTTATTTTAAGAGCATAAAAACTAAATCACATTAAAAAGCTAATATGCAAAGCTAAGGAATGCTCCAGTTAACTAAAATGTAACTTTTGCAGCTTTTATGTGTCACCTATTTCTTCAGTTTGTTCCAAAGTGATTATTTTTTTATATTTTGTTAGAAAGATCACTGAGAAATTATGATGAAATACTTTGAAATTACATAGGATATAGCCTAATAGAATTGTATCAGTTTTTAAGTTTTAAGGTTCTTAAAAAATAAGAAAATTAAGTTTGTTGGCAGAGGGAAAAGGCACAATTCTTCTGAGGTGAGACAACAACAGCAGACAGCTTCTTAGTGGAGGGTCAGCATTACTCCCATTCCCTACAGTTTTCTCCACTGTCCTGACGAGTGAATGTGGTACTCCAGTGGAGTATTTTTGGCTAAAGACAAGGATGAATATTGTAATGAAGCATGAAATAAAGCACTGAAGGAAAGGAATTGGTACCTAAATGCAAATTTATAGAGAAAGGTTCAAGTATCAATTTTTGCTACTACTAATTACAAGATAAAAAAATTCTGTAGAGTTTGTGAGATCAATATCTTCCCAATTTCACTATTGGACTAAAAATAAGCAACATATTGTGAAATGAAGTGAAAAAAAGGAGCTTAAATTAAAAACTCATTAAAGACCTCTGATTTCATTAAGCTTTAGAAAGCTGTTACTTAATTTGTATATTTAAAAACACTAATAGCTCAATAAGATTGCAAGTGTTTAATAAGCCTTTTAGTTTGGGAGATGGTAAAAGGCTCCTAAACATCCCTAAATAGCTGTTTCTAGTAGTTAGCTGTGATCACCAAAAGAATCTCTTACAGCAGAATTTTTCGAGTTTAGCTACTAATTGTATTTTATCGTGCTTCTGACTGCAAGATTAAAAGCGGTATGTTAGCCAAAACTTTGGATGAAAACCAGGTAACTGATAGAGCCTAAAGGTGTTTTGAAAATTGTGACTTGTCCTAGAGAAAGTGTGTGACAAAGGTGTGCTACAGGAACTGATAATCAGGAAGAAAAGTCATAAAGAAATTAGCAGATTGTGGAAAGGTTTATATGTAGCTAAGAGAATAATCTACATAATTCAGTAAACAGATTATGGAATCATAGAGTTGTGTAATGGTTAGGTTTGGAAGTGATCTCAAAAATCAGCTAGTTCCAAACCCTTGCTATTGACAGGGATACCTTCCTCTAGCCCAGGTAATCAGAGCCCCATACAGCCTGGTCTTGAACATCACCTGAAATGGGGACTCCACAGCTTCTCTGGTCAATCTGGCCTGGTGCCTCAGCACCCTCACAGTAAAGAATTTCTTCTTAATATCTAATAAAAAAATGCCCTCCTTCCGTTTAAGCCCATTCATCTAATACAAATTGAGCTAACCTACATAAGCTAAGGGTCCCATTTTTGCTGTGGAACATGATCAAGTCAGTAATGGAAATCTGCACTGAGCAGTGGACTCCCTAGAACTGTAAAAACATTCCAGAAGCAGATATAGTTCAAGAAGAGAGTCGAAAGATGTTACAAAATCCAACGTGTCAAAAGAATGACTCAGTCTAGGAAATAAACTTTGCCAACAGAGCCACCTAGCTTACTTCACACAAAAAAAAAGTTGTGGAAGCAAAAGGAAGCACAAACACAAAAGTGTCTTCAGGAATAATTTTAATTCAGCAGAATATTTCAGTATAGAAATTTTTAATCTCATTCAACAGATGAAAATTGAAGCTGAATGAATGTGCATCTTTCAGAGATGCATATTTTTCAGTCTTAATGCCTTGATTAAGTCTTGGGAATGTTAATGAGATTATTTCTCTGAAAAGAATCATTCATGACTTGTATGTTTGGCAGAAAATTCCAGACCAACCAAGGAGCTGCTGTATTTCAAAAGCATCTTGAAATCTGCAAAAGTGCAGATTCAATATGACTAGTAAAAACTGAAATATTTAGAGATGGCATCTTGAGCCTCATTGAGTTTTCAGACAGAAAAAGTGCTTCATTGCATATATTACACAGAAACTATGTTAAAAGGAAAACTAATACTAAAATATGTACAATAGAGATAAAAGGGATTTATGGCACTTTTTAAGAATACCCTAAAAAACAAGCATCTTAACAAACCCATCAGGCATTTTCTGAATTCATGTAGCAATCTTTCCTGTATTATTAGTTATGTCTGTTGATCTTTGGCTAATGTTTTTTTACCATTATTACAACTGAAAATAAAATACTAAAAGGAATGAAACTCTAAACAGGGCTAACAATTTGTTACTGCTGCCTTACATACTTAAGAAATACAGGAAAAATTTGATTCCTCCATTTGAAAATTTACCAAATACCATGGTAGTTTCTTCTCTCTTACATCTTTGGCAGCAAGATAGGAGGTTTTTATAGTAGAAACATTGCAGCTCAATCAGTGCAACTGGCCATAAACCAATAAATAATTTGTTCTTTTGAAAGCCAGACTGGATAGATGGAGCATTTGCTTCAGTTTTTACATCTGTTTCATATCCTAAACATGGCATACTCTTCTTTTTTACAGTGATACCATTTTCTACAAAGTTAGGATGCACCTGCTATAGTGAAAATAACCACTATTGACTGATACTTGAAATCATCCTAATTTAGAGAAATATATTTATTTCAATCACATGACATTAAATAACTCCTTCATCTTCAGCCATATATTCCAGGATCATCTGTTTAATGTGGAACTATCCCACGGCATTCACATGGTAGAAAGAAGGCCATAAATCTGTATCCATTATACACATTCATATGTTCTTGATGCATTTCACTGAGCAGTCAGACTTTAACAACCGCTGAAAATAAACTTCTGTGCAAATCTTCATGTGATCATGTTTTGATTTTCAGGGATGTGTCCTTTTTATCAGTTATGTCCACGAGTAAAATTTTTATTGAAAAGGTTTTGAATAGAAAGAGGCTGCCTAGAGTTCAGCTTCAGAACAGTGCTACAGCTATTCCATAAACCTCTATGTAGCTAACTTCTACAGAAACATTTTGGAAGTCACCCAGATATTCTATTGAATATTCAATAAATTAAATAAGACTACACAATGCTTATATCATCAGATCTCTGGTAATTACAGATTGTGGGGAAGATCTTTGACCTAAATGACAGAGCTAAACTAGAACAACACATGTAAGGCACAGTTCAAATGGAAGATACCTCAGTACATTTTAGCAGTTGTCAGACACATTGAGAAGCGTATCGTTTATCTTCTTTATCTTCTCAAATTTAAATAAATTGGAAATATTTTCAAATTTAACTGCTTTCCTTAATCTAAAGGCTTTGTCATTTAAGTTTTTGAGTATTGAAAATACATTCTAAGCAGCCAAATCTTTGGCAATAACAAATCCAGATCTTGATTTCTTCTTCAGGTTCATGGGAATCACTTTTATAATTCTGCAGTAATAACCAGGTACAGTTCCTAACTGTAGAATTGAATACTAGGAATTTTTGTGTTTGAGGTTTTATTTAGTTCCAAGTGTGAAAGTGGACATTATGCAATGTTTAGATACAAGTTAACTGTTTTATATGAATAAATGCCCATGTATCAATTCAGAGTAATATGAACCTGAAACGTTCCCCGTGATGTGAAAGTAGAATGCTGGGCCAATGACAAGTCACATGATGATTCTGGTACACCAAGCAGAGAAGCTTTTTTCAGGACTTGGAACTGGAGCTGAACAGGACAAAAGTGGTACAGATCATTAGGGAAAGAGTACAAAAGAAAATTAAATTGTCCTCAAATGACATGTCTTTCTACCAGCAATGTGAATGTTATTTTGTAAACCTAATTGAGTAATAATTGTTGAATATAAAAGTCAGTGAAAATTACTAATTTTTCATTTAAAAATTCAGTTAACAGGGATATTCTTTGTATTCAAGGAGAACCATTGCTGACAATCTCCTGTTTGTCACATGAATTATTCAGTAGATACCAGCAAAATTTGTAAAGTGATTTATTTATGAAAGTACTTATTTGATATTCGGCCAACACTCTGTCTCATGCTTGTTTGTATTGTCTAAACTGGAAAGTGTTCAATATCTGGGAAACAAACTGCTGCCTTATTTTACACCATGTTTCATCCTGATTTTCTGTAGTGGTTCCAATGGACTCAAATTTCTATCCAACCACAAGAAGAATCTATGAGACTATGGCAGAGGTCACTTTGTGTTTAGAGGATATAATTCTAAAACAATGGAATCCCTTCAGAATGTTCTCTTCTAAAATGTTAGTAAGAATTGTGCCAAAAAGTTACATAAAAAAATAATTATCATCTCTAGATTTATTTTGTGCCAAATTTCAAGATTAAATTAAATCATTAATGAAAAGGAAAAAAACCCACCAGTTTTAGTCCTGCATTCAGAGCTAGTTCCCCTTGTACTCCAACTGTAGAGCTACTAATAAAATAGAGAATTTGCAAAAACATGTTAATTAAATAGCTCCAAAAAGAGCTCAGGGAAATAAGCAAATTAATTTGCATATTTCCCTGGTGTTCAAGGGGTTAATTAAAGGGTTTTAAAATATTTTTATGATGACATTCAGCCATGATGTGATCAGTTGCTGATTTTTCAATGAATTCTATGGGCCTTGATTATGTGAATGGAAAAGAGAGAAAAATACTACCACAGAAAGCATAAACTGCCACAAAATAGATTTTTATCCCAGAGTAGCTTTCATTCTTAGCATTTCTTTCTTCATTCTTTCATTTCATGTACTTTGGCTACCTGAGTTTTTAGAAGGTCTGGATCTTTGTAAAAAGAAAGCTATCAAAACAATGGGAGGGAAAAATTACCTTAAATTGCTGGCTGTATTATAAAATAAAATTAATTAACTAGTTCAGTGATAATGCAGTTTTTGAAAAAGCTTTGCAAGCACATCATAATAGCTGGAGGGAAAGTGGTCTGTTTTCCTGCTAAATATTCTTCATAGGTCATTTGTAAGTTCTGATTTTATAATAATTATACAGAAGTACAGGATTATTTTTCCCCTTGTTAAAACTGCTGCATGAATAACCAGGCAGAAGTGAAAATATGTCTTGTAGGAGACAAAAAATTAAACAAATTACAAATCTCCATTCAAGTATTAATTATATAAGAAAAGCATCCTTAGCTGCACATAAATGAAAACAGAGTGGATAATTTGAGTAGTATATTTGTGAAAACTTCATGCATATTCTTCAATTTTTATGTTGGAGAAAGTCATGTCAGATAAAGACAAACACTACAGGGGGACAAAGCGAAAAAAACCCCATACCCACCACCAAAAACTAACCAAAAAACACCAAGCAAACAAACAAACAACAAAAAAAAAGCACAAACAAAACCAAATCTCATCTAATTTACAGCCTTTTTTTAAAAAAATGACAACAAATCAAAGGCCATATAAGGCCAGTCTGTCATTTTGCACTGCACTGTCAGACACAACAACAAACTCCATATTAAACAATATTTAGCCACATATTGCGACTCATTTAATCTCCCCACTCTTCAGCCAGTCCTATGGTTAAATGGGCCAGGTGCACAAAAGCGCTGAAAGTCCTTGCTAGTAGATTGTGATCGTGCACAAAACATGCGCAATTAAACAACACTGATAAACAGTTAAATTCTACTGATAAACAGAATATGAAAAAGGACAAAGGGTTTACAAGCCCCTCTCATCTAGCCAGCTCTGCCCTCCCAAATTTCACACAACCACATCATTTCATACCAGAATGAACATTAAGCAAAGTCTCTGCTTCATGAGGCACATTCTCAACTGAAAACACAAAATATTCTTTCCTCCACATGTGAAGCTCATGCTTACAGTCATAAGCTTTGTGGATAGCATTTAGTTCCTTCAAAAGAACCATCCTGGGCATATTCTCTTCTTGACTCAGCATGAAAACCCTGAAAAAAAAATGCTCTTGAGAGCAAAATGTATTAAGGAATATCTGTAAAACTGATTCTTACACACTACTCAGCTCTCAGAAGACCCCTACTGGAGTACTGTGTCCAGGTCTGGAGCCCCAACACAACAAGGATGTGGACCTTCTGAACGGACTCCAGAGGAGGGTCTCAAAGATGATCTGAGGCCTGAAAAATCTCTCTTATGAAAAAGACAGGGTAACAGCTCTGTGGCTCTCTGGGGAGTCCTTATAGCACCTTTCAGTACATAAAGGGCTTCTATAAGAGAGCTGGAGAGGGGTTTTTTAAAAGAGTATGTATGGATAGAAGCAGGAATGGCTTTAAACTAAAAGAGTGTGAAATTACATTGGTTCCTAGGAAGAAATTCTTTACTGCGAGGATGGTGAGGTACCAGAACAGGTTGCCAGGAGAAGTTGTGGATGTCCTGTTCCTGGAAGTGTTCAGTGCTAGGTTGGATGGAGCCCTGAGCAACCTGATCTAGTGAAAGACATCCCTGCTAATGGCAGGGGTTTAATGTAAGATTCTTTGTAGTGTCCCTTCCACGACAAACCATTCTATGATTTTGATATTATTTTGATATTAGCTCTTTCAACCTAAAATTCTATGAAATGTGGGCAGAAAGTTACTACCTGTCTCTCAACCCTCTGCATGAAGTCAAACTTGAAGAAACTTTGGAAGAGTGCAAAATGTTAAAATGTTAAAAATGGGTATGTAGAGCCTGAATGCAAAAATGGGAAAAAAATTACTGAGAGAAGTTTCACAAAAGCATGAGGATAAATTGTCATAAAAAATAGTGATTAAGACTGTTTGGTGACAAAGTGACAGCTGTAGAACTGAAATTCAAATACAGACTTCATCATCTATATTTAATTCAGGCACGGGATTTAATTTTCTGATATAAAAGTGATATTGCAGCTTTTCTATAGAAAATAAAAAATTATAGCTGTGAGAATATAGTCCTGTTTGTCAGCTGAGGTAGGACAGCATGATCTTCATGCAGTCACTGAAAGCTCTGCTAATTTACGATGAATAGGTTCCAGAATGCAAATTTACCTGAGTTCATAAAAGCTTGATCTGTGCATTTCAGACAAGAGAATAGCAAGAGCTAAATTAAAGATGTTATTTTTGCAAAGGGGAACTGAGAATGTGAAGGAGAAAGTCACCACTTGTGTTAGAAACTTCATCTACAACTGAATTACTAGTGTCTCTTCAAATCAAATTTAAAAATTCTCTGAGTCACTCTTACCAGCAGCTAAAATTTTCATTTTAGGTGGCTGTAAGGTGGAAAAGACATAACAATAAAACTGCTTTGAGAAACTATTGGAAAAGAGACAGTCTTCTTAGTCTAGATTACCCTTGAATCAGATTATTTCTTCAGGCGTTAGCTTCTGAAACTTTTAATAAGGAAGAGGAGATAATAGGGAACACACTGTGTATTTTTCCAAGCAGAGTTTAGAATCTATCTCAAAATTATCAGCCCAATAAATAGAAAAGTCATCTTAGCCTACTTTCAAACTATGAGACTTGTCAGTTCCCAGTAGAATTTCACAACAGTTCCCATCCTTACAATATTCTACCACATAATGTTAGTACTAAGAATAGCATGTGTTACAAAATGAATATATATGAGTGATAATAAGTAAACAAATTTCACATCCTTTTGAAAAGGCAGATTCGCATGGCAAGTATTTGTAGTTAATAGAATCGGTCAAGATCAAGATCTTCCTGTTAAGAATTGCTTCTCCTAAAGTTTTACACATTTTTTTTCCCTACTTTAAGGCTTTAAAGAAAAAATCTATTTTTAGACTAGCTCAAGGAGAAGACAAAAATTCCTACATTTACAAGTGTATAGATACACAATCAGAAAGAGCACAGTAGAAGACAGTAGCCTTTGTGGACACAAATCTCAAAGGTTTTGGCTACCAGATAGACAGATAGATAGACCTGAAATGAAATTTAAAATTTTGTACACTCATTAACCATCCTTTATGTGTCTCCTTCAATCTGATGAGGTGTTCTGACTTACAGCTGAAAGATGTTATGCACTTATGCAGTGAGAGTTCTAAAATTTTATGGGTATTTACAAAAAAAGGTTAAGGTTCCTTCAGTTAACCCCCTTTGATACTTTTAATATTGTACATTCTCACTCTACATTAAGATTATATCGCAGGCTGATATTCATAATTGGTTTTCTTAGTTCTGCGAGCATTTCCTATTTATAAGACACAATCAAATTGAAACAAACAAACAACAAAAAACAAACAAACAAACAAACAAAAATACCCTCCCCCAGTGTAATTAGAAATAACCAGAGGTTTTTATCTGCCATGCTGCATATTGTGTGGTTCAAACTTACCACAGCTTTAGGCCCACAAGTCCATAAAAGAATTTCACCTTTCCACCTTCTAAATTAACCTGCTTTGTTTACAGTCAGTCATCACTTTCCAGAGCAATTAAAGTTTTACCTGAAGCCTTATGTTCAGGCTCAAGTTCTTGTATGACACTGTCCAATACTGTGTCAAAACTCTTAGGGGTGGACCTGCTTTGAAAGCTGATTGTCCTTAAGAACAGAGAAGTAGGGTATGCTCACCAGGAACAATTATGTAACTGCAAGGAAAAACACAACAGAAGTAAATAAATATTTGAATCTCAAGACAATATACTTTATACAGGATATGCTATCTTGAATATTTTACCAGATTTCACAGCTGTTGACTGCCCAGAAGAGGAAGCTGACAGACTCACTGCATGACACCATTACCTCAATAATAAATCGTGAGGAACCAATTGAATTCTGATCTCTGTCTCAACATCGATTGTCAGAGGCATGTGGAGGAGGGGTTGTACAAGTGCCACTTGCAGAAGGCAGTTGGGAGAAGATGGAAGAAAGGCTGGTCTCTGGGAAGGCTTTGCCTGGCAGCCATTTCATATCCCAAATGGCACAGGCAGGCAGCAGGAGACCACCAAGGACACTGTACCCTCTGGACAGGCTTTGCAATAGAATAGCAAAAGCTCTCCACCAATGGACTGCAGTGGAAACTTGGACTGGGCCAATGGTCTTCCATCAGCAGGTGGACCTTGGGAGTAGCAAGGGGGCATAAAAGGAACTGCACCACAGCTTCTGAGGTCTTGTCTTTTTGGTCTTTTGGTCTACTTTTTGCCCTGTCTCTAGCCTGCTTTTGCTCTTTTTGCCCATGCTTACTTGTCCTCTCTCTCACGGGGTGCTTGGCTGGACGCTGGCTGACCTCCAAGCCTCCCACCACCTGCCCTGCCTCCCTGTGTTTCTGTCTGAGGCCTTGCCTGCTTCATCCCTGCATTCCTGCCTGATCCACCTGCCTCTAACCTTACTCCACCGATTCAGCAATTCCTGCTGTGACCCTGTCCAAGGTTCTGCACCTCCTGCCCCATCGCCCAGCCATTCATTCCCCCACATCCTGCAGGAGCTGTGCCAGTGGAGCTGCTCAGCTCCAGGAGCTGCGTGGGCTCCCTGGCCGCAGCGAGTGCATGCCCCGGGCTGCCTGGACATAATGGCACTCCTCGACCCTGTGGTTTTGATGGTTGCTATTTCTCTCTGTCTCTGCTCTCTCTCTCTCCCCATCCCTTTTCATTTTTTATTCCTCCTTTTCTATTTTTTTCATCTCTTCTTTCATAGGGCCTTTCAATGCCTTTTTTGTTACCAATAAATGGTTCTCAGATATAATATTGTCTTATTTGACTTAATTTTGTCCTAGACCATCTGTTCTAAAAGAACTCGCTGCAGTTCCCCATAGTGTTGTGTTCCTCAAAACAAACTGACAGAATATGACAAAAAGAAAAGTAAAAAACATATTTCCACATGAAGAAGTAAGGAAACAACAACTTCGGGGATAGGTTATGAAAGGTTTCTCAAAGTAAACCTCCATGTACATATTTCCCTGTAGTCCTTCACACATAAAGATCTATGATTGATTTTGCCATTCCTTCTGTTTAAGTAGAAAGAGAAATTAGGGAGAGTGGGTGGAAGGATGGGGGGAAAAAATAAAGTTGTGATTTGAAGAATTTTATTTTGGCAAAATATTATTTTTTCACATATCTAGGACTAAAAAGCCACAAGTTATGTTAACTTCATATCTTTCTTTGATAAGCTAATTCAATATTGAAATTCCAAAGCCTTCAGGGGAAGCCGTATGAGGAGGGGCTGAGGTCACTTGGTATGTTCAGCCTGGAAAAGAGGAGACAGGATACGTCTCATTGCAGTTACAACTTCATCATGAGGGTAAGAAGGGGTACAGGACCCAAGGGAATAAAGTTGTGTCAGGGGGGTTTCAGTTGGATATTAGGAAAAGGGTCTTCCCCCAGAGGGTGGTTGGGCACTATTCCCTGGGGAACAAGCTCCCCAGGGAAGTGGTCACAGGATCAGCCTGCCAGAATTCAGGAAGCATTTGGACAGTATCCTCAGACACACGGTGTGACTCTTGGGGATTTTGCGGTACTGTAAGGTGGACACAATTTTCCTTGTGAGCCTCTTCCAACTCAGCAGATGCTGTGATTCTGTCAGTATTTTACTATTAGACTTCTCTATCTTGTGTGTAGGACTTTGGATCCAGGTTCTTAAGCTACAGCATTAATGACGCTGACCTTGCATCATAACATCTTCATCACTGGCCCAGACAAGATAACTGCTGCACTGGTCACATTACAGCTTTTGACACAAGATGCTAGGTTTGCAGAACTCATGAAAATTTGTATGTTAAGGCTTGTTTTAGATTGAAGACATTTTTAAATTCTCTTTAAGAACACTACAAGCAAGGACTAGATGCAATGTTCACAGATATAGTTCACCTTCTTTTGTTACTGTTCCTAGGTAAATCTTGTACTTAACAATATTAAAGAGGCATACTGTTACACTGCAGCAACTTACCAAAGGATAGCACCCAGTCTGTCTTAGTGCATTAAAAATTAATATTAAGGAACTTCAGTAGAGACAACTCTTACTACTGGCCTTAGTAGAAACAGCTCCTTTTAAAGAACATTCAGTGAACTACTTTTAATGTGAGATACGTCCCTTCTATTCCCTAAAATTCAGATCAAAATATCTGGAAATTTCAATACAGAGGTCAATAATAACTCCATTACAAGTCTTTCACAACTGAAGATTTCATTCAACTTCAGTATCACTTTCTTGCCAACATATACATTTTTTACATCAAATTAGTATTTCTTCCAAGACTAAACATTTTAAGATTCTTGTGTTCTTCTATTATCTACTTACACTTCCTTAATCAGCCTGTTTTTTTCTTTATCAATTTACACCATTCTCTTGATCATTTACTTGTGATGTTCTTTGAAGCAGTTTTCTTTTTTCAGAAATCCTCCCTGAAACACTTCTGTTTCACTCACACACTGATTTCAAAGGAAACTGAGTAGTTTATGGAATTTACAGCAATTATCATTCTGTTGAAATAGTCAATCTGTTGGAGCAGGAGGAAATCCCTAACAAATTTTTTTAAACTTCCTTTTATTTGTTTTTTAAAAAAAGGGGAAAAAGGAAAAAAGGAAGAAAGAAAAAAAGAAAGATTATTTCTACTAAGTCTTTTCCTTAACATTTTTTTCAAGGATTCAGTTTAAAAAAATTACATTTTATTGCATGAAGAAGTCAATCTTTGTAAACTAACTGGCAGTTCTGGTGGATAACATTATATTTTTATTAGACTTTTGACACTGTACTAGTTACACAAGATAAATCAATATACAATACTTCCTACTTTCTTTTTGAAAACATAAAGTTTGTGACTTCTGTAATGTCACTGAGGTTCAGCAAGTTTCATTTCAGAATGACAAAAAAATTCAGTACAATATACAAAATTGAGATCTCTCATCTCATATTGCTTTCTAGTTGAACATGCTTTACTTGTTCTATTATGCAAAAAATATCCATTGGCAACAAAGAGAGTTCAAGGCAAAATAAGATCATATGCAATGAGAATCTCCAGTATAGATACTAGAGATAATTTATTTCTTAGGCTTATATAGGTAAATCAACTGCTGCATGTCACATAGAAATACAGAGAAAATTTCATCTCAGGAACAATATGGAGAGGTTAACTGGGAGCCAGTCAATTTATACAACCTTTATGACATCAGGAGTTTTACGGGATTGTGACTGCTCCTCTTATTCCTGTAGGCCTCCTGTTGGAAGTTTGCAAAGAGGTTCTGTATAGAGAAGAGCCTTTATATTTGAAATATTGGATGAAATATGAAGTAACTTCCTGTCGCACAGGTAGTTTCTATTTAATGTCTCCCTGAACATGTTCTTTCTGTGTATGAAAGCCTTGAAACTCAGTAAATAAATTCAACACTTTCTTCTACATGATAAAGGTATTTTTTTCTCTCTCTCTTTAGGTTCCAATCTCTCAGTGATCCAGTAAAGGCCAACGTATTCCTGGGAGGGCTTCACTGACATGAGCTAATATCAGTGAGTGCCACTGGATCATCAACCAACAGCCTCATGTCTCTGTGTATTTCAGTCACATCAGAAGCTCTCTAAAAAGTTCCTGTATTCATGAAAAAAAGTGAAAAAAAAGAAAAAAATCATAGAAGTACTGTCAAATAAGTACAAAATAAATAATGTTAGTTATTTTGCTCATAACTAAAATTTAGTTCTACCTACTTAAATCAGAATGCCATTTATGTGTGTTTCAGTTCTGAAATGATATCTTAATGCTCAATTACTTTGAAAATAAAACTCCATTAGAGTCATGCCACTTAACTTCACACAAAAAAATAAGCTTCCTTAAGTTTTGTATTTTTTTTTTCTTGAATGTGTGTCCAAAAATTTTTATTCACTGACAGCGTCCTCTCAGTGATAATAATGGAAAGTTCAAAAAGACATATTCCAGAGTTACAGCCTTTCATAAAAGTCTAGTTCAGAAAGTAATGAAAAATTTCTTATTTAATCACCTGCATATCACAAGCCATTACATTTTACCCATATTAGACTCAATAAGTTCATGAAGATTAAGTCATTCCCCAGAAGATAACCTATGATCAGAATTTCTATTCTCAGAAACTGGTAAAGTCAGAGCTACTGCTGTGCATGCATTTGTCATTACAAAAGGCCATAGAAAACCATGTTTTTCCATGTCAGTCTGGTTGAATGTGCTTTTGAATATGAAATTTCTGCATTATCTTGACCTTCAACACCTGGAAGAGGCCTACGAAGATGACCATGGGAAGAATGTCTTTACCATGTAAGTGTATGATGCCAAATCCTTTGGTTTCTTATTTCACATATTTGCAAACAGTAATGTGTTTCAAAGCAAGAACTGGAGACAAAGAGAGAGAGAAAGAGAATGATTACTAAGAAAAGATGTATTAAATTTTGTGTTTGGCTCCAAAGAGCATGCTTAAACATGTTTTCACCTGACCCTTACCTGGAATATTTGATTTTGCAGATGCTCAACTAGAGTTTGAAAACTCTTTTTTACTTAGAATATGAAAAAATGCATAAAACCAGAGGGTCACTTCTGATAAGAATTTGGGTAGATGCCAACAGAAGGAATTGTGTTATTTCTTCTTCATGAAAGTAATGATAGGGTAATGGCATACAATCCAAAAACATTACTTGGACCCATGCTTTCTTTTTCATGTATTTACCTATCTAGTGTCATTTATTTCCTTATAGATTCCTTTCCCATTTTACATTATACCTTAAATTAAATCTTTTGTTCTGGATTAATATGCAGAAGACTTCATAAATAAACAACTGAGTTGTATGTGGGTTTTATATGCACCCAGAAAATTTTATTTCATCTCAAAAAAGCTCATCATTCAATGTGTAATATAAAAATTCATAGCAGTTTTCCACATAACACATTGCTAACCCGCAGACATTAAAAGCTAAACATGCTTCAATGAATAATATGATCAAACACATAATTTAACTTCAAATACATCTGACAATGGGCAAAACAAAATTGACAATGCAAGACAAATACGCATTATATATCTTATGCATTTTATCCAGAGTTATTCTCATCACTCTAAATAAAAGCAAAGTAATCTGCTAAGAAGAGAATCAACTGATGCCTGAAGAAGCACTAAATTAAAATCTAAAATAGCGGTTTCCTGTCCCAACCACCAATGAGTAATGAAAATTTCAGTGTGCATCAGTAAGCAAACGAGTAGCATAAGCTACCTTTCACATATTGATTATTACACATCTGATCCTGCATTTCTCATTTGGTTGTATGTTAGTCTTTGCCTGGCAAATATTACTACCTCAGCTCCTATCCTCAAACCCGCACTCCATTATTTGGCCTATAAGGTATTACCTTAAAGGGTAGAGCCAGAGAAGGCTACAGATTTTCTTCTATGTAGCGACCTGAAATAAAGTCTCTACTCAAAAAGCTATCCAGATTTCTTCTTAATATCTTTCTGAATATAGAAAAACTATGAGCTCAAAAGTCAGTACTGGCTAACAGTGATCATACAAAGCTAAATGCATCTGGGTTTTAGCTTTCAAAGCTTTGTCAACTTGAACAACAAGTTTAAAAAGGTGAAATAAAAGAATATAGCTGCAAACCACGGTTTCTAATGTATTATTATGAATAATTGTGAGTGAAACAAAGTTATTTAAAAAGCAAAAAAATAAAATAGCTATTTGTCGCAGTATGTCATAGTACTAGCTCGCTTGTACTGGGCAATTAATTAGGCTATCAATAAGAAGCCCAGTGGGTTCCATAAACCAGCCCCTGGTTTGACAGACAGGAACCTCAACCAATTAGGTTCCATCCTAAGATGCAGAAATGTCTCACTGATCTGGGAGCTGGGTGGTGTTGAAAGATCACAGCAGTGAGCTATCCAGTCAAACCCACTTTATAAGGAGGGGTTGAACCAATAAAGGCTCTCTGTTGCCACATGATCATCGGGCGTGTGGTCCTCTCGGTCTCCAACCCACTCCCCCTCGCATTACAGCTATTGATATATTTAGGCTGTATTACTTCAGGGTCTTATTGATGAGAAACAAACAGTTCATATCTTGATTTATTTTATTTTTTGGTTGAGGGAGAAATTTGAATTTGCATATTCACAGGGGTAGAGAGAAGGGTTGGTAAAAATTAATATAAAGGTATGGAAAAATTATGCTTCTCCTGGTAACCCAAAATAATGTTAAATCTCTGTTTTAATGAAATTACAGCACTTCAAATTCTGTCACATATGCTAAGTCATAGTAGTCTGCATTGCAATGCCGCACAAAATATTTTAACGTAATACTTACACAGTCACCTTTCACATTTTCAAGGACATTACATCAAACTATCATAATTAAAAGGTAATTCAAGATATCAAGACAGTACTTGCATTTCACCATGGAATCTGTAATTCAAATACAATAACAAAGAGTTTTAATTTTTAATCAGTGGACTCTATGACATACCTAGATGTTTACAATGCCTGCATTCCAGAGCAGCAACCACAAAATACATTGCTATGTAACCACAAAATACGTTGCAATACATTGAATGAAATGCAAGAAAGAAAAACCAGAAAGCCAAATAGAAATGTTTTTAAAATTTCACAGAAATTTTCTTTAAAGCATGAAACACCATTATTTATGTAAAGGCATCAAAGAATGATTATCTAACTGTAGCTACTGAAATTGTCACTGCTCAAATGAGGAAAAAATCTTAAAGATTGAGTAAGGGAGACATATATGAGGAAATACCCCTTTTCTGTCATTGTGTGCATTGACAGGGCACTTGCCAGAATTCCAGAAATATATAATACATTTATCTTTCCACAGGCTGCCATTTCAAAGGCATTTAACACTTCACACCACAAGGCAGTTACAAAAAGATACAGCAGATGTTTGATGGCGTGGAGGGCAACAGGGTCCAGACAAATGTTTTGATCTGGAGAAAGGAATCCTCTTCTCCCAAGCAACAACTGTGAAATGAAGGAAACTGTTGAAAAAGCTTTGGAGGGTATCTATCTATCGAAAGACAAGGGCAAAAATACACTCAGCCTTTAAAAAAATAACTTCAGGATTATATAGGTAGTTTATCCCTCAGAGCTGGAAAAAAATCCAGCAGTTGGCCAGCTCTGCTCTTTAAATGGAATATGAGGTTGACACAGTAACAGACCTGGGGTTGCTCTCAGACAGCTTCTTTTAAACTAACAGAGCAACAGTACAAACAGAAAATAAACAAGTACAAACAAGAAAAGAAAAATGAGAACAGTAGAAAAGAAACAGTAGAAAATTGTCAGAAACTGGTAGTCAGAATTGAAAGTGCAGGCTTGCAAACACTGGAGTAAAAGCAGATTCTTCCCCAGGAGTCATGCAAAATCTGTGGTTTTGATCTTTCAACTGTCTTTCACGTTAGTTTGCTCAAAACTAGATGACAAAAGTTATGCTCAATATCTGTTATGAAACCAGGTGAAAAGGATTAACCATATTTGAGGAATGTAGCCTGACTGTGTTGATCATTCAGAGCAGCTAGTCTCAAAAATAATCAATTAAGTAGTCTGGAATTGGAAAACTATAAGGCGCAATTCCTTTAAGGACTTCAGGTCATCTTAACCATCTAAACTATGTTAACAGGAACGTGGTAGGGTTTTAGAAAACACTTGATGCATTGATTCTTGAAGGATAAAGTAACATCTGAAAGTCCTACTGATTTCAACAAAAAGTATCTGACCTTGAAGTCCTTTAAGAAACTTTTAAAATCCTGAAGACACTTTACGTTTTCATTTTTCATTTAAAACGATAAAATCAAAAACTCCTGAATCTATGTTTTGTACTATTTACCCTAAATATTTTTAATCAGTCCAGAGCCCAGAGCTGTGGATAAACTGAAGCCACTCTAATCATGTGTCCTACTCCAAATAGGAATTATAGTGGAAGTAATTCCTTCCCACTCTTTTACGGCTTCAAAGCTTTGTTTATTGACCAAAAGGGAGCAACCATTACATTTAATTCAGATATATTTTAAAAAATGTAATGATACACATTGTAGAAAAGTTCTTTACACCCATCAGATAGCCGGTAGCAACCAGGAAGGTAGGGTACCACTTGGCAAGGTCTAAGCTTTGGAGATAATTTTGGTGTTTACATGTTCCAAGATACACATGCTTCTGCCTTCTGAAAATAAATTCACAGGAAAGATAAAAAGCAGAATAAAACAGTACACTACTGCAGATTTCTTATAGTAGCTAGTCCTAGCAAGCAGTGTGGGCCACTCCCATGAAGAGATCTACTGTCAAATTGTCTGCTAGGATTTACCCATTAGTGATTTGAAATTATCAGAAAGGAGTACAGTGGGAATATTTGAATATACTTGTTTACTATTCTTTGTATCGCTTCTTACTGTCTCGTTACATCAGGCCAGACATGAGATTGGTCTAACAGAATTTGGCAGTATATGGCTAACACACTGCAAAAGGAGAGCTGTAAATAAAGCCCCTAATTTTTTCCTGCCCATCTCCCTCTCAGTCTTCCATATGTAAATCTGAAACTCAAACCTTGCCAACTAAAACCACCCACCCCACATGCAAATCCAAATTTCAGGTACCATGATTCTCACAAGTGTCTCTACAAAAAAATAAAAGGGTATTTATTCTACATAAAAACTCAAAAAAATCTTAATAGGGACTCTGTCTTATAACAACTGTTGGACATATAAGGTTGATTCAAAACCTTGTGAGTTTGTGAGTATATGCTATGCAAGACTATTAAACTAACAAAGTCATAGCCTTCTTCACAGGCTCTTTCCTCATTTAGTGTACAAAATGGATCGTTCTCATTTTGCAATCATTTATTTGATATGCTATTCTTTCTTCATCATTTATTGGATTGCCCTGGGCCTTAGATATCACATATTATTCCAGTGCTGCTCTGGTGACAAAGCTATTAATTTACTCATGTGACTTTCTAGGGGAGGGGAGGGGAGGGAGAAGATTCATTTAAGTAGCCTGAGTAGCATCACAAAGGATCTGCCCAGGAAAACCTGTTCTATCCTGGCTTCTACCGCAACTCACTGAGAGAGTTACTTTTGCTTTAATCCCCACCTACCACAAGAAGGTTTAATGAACACAAGCTTCTTAAGATCCCCACCTACCACAAGAAGGTTTAATGAACACAAGCTTCTTAAGATAAATTCATAGCAAAGAAAAATTTTCTTTTTTTAATAACTTGTTCACATTATTTGCAACTCCTTGACTCAAAAATGCAGCCTTAATTCTTCACAGTGATTCCATTAAAGGCCAAAAAGTTATGTGTTGTGAGACAATACATTTTTAGCAATCCTGAGTTATTTCATCTTTACTTCCTTCTTACTGTGTGGAATAGAATAAAGTAAAGATGTTAATTGCTACTTACAGTCATATATACAAATACCAAAAAAAAGGATTAAACTACCATAGCAAGTAATGCTAGCTTTTCCTTCAGGATTCACATCAAATAGATACAGAAGTAGATGAGATTCAAAAGAGTTTTAAGTGATTTCTAGTAAATAAACAGTAAAATCCATATATAACCACTAGGAACTTTTTATCCACATTTCTTAGAGATTTTTCTTTCTATACAAATCTGAGACTTCTGGAGTTATAAAGCCAGTCAAAGAGAAAAAACACAGGAATTCAGTTATTGTCCAAGCGAAAAATCTGGCATAAATTACATTTGAAGAATATTAGAAATTATAGGCTATGGTGGTGCACCTACCAGGATTTCCTTTGCTCCCTGTTTTTAGTTCCTACAAGTCATTGGTATCACGTATATCTAAATAACCGCATTCTGCCTAGCTCTATTTGATATAAGGCTATATAGGACACCCCAAAAAGTTCAAAGCATATGCAGGTTTTATAAAACAAGGACTTAAACAATACCTAAAATGGTCTTAATATTATTTAAGAAACTGTTTCGCAGTATCACACATAAAGAGGCTCTGGTAAGTGACATCAATGGGAAAAGTTGCCTCTATTTAACCGATAAACATCATCTTATTTCTGTCAACAATTATTATTTTAATTGCAGCTGAAATTAATTGCATCTGTTTTTATACTATCATAGACAGTATGATACAAATTGGTTTACAACATGAAATCAATATTTGATTAAAACTGTATTATTACAAGTGTGGCAATATTTTTGCTGGATTTATTCTGCCTTGCTCACAGTTTCTTTCCCCATTGTTAGCCATCTTTCCAATTCAAATAAAGCACTGCACTTCCAGTATCTAGGATCTGAACTACCTATTTCAAAATAAAAGTTCCTGTTCTGAGGGAAACACAGGTTTCTTTCATTGTCTGGAGACAATACAAGAATATAGATTTATCTATAACTTAGTCTTCTGACTTTTAGCATGCTATTCAGTCTATAGGAAAGAGACCTTTCAGATTTCTTTACTAATTCATTAATTCTGCACTGTGCTGTTTACCAAGGTTATAAGGAAGCTATACTGTTTTCCTTGTGTAGCTGTTTCCTTGCTCATGTTCGTAGCCATGGTTCCTGGACTCTGTCTGCAGTCATCCAGCACACTGTTGCAGACTGGTTTTAAACACCACAATTTGATTATTTAACTGAAACAGTCTAGTACATCCAACTGGCAGCTCTATTTAGTTCTCTGAAGACTTGATGCTCTATGAAATAAAGGAAGAAACCTGAGATATGTAAATTTCATCTTGCAAACTAAGAGGCGGAAAGGGTTAAAAGGCTGAGACTTTAGAAATTGCCAGAGTAGAGGAAAAAAGGAGCTTTGCAGTCCCTTATTTGTTTTAATAATTACAATAGAATTATACTGAAAATATGTATTATTTCAATTCCTTTGTTTGGCTTTATTCAATAGATCCTTTCCAGACAAAAAAAAAAAAAAAAAAAAAAGCAACTTCATTTAAAGACTCAAGAGTTTGAAGAATGAAGAGTGGCTATCTTTTAAGAAGGAATTTCTAATTATCTTAATCTATTTCAATATACAGTAGTTGAAGACTGACTTGAAGGATGGAGGTTGTGTTGGGATCTTGTTTTGTGCATTAAAATTAAATACTGTTTTCTGGAAAGAAAATTGTCATGTGAAAGGGGAAAATTTCCTCAAACCCTTTGTGTTTGATTGTCTGCTGGTGCCCCAGGAAAACTGAGACCCCTGTGCCTGACCAGTCTGTCAGAATCCCAGTAGGGGGACTCTCTACTAAGCAGTCCAATAGAAGAGAGGCCAGTTTGACTCACTTGTTCAGGATCCCCAGCCCACAAAAAGAATTTCCCTGGGACACCACAATTTCATTTGAGTATATTACCCACTGCCAGCAACTACTAATGCACGTGAAAGATTCACACTGACAATTCAGAGAATAACACTGTTTATTAATAAAATTGTGAAAGGTTGAGGATTCCGGTGATAGTATCTGATTGCAAAAATATATTTAAAACAATATACAAACTATATGTTTGTATGTTGTTTTAAATATATTCTGTCCCTAACAAAACTAGCTCAACATAATCACTCAGAGCACACAGACTATGGTTCTTACCCAATAGGGGTCCCTATGGAGAAGAAGACAAGTTCAGCCCATTGACTAGTCCCAGAAATTATGATAGAGTATTCCCTAACTTCTCCACATTCTAAGCATATTTTTATACATATATTTCTTACATTTAGGAGGAGCTTGAGTGTCAAACATCATATGCAGTGAAGGGTGGTTGTACTTTGGAGGCAGGTAATGTCAGTATTACATCTGAGGTAATCTTGGGATGGAGATATACATCAGTATCAAATCTGAGGAGAGTGATTTCATGCCAGCTACTGGTTGGTTCAACAGCAAGACATACACTTTTATTTCCTTTGATTGACAGCAGCAATGCAGCTTATCAGATAAAAGCACAACTGAGTTCCTTCCTAAACAAGGATTTCAATGGGATCTGGTTGTTTCCACCCCGCTCCATCCTCCAATTAATCCCTCCTTTAGCATGGATTTTTTGTGTGAAGTCAGCCATGCTGACCACATTCTCTCTAGGGAGTAGCAACCTCATTTTCACCTGTACCATATTTTGAGAGGACAGGGGTGTAGGGCATCCTGACCAGAATATCTGTCTGTTAAAAGGTAATTTTATCACTGGCCTTTTTCCGACAGTGATATATCACAATAAGAGGCATCCAAAGGCTTAATGCATGAGTCTCAAACACCAATAGCTGGATGGTTGTGGAGCCACCTAAGGATTGCTGGTAATAACTGACAAGGATTCTGAGAAATATCCAAAGATATTTTAGTAATAAGC
Organism: Ammospiza nelsoni; assembly: GCF_027579445.1. NCBI lineage: Eukaryota > Metazoa > Chordata > Aves > Passeriformes > Passerellidae > Ammospiza > Ammospiza nelsoni. The sequence continues at coordinate 29,198,013 of NC_080669.1, read as the reverse complement.
AAGCATTCTCAGTAATAACGCTGTGAAATAGAACAAACTGTGGTTAAGAGAAGGGGACAATGCAGAAGTAGGGCAGCAATTTTCCAGGATGAACATCTTTCTTCTAGTTCCTAGAGATAAGAACAACAAAGTCTAGCAGCAGCTCAGGAATGAGGCCAAGAAATGGACATGGAATGTAGAAGGGATCATGACCCCCAGAGCCCTTCAACTCATATCCAGACATGTCCAAAAGAAAGAACTGGTCCTTCTGACACTTCCTTCCTCCCTCCCTCCCTTCCTTCCTTCCTTCCTTCCTTCCGACACTTCCTTCCGACACTTCCTTCCGACACTTCCTTCCGACACTTCCTTCCTTCCTTCCGACACTTCCTTCCTTCCTTCCTTCCTTCCTTCCTTCCTTCCTTCCTTCCTTCCTTCCTTCCTTCCTTCCTTCCTTCCTTCCTTCCTTCCTTCCTTCCTTCCTTCCTTCCTTCCTTCCTTCCGACACTTCCTTCCGACACTTCCTTCCGACACTTCCTTCCGACACTTCCTTCCGACACTTCCTTCCGACACTTCCTTCTGACACTTCCTTCCGACACTTCCTTCCAACACTTCCTTCCGACACTTCCTTCCTTCCTTCCGACACTTCCTTCCAACACTTCCTTCCGACACTTCCTTCCTTCCGACACTTCCTTCCTTCCGACACTTCCTTCCTTTCGACACTTCCTTCCGACACTTCCTTCCTTCCTTCCTTCTGACACTTCCTTCCTTCCTTCCTTCCTTCCTTCCTTCCTTCCTTCCTTCCTTCCTTCCTTCCTTCCTTCCGACACTTCCTTCCTTCCGACACTTCCTTCCGACACTTCCTTCCGACACTTCCTCCCGACACTTCCTCCCGACACTTCCTTCCTTCCTTCCGACACTTCCTTCCGACACTTCCTTCCGACACTTCCTCTTCCTCTCTCTTCCTCTCTCTTTCTCCCTCCTCCTCTTTCTCACCTCCTGTCTTTCTCCTTAATTAATCTTTTACTTTCTCACTTACTTTTCATCTTATTCCCTTATCCAAAACACACTGCCATGTGTTTCTTCTATGCCATGTGCATAGAAGATCAGGAACCATATAGCTATTTTCACACCAAGTGCGTTATTCACTAATAAACTTCTTTATTCATCTGGTTTTGAAGATCCTCTGACTTTTGTCCTTACTTTCAACCACAAGCATTTACAAATCTTGGGTGCTCTCTTCCCTTAAGAGCAGGGTGTCACACGCCCTGCAGACATTTTCCTATGATTTGTTTTTTCAGTTACTCTGTGGAGTGTTTCAGAGTGTCACATGCAAGACATTGCTCAAAGATCATATTTGAGGATCACCAGGTTCTTCTATTCACTTGCCATCCTTAATGATCAAAATGGAATACAGTCCCTACAGATATTACAGGAGATGGAAATGGCTTTTCCACCACATTAGCCTGTTTCTCATGGACCTAGTACTTCTGTTCATTTTTAGTTCAATACTACTCTCATAAGGATTCAGTTTGTTTAATATAATGCCTCTTGAAGGCTACCACAGGAAATCACTGAAACAGAACATTGGTCCTCTTCTAGAAAGAGTAGTGTAACACAAGAGGGAATACTTAAAAGAGCTTAAAGCTCTTGGAAAAGAATTTGCTTTCGGGAATTTCTCACAACATTTTCAATCAGCTTACATTTTCAACAAGCAAGTTGCCCAACTCTAGCCATGCATGATGCCTCAAATGACTAAAGAATAAAGAGAAAGAATAAAGATGTAAAAAAAAAACATTCTAGAGACAGGCACAGTTGCATCCAGTCTCAGAAGAAATAGCAAAAGTAAATTAAAATAATAAAACCATTGGAAAGATAAAGCACTTTCTCACATTAGGTGTGTAGCAGCCAGCTAGCAATGCTCTCTATTTGTGCAAAGTAAACCAAATTCAAAGAATTGAAATTGTGTTTGGCAATCCCAGTAGAACATTCATTTGTCTCCAGCATAAACCCACAATTTTGTACAATTTAGCAAGTCTAGCAAGCATCCTGGCTCAGGAGCAGCCTAGAAATAAACTAGACAGTTGATATTACAGAGCAGGATTGAAGTGTGATAGCAGAGCTGCGTGGGAGTTGTGTATAAGCATCTACTTGCATTTAGACTTGCTCAAACCAATGCCTTTCCCTTTTGCTAAACTGGCCACAAAATTCCTGCACAACAATTGGTGGAAAGGGAGGTAAAGCAAGGAAATCAAAATCAAAAGTGCCTTGTGTATGAACTTCCAAATCCAGGACAGTATGCATCCAGCAAAACACATGGACTGCTTTTTGTCTGCTGTGAGCAGACAAATTCATTCATAATTCATTCAATTCATATTCAAATTCATTCAATTCATAACATCCCTAACCATAAAGATTCCCAAGGAAAAGGAATTTTACAAACAAATGAGAACTTTATCACATTATTGGCAAACTGAGAAGCCTGAAACAAAAATTTCTCATACACTTAGAATGTCAAGGAATCTAGACATCCCATCATTGCAGTGGAGTGTTTCCCCTATTGCAGGAGTACCAGGTGGCTGTCTCTAGCTGAGGCATGTTCCAAGGTCCCTTGGTGATGCAGGGCTGCATCAGCAGGGGGGCCATTTGACACTGCAGGGTATCACTGCCCTGACCCACAGGGATCTCCTCCCAGCAGAGGTGCTCTGTTGGCTTGTGAGGAAACAGCTCCCTGGAGAGCTCCTCTGCAGAGGACAACAGAGATGCTGATGGAGGACAAGGCCAAGCCCAAGTTGTCTTGGGGCAACTCTCTTGAGCAGGGCACAACCACAAGTTCTGAGGGCTTCAGGGCTGCCATGCATTGCACTGAACTGTACGAGACATACACCAAGTACAGGAGCCAAATTCCTGTATAATTCTCCTGCATGGCCTCCACTGGCATGCAGAGGCCAAGTCCACAGCCTCTGCAGGATTGGGCACGCAGGATGCCCGTGTTAGCTCCCCTGGGACAGCAGGACCCAGCAGAGCCAGAGCTCTGTGACACACACCCTTCTCAGGAGATGGAGACAAGGAGCCTACTAGGTAGCTTCATATTCCACAAGACCTACATTGTGTACAGGAGCTGTATCCCTGTACAAGTGTTCCGTGTGGTCTCTGCCAGGCTCCAGAAACCCAGCCAGCAGAAGAGCAGAAATGGGCACAAGGCACACCTGTGTCAGCTCACTTGGTCAGCCTTCCAGTGACATGGTGCTGCAGGCAGGAGGCAGAGCAGGACTGTCCTGTGCCCAAAGCATGAGGCAAAACCTCAGCAGCACATCTCTGCCAATGTCTGCAAAGGCTGCTGAGAACCTGAGCACCCTGTCAGGCTGCTGAGAACCTGAGCACCCTGTCCCATCAGGAGCCCCTGCAGGGATTGAACACCAAGCGCTTCACCCATGCAGAGCACACACTGCCTCCGCTCAGGGATGTGGAGAGTTTTGTCAAAGAGTGGCTTGAGGAGAGGGGACACAGCTGAATCAATTTGGTAAAGATGTCCTAACTAGGGCAGAGGCCCTTTTTGCAGGCAGGGTGTCTGTTGGGAATTTAGCCAACTAGAGAATGGAAAAGTACAAGGCTGTGGCTAATTCCAAGTCCTGCACCTGCAAGATAGCGTGTCCTTGGGCCTAGCTGAGTATGATAATGAGTGGACAGAGAGACGTAAGAAATAGAGAACGTAGCCCCAAAGGAATGAGGAAGAGTTGATGGTATAGTTTAACCAATAGATCGCTTGGCTTACAGAATATTCCTAAGCTTATTACTTGCTGTATAAGTGTCTGATGCTTTCTTCAATAAACGGGACCTGCTGATGACCATCTGGTGTCCTGGTCTCCCTCCTTCGACAAATGGTGACCTCGAACGTTAGCGCCCGGGCCTCGCTGAAAAAGAAAATGGGGGGAACACGCCACGGTCGAGGGAAGTTGCAGTGTGGTCCTGATCGCAGCCGGGACGGTGCCGGAATTTTGAAGTATCCTCGAGGTTCACATCGGTGACTCGAGCCATACATGTCTGCCGGAGCCTGGAAAGCTGCAACAGCACTGACGTATAGAAATAGGTATGGATAGGCAAGCAGCATATGGTCTTTTCGCCGCGTATTTAGAAAGGCGAGGGGTAAAGGGGATAGATATAAAAAAGGAGCTACCAGGGTTGTTAGCCTATGGCTATGCTAAGGGGGTTTTCGTTAACCCACATACGGTCCATGAACTCTCGGAATGGAGAAAATTTGGGGATATACTGTGGGAAGCAGTGTTAGAAGATGATAAGACAGCAAAGAAATTGGGCAAGCCATGGCGGGTGGTGCACAATACACTGCTTCAGCATGTCTCTGAGTGCAAGGCAGCAGAAAGGGCGACAGAAGCTCGTAAGAGGAATAAAGGGTATGGTCGTGAGGACGATCCTCTTGCGCCTTCGGTAAACAAGGTGTTAATACCAAAGGGTTCACAACAGTGTGGTATGGAGGATCCTGTTACAGGCACGGGGGGGCCATCTGCACCTCCTCTGTCGGAGGAGGAGTTGGAGGATGGCAGAGAGAGCAAGCTAAGCCTGCCGCCCCCCCGCAGAGAGGGTGAGCCAGCCTGCCGCCTCCCTGCAGAGAGGGCGAGCCTGCCACCTGCCCCACCCGAATGGCCTGCGCAGAAGCGCCAACAGCGCAGAACTCTCGGAGAGTCAGATCCTATCCCAGGAGCACTCAGTGACCTATGGGAGGAGATGGCTAAACAGAGGAGGGAGGCTTGGGCTACTCTGGCAAAAGAGGCAATGCAAACGCGAGATGGTGAGGCTTTGGAGGCCGCTTCTGCTCTTGCCTGTCCGGTTACATACACGCCACAGTATGATGCTCAGGGGAACCACACACAGGATCTGGTGGAGTATACCCCTTTAGACTGGAAGTTGTTATCTCAGTTGCGGTCCACAGTCAGTCAGTTCGGTGTAAAAAGCGAACCTGTTAGGCAGATGCTGGATTATCTCTTTAATACACAGATTTTGTGCCCAAATGATTTGAGGGGGATAGTACGGTTAATATTTACTCAGCATCAGCAATTGTTGTTTAATGCACATTGGCAAGCCTTGGTTAATGAGTTGGTTGCGACACAGCGAGCTCAGGGGGACCCGCTGCATGGAGTGACGATAGATGAGGTCATGGGCTGTATAGGGTCCTGCTGTGGTAAAAGGTGTAGTGTCTATTTTGAATTTAAATGAAAGCCCGATATCTTCCTGTGCCCAAAGGCAAGTTATTTCTACAGGCTGTATTAAGGTGAAATTACACCAGCAGTCTGATTCATTTAGGCTATCACAGATTTCCTGGTGTTCATATACACCAGGAGAGGTTGAGACACTAATTTCATTTGGTCTCTCATAAGTCGTCCCATTTATCATCTGGCACCCTACCTTGATTTCTTCTCCTCTAATCCCTTGAAGTGTCCACAGTTCCTGTTCCTGCCATTCCTGCTCCTCATATACCTGATCTCCATGAATTACCACAGTGGATAGGTTTAAATCCTTTACCTCAGAAGGTTTTCCCATGGATCCAGTATACTGATTAAACGCCTGGGACCAAGGCCATTCAGCATTACTCTGAATAAAGGTACTCTCAAGTTCTAAAACTTCAGTTATGATTACACACAAAACAATTCTACAAACTAAAATATGAGCAACTCCCGACCGCAATATACTCATTTTGCCCGAGTAAGTTTTAGTCTCAGTTCATTGTCTCCTGGCGTCACTCCTCAAGGGGTTTCTGGGCCTTCTTCACCCGAGAGTGATGAATCCAGGCGTTCTGCTCCTTGATTCTGATTGCAGTGAAGGTGGTGAGAAGCACTTGGAACGGTCCCTCCCACTGTGGTTCCAAGGTCTTTTCTGTAAGAGACTTAACATATGCATAATCTCCAGGTTGTATGTTATGCACTGGCCCATCTAACTCCCGGCTCCGAGTTCCAGCCACATGTTTCTCAATTTCCTTAAGCTGTTTGTTTAAGGCCACCATGTAGGTGGCTAGTGTTACCTCTCCAATATGGGTGGACACTCCCTTTTGTATTCCATATGGTCTTCCATAGAGTATTTCAAAAGGGCTCAACTTTTCTTTAGCTCTAGGTTTCATTCAAATTCGCAATAGTGCTAGTGGAAGAGCTTGGGGCCAGGGTAGATTAGCTTCCTGCCCCAGTCTTATGATTTGCTGTTTAATCAAATTATTCATTTTCTCCACCTGGCCGCTTGATTGGGGTGGTATGGGGTGTGAAGTTCCCAGTCTATGCCCAGGTGGCTACTAATCTGTTGCACTATTTTGGAAATGAAATGTGATCCTCTATCTGAGGATATTGTGGCTGGAACTCCGAAGTGTGGTATTATTTCTTGTAATAATACTCTGGTCACTTCTCTAGCTTTGACAGTTCTGGTGGGGAACGCTTCTGGCCACCCTGAAAATGTATCTGTCAATACCAGCAAATATCGATACCCCCCTTTCCTTGGGAGCTCTGAAAAGTCAATTTGCCACTGTTGTCCAGGCCCATGGTCTCTCCCAGTCTGACCGAGTTTCGGTCTGGGGGTATTTTTGGGGTTAGTCTGGAGGCAAAGATCACACTGTTGGGTCACCTGAGTAATAGTGGCATATAAATTCCTAGCAACAATTCTTTCAATCAGGTATGTGTATAGGGCATTTATTCCCCAGTGCGTTTTCTGGTGTCCTTCCCTTACTAGTGACCACAATAGATGGGAAGGGATTACCAGTTTCTTTTCAATGGTAGCCCACCCTTCTTGGTTATACGTCCCTTTTTGATCTTCAATTAATTTCTTATCTCTCTTGTTGTATTCTGGCTTACCTTCAAGGGAGATTTGTCCATCTGGAATAAGGACTCCTTCAGTAGCTACCTCACCTTTTGCTGCTTCTTTTGCCTCTCTATCCGCCAGCTCATTTCCTTGTTCCAATTCTGAGCTCACTTTTTGGTGTGCCTTAATGTGCATAATTGCTACCTTTTCAGGCAGCTGAACTGCTTCCAGCAGCTGGATTATCTCTTGTGCATGTTTGATGTTCTTTCCCTGTGAGGTAAGCAGTCTCCTCTCCTTCCAGATGGCCCCATGTGCATGTACAACTCCGAATGCATACCTCGAGTCTGTGTAGATGTTTATTCTCCTCCCTTTTGCCCTTTCCAAGGCACGAGTCAGGGCAATTATCGCAGCCTTCTGCGCGGAGGTACCTGTTGGTAAGGGTCCAGACTCGATTACCTCTCTGTGGGTGGTCACTGCATACCCAGCATGTCGCTTCCCATTGGCAACATAGCTGCTCCCATCAGTGAACCAGGTCTCTGCATCATCCAGAGGGGTATCCTTTAAGTCTGGGTGGCTGGAGTAGGTAGCTTCAATGGTCTCCAGGCAATCATGGTGTACTTCTTCTCCTTGATTTCCACTGAGAAAGGAAGCTGGGTTGACAATATTAGTCACCACGGTCTCTACATCATCTTGCTCTACGATGATGGCCTGGTATTTCAGAAACCTCTGTGGTGAAAGCCAGTGGCCACCCTTTACTTCCAGTACTGCAGATACTGTGTGGGACACTAGCACAGTCAATTTTTGTCCCAGGGTAAACTTGCGTGCCTCTTGAATGTTCAGCACAACTGCTGCTACAGCTCTGAGGCAACCTGGCCATCCTTTGGCTGTTGCATCTAGCTGCTTAGAGAGATAAGCAACTGCCCTCCGGTATGGACCCAAGTCCTGAGCCGGTATTCCCAGGGCAATTCCCTGTTTCTCATGGGAAAATAGGAAGAATGGTTTACTCACATCTGGAAGTCCCAAAGCTGGAGCTGACATGAGAGCATCCTTTAGCTGGTGAAAGGCCCGTGTTGCTTCTTTTGTCCACTGGAGATCTCTGCTTCCATTGGCAATAAGAGCATAGAGGGGTCTGACGAGCAGTCCATAATTATAAACCCACAGCCGGCACCATCCTGCCATGCCTAAGAAGGTTCGGAGCTCTTTTATGGTCTGGGGTTTTGGGGTTTGGCATACGGCTTCCTTGCAAGCCTGCCCTAAAGTCCGTTGCCCAGCACTCACCTCGTACCCCAGGTAGATAACTTTCTGTTTCACTACCTGTGCCTTTTTCTTTGATACTCTGTATCCTTGGAGTCCTAGGAAATTCAAAAGGCTTACCGTCCAGGCCACACATGCTTCCCTCGTCCGAGTGGCCACTAGAAGGACATCCACATACTGCAAAAGCCTCCCTCCTTCCTGTGGAGCTTCCCAGGACTCCAGATCCTTTGCAAGTTGCTCCCCGAACAAAGTAGGGGAATTTTTCCAGCCTTGGGGTACTCTGGTCCATGTGAGCTGGGTTTTGCGCCCACTTTTAGGGCTTTCTCATTCGAATGCAAAGATTTTTTGGCTGGCTTCATGGATGGGGGGGCAAAAGAAGGCATCCTTTAAATCTAAAACAGTAAACCAGGTTAGCTCAGGTGTTAGGCAAGTTAATTAAGTGTATGGATTGGCTACCACCGGATACAGATCTTCTGTTATTTTATTGACAGCCCTCAAATCCTGTACTATCCGGTATGACCCATTAGATTTCCGAACAGGTAAAATGGGAGTATTGAAGTGAGATTGGCATTCTTTCAGTAATCCTAACCGCAGAAAATTTTCGATTATTGGGCTGATTCCTTCCCTATCCTCTTTCTTTAGGGGGTACTGCTTGATTCTCACTGGTTGCACTCCCTCCTTGAGTTTGATTACTATGGGGGAGGCATTTTTCGCCCTCCCTGGCACATCAGAGGCCCACACCCCGGGAAATACCTGACCTACTATTTCTTCATCAATTTCTTCCTTAATGCCAATAGCCGTCAGAGTTAAACTTAATACCTCTATGTACTTTTGATCATTTACCTCCAGAGTAATTTCCCCATTTTTGAATTTAATGGTTGCTTGTAATTGTTCCAATAAATCTCTCCCTAAAAGTGCCCTTGGTGAATTAGGCATGTACAAGAATTTATGAATACGCCATTGTTTTCCCAATTTATACCTCAAAGGTTTACAAAAATATGCCTTTTCAGACTGGCCAGTTGCCCCCTGCACTACAACATAATCATTTTCCACAGGTACTAAAGCTTTATTTAAGACTGAATATGTAGCTCCTGTGTCAACCAAAAATTCCACCCTTTTCCCTTCTTCCCCCAGCCTCATTTTTATAACCAGTGGATCCGCTGGGGCAGAATCCCCCGGTCCTCCTCAGTTGTTTTGTATGTGTGCAGCCATCTGTTGGTCACTCCTTCTTCATTCTGGGCATTGGCCTTTCCAGTGACCAATGCTTTTGCAGATTGCACACTGGTTCCTGCCCAGCCGAGGTGGTCCTTGTCTCGGCAGTCCCTGGTTGTATTTCCTCTGCCGTTCCTCCTGTACCACTGCCACCAACCTTTTCATTCCTTGTTTATATTCTTTCTTCCTCCCGGTTACTAAATACTCTCCAGGCTTCCTCTAACAAGGCTTCAAGATTCCTCCCATCTGGTCCCCGAATTTTCTGAAGTTTACTCCTGATATCTCCAGCAGACTGCCCCAAAAATGAATTAACTAGTTGATTTGTCCCTATCTCAGACTCCGGATCTAATGATGTATGACGACGCATAGTATCCCTTAAACGCTCTAGAAATTCAGATGGAGTCTCAGAAGGGCCCTGCTTAAGGGAATATAAGGCAGACCAGTTTATGGTTTTTGGAATAGCTCTTTCTACCCCTGTTGCTATCCACTCTTGATACTCTGCTAATTTCTTTACCTCTGCCGACACATTAGGATCCCATTCTGGGTCTTGGAGGGGGAAATGTTCTTTTACATCCAGCTGTGTGGCCTTACAGTAATCCTCTGCCAAATTCCCTGCTGTCTTTAAGATCAGCTGTTTCTCTGTTTCAGTGAAAGTATCTAGTAGTAGCTGGATGTCAGCCCAGTCTGGATTGTGTTGTTTGAAAACATATCGTAGGCGTTTGGCAGTGAGTATCGGGTCAACACGATAATTCCTCGCAATCCTTTCCCATGCTTCTAAATCAAGGGTGGTAAATGGCACTTTGATCATTAATTTGGCCCCTTCTGGTCCCACTGCCTGTCGCAGAGGGGCCTGTAGCACTACTTGCCTCCTAGTTCTAGATGCAACTGGACTCCCATGGGTGGGGTGGGTTCTAGTAGATGTGCCTTCCCCACCTGAGTCCTCCTCCTTTTTGGGGAAGTTCCCTTCCTCCTCATCCTCAGTTTCAGCCTCAACCTCCCTAACCTCCCCCCCTCGGGGAGGAGCTGGAGGAGCTTTCACCCACTCAAATGTGTCCCGTTCTTGCTCCTCAGAACGATAGACCTTATCTGATCTCATACACCATTGTCCTATACTGCATGCTGAACAACAGCGTTTGATTTGCCCTCTCTTTGCCTTGTTATCTTTTTCAAGGGCCAAGACCAGTGGGTCCGAGGGTGATTTAATCCCACAGTCCTTTTGCCACTCTTGGTGATTTCTTAAAACAAAAAACATATCAGCATACGAGACCTCATCCCATTTACCTTCCCGTCTTAAAAACAACATTAACTGCAGTAAAGTATTATAGTCTAGGGTTCCAGTGGGTGGCCACCTTGCTCTGTCCTCTAACCTGTGTAAGGGTCACCAGCGTGTGCAATACTGGATTAGATCCTTTTTATTCTCAGAGCCCCCCTGGCTAGTCACTTCCTTCCAGTGGGCCAAGATGCACCCTAAGGGGCTGGCCCGTGGAACTTCCTTGCTCTGGTTAGTTCCCATTATTTCCTTCTTGCCCTATCTCGCTTCCACCCAAACCTCTTTTCACAGGACTTCACAGTAGCTTCCCAGTCCTCCTCCCACACACTCCAAGTGGCAGGTATCAGATGCGATTTCCCACACACAAGTTTTAAGATCTTAGACTCTGAATAAGCTTGATCAGAAACCTCTAATCTACACTTGGGGCACGTGCCCTGTCGCTTGTTAGAACAGCAATACCAGCGTTTCCCACAAACTATGCACTGTAATAATACCCACGCAGCGTGCCAGCCTCTTGATGCACCAAAGGCTACTCGAAATTTCCCGCAAAGGCAAGCTATTCCATTTACTACAGGGAGCTCTAAATCCTCTACGGCAAGCTGTTCCCAGTCCAGACTTACAAGAGTGCCAGCTGAAGTCCAGTAGAGCCCCTCTAAATGAACTCGTTCGTCTCCCCTATCTATCCAATAATTCACCGGATTCACAAACTCCCAAGGGTCGAGTCCAAACCACTGAGGCAGAGGAACCCCTCGGGTTCGTCTAGCCACGGTGAAAGCATGCACAACCTACACCACAATTTACCACCTTTACTCAATAAACGTCCTCACCCACGCTTTTCCACAGTTTACTCTGTTTTCTCTGTGGGGCGCTCCCCGCCCCCACAGCCTGCCTTGGCTGGTATTTACTCAGCCTCCCCAGCGGCAGGTAGGACTTCCCCCCACCGCGCAGTAGAGCACTATGGATCTACTCTCTTTTATACACCATACATTTTATATACTTGCACAATTACAAATACAGCGCGCTGATCACACAATGCAACATATAGCAACACAGTGTCCGGACACCACTCACACACACACAAACAAAGAAAACATATGCGGGTTCAGCTCTGCCCTATCAGAACGATGAACCCCCAAGACACACGTACACGGGTTTACCCAGCTCACCCCCAGAGCCGTTGGCGGTTCCGGTCTATCAGAACGATGAACCCCGTCTCTAATACAGCTGCTCTATCAGCTGAACCCAGACATCTCTGGGTGGTTTACTCCCTTGCTCTCCTTCCTCCCCCCCCGGGGGCCCCTCAGTACATACCGTATCTTCCTCCGCAGGCCAGCAGGTCCTTGTCTGTCCCGACAGGAGGCAAGTCGAGACGAGCGGAGTGTCCTCCAGGAAAATCCTGGGGCACGCCAAGGAGACCGTCAGTCCCCTCCCTGCCCCTGCAGGAACAGAGATGGAGACGGAAAGTATCTCTTTCTTCTGGCTGGCTCGCCATAATGTTTTGTGGAGAAAAGAAGAAACCTCACAACTTTGTAAAAGTTGTAAAGCCCGGTATGCTTTTATTATGACGCGCGCCGTACGCAAGCCCCCCAAAAAGGCATGCGTACCTCTGAAGACCTCGGGTCTTCTTTTATCCCCCTTCCAAATGCATATGCATACAGTTTCACAATAAGTTCATACATATTCATTCCACGTGACATTTAGCACCAGTTCTTCTTTATCAAAGGAATTTCTAGGTCGGGGGCAAATTGACCTTGTGGTCTTTTCTGTTTTTCTTTCTCTGTCTCCTTGCTGTCTCTGGAATGCGGCTTCTCCTTCAGCTTTGGCCTCACAGACTTTTCACCTCTTCCAGACACTTCACCTAATTCAGAATGGATCCCTACTCTGTCTCACTCCCATCAACAGACATGCTCACAGGAGTAGGAGGACTTACCTTGGCAAGCAGAACATCGCTTCTGTCGGGGTGCATTGGTGGGCAACAAGTGTCCGTTGTGTTTTCAGTCGTTCAGTTGACTCCTACGGTCTCCTGCCTGATAGGCAGGGACATTTTAACACAGCTGGGGGTGGTGTTGACTAATCACCACCCTGTGGGGTAATTGCCATTGCTTGGACTTTCCCCATTCCACTCACCTGGAAAACAGATACACCGGTGATGGTTAAGCAATGGCCCTTGACAGGGGAGAGTCTTATGCAAGCCCATTAATTGGTGAAGGAACAATACACGCAAGGACATTTACGACTCTCAACGAGTCTGTGGAACACGCCCATTTTTATGATTAAGAAGAAATCAGGAAAATACCACCTGGTACACGATCTGCGAGCTGTGAATGACCAGATGGAACCGATGGGGGCCTTGCAGCCTGGTCTTCCAAATCCAGCCATGATCCCACAAGATTGGCCACTTCTAATCATCGACTTAAAGGATTGTTTTTTCACTATTGGGCTGCATCCTGATGACATGAAGAGGTTCGTCTTTACCCGACCAGCAATAAATCGTGGAGAACCAGACAAAAGATTTGAGTGGACGTCACTACCGCAGGGGATGCGCAATGCCCCTATGTTGTGCCAGCTTTATGTTGATGCTGCATTACAGCCATTGTGTCAGCAGTGGCCCGCTACCATAATATATCATTAAATGGATGATATCTTGTTTGTGCAGCAACAACCATTTTCCCCTTTGCAGGTTGACAGGATCAGAGACACTCTTGCAGCATATTCACTTGTTATTGCCACAGAGAAAATTCAGACCACGAAACCATGGAAGTATTTGGGATGGACTTAAAGGGACCAAACAGTGGTACCCCAAAAATTAGAACTGCATTTGGACATTAAGACTTTGCATGATGCTCAGAAGTTGCTAGGAGACTTACAGTGGTTAAAACCCATTGTGGGAATACCAAATCATTTGTTAGAAACCCTACGACCCTGTTAAAGGGCACTGATCCCTCTACCCCCGTGTGCCTCACAAAGGAGCACCATCTTCCCTTGCAGCAAATCAGTAACTGTGTGCAACAAGGATATGTGTCTCATCGACAACTGGCTTGCCCTATTGACCTCACCATTTGGAATAGCCCTTGCCACTTGCTTGGCGCTCTCTCCCAATGCGAAAAGAAAACAGGGGAGATACGAGTATTGGAATGGCTGTCACCACCGCTACAACATAAAAGAACAATATTCTCAAAAATCGAACAATTGGCTGCATTGATCAAAAAAGGCCGTCTCAGAATTACGGAAGTGGACAGTCAAGGCTACCCATGGAAAAAGAAATGCTGGACTGGTACCTGGTTAATTCAACGGACTTACAGGAAGCATTATTGACATCATCTGCAAAAGTGGAGACAAGCAAGTTAGTGCCCAGGGTCCTGCAATGGATGACAGAATGGGACTGGATCACTCGGCCGCTGAGAAGAGAGCACCCCATAGAAGGAGCCACCGCAGCCTTCACAGACGCAGGAAAAAATCAAGACGTGCTGCTGTCACCTGGCAAGAAAAAGGACAATGGAAGCATCAACTTCTTACAGCAGACCCTGCAGACAGCCTACAAACCTTAGAATTGTTAGCAGTAGTATGGGCAATGTCCAACCTGCATGAGCCCTTGAATGTGGTCACAGACTCTATGTATGTTGCTGGGGTAGTCAGACGTATAGAAGGAGCAGCAATTAAAGAAGTGAATAACAAATGGCTGCATGAGTTACTGGTTCAATTAAGGAAAGCTCTCCGGATAGAAGTGCAGTGTACTCTGTAATCCGTATTAGGAGTCATAAGTGGTCTGAGGACCTAGGAGAAGGGAATGAGCGTGCAGATAAATTGGTTACCTTACCCATTGATAACTCTTGTCCTGTTGATAAGCATACATTGGCAAGAGAAGCCCATAGTAGATATCATCAAAATGCGAAAGGGTTGGCGAGGAACTTTGATCTGGGCTTTTCAGAAGCTAAGGCCATTGTCAAGGCATGTCCAATATGCAGTTATCATAATGGGGGAATAGGTCTGGGCTGCAGAGTTAATCCTCAAGGTTTAGAAATGAATGAGAAATGGCAAATGGATGTCACACATGTAGCTAGGTTTGGTAGGCTCAAGTATGTGCATGTTACTATAGATACATATAGCCATTACATATGGGCTACAGCTCAGGGAGGAGAGAAAGCGATACATATGATCAGGCACTTATTGAGCTGCTTTGCTGTCATGGGAGTCCCAAAAGGTATCAAAACGGATAATGGTCCGGCTTACACAAGTGCTAGGGTCTGAAAATTTTTGGACCAATGGCCTGTCAAGCATGTGACAGGTATTCCACACTCCCCCACAGGACAGGCGATAGTAGAAAGAGCAAATGGTACCGTCAAACAATATATCGACAAACACCAGGATTTAAAGGACCCACAAGCATGTCTGGCTAAGGTTTTGTATGTGATGAATCATTTATGTATTTTTGGGAAGGACGATGCCCCCCCTGCAGTTAAACATCACCCGAGATCAAGTCAGGAAACTATTAAGGAAACAGAGGTCTGGGTGAAGTATAAGAACCCAAGCACAGGGATGTGGGAAAAGCCCGCAAAAGTGCTATATTGGGGTCGGGGATATCTTTGTGTTTCCTCACCAACAGGGCCTTTGTGGGTGCCTGCCAAGTGGACTAAACCTGTCTTTGATGCAGCATCTGGTGGACAATCTTAGGGAGGGGGACAAGGAACATCTGAAGAAGAAGCTGCCGCTGATCTTACAACCCTTATTGCTGCAACTGAGGGGACACTCAAAAGCGGTGGACAAAGCAGTGACACGTCGCTACTGGACAGCCAGGGAGCTGATTGACACTGTTGAAGCACTATCGACCTTCCACATAAAAAGACCAGCGAGGGAGCGCTGCCTTGAGTGTCGCAGCCCCTACTGTGCTGCATGGGTAGCTCTATATTGTGGGGGTTGTGGTAAAACCTTTTGGTTAGAACAGTCTGGTATCTGGGGTTTATGGTGTAACACCTGCAAGCATGACTATACCTGGGGGGAAGACTGGCAAAGGGAATTAAGGAGACAGATGGGGCTAGGTGCGCCTCTGGCTTTAAATCTTTATGAGTCTCCTGAGCAGAAAATCTTGGCCTACTACCGGTGGGAGGTACAGTGTATTGTGAAAAGGGTCAAAGCTCAAAGTAAGTCATACATAGCCTCTGCTAGGTGTAGACAACTGGTGCCTCTAACACAGCATTCTGTAGTAGGACCCATTAAAGGAGATCCCGATGAGGCATTGGACTCCTGCATTGAGAGTCTGCAGAGATTTAGATTGCAAAAGTTAGGATCGATGAGGTTAAAGACAGATAAGAAAAGGAAAGCGAGAAAGAAAACAGAAAAATGAGGCTTATTTTTGTTATACTGCTCAGTGCTGTAATGGATGGGGCAGTAGGAGTAACGCGCTTTAATCAACCAAGACATAACATGTGGATAATGCTTGCTAATCAAACTAACCAATCATCGCTTTGTCTTAGCCTTGGAGGGGTTACTAACCCATTTCGAACATGCTTGGTGGGACTGCCAGTGTGGTCTCCTTGGGAATTTTGCAGTCTAACCAAACTCTATGCATGCACAATATGACAAACATTAGGTTACCCACGCAACACGGGTACACTACAAGTCAAAGTGACGGTTACCGCCAGTGCTTAATAATCTTATCACTTAATACTACTTTGTACTCTCCTCCAGTGGAGTTGGATCTCTTCAGAAGTGCAAACGCCAGTATGACTAACACCTCAAATGGTGGATGGTTCAGTTTCAATCCCTTAGATCCCCAGAATTTAATTCAGCATAGAGGAACATGGGCTACCCTAGATTCATCCCTGAATTTGGGTACAGTGTCTCAGCAGCTTTACAGCCAATGTAACGGCACTAACATCACAGCACTGATGAAATTACCCACAGGGATATTTTTAATTTGTGGAGACAGAGCTTGGAATGGTATACCAGCCAGGACACAGGGTGGACCTTGCTATTTGGGAAAATTGTCATTGTTTCACCCCAATGTGTCTTTATTGATGCAATTGAGTCAAAATTCAAGCAGGAAGAGACGCAGCCTGCATGACTTAGACTGCAGCCAGATAGGAGACCCACAGTTTTGGAGTGACTTAAAACAAATAATAATTTCAACTATCTTGCCAGGAGGAGCTGCAAATAAAGCTATGAACTTAGCAAAGCAATTGGGATGCTGGGCCAAGGATGAGCTAAACAAGACGTCACAAATTTTAGATATGCTAACCGCAGATGTGCAAAGTGTTAATCATGCTGTTTTGCAAAATAGAGCTGCTATAGATTTTTTGCTTTTAGCACAAGGTCATGGATGTGAAGAGTTTGAGGGAATGTGTTGCATGAATTTGTCCGATCACTCTGTATCTATTCATGCGAAGATAAAAGAATTACAGCAGGGACTTCACAATCTTAAAGAAGAAGAGGGTTTAGGAATCGACGAATGGCTTTAAAAGCTTAGGACTTGGACCGTGGCTGAGAAACCTTGTGACATATGCTATAGGGATACTGGGTGTGATTTTGATGCTTTTGCTTATTTTGCCTTGTATCTTTAATTGTATTCAAAATATGGCCAGCCGAATGATAGAAAGAACCTGGCAGACTAGCCTCCTTGCCCAAGAACAAAACAGGGGAAGCGTGGAGAGTTTTGTCAAAGAGTGGCTTGAGGAGAGGGGACACAGCTGAATCAATTTGGTAAAGATGTCCTAACTAGGGCAGAGGCCCTTTTTGCAGGCAGGGTGTCTGTTGGGAATTTAGCCAACTAGAGAATGGAAAAGTACAAGGCTGTGGCTAATTCCAAGTCCTGCACCTGCAAGATAGCGTGTCCTTGGGCCTAGCTGAGTATGATAATGAGTGGACAGAGAGACGTAAGAAATAGAGAACGTAGCCCCAAAGGAATGAGGAAGAGTTGATGGTATAGTTTAACCAATAGATCGCTTGGCTTACAGAATATTCCTAAGCTTATTACTTGCTGTATAAGTGTCTGATGCTTTCTTCAATAAACGGGACCTGCTGATGACCATCTGGTGTCCTGGTCTCCCTCCTTCGACACAGGGAAGCCAGCACAGTTCTCCAGAAGATGGAGGAAATCCCCAGTCACCAGAGGGTGCTGGACTGGCTGGAAGCAAACTTCCCAAACACAAAGGATGACAAGACACTCCAAGAGCTGTCCCAAAGGGAACATGGCAGTGATGAAGAGCTGCACCAAGAAGAGGACAACAACAGCTTCCCAACAGGGAAGACAGCTGTGACAAAGAGCTGTCCCAACTACAACCTCTGTGGCAGTCCCTTGGACCCAGTGAGTGACCAGGACCCTGACACTGCTGCCCAGGAGGTGCTCAGCTGTCTCAGTATTTGTGGCCCTGAGGCAGCAGTGGAGGCAGTCACTGACCTGTCCAGCATGGTTCCTGCCGCAGCTAGGGCCACAGGTTCAGAGTTAGCACAGCTGCCCTGGCCAGAGCTGCCGAGGCTCAAGAAGAGGCTGTGGCAACTTCTCCTGCCTTTGGCAAGCAGATGAGAGCTGCAGGGCCAGAGAGCCAGGCGGGCGGCTGCCCTGCACAGGCCCTGCAGCCCAGGCAGCTCTTTGCCCAGCCCTCCAGAAGATCATGGCCTGAGTGGGCCACAGGCTGTGCGAAGGAATTGTCCTACCGACTTCAGGCGGGTTCTCCAGGTGCTGAGCAGGCTGTGCCGGTGTGCCTGCATGGGGAGATGGCCTGACAATTAGTGGTCCTCTGCCGGCACCAGGCCAGGCCTCAGACAGGCTGTTTGGCCCTTAGCATGCTCAGCATCCCACAGGAGCAGCACAGGTGGAGAGCTGCAGAAGACAGGAGACTGGCATACGTGTCTCCAACACCATAGCTGGACAGATGTGGAGTCAGCCAAGGTCTCTTGGTAAAAATACACAAGAGCTGTTGGCAATAACCAAGGACTCTTGGTGAGAACTGGATACGAGGAAGAAGTTGTGACTGGAGATGGGGGCCATGTGGAGGAGGATACTGTTTTTCTGGGATGAACATCTTGCTTCTAGTCCTTGGAAAGAAGCATAGCCCAGGATAGCAAAAGGGTAGAAATGAAGCCAAGAAGAGATTGTGGACTGCAGGGCAGAAACCAGATCACTAAAGAGCCCTGATGCCTCTGACCCTTTTCCAGAAAGGTCTTAAGGGACAGACTGTGCAGGACAATGAGCTTGCACAGAAAGCAAGGAACCTGTCTTCAGGGCAGGATAGCCCCTTCATGCCTTCTTGAGCCTGCTCCCAGGACCCCCTACATGCCATCATCGGAATTGATGCTGTAGCCAGGAATGAGATCCCCATTGGCTGGATTGATGCTGAAACAAGGATGGACATCCCCATTGTCTGGGTCAACCCTGGAACCATGACTGCTGATCTCTTATTCTCCGTCTCTTTTTTCTATTTCTTTCTTCTTCCCTTTCTTTTCCTCTCTCTTTCTGTCCTCCTCTCTTTAACTCATGTCTTTTTCTTTCCCTTCCCTTTCACCTTACCCCTTTCTCCCAAGCCAGGTGTATACAGTGTAGGTTAGGGACTGGCATAGCCACTTCCATGCCAGGTATGTAATTCACTATTAAAATTTAATGAGTTTTTGCAGACCCTGTGATTACTGTTGCTCCTTTAGATCATGAGCATTTATGAATCTTGGTGCTGCTTTCTCCTTGACAGTGGATCCACAAAGGGGTGGCTTTGCCTTGGATACACTACTCCAAGTTCTGCCTCAAACAGTTTGCCTCCAGGCATTTTGGGAATCTCCTGGAACAGTTTCTGCCAGTTTCTGCCAGCTAATATCGTGCAATCTGCATTCCTCCCTAAGGACTAGGACACTTGATTTGGAGGTGTCCCTTCCTGTCCCTTCCTTCATCCCTCCTGTGGATCACATGATGCCTTTAGAGAAGTCTCGCATTAGGCCCAAATTTTCAGAAGGAGCTCTACTTACTGTAGATACATTTACAGTAAGTAAGTAATTAATCTCTTTCTTTCTCACTTCCTTTTCATCTTATTCCTTTACTGAAAACACATTGCTGTGTGTTTACATCAGAAACTAACATACCTATTTTCATAACAAGTGTGTTATTTACTAATAAATTATCTTTATTCATCTGGTTTTGCAGATCCTCCAACTTATGTCCTTCCTTTCAGCCACAAACATTTACAAGTCTGGGGGGCTCTTTTCCCTTAAGGGCAGGGTGTCACACGCCCTGCAGGCATCCTCTTATGCCTTATTTTTTCAGTTACTCTGTGGAGTGTTTCAGAGTGTCACATGCAAGACATTGCTCAAAGATCATATTTGAGGATCACCAGGTTCTTCTATTCACTGGCCATCCTTAATGATCAAAATGGAATACAGTCTCTACAGATATTACAGGAGATGGAAATATCTTTTCCACCACATTAGCCTGTTTCTCATGGACCTAGTACTTCTGATCATTTTTAGTTCAATACTCCTCTCATAATTGCTTTCAGGAATTTCTCACAACATTTTCAATCAGCTTACATTTTCAACAAGCAAGTTGCCCAACTCTAGCCATGCATGATGCCTCAAATGACTAAAGAATAAAGAGAAAGAATAAAGATGTAAAAAAAACATTCTAGAGACAGGCACAGTTGCATCCAGTCTCAGAAGAAATAGCAAAAGTAAATTAAAATAATAAAACCATTGGAAAGATAAAGCACTTTCTCACATTAGGTGTGTAGCAGCCAGCTAGCAATGCTCTCTATTTGTGCAAAGTAAACCAAATTCAAAGAATTGAAATTGTGTTTGGCAATCCCAGTAGAACATTCATTTGTCTCCAGCATAAACCCACAATTTTGTACAATTTAGCAAGTCTAGCAAGCATCCTGGCTCAGGAGCAGCCTAGAAATAAACTAGACAGTTGATATTACAGAGCAGGATTGAAGTGCGATAGCAGAGCTGCGTGGGAGTTGTGTATAAGCATCTACTTGCATTTAGACTTGCTCAAACCAATGCCTTTCCCTTTTGCTAAACTGGCCACAAAATTCCTGCACAACAATTGGTGGACAGGGAGGTAAAGCAAGGAAATCAAAAGTGCCTTGTGTATGAAATTCCAAATCCAGGACAGTATGCATCCAGCAAAACACATGGACTGCTTTTTGTCTGCTGTGAGCTGAAAATTCATAACATCCCTAACCATAAAGATTCCCAAGGAAAAGGAATTTTACAAACAAATGAGAACTTTATCACATATTGGCAAACTCAGAAATTTGCAACGAAAATTTCTTCTGTTTTTTTAAGTCCTCTTTCTTTTCCTTGAAGAGGGTGGTGACCGTTCCCTTATCAAGTATGTGACCTCTGGATGCTCTGGGAGATGTGCTGCCTCATGCTGTCACTCCTGAATGGAACAGATTATCCCGAGTTGTGGTGGTGAGTGGAACCTATGTGAAAATAACAAAATGTGATCTTATAGTAGAATTCTCTTTGGTGACGCTGTAGTTTTTTTTTTCTGTAAATTTTTACCAACCTTGCTTGGCAGTTCCAGTAGAAGAACTCATGTTGTCAGACTTTGTGTGTGCTTATGTGTGCATTAGGTGCAATTAAGCAGGATAAGTGGAATTAAAATAATATTTCATATTTTGGTTCATGTAACTTTTATAACACTGCAGGATTTATGTTGGGTTTTTTTTTCATTCTGCTATATGAAACAGAGATAACAGACTGTTCTTTTATTCCTATTCCATATGGATTGAGAAAGAAAATGCTTAATAGGCAAAGCATTTCAAGTAAGAAATCAGCAATCCCTGAAACTTCTGCAAACTTGATATTAAAAGATGAATCAATTAAAAATTCATATTATAAGACTTACAGAAAAATAAAAACTGAATGGGCATGGTGTCTATGAATTTTCCATCCAATCATTCCCAGTTTTTAGTTCCACAGACATGGCTCCATATTTTACAACCTTATGTTGTCCATTGGGTTTTATTTCATGCCTAACAGTTAGTTAAGAGACATGTAGGCACACTCGGCCCATGAGGCAACTCTCAACTACTCATCATTTTCCATGTACAAACAGGCATATGTTGCTATGATCAATATAAACCACACACAGATGTGCTTTACAGGCAAATAATAATAAAACAAAGTGCTTCTATCAAATATATAAAGTCATCTTTGTATGATTAAACAGTATAAAACTTTCAAACCTTTATAAAGGATGCACCTTATTACAATGTTAACTGTTCTAATGAAATTTTTTAAAAGATATTATTTAATGAAATAACACCATTTACTGCTTTAAATTAGCCTTCTGATGCTAATTTTGGGCTTGGAAAAGTGTCCTATGGCTTGCTGTAATTCTTCAGTCCCTTTCAAAATCTGCTTGTTCCTGGCTACTTAATAATCTCCAAAGATATTACTGAATTATATACAATGTATATATAATATAAATAACATTGATTGTTTTATTACATTGTTACAGAAGATCCAGTTGGAATTTACAAAAAATATCATTTTTTAGGTAAGTTGATCCTGGCTGGACTCCCAAGTTCCCACCAAAAGTGCTTTATCCCTTCTCTCCTCAGCTGGACAACAGAGAGAAATTTTAACAGAAGGTTCCTCCATTGAAATAAGAACAGGCAGAGGCTGAGTACAGGTGGAGATTGCCCAAAAATTACCTGAGCTAAAGAGACTGAAAAAAATTGGGAAAATTACTTTCTTCAATGTATATCACATTACGGTAGGGATAATGAGAAATAAAACCTAAACATTAAAAATCCTTTCTTCCTGGGCTTGACTTCACCAGAAATTTCTCCACCTTAACACTCCCACACCATTTCAGTGGTGCAAGGAGTTGTAACGGGTGTTGTCTCATTCATCACTTCATCACATTTCTGCTGCTCCTGCTCCTTCATGGGTGGGGCACCTCACACTCCTCCCCTCCTCCACAGTGGAGCCCCTTTCATGATAGATAGTCCTCCATGTACTTCTTCAATGAGTTCTTCTTGCAGGCCACAGTACTTCACAAACTGCTTCAGTGCTGGTCCCTTCCCCAGGACACAGTCCTTCAAGAGCAGACTTCTCCGGTGTGCGTCCCTCACTAGGCTGGTCTTCAAGCTGCCTCACCATGTCCTCACTCTGGGCTGGAGGGGAACCTGTGCTCCAAAACCTGAAGCACCTCCTCCCACTCCATCTTCACTGGTGTCTGCAGGACTGTTGTTCTTTTATATTCCTCCCCTCTGGATACTGTTCCCCAAGAGGACCTTTATTTCCTCTCCTTAACTACATGGTCCCACACGTGTCACCACCATTGCTGATGAATTCAGCTATAACTGGTGTCAGGTCAGTCTTGTAATTTTTTGGCACTGTCTCTGTTAGACATATCAGAAGCTTCTGGGATCTTCTCAACAGAAGCCATTCATATAGCCTCCTTGCAACAAAAACTTGTCATGTGTGCCGCACCAATATAGGAGTTCAACAATTAAAAGAGTCAGACTTATGAATTTATGATCAATTCCAGGTGAAAACAGCACTGTAGAAGTAAAACTGAAGTTGCACTAAGGAGATAACTTTTTTCACTTACAAATTCAGTGAATGCTGATTGACTGTGTTATTTTTTTAAAAAAATCAATATTGTTATTGGAGAAGAGAGAAAGACGAAATAGTTGTCCATTTGAACAAGTCAATAAAAGTAGAAATGTTAAAAAAATTCCCCAGGAGGAATAATTATATTGAGAGGATTTCATTAGTGTGGAGATTATCTTGAAGGAAATTTCAGCATCAGAAGTCAATAACTACCCTGAGTGTTTTGTCATTATTTTGCCTGTTTCCACTAGAGATCTATTTCTGTGGTAAAGACAGGAAAAGGTAAATAACTAAAATCTGCCACAGTATTTTGAATAGGAAAACTAATTCTGTTTCTAATTGTCATTATTTTTTTTATGTTGGGGGTGTTTCTTATGTTTTATTCTGCTTTGACATTCAAGAGAAGGGATAAATTTTCATGTCAGCAAAAAGCTTTAGTTCTGTCCTGCATTTAGTCATGGAATATGTTGTTCAATATCGCCTATTATATCTTGAGCAAATGCTTATAGCTGTCCAGACAGTTTTAAAGCCTGAGAAGATTCAGTTCTACAATAAAACAGAGTAAAGACAATTGGTCTCCTATTTGATTTTTGGTCTAACAGAAACCTGTTGGGTTAAGTTTTATATTTAATACTTGGCTTTATTTTAAGTAGTTTTTCATATTAGGAAGAACTAGAATATTTCATCACACTTCATTTGCATCTTACAAAAATATAGTGATAATTAGGATAGGCAAAAACAATAAAGGAGATTATGGCTGAAGAAAAGCAAGATTTTTTCTAAACAGCAAACTGGACATTGTCATGGTTTATCTGTGCTATATATATCTATATGGTATGTTTTGTTCAGTCTCAAATTCTTTGGCTACTTGCATCACAGCACATATACATCATAAAGCCAGAGAGATGATATATTAAGAAAAACCTAGTGATATACTCTTATATTTTCACTGACTTATTATTAGAAATATAGTTAATAAGCATACATATTTATAGCACTACTATACTACAGCACTACTATATTACTATTTCTAAGCTACTTGAAGAAATCTCCCATCCATAGATTTAGAAGCTGCCATATGTTCCTGATGTAATGGAAAGTCGTTTCTTTACCCAGAGGTGGAACTGCTTTTAAATGCAATAACAAGACTAGAGTTTTAAAGAACTAGAAATTGGTGCATCAAATAAAAAATAATTAAGTGAATCTAAGTGGCCTCATATACTAGGACAAGTTTTTTTACATGAGTAAGACAGACTAGCAATAACAGTGTAGGTACTTTCATAGATGTTAACCAAAATAATTACTATTTTTGAGATAACTAAACTTAAAAATAAATGGATCCCTTTCCACACGAAGAAAATAGTTTCAATACAGGTATTTACTAATCTATTTAAATTTTGTCTTTTTGTTAATCTCTAGGAGTATTCATAATTTCCAAGACTCACAGTTTGATATTCTAAGTACTTCAAAAAGTCCTAGGAATAATATGAGGTTCTGTAGACTCAAGCCTGCTGGTAAGAGGATGTTTACTCACCCTGCACCCATTCATTAGATTATTTTAATACAAACATCTAAGTTTTAGAAAATAATTGTCAAATGTTCATTTATTTCCATGCAAACTTTATTTCATTCCAAATTCAGGTGTACATGTTTCAGTTCTTATTTTTGAAGACACTTATATCAGCCAAATTGAAACATAAGTAGTTTGGGCTAAATGCTCAATAATCATTATCCTGCCCTTACTTTTCTATAGGTGGGGATACTCCATCTCTTTGAAAGATGCACCTCGACTCAGCACTGGAGCTTGTAACTAGACAATATGTGCCAGCAAATGTCCTTTGAAGATTTTCCCACTCTTCTCATTCAGTATTTTTTTAAAAAGATTATTAGAATTTAGTGGCAAGATTACTTTTTTCCTTTAAAATCTATTCTTTGCCCACAGTGACAACTTATTTTTATGGGGCTGACAGGCAAAAAGATAAGTAATCAGACTATCTTTGCAGATACAGTTCTAGAGGAAAGAAATGACCAAATTATTTTTTAACAATGGCTGCTGCAAAGCCTAGAAACCATTTGATCTATATGTGTCCTGTTTTGTACCAAATCTCTATAGAGAACTTCTTAAAATAATTCAGTTGATATAGTGTGTGTTATAACCTACCACATTTACCTGTGTGAATTCAGAGATGACTTCTAAATAGATAAGGAATTATGTCACAGAAGAAGATGAGTTGTTTTTCTCTTAGGAAACAGAGCTTTCTGTACCAAAATTTAATTTACCAAAGAAGTATTTGGAGAAATATCACACAAATCCATCTATACATCTTCTGTGATTGATAGAAAGACAGTCAATTATGATTCTTCATCTAAATTATCCCTTTGAGTAGTTACCTTCCCTCTTTTTCTGCTACATGTAAAGGCAGTTAGAGAGAAGAAGGCAAAACTGTTATCTACATTGTCTAAACCTACTGCCTGCTGGATGGTAAGACAGCAACTTAAAACTCTTCCTTTTTTCTCCCCATTCTTAATATCATAATATCATATGCTGTTGTGGTCATAATATCACCTAGTTGCACATAATCTTGACCAGCTTGTTTTGTATCACTCAAATACAGCTGCATGAAATCAAGTAGCTTATTTTTAGCTAATACCTTCCAGAATGCAGGTGATGATTTTAGAGAGATGAAGGATCCACTACTGTTTATTTCAGCATTCAATTGCTTTCACTGTTCTATTTTTTGGTTTCATTCCAGCTTCTGCCTCTGTTTTTTTTTTCTGGTGTTTCTCTGCCTAGAAAATAGCAAAGTACTTACGGAATTGGCTTTTTCTCTCTCTGAAAGTACTTATAAACTGCAATCAAGTCACTTCTCAGGTTTTTCTCTTAAATGTAAAGTGCAAATTCTTAATGTATCTCTGTGATAAACATTCTTTCTGCCTCTTCTATGAAGTGACTCTTCTATGACTTTTTTTGCACTTTGCCTAATTCCATATGTTGAATTTTAAATGTGAATGTATGAACATGCTTGTTTTGGTAATGCCCGATTTGCACGCAAGAGAAAGTGTCACTTATCTTTTTTAACTTAATCTATACAAGCAGATGATCAGGTCACAAATCAGGATCAAAGGGAGATTTAAAATCAGTTATTCAATTTCTGTGATCCTTTAAAATGTATTATTTCTTTTCTGCACCAACACAAGCATTTATGTATGCTAAATTTCATAGAATGTCTTGTTTCTCATATTTTCATGTAAGAAAGTATACCCCAATACTGACCA
Organism: Ammospiza nelsoni; assembly: GCF_027579445.1. Taxonomy (NCBI): domain Eukaryota; kingdom Metazoa; phylum Chordata; class Aves; order Passeriformes; family Passerellidae; genus Ammospiza; species Ammospiza nelsoni. The sequence continues at coordinate 29,171,678 of NC_080669.1, read as the reverse complement.
TCACCACTTTTCTCTTATAAATCCCCATTTATAAGAATGATACCTTAAAAACCAATGGCAAATTATTGCTTGGAAAAACTCAAAAAGATAAAAAATATCTATCTTAACCATAGACTGTGCTTACCTCTTTATGCAGAGTATACAACTCTTTCGGTCTTATGTGCAAGGGACTCTATTTTTACTAAAAACAAAAAATCACATTTTATTCCAGCAAAATAAAGCAGATGTAGAGTTAACTTAGGGTTAATATAATTTGGCTAATAGTGTTATGATATCAATTTCTGTCAATTATATATTCTGCACAGTGTAGTTGAAACAATTTGCATAGAATAAATTACTAGTTATTCTGAAACTATTTTCTCATGGCACAGTACTCTAAATGTGCTATAATTGCCTCTGATATCTCTCTGACAGGTTTTGGTATTTCATACTCATTGAAAGAACAAAGCATGCACTCCATCCAGCAGGGTGCATTAAGAATAAAATGAAATCTGGCACTTACATGCCACTTCCATTGATATTCATGAAGGAAAATGTAGTTTAGCAGCTCAGTCCAAGACTCCTCAAAGTGAATGGGAAGAGTCACAGCAACATCTATGACAGCTGAATCACAAACAGAGGCCTGGCAGAGGCAAGTTATCTATGGCACATGAAAATGAGACAGCAAGCCCAGCACCCATACTGGATGAAAAATAATAAGGCTGTTTTTAACCGTTTTCATCTGTCTTGCAGTAAATATGTAATAGGCTTCTGCTTAAGTTCAAATAAATAGCCAAGTCCTCTAATAAATTATTCAAAAATTTCTATGCTGCCAGTTATGTACCGGACACATTTCTTTGACTGTCAGCACACACGCCCCATTAGCATAAAAGTGTCTTGTAGCAACTTTTTATTTTTGAATGAGAACAAATTCTGTTTCGTTTTTCCTTTTATTTTTTCATTTTTATGATTTTTTATTGCTGTGATAACATCCAATGCCACCAAAACCAAAATAGTAACAGAAGTTTATGTTACCAAATAAATGAGATTTTAATGAACTTTCTGACATAGAAAATTATACCAGAACCAGAAATAATTTATTTTTATCTTTCTGACTGCATATTTACAATAAAATTTTGTAGGTTTTGGAACAGTTTAAATTTTTGAAAAATATATTCCAAAACTCATAGATGTTTTGAGCAACTCAGTTGTCTTAATTTCTGTGTGTGTCTTTATTTCACTGTTTCCAACAAAAGTTTGCACCAATTTAGAATTTTCACTATTTAGACAGATAGCTATTCTACTTCTTGGGCATGACTCCTATAAACACCCTAGGATACACCTTGCAAGCTACCTCTAAGACTGTAACATATTAATTCATAAGAATTTCTCCAATTTCAGTGCTTTCCCTAAATTATTACTCAAGTTACTACTTTAATGGAATTGTTAGAATTATAGAATAGCCTGTGTACCTTGGAGACCATCTAGTTCCAACCCCCCTACCACAGGGACACCTTCCACTACATCAGGTTGCTCAGAGTCCCATCCAACTTGACCTTAAACACTGGCAGAAATGGAGCATCCACAGCATCTCTGAGGAACTTTTTCCAGTGCCTCACCAGTCTCACAGTAAAAGAATTCTTCCTAAAATCTAATCTAAACCTGCCCTCTTTAAGCCTGAAACCATTCCCCCTTGTCCTATCACTACATGCTCTTTTAAATAGTCCCTCTATACTTTTCTTGTAGGCTCCCTTCAGGTACCAAAAGGCAGCAAATAGATACACCCTGATGCTCTTTTCCAGGCTGAACAATCCCAGTTCTCTCAGACTTCCCTTACAGGAGAGGTGCACATCCCTCTAATCATCTTGGTGGCTCTCATCTAGACTGTCTCCAACAGGTCCATTCCTTCCTGTGATGGAGATCCCAGAGCTGGATGCAGCTGGATTATTCATATAATAAAAGCTGCATGTGCACTTTGGTTAAGGATCCAGGTCAAGTTATTTGGTTTAACTTCTCTACATGCAATGAAAATTTTCAATTTAATTTAACTGAGACTTGATTTAATCTTCCTGAATAGCACTAATTCTCTTTCTTGTTTTTATGAATAATTTTTTGCCTTTGATCTGCTTAAAGTGGCATGAAGTTCCTGACCTGTTAGTGTCAAGAAGTACAGCTTACACCTATGTCATTGCATTGATTCATTCTTGTGGAAGAGCTTCCTACTGGTAACAAAGCAGTTTTAGGCTTGCTAGAAGTGTAGTATTCTCAAGACCGTCTATATAGTGAACACTTTCAGGATAATCTAGGATTCTTCGATATGTGACATCTGATTGTAAAATTAGGGGGAAAAGCTTCAGGGTTGCTTAGTATAATCCACTTTCCAAAACCGCTAGTGTTTATATTGACATTTAAAGCTAGGGGTATTAAAATTGATGCAATTATGCCAGTGCAAATTTTAAAAAACTGGGGGTAAATTATGTTTGATTTTTTATAAGTACAAATATCTTCCTTAAATCAGGGTTCATTTCTTCACACTGCATGGAAGTTACAAACCAGTCAATTGACCTGTTTTTGTCTCTACTTACCCACCAATTCCTCATAAGCATAATCATAATTACCAAACAATTCTTCATAAACATAATCACAATAAGCATAATAACTTATTAAATAAGTTATTAATCATGAAACAAAATATTTTATTGGAAAGGACAATTCATACTTCATAGTGTTTTGAAAATCTGAATACAGAGTTTAGTTTCTTCGCTTGCTTTCCCTTCCATATTCCAGAGTACTTGTTTTTGAGGCTATACAATGTTTTATATTAATAATACATGCGTAATTCCTGTGAGATAAATATCTACTAAAGTAAAAAGTCTTCATGAAGTCCTACAAATTGTCACTTTGAAGGCAATACTTAGGGAATAGTTCAGAAACTTTTTTTTCAAAACATTTATCAACACATTTCCTGAGTGTTAGGTTATTGACCAATACTAGAAAATAAGTTACTTGAAAGCAATGTTTTTGCTAGATAATGCTGGTTTTGTAAAATTAAAATGGTCTAGAGCAAAGCCCATTTAGTTTTGACAAATAAAATAATTCTTTGCCAAGAAAGGCCACCTGTATTATTTCCTGCTGTCCAAATACTGCAACTCAGTTTGATACATCTAGATTTATGTTTTCCATTAAATCTCCCCTCTTCTCAAATGGCATAGAACTTGCATGATCTCAAAGGAGATACCTTACAACTCATACATCTGAGGATTTGTATTTTCTCCACCAGCCATAGTAGACACAAGCCAAAACTGGTTTCAGAGATTCAGTAATTCAGTCAAGCAAATCAACAACTTGCAAATATGCAATTCAATACAATCAATTTGAAATCAATTGTGTTACTCAGTTTAAATCAAACTTTAGATTAGAAAGAGGTCTGAAGGAAAATATTGTTGAAAGTTTTGTTCTCAGAAAAACACTTTAATATCAATCAAAGATAAGTCTTATCCTTAAGAAATATAAATTCTGAATTTATTTCAACTCAAACAGATGCCTGAAAATCTTCAGGAAGAATAATATTAGGTATACTTCATAACCCTTGCTCTAGATGCTTTGGAAAACCATGTTCTAGATGCTTTGGAAAAGCAAACTTTTTTTTTTTTTTTTTTTTTTGTCAAATGTGCTGTACAGAGCATGATCAAGGAATAAAGCAAGTGTTTTGCCATGCATTCTGAAATCCAGTAATGTGTTTGCCACTCTATCTCATACATGTAATTTAAGGCTTTTCTGCACACATAGTGATCTGTAATTTATTTCATCATGCACAAGAAAATAGCCTATAGAGAAAACAACATACAGGGTAGCTGCAGTGTGAAAATTGAGCAATATCTATAGGGGAAAACCAGACTCAGCCCCACATATATGCAGAGAAGCCACATACACACAGGAAATACCTCAGTGACACCAAAGAGCAGAAAGTTCTTGAAAAACGTGGCTCAACTGACTAAAACCTGTCCCTTAAAAGTCTTCCATAACCACAGGAGCTCTAAGGTTGTACTTTAATGTTCTGTGAATCTATTTTAGTGTTATTTTACAACTGTGAAGTAGATTTTTAAAGCAAATGTATGACATTCTGCTAAGTGACTTTTTAACCTTAGTCTTTTCCAGCTATACCTTTGCACCCCACAATTCACTACATTATCCAGATTTCGTCTACTGCTTCAGAAGGATTTTTAAAATAAACCTTTCAGCTTTATTACTTGAAAAATGGAAGATTATTTGAAACAAAAAATTAGAGAGAATCTATGGACATTCTAACTCTCCAAAAAAGAGAAGGGAATGATAGCTTTTATTCTTTAGTATGTTTTCCAAATTTTTCAGTTCTGATACAGAGTTCTTACAAAAACTGATGCCTTGTCAAGACCCCGGGACAAAGATGAGGGAACTGTACACTATATAACATCATTTCCCATTAATATTCTGAGTTTTGTGGGCAATCTGCATTCCATCTCCTTAAACAGGCAAAACCATCACACTCACACAGCCTATGAGAGCTCTAGAATCTTCAAAAGACAAATCATGAAATCAGGTAATTTTTGAGGAAACTTTAACAGCTCTATTTTAGTTAGTCTTTAGCAGGCCTAGACTTTTCCTTTATTCATATCATAAAACATAGCATAGATCTCCTTTACAGCACAGCATTGATTACTAAACTGATTGTCAACATATTAGCTACTATGTTATGTCTATCCTACAGTTTTGACAGGGACACCTGAGAAGAGAACCTCAGTGAAAACCTAAGACAAAATACAAGCTGTGCCTGAGAGACCACTACTCAGAATAGGCAACAGTTTTTCTGGAGCAGAGCTTATAAGTAACTATTTCCATTTCCCACCACAAGAGTATCCCAACAATAATGTGATTCAGGCTGTTGTGAAAAGGTTAATTTAAAACAAAAGCAGTTACAAAGGAAAGAATACCAAAAACGCCATGTTCAGACTTTAGTGTTAGACTTTAGTAGCATGTCCCAAAGACATGAAATGAAAGAAAAATAGCAAACAATCTAACTGGTGCAAAGTCAGTTGGCTGAACTGTATTTGAATTGCATTGAACCTGGCAGCAGCAAAGGCAGGTAAGAAAGTCTTCTCCTTCCTCCTGAAAACCTTGCTTTAAAGTCTTCAAAAAGTGCGATACAGCCTGAGGCTAAATACCAGCTTGCAGAGAAATAGATGACAATTCTGTTCATTTCAGTTTTTCAAACTTTATCCCAAAGCTGTCATTCGGTAGGTGTTGAAAGTAGAAAAAAACACTGCAACAGTAATTCTAAGAGCTGCAGGAAAGCATGCATACATAATGTGCAAGCCTTCAGCATTTTCTGTTTATAGTTCTGGTTTGATGTGCTCACAATACCTGAATTGAAGGCGAAAACATAGGTACATTTCAGTCCATAAACAGACAAGAAAAGGAGTGTAATGTAACTCAGACAAAGTAGTAAAGAATAAAGGTCTTCTTCAATCACTATTGGCAGATATGTGTATATACAGGTATGCATGCAGACTCATACTGTCAGTGAAATTAAAGCTGACAAGTGAAAACTTGGCACTGCATGATGTTTTGCAAATTTGATGAACCCACAGCAGGACCTAGAAGCCCTTAATCTTTGCATTTAACTTTAAATAAGTAATTACCTTTTATTAAAATATGAGCTGCAGGGACTTAAATTTCAGCTAGAACCTTGAAATTTCATGTTGGTCTTTGTTCCAAGCTATCAATGTAAAAACCCAATGCCAGTGTCAGTTACAAATAGATGGAATAGAGTCAGGAAACTGGGAATCTCTTCTAGATACACTTTATGGTACATTTGTTGGACTGGTTCACAATCCAGAATACATATACTGAAAAAAAAAAAAAATCAACAAAACACAGTAAATGTTCACCAAATACAAATCTAAGTTTAAGGCTTGGAAAAAGTTTGGAAATATTTGTAATGACAATATTCTTCATGTTTATTTTAATGACAGTGTTCTTCAAGTTTCTTTTTTTAAAAATTGACTGTTCATAGAGTTTCTATATATGATTAATTTTCATATTCTCAGGTATGTTTAGAAGAAAGGACACATCCTTTCATATGTAGCCATTTCTGCAGGATTCAAGAAAAAAAACTTTTAGTCAATAAACTAAGAAGGGCAGGCATTATCTCTTTGAGAAATTCTTTCAAAAATGGAAATCCCTTCAAATGCTTACAATGCATGAGTCAAATTAAAGAGGTGACTGCTGTCTCAGGTTAGACTATTAGAAATAGCTTCCTTTATTAGGAAGTAAACTACTATCTAGTTTAGGTTTGGGATTGAGACACCGATACTGGGCAGTACTTAGGAGCTGCTAAAGACGTGGTGTTTATTCTCCTTGAACCATATTGGTAGTACTTTTATAGTTATTAATACAAATTAGGGAACATATTTCACCACTTATGCAGTGAAAACTTCTAAGGTCTTTATGTGAAGCACAACAGCATAGGAAAACATTCCTAATTCCTGTGTCACATGTGGACCTTTAGATTATAATGACTTTGACATTTCCTTCTCAGTTCATCATATTCCAACTTTGTATATGGTATTTCTTTTACCTTCATCTAATGCTTCTTATATTTATTTATATTGTATTTTATAATATCTATGGAGACTAAGAAGCATTAGATGAAGGTAAAAGGTTCTTGTGCTTGCATCTACTTTCTGCCATACTGAAAATGTGTTGTCAAGGTGAAGAGGCTGGCACAAAGCACTGCATTGTTTTCTTGATGACGGTTGATTTCTTTAGAACGATGTGTAGTCTCAGCTGTCCTGTTAATTATATTTTGTATGCAACTGAACCACTCTCTGAGAACTCATCATTATCCAGCCTGGTCATCAAAGATTTAAGGGTGCAACATCTAATTTTTTTTACTTAAAAATTCACATAATGCCTAAGAGGTCAATGTACATTACCAAAGGTCTGTAATTTAAACATTTGCTGGCTTTCTGCTTCACAAGTTTGATGGACATCTTGATGGTATGACTAAGATTACTGAGGAACACAAAAATCACTATAAGGAGATCACAGCTGCACTCTCGAAATAAGTTTCAAACTACAGTTGTGTTTTCTGAAACTAGATTTGTATTTGCTGTCACATATATTTAATACCTGCAGAATGCTTCTGCCACGTGTCATTAAGTTCACCTTAAATGTAACAATCCATTCCTTGTAAAATTACATCAAATGGGCTGACACTTCTCTGCAATGAACTCCTGATATTGCAAAGGTTGTGCCTTATTGAAGCTTTTCTTTAGGATTTCTACTAACAAAACTGCAAGAAACTATCGATAGTTTCATATTAAATGATTTGCACAAACAATGACAAATTCTTGATTAAACAATCTGGCAACCAATTTTCACTAAATTGAAAAGCTATTAAATTATATGGACTTACTTTGCTTTAGCACTCAGGCTGCAATCTACATTTAATAGTTGCTAAGCATTCTTCTGATGCCTAAACTCTTTCTAGACAGAAACAAAATGGATTTTGTAATAAAAACAGAATTAAAGGAAATAAAGTAATAGGAATCTATTAATTTTTATTAGCTTTATTTTGTGCCATCTGTATGGTAAGGACTTTGTAAATGGTATAGTAAACAAGTGCACATATGGACAGGAATATATGCCAAAAAATTCTCCAACAAGATGAGAAGTTAAGTAAAATGATAGGTAGGTAGATATCTTTCTTCTGTTAACAGGTGACTTCTATTACTGGTGTGTTTACTAGATTTGGGAGGTTTGTTTTTAAATTAATGTCATGCTTTATTTCATCCACTTAGTAAGACCTTAATTTGTCCCAGGACTGTAAAGAGAGTAAAAAAGCAATACAAAAACCTCTGCCACTTCTGGAAAGGACTCTTAAAGACTGTTAGCTACATTAGTATTTACATTTTACCGTGCTTTGCAAGTTATGAATTACAGGGATAGGCACTCTCTCTGCATTCTGCTAGCAGTGCTTTCTGGGGTGTCTAACTGATGCCAGCATTGTTCAACATACATAGAATGGGAAGCTTTTCCTTACTCTTATAGCACAGTGTGGCCAGGTTTACATAGCACATAATTTCCCCTCGGATAAGAACTAAAGACAGCAAAGCATTAGTAATTTCAAGGTATTGTTGGGCTAACATCCACAAGTCATGCCCAAATGAGGTGACAAAATTGCCTTTCCTTCTAGCATCGTCCTGTGCTGAAGTTTCTGTTAAGGGATGAAGAACCTCAGTGCAAAGGGCCGACCATGAGGGTCGGTCACTACTGCTTGAAGGTAAAAATGCCTGTGCCCTAAGGACCTACTGGCCTCAGAATCTTGCATCATTACTATCAAATATGCAAATGAATATTCAAAAAGTTACAAATTAATATTCACCTCCTGTGAGGGCCATATCAATTTGGCCTCTGATATCTGGATTGGGAAATAATAAGTCTTGCAAGTAAGCTTAACATTCAAGCTAGGCTTAATGGAGGCCACTTTAAATCAGGCAAAAACATGTAGAGTCCCTGCCTACCTCAGAGCACAATAGTTCTGAGGTAATAGGAATCTTTCCCTCCTTTATTTTGCTGAGAGCTCTTGGAGTCTTTTCAGCCAGCCCTGAAAGCTTCTTCAAGTTTCACCAGTAGAAACACATTTTTGCCTGCTTTGATGTGGAATGCACGCTGGCAGCAATAGAAAAAAGCAAAACTAAAATTCCTTCTATTTGCCACTTTTTTATATGACTAACCACTAAAATGTGGAGTGGGAAACCTGGGCTTCATGGGTGAGAGCCCTGTTCTGATCCTTCCTGTGTCAATACTTCTTGTGTCAGAACATGAGTTCAGCCTCCAGGACAATCATTTGCAGCTATGAAAGACACTTGTACCTGAAGTCAAAACACTCATGGCAATTCCTGAGGAGATATAAATAAGTTTAAGGGGCAGCTACCGAGCAATAACAGTGCCTCTAGGCTCAAGGAAGTATTGATAGCTGCAGACTCTTTCTGAGTCCCATGAGACAGTACTCAGGCCCTCAATCCACTCCACAGAGCTATCACAGTAGCATTAAGCACTGTTGCTGTGAAGGCAGTTTGCTATAAAATCAATGTTTTCCACCACCAGAAAAAAATTCTCCTCATCTTTCGCTTGTGCAGCTGCTCTTTCTCGTACCAATTTGTGAGCAGGGAACAGGCGTGTAGAAGCAAGCACTAGCAAACCTTGACCCAATCTTCAGCTTGTTATAGAGGGGCACTAAGGCAGAAGAACTAGGAAGCTATTTATCAGCCAGTGAAGGACAGGCACATGCATTTTCTCTTTCTCTTTCTCATATGTCAGAAAAAAAGTGGGAAACCAACAAGTTGGACGCATTTCCTTTGTGATTTAGTAAATCTCCTGGTTCCTCCTGAGGCGATACAGTGATGTACTACTTTTCCTTCACGGGAAAGGAAAACTCACAGCATATCCCCTGCTTAAATGACATTTCAGAAACACTTTTTCAGTTGGCATAGCTCCTAGCAGAAAATACCAGCTTCCTATTTCAAGAGAAATACCCTAATGAATTTGGTCCAAGAAATGCATTTTAAACTGTGTAAGTCAAGCCCGGGAGAAATAAAGAATGAAAAACACACAGCATGATCAGTAAGTTTGTGTTCTAGTATAACCACAAACTACAACATTCTTTCCGTGCTGCTGGCGACATCAGTACAGCTAGTAGTAGACAGGTTGCTGAATCTCTGCTAGTAAAGCTATGTCAGTCCTGTTCATGTATATATTACCCAAGAATTTATTGTCCTCACGTAACTACAGTGAAATACAATACAGAAATTATAAGGGCAAGCAACAACATTTAAAGAGCAAATATCAAATTATACTGAAAAGAAAAAAACCCACTGATTTTTCTTACTATTATCATCTGGTTACAAAGAATACAATAAAGATGGAATGAACTCATATATTATGTTTAGAAGACAAGAGAAAAATTACTGCATATTTGGCTCTCAGTAGAACTCAGGTGAATGGCTGGCAGAGGCAAAAGTTACAAAGAAAGGAGTTATGAAAATGCTCAACTCCATACCTTCATTATTAGGCCTCCCTCACCCTGCATTGTTAAGTGTTTTGCCTTTGAGTCCTCATTTGTCATTAGGCGACATTATTTTCCTTCTGTTTGCTAACAGAAGCTTTCTGCAATCTTCCTCCAAACTGGCTGTCTGATTACAGCTCTATATGGATAGTCTTCTAAGAAGTAAACTCCTACCTGCTAACACACGGTGTCATACAGTGGAGACAAAACACCTAGGAGAGGTCAGCAAGATGGGTTCTATTTGTTCAAGTTAAATTGTTTGTGCTCCAATGTACAGACAAGTATCAGTAACAGACCCTAGAAAATTCTGTTTTCAGATGACGCTCAATATATTTTGCCAAGAAATGACATTTGAAACATATTATCCAGCTGCCCCATATCCAATGTTTCTCTCATTCTATTAATTTGCAATTTTATTTCCTCTATCAGAGCAATTATAAATATCACTTAGCAGCAAAGTGCCCCATATTTCACTCTGTCATGACCTATTGATACACCACATGATGTAAAGCCTTTACTCACCCAGACAGCTTTTCTGCCTAGAGCTCTTGAGCTGCTATCCTAGCAGACAGCCTTGCTTTACAAAATCAGTTACAAAGGGTTTCAGAAACAGCAATTATTCCAAAAGATGGAATAAGAAAATCTAATAGTTGAAGTATATTGTATGTTGTGACTTACAATTTTTTAACAGTCAGCAGGATCATGATGCTGAGAAAAAATTGTAAGAAGTTTAGCTTTTGGGCACTTTTAAATACTGTTTAATTTATCAGCAAATCTCAGTGCAAATTAGAATACAGCCTTTTTAAAATCACCATGAAAAACTTCAGGCATTACAAGAGACAGTAGGGTCTTGGCCTACCTGTCAATCTGTGTCTTGATTGCAGTGAATTTTATCATTCTCAATTTCATTTTAATGCCAAAGCAGAACTTTAATTACCCAAACAAAAAGGTGAAAGAGGGAAGAAAGGACAAGAACATGAATGGCAAACAAAATAGTTGGGATAAAATAGGTATGACTTAATTAGTGATTCAACTTTAATGAGTGAGAAAGCACTGCTTAAACACTTATATACCAAGTACAATCTATATCTCACAGAAGTCTACAGAGGGAAAATCTTCTTCAGCTTTAAAGGATGTTAGATCAGCCCCATAAATGTTAATTTTGCTTTACATAAGTCTGTGAACTAAGGTTTTCCTTGCTTTCAGGGAAAGCTTATCCACTAATGGTGTCTGGCAGCTTTGAGATAGTGTGGGTTTCTGCACGCGCCTCCTTGCCCCAGGCCAGTTCTGTGTTTATATGCCTTCTCCTGAAATGCCTCACTATCTCATAGGAATTACCAAAAGGATGCACAGCACGCCTCCACCCTCAATCAGGAAAAGCTTCTGTTTCTAAATGGCATTTATCATCCTTTATAACAGTCTTTCATCTGGTCAAGCACGTGTAGTGCTTTATAGGAGACAAATTCTTGGCAGTAATGTGGGCACTCAGGAGGTAGCAGAGTATCAGCAATCTAAATATCTCTCCGAGAATATCTCTGTAGTGTTCCCAGTCCAAACCATTTCCTAATGGCATAGCACAGAAATTATCTGATACAGAAGGAATTTGATCTTTTCATATGATGCTTGAACAAAAAGCCTGCAAGAATAAAATCTAGTAATCAAATTCTCTCTCAATAAATATAAGTTGTCATTGCATTGTCTTCCTCCTCCCACAATCCTTACTTCTCTAGAGGGTGATAGGATTTTCCAAGAGAGAAAAACCATAAGAGTACACAAATTTTATTAAAGTATGATTCACAGATATCCAAACAGATGTGGGATTATTATTTTTCACTTTATTTGAGTTTCACCCCCTTTCCCACAAAAGCATAAACACAAAACATGGAAGACTGTCCCTATTTGAAGGTACCCCTACAGACACACATATAGATAGATAGATAGATAGATAGATAGATAGATAGATAGATAGATAGATAGATAGATAGAGAGAGTGATCTCAGATGTTTTCTTGCACACCTCTATCAACCCAATCCTGTTTAATTCCTCCCATAAGCTTCACTCTAATTTTCTTTTATCCTTGTGCTCCTGCATAGGATTCACTCCTCATATGTAAGAGAAAACAAGCAGGTTCTTAGCCTCACCTTTTCCTTTTCTTTGCTAAAATTTACATCAAAAAATCCTGTTGGATTGATGGAGTGTTTAAAGATAGGCTCAGATAGTCAGGCTCAGACAGTCACAGGTCAGTTTTCAACTGAAAGAAAGAAATATATCTCATCTTCTACAGAATTGTTTAATAACTTAACTTGTATTGTTGTTAACTTGTATTAATCCATAGTGAAAAGAAAAATAAAGGAAAGAAACATTGCCTTTTTCTCAAATTCTTTAATTAATCACCTCTAACTAGCTGCTGGTTCCTCATCCTCTGAGCTCCAAAAAACAGACTTTCTCAAGAATCACTTTTCTGCTTAACAAAAGCATAGTGGCTTTCACCTCAATTTTCCTTTTGACTACTCCAGTAAAGACCTAAAATCCTGGGTGGGCTGACAACTCCAGGGGAGTCATTTTTGCAAATGCTTGTACACCTGATTCAAAGAATAGTTTATCTTTACAGCTTAACTTAACTTGTGTTCCACCCTTCAGAACAACCTTTTTCATACCTGTAGGTACTCTTCAGGCAATAGTCATTCAAATAAACCATGTCAGCAAGCAAGTTTTGCTTTTGATTTCATATTTTATTGTAATTATATCACATTCATCTATTCTCATAGATTAATACTATGATGATGAGGGTTACTTAAAGTTCTGCATTTCCATTTCCACAAAAATTTTCAACTTTCACTGTCAACTAGAATTCAGAGATTAAAATGTTCAAAACCACACATCATCAAGCTTCTAAAAATTAAAGTCTTCTGTACATTTATTTTAGCTACATACACTGATCTTTTTAATGTTACATCTTACTAAGCAAGATCTTATCTTTGACCTTATTGTATTATTCTTTCTCAAAGTATCAATAATAACACAAATGAGTACTGGTCATCACAATGAATAGTCTGACTAACTGCCACATGTAGAATTAAGAAGAAAAGCTTTCCCTTGACATCATAGTCTAATACCTTTAAATTTTAAAAGAAATCAATCATGCCAAGTTTGCCATTTCATTCTGTACACCTCAGCACAGATGTCTGGGTGTGCTTCCTGTACCAGTCTGCCTCCCCCAGTGTGGTGAGCTACTGACTAGAGCAGACTCTCAGCTGATCAGATTTCCTTCCATGTATGCCAAAAATACTCTGAGCCTCCTGAATCCCTTTCTAGCACAACTGATATAACCCAGGCAGAATTAGAATTACTTCAAAATGAAATGTGTCTTATACCTTTTTAAACTACATGAAAACATGACACAGAGGGACTTGTAATCAGATTCAGGGGAAAGTGGTGAAGTCAAACTCATGATTCACCCATTTGAATTTCTCAATATGGGTAATAAATGAGGCATTTCTAGAGCAACTGAATAATTTGTACATTTTCACAGTAGATCAGACTCATATAGCAGAAGCTGGTTTTGTAATTGTGACACATTGACGGAAATTCAGTGACTCAGTGTTCAGTGATTTTAATTTCCATGTTGATGGCATCCTGTTGGAATACAGGCAAGCAAATCTTATAAAATAAGCCATGTAGAAACACTTGCTACCTACAAGATTTTATTTTATCACACTGTGAAGGTTTCTTCAGCTATATTTCTTGTACAAACCTGAGTCTCATAATAAACTACACAGGAATTTCTATTATTTTTAAAAACTCAGATTAACTTTGTACCCAAAGTCACTTTGATCACTGTTATATCCTTATGCAAGTAAGGCAGAGAATGAGGGAATTTAACACTATCATTTTCTAAGGAGAAGAACACCATGACCTTTGAATTGGAATAATAAATATCAGTATTAATTTATATAGGCTGTTACCCTAGGAAGGATAATGCAAATACGTTGATAATATAATAAAAGAGGTTAATTGCTTTGCTCCCTTCTGCACACAAAAACCGAAGGAGGATGTGACTGAACAAATTACTTATTCCTTAAACTGGAAAAGAAGTCCCTTTATATGTTTCATGGCCAAAAAAAAAAAAAAAAAGTGTGACTTAAAAATAAAAAACCTAACAGATCACAAACTTTTTTCCCTGACTGGATGTTTAGAAGGAGATTGTTGAGTAAAGTCACTAGAAAGATTGCACTGACATGAGCCATAGAGAAGATCCTGCATATTAAAGAGGAACCAAAACAGCAAGAGTTCTTAACATGGCTGACTGACAAAATCTCTTTAGGCCTGTGCAGAGGTAAATTCAGACATAATGCCTTTAGGAAGAGAACTCTCCGCTGTGTGACCTGTTTCACAGAATGGCATCAGAAAGCAGTTAACTCATTCTGAAGGATAGGTATTAATCTAGGAAATAGGGTAGGTACTAATCTTAGGAAATAAAAATGAGCAGTTGAAAGATAGCATAGTATAGTCAGATTGTTTTTCTTCTCTTATCTGTTTTTCATTTTTCTGAAATCTTATGTTTTACCATAGCAATCACACTTCACCAGTTTCAAATCTAAGGTGTAGATAATTAGTTATTGCATATACTTTTCCTCAATTGTCTCAGACAGAACTAGCTGTTGTGAGGGTGCTGCTCAGGCCCTCTGGCAAGCCAGGCTGCACAACAAGATGAGGTCAAATCGGAACCTACACATAGCAGTGCATGTTACTAATGCCCCTGAAACTATTTGAGACGGTGTTTGCCCAAAACGTAGCAACTGACTTGACTGAAATTCGGTAATCATGTTAAGCAGTCATGGAAAAACTACAAAGAGGCTTTTGCAGTAAAAGAATCAGCCTAAAGAGAGGCCTAGGAGCAACCCGAGAGCTGCAGTGGCGGGAGGGGCGGTGCTGCAGGAGCAGATGCCATCAGAGCTGTGTGACACCACACAAGGCAGCCCGGGTGTCCTGGCCTCTGCCCTCCCGGGGTGCTGTGAGCAGCCTCTCCTGCCCTCCTGCCCGCTGCTCCCGGGGCTGGCCATGGACAAGGAGCCGGGCCGGGCGGGCTGGGAGCTCTGCCGGCAGCTCCGCCCCGGGGGTTTGCGGCCCGGGCCCTCAGGAGGGGCGAGCCGAGCCTCCGTCCCCAGAGGGGCTGCGGGGATTGCACTCCCGGGATTAGTGACACAGGGATTGCACTCCCGGGATTGGTGACACAGGGATTGCACTCCCGGGATTGGTGGCACAGGGATTGCACTCCCGGGATTGGTGGCACAGGGATTGCACTCCCGGGATTGGTGACACAGGGATTGCACTCCCGGGATTGGTGACAGAGGGATTGCACTCCCGGGATTGGTGACACAGGGATTGCACTCCCGGGATTGGTGACAGAGGGATTGCACTCCCGGGATTGGTGACACAGGGATTGCACTCCCGGGATTGGTGACAGAGGGATTGCACTCCCGGGACTGGTGACACAGGGATTGCACTCCCGGGACTGGTGACAGAGGGATTGCACTCCCGGGATTGGTGACAAAGGGGGGCTCAGAGGCTGGGGATGTTTATCAGCGTTTTCTGAACGGGTCCCAGTGTATGGTTTATGAGTTACATCACTGACACTGATCTCTGTACAGCTCATTGATTGCCAATTAATTACATGACATTAATAAATCAATAAACCACTTCAATCCCAATTCAGTTTAACAACATGAAATTACTGTATTTCCCCTGTGAAAACTCATCATTTAGGGACAAGAAATAGATTCCCTAATGTTTTATAATGTTACATTTTAAGATGTACTGTAGATATTTCTTCCAGAAGAACAGAGTCTTTACAGCCAACAAAATTTTGCTAAATTTATATCACTACAATTCAGAACATGATGCCATATTCCTGTGGCTTTGAAACTTCTAATTAATGTTACCTTCAATATTTTGGAAAGGGGCTCAACTAACTTTATAATGAGAGTATTAGAGTTAAAGCGACAGGTATGACAGTACAGAGATTTCTCCTGCTGGTTTTTTTCATTCTCTTTTGGCCGGATCCTTTGCCAATTTGTTCCCCTTTTTTTCTTTTACTGCATCTATCTAATTTTAGAAACAGAAAGTGAAGTACGCTTTTAAGCAGATTGTGTTTGCCCTTTTCAGAGTTTTTTCTTTCATTTCCCTGAACTCTCCAGATTACATAGCTCTTGATCTTTTGCAGTCACTTGAACAGCAGGTGGGAAAACCAGCTAATCTTAGAGACTTATTTTAGAAACTGCACACAGATAAATATGTTCTTTAGACATGATTATTTTATATAATTAAAGCAATGCTACATACAAGGTCTTAATAAAAAATATTGTCATAAGAATCTCCACATACACATGCACATACACATACACATACTCATACACATACACATACACATACACATACACATACACATACACATACACATATACATACAGAGGGAGAGTTTTATTTAAAATTGCAACAGGGAAGATATTTTATTGAAAGGACAAAGTGTATTGATTAAGTCATACATATTTTCAAGATTCCTACAACAAAATTACTGTCTCACTTGATACATAACAAATTACATGATGAAATCTCATTTAGGAAGAGTCCCCAAGTGTCTTGTTCTACCGCATAGGAATATTTCAATGTTTTTTGTATTAAAACATTTGAATTCACCTTGAAGTTAAGCCTAGGATTCTATTGTAAAATATTTTTTTCTGGGAAAGTCAGTAGGTCTGATTCTTAATTTTGGGAATTTTTAAATCCATTTTACAAATAATTTGTTTTCACTCCTATTGTTTTTTCTTTCATAAAGGAATACAATGAATATTCTTTATATTCTGAGCCTGGATTATTTCTGAATCATGGAAAGTGGACACATCATAAGAGGTAATTGAAAGCAATTAAAAAAAATTAATTGGCTTGAACCAGACTGAAAGACTCCTCTGGGAGAGTCATGTCCCTTGGCTTAGGGCTCATGTAAATCTGAGCAGGATTTTTATTAAGTGTCTCTCAAGAACAGGACTAGAGGTTTTCTTCATATGTTTGTGTTTTGTGTAGGATCACACAGGTACATGCAAACACCCAGCATGGCAACACCCAGAGCTGAAAGCCGCCTGGCTGTTTTGTTCCAGATAAATATACACTAGTTCCTTTAATGAAGCAACATGTCTTCCATAAAAGAGCCAACTGGTATATAATTTGTCATGCATAGATGGTACCAACATGAGGAATGATCTCTTTGTGTGTCAGATTCAACATACACCTCTTCATGCGTATGTAGACTCACCCCTGATTTAAAATAAGTAAATTAATAAATAAATATAAATGTTAGTCTGATACATCATTGTGCTGGATTGTGGTTTGGGGACTTGGTTTGAATTATTTTTTTATTATTATTTTAATACTTTCTAGATTAAAAAAAAATAAAAAATGTTGATTGTCAGTCCTCAGCCTGTCAAAGCATAGTGGAAGAAATCCTTATAGCTTGCAGGTTAAGTCTACTTCAAGGTTCACCTGAAGTAAATTGTAAGCAAACAAGGATGTGCTTCAACAATTCAAAAAACATCCCTTTTTACACTAGCACAGTATAATTAATTATATAAGGCGAAAACAGATTCCCTGCAACTAAACTACATTTAAATGTACTGAACAATAGGCATCAATGACCTACACTGATGAATCTGAACAGAACCAAAATTTCAGGCTGCAACTCTGCCTGAGAAATCAAATACAAAATATAATATTCAGAGTTTCTCAAGAAATCTTATGTCAATACCAGTGTACAAACGTAGAGAAACTGAAATATTCTGTTTAATTCTAATGATTAACTAAGAATGTCAATGTGACAATTGACCCTGATGTTACAAAGTATCTTGCAATAAGCCGACTTTGCCTCAGCATTCCATTTTAGCCCCATGGCAATGCACCACTTCTGTTATAGTCTGAATGAAGAATTATAGAGGATGCAATCATCTGCTGACAGAAAAATTGACAAAAATAAATAATACATTTAATAAATTATCTACACATTTTAAAATTCTTACAGACATACAATCATACATTTAATCTTATTTTAGTGTATTTTCTTGTCATTATGTTATAAAATACTCTCTCCACTACTACACATCATGTTGCGGTTTTAAAGGATGAAGTCCTGGTTTGACAGTGTTTCAAGAAATGAATTTGCAGAAAAATGCTTGGTTAAAGAAAGAAAGAAAGTGCTATGTCAATCATTAAACTATTTTTTGCTTTCTTCCCTGCTGTATCACTGGTATCAGAGATACTGTTTCTTACTTCCCAACCACTTGAAATGGAACAGAATCTTGTTAGCCAGCACTCTTTCTTTTGAAGTAGGATACTTTTTTTGTGGATACCATTAAAACACTGAAATGTAAATAAGTGACTTCTGTCACAGAGAACATCTTGAAACTTTGTTCTGAGAAATTTTCATGGAAGTGATAAATCCCTTGGTACCCAGACTGTGAAAATATGTACCTTCAGAACCAGAACATATCAAACACCTCTGAAGGGCTGGGACTCATTTCAGAAATCTGGTGTGGGATTCTGGTGTTTCAAGCTGCTTTCCTCAAGCTGAAAATCTTTGCTATTCATAAAATTAAAACCAAACCTTTACAAAGTCTGCAAAAATACTGATTTTGAAAAAACACATTGCTTTGAGAGATTTTTTTTACTCTTACAATAAATAATTATCAGAATTAGTCTTAAACACCACCATTTTATTAGTACCTCAGTACATATGGGAAATTTTTGAATTCTGAGAAGACCCATTCTATAATGCCTTTTCTAGCTAGCTGAATACTGCTAAAATGTTCTATGTATATAACATTATAAAACATGCAGCTAGTTTAGGTTCTAGAAGAACAAACAGCAGAAAAAAAATTAAAGTTGTAAAACATAAAGGAGATATGTAGACACTAGTTCCTTGAGTAGTTTAAATTAATTTATTCATTTTTTAATTTGTTTTTTATTATAAAAAGGTCATCTGGAAGTTGAAGACAACTATAAGGAACAATTTGGTGACAGCTTTGAGGCCCCTTGGTGCATATATGCCCAGCAGATATTATCAGATGACACACCAGGAGCTAAAAGATATCGTGCAGACTCATAAATCAAATGTATTGTTGCAAGTGTTAAGTATCTGTAGGTTCAGCAGACCTATAATAACTATGTGGTCTCTTTTTTTTTTTTAATTTTTTTTCTTTTTTTATATCAAGCAGCCTACAGTTTCTCCTACAAGAGCTTGTTTTTGTTGTTATGGAGAGATGCTTCTTGTCTCTCACTCCAGTGTGTCTGTAATTGCATTCCAGCGGTATTGAGAGCATTGGGCACAAAGGTCTGTACAGATCTCTATTTATTTGTTTAGGTATTTTTACCAGATTCATGTTTCTACCACTTCGTTAAAGGTCAGGTTTCAACTCAAGGGCTCTTCTATCCTACTGTCCATCACAGTAAATAATAAAGCAGACAAACAAGTCAAAATGCCTGCAGTATAAATGTACAAACACTGATTTCCATTTTATTGTCTGAAGCACACACATTCTTGTGATCCTTTGCTGGATTCTTTCATTGTACATGTTCTGTTAGATGAACCTCATGGCCAGCAACCCAGTAGAAATCCAAAGTTTTCAGTCAGTTACTCTACATAATTTTAATGTCTCCATTTTGAAATATTTTTTCAAGTAATCTTTACACTAATATTTTCAATAATTTAGGCTGAAAGCTTCCTTTAAAATAAATTATTTTAGACTGAGTGATTTTTCTGAACTAAATATGCTTATCATTATAAATTTTACTCAGCCTAGAATGAAAGAATAATCAAATTGCTGACAATTCATTTTCTAGGTTATTTTGCCATGGTCTCTGTTGTCTAAATATTGCTGTAAAGACTATGCACAGCCATGTTAATAGCCTTGTTATAGCTGTGTTCTGGCCTTGCTTACTTACCATGTCAAAGAAGAAAAAATCATATTCTACCTACACTGGTGTGGTGACTATGTCAGTGGACAAGGAAGGGGTTACAGACATCATTTATCTGGACTTGCATAAAACCTTTGACACAATTCCCCACATATAAACTGGGGAGAGATGGATTTGATGGGCAGACTGATGGAGAAGGAATTGGTTGGACAGCCGTGTGCAGAGGGTAGTGGTCAATGGCTGAGGGTCCCAATGGTCATCAATGACAAGTGATGTCACTCAGGGGCCAGTCCTGGGACCAGTTACTTAGTATCAGACATCAGGATCAAGTGCACCCTGAGCAAACTTTCAGATGACATCAAGCTGAGTGGTATAGTTGACACATCTGAGGGACACGATGCCATCCGGAGGGGCCTGGAAAATTTCAACAAGTAGGTCCATGGGAATTTCATGAGGTTTAAGAAGGCCAAGTACAAGTTTGCTGGTCAGGGCAAACCCCAGTACCAGGACAGGCTGGGACAGAGGGAGAGCAGCCCTGTGAGAAGGGCTTGAGGGTGCTGGTGGGTGAGAGGCTGGGCATGAGCCAGCCATGGGCACTCCCAGCCCAGAGAGCCAAACGTGTCCTGGGCTGCATCCAGAGCAGCGTGGGCAGCAGCGGAGGGAGGGGATTCTGCCCCTCTGCTCTGCTCTGCTCTGGGGAGAGCCCACCTGGAACCTGCATCCAGCTCTGGGCTCCCAGCACAGGGAGGACGTGGACCTGTGGGAGTGAGTCCAGAGTAGGCCACCAAGATGGTTAGAGGGATGGAGCACATCTCTTATGAGGAAAATCTTAGAGAATTGGGATTGGTCACCCTTTAAGAGAAGATTTTGGGGTAACCTAATTGTGGCCTTCCAGTACCTGAAGAGAGCTTATAAGTTCAGAGACACTTATGTAGTGACAGGACAAGGGAGAATGGATTCAAACAGAAAAAGAGTGGATTTAGGTTAAATATTATAAAGCAATTCTTTACTGTGAGAGTTGTGAGGCAGTGGAAGTGGTTACCTGGAAAAGCTGTGGATGCTCTGTCCTGGAAATGTTCCTGGTCAGGCTTGGAGGTTCTGAGAAACATGCTCTAGTGGAAGATGTCCATGACAGTGGGATTGGACTTAGATAATCTTCAAAGTCCTTTGAAACTCAAACCATACCATGATTCTATAATTCTCCCCATCTACTCCCTAGCCCAACCCCTGGAAAAAGCTCTCTTTGCCTAAAGACATATTACGCATTCCTGTCTTCTGAAAAGTCAGAATACACCCTCTGATGACACAGAAACAAATGTGCAGTCTTGGATTTTTGTTTTTGCAAACACACAGGAGTTTTTCCGAGCCATACAATATTACATACTGAAGAATTTACTTCTAAGTTTTGAAAACTTTGTCAACTTGTACAAAAGGTAATATAAGAAAGGGCACAAAAAGCAACTCCTTTTCTTGTTGAAACTCTATCCTAAGAAATACCATGTCTATACGTATTTTTTTTAAAATGTGCCTAGATAGTTAGAGACTACTGTGCCATCTCAACTTTAAATAACTAGAGAAGCATATGCCTACCATGTTAGATCACATTCAAGGAAAGAGACAATTCTTGTTGTGTATATCTCTCATTTTAAACAGAAAAACTAACTTTGTCAGAGGGGCTGATATTCAGAAGTGCTAAGTAACTTACATACAGCATGGACATCCAGTGTTGACCACTGGATGAGGAGGCTGAGGAGACTAAATGTTGCATGAATATCTTGCAAACATCTACTGAATTTCAAAATTAGGGAGAAGTAATTAAGAAAAAAACAAATAAAGAAAAAAATACCCCCTCCAAAAAACCCCCATTTTCAAAAACCTCATTTTCAATGTATTTGAAAAAAAAATCAAAGCCAGTCTTTCCTATAATATTTCATCATTTCCCTTTTAATCAGGAAAAGTATTTTTTTATAAATCCTTTTTGAAATTAAAAGGAATTGAACTACTAACTCTGGAGGCCCATAAATATCCTAATTGAATTCTATAACTGTCTAACCCAAAAAAAGACCAATATGCTGGGGTCTAGGAAGAACAAAATTGTTTCCTTAAATATATTTTATCTTCCACACTGGTATAGTAATTCTGTCGCTTGCTTTCTAATGACCCATAGATTTTTTTAATAATAAACTAGTATATGGACTATTCCAAACCATGGAGACAAAAAGTACAGACTTTTTTAAACACTGCAAAGACAAGCCCAAGACCTTTTGCTATTCATTTTTTCTACTTCTCCTACTCCAAGTTTCTCAGAGAACTTAAAATTACACGTTGACCGACTTGACCTTTGGAGCAATGACCCTCTTAGGTTCTTCAGTTGAAGCAGGCATCTCAGTATGAGGGGAAAAAAATGTCACACTTGCAACATTACTGAGAAGTGAATGTATATAATTAGGTAATTTACAGATCTGTTATGCTGACGTTACTTCATGCCTGCCAAACTTAGATCCAGTTGAACTCCTAACAGTGTCCAGAAAACAAGAATAAATACCTGATTTTCCTTTCTCAAGTACCTCAGAAATGTTGGTTTCTATGAAAATTATAAATTTTATAAGACTGCTTAAAACAGAACAATGCTGATTCTGCTGCCCAGGAGGGAATATCGTTCTTCAATCTAGGCACTTCCTTTAAGGTACAGTTTATTATCCATGGAGAAAAGATGACAGGATAATAACCTGCATAAGTAGCAATACCTATTTGCACTCCAAACAAACTCTAAAAGACCACTAGACAGCTTGTCTCCAATAATAACCAAGACTTTTGTTAAGTATCAGCTATTCACTTCCAAAGTAGGTCTGATCCACGAATTAAGCCTATGGGTCTTAAAATGACAAGTCATTATGTGACAAGTAGGAAAAACTTACTTTAGAAGATAGTGTTGCTATTTCAGGGTGAAAGTATTCACTGTAATCAGTTCATGGCTTTTTCAGTTTGTCAGAATAAAAGGTTTTTCAGCTAGCACTTGGATTTATTCATACAATTGAAGGGAAAAAAATCTTGAAAGCTTAGTCTTCTCTCCTATAGATTGTTTCAAGCATTTCCAGGAAAACTGAATTAGTCTTAGATTTCCTTCTTGCCTTTGCTATTCCATATGTATCTTCTCTTTGGGGAAAAAACAAATAAACCATTGGTCTAAAAATATTACTTCAAAATATGGAAAAAGGCAATACAGTGTTTGTCATCAGAGAGCAACTTTTATGTGGGTGCCTCAACCCGCTAATTCTTAACAACTCAGGAACATTCTGACTTCCCCTTGTGGATGTTGGCATTTTAGGTCCTGACTGACTTTCCACAGCTCTAGAATAGCAACAAAATTTTGTTTTATGTATCTATGTATTTCAAAATTTGTTTTGTTCATATGGCAGTCCATACACTATAATTACCAAATGAAACTGAAAAAAGGAAACCCAGACCCCTTGATGGTATATGATTTTGTGATTTTATGTATTAGTGTGTCTTATTTATTTGTCTTGATTCCTTCTTATCAAAACTTTGTTAATTCAAATAGTCTAAGCAGGATTTGACTCAGTGTACCTGACAAAAAAAATTCTGGTTTGGTTTTATTACTTAGAACTTTGGTATTTCTGGTGGTTTTTTGAGATACCCTTGTACTCCCTAAGACCTTCTTATGAATAAACCATTGCATTTTAAGTATATATTAAAAGCCAAAATGTTAAAGAAGGGAAATTTAAAGTTTTCTCCTTTTTTATAAGAGAGTAATTGCTGTTGAAGTCAGCAACTTACTGATCTTTGAATGAAACAGAAGATTGCTGTAATATCAGTAACACTGTGGCTGTGCTGCTTCAAAGGTCATTCCATTTGCTGTCAGCAAAAGAACATGAGAAAATGATAGTGAAGGTCTAAATTACTCAAAAGGAATTTAATTTTGAAGTTTGCTACAGCTGAGTCCATTGTCAGAGATAACAGAATCAATTAAACAGGAAAAGACCTCTGAGATCATCAAGTCTAATCTTTGATTGAACAGATCAACTAGACCATGGCACTAAGTGCCACATCCAGTCTTTCCTTAAACACCTTCACAGACAGCAACTCAACCACCTCTCTGGGCAGCCCATTCCAATGCCCAGTCATTCTTTCTATGAAAAAATATTCCTGAAATCCAATCTGAACCTCCCCAGCCCAGTTTTAGACTGCATCCTTTTTTAGACTGTCACTGGTTGCTTGTCAGAAGAGACTGACTTCCACCTGGCTACATTCTCCTTTCCGGTGATTATAGAGTGGTAAAGTCTCCCCTGAGCCTTCTTTTCTCCAGGCCAAACACCCCCAGCTTCCTCAGCTGCTCCTTATAAGATTTACCCTCTAAACTCCTTTCCAGCTCCATTGCTCTTCTCTAGACACACTCCAGCACCACTGACCTCCTGAACTGAGGGGTCCAGAACTGGACACAGCACTCAAGGTGTGGCCTCACCAGTGCTGAGTACAGGGGGACAATCACTGCCCTGGCCCTGCAAGCACACATTGCTGGTACAGGCCAGGGTGCCATTGGCCTTCCTGCCCACCTGGGCACAGCTGGCTCATGTTCAGCTGCTCTTGACCAGAAACCCCTGGTCTTTTTCCCCAAAGCAACTTTCCTGCCACTCTGCTCCCAGCCTGTATAGCTGCCTGGGGTTGTTGTGACCTAGGAGCAGGACATGGCACTGGCTTTGTTGAACCTTATCTAATTGGTCTCAGCCCATCAATCCAACCTGTCCAGATCCCTCTGCAGAGCATTCCTATCCTCCAGCACATCAACACTCCTGCCCAACATGAGGTCAGCTGCAAACTGACTGAGGGGACACTTCAAACCCATAAAATTCAAACTGAACAAATAAAATACCCATCTTGGTATTGCTCAATCCAGTTAGTGCTACAGCTATGTATAACAACATTCTTGTGATTCCATTTTTACTGTTGCATATAATGCAAAAGAGATTAATGTTGTAAAGGGTACCACATTAACTGATGTCACAGTAAATGCAAATGTACTTGGGTAGCTGCCAGTACCAGAAAACATCATTCAGGGCAAAAGACTATCAACTAAACACAAGGTGAAGGGTTTGTGTTTTCAATGTATTTCAAAATCAATTACAGTGAGCTAATTATATACGGTACTTTGAGGTTTGCTCTTGAAAAATGCAAATTCCTCTTAGGATCTAATAAGTAACAAATAGTACAATACCTACTTTATATACATAATGTAAAAGCATTAGCAAGGCAGACTGCAGTAAAATTAGGGATCTTGAATTTTATTAGCTATTCTAATGTAAGCAAAATATTGAGTTCCACTAATGTAGTAACACTTTATTGTTGCTATTATTAATGATGGCAGTGATGACATTAACATGATGACATCTTTACCCAGTGAGGTTGTATTTTCGCTACTGTCACTACAATAAATAAATAATTATCTAAAGCCAAAAAGGGATCTTGAACACAAAATTTGCTGCCCAATCTAACCTCTTGGTAAGTACATATACATGTGAAGTACAAGTTTTAAAAGATGCATTTTAATCATAGATGTATTTATGTTCATGTTCTATGCTTCATTGTTATTCATAAACTAAAGGACAATATCTGTCAGCTAGCTGAGAATTTGAAAGAACAATTTTGGCAACAATTAAACACCTAGAAGCCAGATAATCCTCCAAGTTTTTTCAGCTATTTAACTTGAGCACTGTCTTTCTTTTCAACATTGAATGTTGAAAAGAATCTCCACAGCATATTTATCTCCAATCCACAAGACTGCCTCGGAACATATCTCACAGGTGAGGACAGTTCTGAATTTACTTCACAGTCAAGAATCATCCTTATTCACAAATGAGCTGTGATGCTCAAATCAGTATTTGCTGCACCCTTGGTATGTCAGGGGCAAATCCCTTACCATCCAGATATGTCTTGCTTCAGAAACAGGTTAGTGACAGGGTAGCAATGGAAAGCATTGATGATGCTCAATTTCTAATAGTGAAAAGCACAGCACTTAAAGGCAATATAAAGTCAGTTGCAAAACAGCAACAGGGTACAAACACACAAATCTTATGTTTCATTGAAAGCCAGCTCCCTCTTTCACAGAAAGTCCCCCTTTCGCACTTTGAGCACAGTTGCATCTCTTCAGCAAGTGATGTGGACAGCATCCTGGCCTATGGCACTCTCTCTAGAGAGGCTTTATACCCCATATCTAGAATATATGGGATCAGACTTCCTGATCTATGTAATGCAAGCCTATTGCATAGCAAAAAAGAACATAACCCCATTTCAGACCTGTGGGTTTTTGAAAGCAAGTTTGAACATGGAAAGGATTTCAGGTTCTTGATGTGGAATAGACAAAGATCTATAACACTCCCTTGTTCCACACTTGTCCTGTTGGCTGTCTCCAGTCAGAAGAATGCCAACAGCACTGGATTTTCTTAGCAGGTTATTTTAAAATCTGTTAGAGTGTGGCTAATATACTTGGCATTATTCTACAGAGAGCTTTAGCACTTCACTCCAGACCTTCACAGTGGGAACAAGATAATTCAAAGTTCAGCTCTTCTACATCTGCTGTTTCTGCAACTTGCTGTGCAAATAGCTTTAGATTACATAGTAAATATGAGGCTGAATTTGATATTTAAACTCTGATTCTCAAACCAGTCCTTTAAACATAAGCCAGTTCTACCCATATAAAGATACAGATTGAAAAATATAAAGATGGAACTAATCTACATCAGTCAGTATTTGCTTTGATCACAGACAAAGAACGATTATATTTTCTATGTAGCTATTACTCACATACCTAAAAATAACAGTATACAGAACAAAAGTCTTAAAACTTTGATTCTTTAAAAAGTCTTAAAATAATGATTCTTTTTAATGATAAGTAAATAAAAATATCTCTAGTTTCATAAATTGATACTAGGGGCCAGGATTTAGCATGTAGAGCCCCCAGATGTCAGCTGGAGCTGTATAGGCACAAGAGAAAAAACAATAATTACAATAAAGGCTACTGGCTGGTGAGAACAATGCTTCCTGCACTGTAGCCCAGGGAGCACAATCAACAATCTGCAAAGCCAATTCTGTCATACCAAGGAGGCATCTGTCAATCTCCTAGCAGAGATACAGGCTACTATTCTGTCAATGCAACCCAGAGCATTTCTTCAATTAGCTAAACAACATAAATCAGGCACAAGCACTGCATTAAAACTTGAATGGCTGCATCCTTAGTGTTGAGCTTGTTTCAATGCTTGCACTGACAGATGCAGAGCTCAACAGCAAAACTGAGAGTCGAAGGGCAGGTTCAGGAGGACAAGAGTTTTTTTGGTTGCCCAGAATTTACTATCAGACCAGCTGGAAGAGCACACCTTGCACCTTAGGCCGCAAAACACACTAGCTGAAGCACATCACTGCTCCTTCCCCTTCACAGCAAGCTGAAGAGCCAAATACATGGTGTCGGTTCAGGAGGGCACATCAGCTTTGTACAGGAAGCAGGCAGTAAACAAAGAAACACCTCCTCCAAGCCTGGGAGGCTGCAGGGAGGCCCCTTGCACTCCAGGATTGTAGAGTTTATCAGTGAGTGGAAGGACTGCCACCAAATTTCCAGGTAGGAGGAACTGAAGTGAGTAAAAGTTTACCTGCCCTAAGTCGTGCCACAAATTTTCTGATGCACAGATCAGCCCAACACCCATACAAGCACACCAGTGTGTTTTGCAGCTCCCTGCCTCAACAGTGTCCCTTTCTGGTAGGAAGAATGGAAACCACCTCTTCCTCTGACTATGGCAGCAAATTTTTACTTCACCACTCATTTTCTGATGCATTTTCTGATGAGGTCAAGTGTTTGTAAAACTTTCTACTGCTGTACTTCACCATTTAAATCATAGAGAAACCAAAAGAAAATTTGCTGAATGAGACAGCAACCTGAAAGCACTTGGAGATTCACTGCTATTTTGGGGATACAAAACCAGTTGCTACTTCTTAATACATCACTAATTTTCCAATATATGGATCTACAGTTACTTAACAGCAAGATGGTGTCTTTTCTTTAAAGGGAATTAATCTCGGAAGTGTTGCAAAACAGGAAAGTGAATCTAATAGCCCCCTTGACTCTAAATTTAGGTCTGAACTTTGAAATCTACATGTAAAATTTGCTTTTAGGCCCATTTACCTGAGTGCTGTTTTTCTTTTAAACAAGTGATAAACCTGTGTTCGTGTATGTTTCTGTCCAGAATGTATAAATCTATATAAATACCTATATAGAGTGAGAGTCACTGAATTTTTGGGGGCAGGGAGGGATGCACATGGGAATTTGTGCATGCTTGAAAGGCATGCTTGAGGTGCAGGGTTGGGAGTAAATGATGGGCTTTAGAAGGATCCATGTCCATTCTGCCAGAGAATATCAGAGATCTGATTCGTGGTGATTATTTCTTCCATTGTCCTCCTTGCCATACAGTAAAACTTTTGCACCTGTAGTCACGACTATCTCTGATCTTTGGATTTCGCTGGTTATCTTGTTGCTTGATAGAAAGATGTGACAGCCCAACCTTCACAGGTTTCTTGGTCACTCTTGAAGTTCCATCCTGCAGATAGGATCTCTGGAAGAGTGTTCTTTGAAAAGGTATCCAAAGAAGTTCCGTCTACTAGAGAACATTATTTAAGCTGAAAACAGTCTTGAATATATTTCTCTGTGCTGCAGTACTCTTCACAAGATAAGTGGCCAAAGTAAAGAACCATCTTTGCTGCTGTTTGAAATTTACAGAGGAAGCAAGTAGATAGATAAAGGTAATCTCGAGCTTTCAGGGAAAGGAAAAAACACCTTAAGAAGTAATTTTGAGGAAAAGCATTTAAAAGTTTTTTATTATTCTATGTGCATAGTTGTTCAGTGCTTAAATCTGATTTTAAATTCTTCGTTTTTTGTTATGGTTCTACCTGGATCAAAGATTAATAACTATCAGGATCTTGCTCTTATATCTCTTAGGACTCCGTATACATATACAGAGATTAAAAGTTCACTTCTTAAGATGATGCTTTCTTCTTAGCATTTAGATATCAGAGTCTCTCATCTGTATGGGCACAGCATTCTACCCATTAATTAACATGGTTAAGGATGACTTGTCAAGGTGCTACAAGCTCCCTATCTCATTACTTAGTAGCCCCATTCTTTAAAGAATAATAATTATTTCCTATTTACTAGGGACTTTACAACTATTGAACATGGCTTTCAAAAAGACATTTTAAAAGAGATTTATTTAGCTTTTGACTTGTAAACAAATGATCAAAAATTCTGAAACTGTTTAAAATATTGAAGTAAGAAAAAACAAATATTATCAGATCTGATCTAAAATATAGTAACTTAACATGTAAGCAGCAAATCATGTGGAATTTGTTGACATCCATGTAGAATTATGTTCCTGCCAAGATTAATTTTTTAAATGTCCTTTTTTACAAAGCAGGCGCCCTCCTTATTAGCTCCTAATATTTTATTCCCTGCAGTCTACCTTTAAAAGTACTTTGTAAGCAGTTCTTTTGTTGTTGTTTTTGTTGTTTGGTTTGGTTTTGGGGTTTTGTTTTCCCCACTAAGTCAAATCTAAACTCATTCTCTTTTGTTGACATACAATATTTGAGTAGAGAAAAAGTGCAAATGGTGTAAATTACATCCAACATCTGACTTATACACCTAGCCCCACAGGCTTTCATATAGGTGCAAATGGCAGTGGAGCAGAAAGGAGGGCAGCGGTTTGTGGCTGAAAGGCCAGATGGAGATCAGTGAACCTCTCAGGGGTTTGCATGGGGACCCATACTCTGTAATATCTTGATTGATGAACTAGACAGCAGAATTGAGTGCACACTCAGGAAGTTTGCAGAAAAGACCAGGCTGAGTGGTGTGGTTGTCATGTCTCAGGGGTCAGACGTCATCTAGAGGGACCTGGAAAAGCTTGGGACTTAGGTCCATGGGAATCTCATGAGACTTTACGATACCAACTGCAAGGTGCTTCACCTGGCCTATGCCAACCATTGGTGACAGCACAGGCTGGGGGATAAACAGATCAAGGCAACCCTGGGGAGAAGGACTTGAGGGTGATGGGGGATGAGGCTGGACATGACCCTCAATGGGCATTCCCAGCCCAGAAAGCCAAACACATCCTGGACTGCATCCAGAGCAGTGTCACAAGAGATATGATTCTCCTCCTCTGCTCCCCTCTGGGGATATCTCAGCTGGAATGTTGCATCCAGCTCTGGTGCCCTCAAATAAGGAACGACATGGACCTCTTGGAGTGAGTCCAGAGGAGACCATAAGAG
The DNA here is from genome assembly GCF_027579445.1 of Ammospiza nelsoni. Taxonomy (NCBI): domain Eukaryota; kingdom Metazoa; phylum Chordata; class Aves; order Passeriformes; family Passerellidae; genus Ammospiza; species Ammospiza nelsoni. The sequence continues at coordinate 29,141,311 of NC_080669.1, read as the reverse complement.
GATTTGAGGAGGAGCCTGGAGAAGAGAATTCTCTGGGGAGGTCTTACAGCAGCCTTCCAGTACCTAAAGAAGGCCTGTAAGAAAATGGGGACAAACACTGCAGTGGTCTCTGTAGCAGTACAACAAAGTTTTAAAGTGTTAGATTAGTGGATCAGCCTAGATATAAGGAAGAAATTTTTTATTATGTATGTGGTGAAACACTGGAACAGGCTTCCCAGAGAGGTTGTAGATTCCCGTTCGTAGAAACATTCAAAGTCAAATTGGACAGGGCTCTGAGCAACTTGGCATGGTTGAAAACTTCCCTGCTCATTGTAAGGGAGGTTGAACCACATGACCTTTAAAGGTCCCTTCCAACCCAAATTATTCTAGCATTCTATTATTCCATGACAGTGCCTGAAAAATTCAGTTTATGATATTAACTGTATTCTCCTGTACTTTCTTTGCACCTGGAAATGACCACCACTTTCTATTAAAAAGTAGATTTAAGCATTCACTTTGGGCAGATAACAACATCTCTCTGAAACTGGCTAAATTCTACACATGAAGCTATGGTACATGTTACCCTGGCTGGCATAACATGACTTTTTTTATTGTCACAAGACCAAGCAAGTGCTTGGTAAAGATTCTGATTACAAATGTCACCTTTAACCTATTTTACTCTTCAAATAAGAATTGAAACAAAAAGCATTTCCCTTAACCTTTCTGGAAACATTTTTCTTCTATAGATGAAAGTTTAACAAGACCCTTGTTGTTTGAAAAAGCAGAGCATTAGAATAAAACAAATTATGTAAATCTAGCTCTCTCTAAATATGACCTCGATTTTACTCTAAAACTGTATATCTGTATAATAATTTTCAAAGAAATTAACTTATAAAAAACTACTTTTACATCTTTTGACCAGAAAGATGTAACAGGTAAAATTGACAAGGTGACATTTCAATTATTTGCTACTCTCATCCCTGATTAGGACTCTGGAATCAACATTCTGTCTCTGAAACAACTCTTGGCACTGTAACTAGGAAGTTCTTCTGGTGCCCTTCCTTGCAGCTTGCATAATCAACTTCTCACAAACTGATTGTCAAGCCTCCGAAACACCCTCATCCATCAATGTCCTTGCTTTCTAGATTTCAAAAGCTCCTGAAGTTAAGGAAATTATTCTCTGCAGGTACAGGGAATAGTTCACCAACTCTGTAGAAGCAAGAATGTAAGCAGCAATGAGTTTATCTGCTGGAAAGAAGTCTGCAGGAGTCACGGTTTATTCTTTTAAACTTTTCTGATGTATTATGTGTGTGGATTTCTGCACTTTTTTTTCAGCAAAATCTTTCCTAGAGGTCACTTCACACGCAAAGATGTAAAAAATGTAAAAAAAGTAAAAACTTCACACACAAAGAGTAGAAAAAGCTTGAATACAGAATAAGTTCTGAGTTGTAGCATAGTAATTTGAAGTCAGTGATCCTTTGCCTGTAGCACTTGGCTAGCTACCTTTAAAAGTATCGCTGGCTACCCTTAAAAAAATCACTGGCTACACATATCCCTTTAACAGAACAGAGGCTATTTTCAGAGCCAATTTGCAGTTCCATGGAAGTCATTGAGTCATTCAGCATTGTTCAGATCATTGCTGAGTATGTTTCAGATCTTCCACGAAATATTGGTTACTCATTTAGCCGTATGTATACACACACAGGCCCATACAGACAGACAGACAGACACCCACCCACACACACACACACACATATATGCATTTTAATACCTGTCCAACTTAAATTTCCACATCTTCAGGATATGTTTTCATTATTGACAGTGATTTCCTTAGTAATGCTTCATCACTTAATGATAGAAAGAGACATTTAAAATAGCTTTGGGGTTTTTATTTTAATTTTTATAGTTTTTTATTTTAATGCAATTTGATTGTATTTGATTGTTTTTGATAGTTTTTTATTTTAATGTATTTGATTGTAATAAGATGTATTTAATGTATTTGATTGTAATAAGATGAATTGAACAAAATCTTTACAAGTATCCTGAAACACCTCCTCTGTGGGACCTAGTTCTTCTGGGGGAATATTAGTAACCCTGGACCTGTATTCATAAACATGACATGAATACTGACAGAAGCCTTGGCTGCATTGACCAGGAGGTATGAAGAGGACGTGCAGAAAAATTATGGCCCTGGATTTATGGAGAGCACCTTGTTCAGGTTAGATGACACACTGTGAGAGCCTGCCCTCAAGCTAATTTGTGAAGAGACCAATGACAGGTGGTTTATTTTAAAGATCAGGTCTTCAAAACAAAAGGAGCACTGTAGTGTTCCTTTTTGATGACCTGTGTTTCCTATGGTTTTTACAGTTCATCTTCATTTTAAGGAAGTAGTGGTTTCACCACTCAAAACCAGTTTAAAGTACTATTTACTATTATTACATTGTGAGAATTAAAAGGCAGTGTTAGTACAGACTTTGTAGTTGCATTAAGATTCTGTTATTCTTCATTAGAACTCAAATTTATGTTTATCTTTTCCAGGTGTCCTATGCGTCAGTTCCAGAAATTTTGAAGATGGGATTCTTGCCAAATTCAAAACAACCCCAGCAAACAACTTAGTGTAAATCACAGTTTATGTGGTCCCTCTTAATTCTGATGAGTAAATATCCCCATCCCATTTGCCTCTGCAAAAGTGTTAATAATTTAAGAGTCAGTTGAACTAAAATGGGGAACTTTTCTTATCACGAAGTACATCAACTCCATTTATAACCAAACACTTAAACCTGCCAAAACCTGTATGGGAAACATAATGCTAGGCAAAGATCAAAGAGAGCAACTCAAATGAAATTATGTCTGCAGAGTACTGTAAAGGAGACAAAATTCTTTATGGTGTAAGAAACATTCGCCCTACACCTTTCTTAGTGAATCTGTATACTAAGATACTTATTATATTAAGTATATATAATACTAATCTGATTTATAATCCCGCTTTTTGCACAAATTGGTGGGCAAGAAACCTAGACATAGGGGCATGTTTATAAAAAAAAAAAAAAAAAAAAAAAAACAAACCAAGTCAAAAGAATAATACCAAACCCCCAAAAAACAGAAACCTTTCTTCAAAGAATTATTTTTAGAAAAATCTGGCTGTAACAGTTCTACTTTCAGTGTTTATGCCATCTATCTGCCCCTTGTCTTCTTTTCCCTTTAAGAGACTTGCTATTATTGATGATTTGGTGCATTATTCTTTATTGTCTAAAAATCAAAATAGTTCAAGCTCTGAAGTCTAAAGCTGCATGAAATATGACTGCTTCAAACCCCTGAGGTAATAATATCATGAGAGATTCATCTGAAAACAAAGACCAGCAAATATGAGAACTTGCCCCAGGATAGAGTAACATTTGCTACCAATTAGCAGACTTTGTTTGAAATTTTTGCATAATTTTGCCTAGAAGCCAAACTGTGGGCTCCTACAAGATGATGTAAGAGGACTATTTTTCCCATCTAGGGCAATTCCTGCTATAAAAGCTTAGAGTTATCTTCAACAAAACAGCTAGTTCTCCTGCTGCCTCCCAAAAAGATGTGGAGGGGCAGGGACTCCCCTGGTTTGCCTTTTGTTTGGGTGCTTCCCCATGTCTACATAGAGAGACTATCTGGCCACTTACTGTGATTTTATTAAATCAGATAGATATAAAAGCATGCAGAAAGACAACGACCAAGTTAGAATCCTCCTGACATGGTAAATACCAATATTGGTATAATTACTTGCTTCCCTACAAAGAATGAAACTGAGCACTGGGTCATATTTCCAGACCCAAAAGTCCATTATGTTGGCATGGATGTACCATTATGATCTTAGTTGATGTTATGGCTCAGTCAAAGCAGAAAAATCTTTATACAGAATCAAGTGTTTGCCAAAAAAAGTAACACATACTTCAGAGAATAGGAAGCTGGAAGAATCAGGAAAATAATAATAGATTTCTTTAGGTTGGAGAAGACCTTTAAGCTCATCAAGTCCAATTATTAACCCAGCTCTACCAAGTCCTCCATTAAACCATGTCCCTAGATTCTACATCTCCACATCTTTTAAATTCCTCTAGGGGTGATGACAGTCTGGGCAGTCTGTTCTGGTGCTTAGATATATTCAGGTGTTTAACATAAAAATAGTAACTTTATCCATCCCTTTTTTTCCCCTTTCTTATAGCACAATGTAGCAAATGCAAATGAGAGACAACATATGGAAACTGCATTTAAAGACAGAAAAAGTATTATATCACATAGATGCTTTTTAAAGCAAACCCTTTAGCATTCATGCTATCCATTTGTATAGATTCTCCATTCTCAGGTGTTGTAGAACCAAAAACAGCTACTATTTTCTAATTTCCTCTGCCCTTCCCAACATTATAGCTTTTCTTATTAAGAATTAAATACAGAAAGAAAAAAGGCATACTGCTTGTTAAACTCTGGGAACCACTAGGCATCTTCTTCTTGTTTCCTGCCATATTATTCTGAAGTTTGCCAGGCTGAGTGGGGATTAGCTGCTCACTGATACACTTCAGTGCTTTTTTGACATGAGACATTACAACAATTTCTTGAAACTGTTAAGATGGATTGTGCTAGCCCTTAGTAAGATGCCGTCATGTTTGGCCATGTCATTATTCTATTCATTATACTAAGATACCACAAATGGAAATGCAAACAAAAATATAGTGGTTTTTTTTCCCTTTAGCTTTCTGTCCATCCCATACATTCATCCACCAAAATGTCTGCTTTACAGAAGACAGCAGGTTTGATTTTATCCAGATCCCATTTCTCCTGAAATGCTGCTATGACTGTAGCAGTTTTTATTCTCATCCTACCCTGCCAAAATGCCAGTGACAAGATTTGCTGCTGCCTGAGGTCTGTGCCTGAACTAGAGCTCTTCATCCATGGAAATTAAGCTAGCAGTAAGGAGAACATATTTAAAGCAATCTGGTGAGCGCAGAGGTTAGTTCGTGGGGGCTGTGATGTTACCGGAGAGCGGTCTGAGCAGGGTGTTGAAGGAGGGGAGGTATTCCTAACACAGAGCTCGAGAGGCCTGCACCCTGCCCGGCTGTACCAGCTAGCCAGGACTGCTGTGTGGGAGGTGGCACTTTACCAGAGTGATAGGTCAGGTTTTAAGAAAGCAGTGACTCAGATCACATACCCTGTGATTCCCTTGAAAGTCATCTACAGGCTTGCCAGCACAACTAATTCCGCCACAACTGGATGCTGATAGAGTTTACCAAGGAGTAGCTCAGAGGAGAGAGAGTTAATTGTTTTCAGCACTACCATGCTTCTTCAAGAGCTAGTCATATTTACCATTTCCAAGACACTGAAATTCACATGTAAAAGAAAAGGTAGCCTAAGTGTTGCTGTTTTGGCAAACAGCAAATGAAAACAACATTGAAATCTTTTTTCAAGCAACCTGCAATGCATGTTGCCTCAAGAAAAAAAAAGGAATTAACTTCAGCATTTAAATATACTGACTAGCACAATCAGATGTTTCTAATTTTGTCACTGCAGACTGTACACAATGGTATTTTTGCAATCTAACAATCTAATTTTACACAGTGACAGCTAAGAATAGATTTTAAGAATGGTATATATGCCTGCATGTCTAATTTGTATGCAAAATTTTCACAGAAGCCTATACATGTATAGTAAATAGGCATACAAATTGGAGTATAACTATACATTTATGAAATTCTGGCAAGCAGAATGTCATAATTATTCATATATTTTTGTAGCAATCACTATTTTTGCAAGAATCACAACATGAAATATATAAGAAACTCTCTTCTTTATTTTTTTTCCTCCATGATCAAATTGCTTTTTTGTCCTCCCATCTGTCAGGATGCAAACATCCTCTTTGTTCAAAAGAGATTTCTTATTCAATGTATTCAGCTTTCTGTATATGTTGTGTGCATACGCGATTCTGAAGTTTCTTTTTCTGAAAAGTGGGTTATACGTTGTAAACTTATTAGGACCAGTCAGGAAATAATTTCCATAACCCATGATGATTCTTACAGATTTTGAAGCACAGAGAAGTTATTAAGGATAAGATTGCTTTATTTGAATCAAAATCTTTTGCCAATACTGAGGTTCATATACGTTAGTATAAGCTGTCAAATGAATTTAAAACCTCACTTTGTCCATTTTTCCTTTTCAGAACTTTGTTGTCTTATTATTGAATTCAAAAGTTTCTACAATTTTAATTTCTATTTTTATAAAATAAACTCAACTGTACCAATTTAAATCCTTACATCTAGTTTCAACTTTCCATCTTTCATATTTTAATGTAATTTAATGTATTTTAATGACAAAGTAAGGATAGATATAGATGCTAAGAATAAGAGACAGATGAATATAAAGAGCTTTCAGTCCCACTTTCATGCAGTATTATGTAAATAATGTTCCTTTAGCTTCTAATCTTTAAACATTATTTCAAATCAGTCCATTCTCATCATTCTTTTTTCAAATCTGAATGAAGCAGTCAATTTGGCTTAAAAAATAACCAAAACACCTGAATTAAAAGCCTTTGAAAGATGGTGATTTTATATCTGTAATCCTATAGAATAAATTAGGGGATGTTATTTTTTGGGTTGGTTGGTTTTTTTCACTTGAGGATGATGGAGAGAGTGAAAATACAAATTATACTAAATGTCTTTCAAAGAAACCCTCCATTGTCCTTTCATCTGAACTCCAACAAAATATGCTGTGTAAAACTAAAGAGACAAAAACTAAAATGAAGAATAGAGCTTCCACCTATTACACATTTCTATGCACCATTTTAGGTGTTTTCCCCCGGTTAAAAATTAATGTCCTGGTTGATTTTTACTGTCCATTGTCACTTTAATGCATGTTTCATAAGCAAGCCAGAACAGTACCTTCTAGTATACACACAAAGCAGGAGACACAGATTCAGTTCCTTTCTCTGCTGCTTAATAAAGGTCATACATCCTCATAAAAGTGTCAGGCTGTAGGTTACTGTGCACAGGACAGAGAAGGAGCTCGGCAGTCTAAACAATTGGACCAAAGCAGAGAGCATATTTAAGAAATTGCCCTACACCATTCCAGTTGCACTGGGCAATTAGAGCATGAATTTGAAGATGACGTATTTTATTTCCTGCTTTTAAAACATAAGATTCTTCCTCATGACTGAGCTGAAGTGGTAAATGCTGCACCTCACCATCATTACTAACCATGCCTAAAACATTGCAAGACAAAGTAGAACTTTGTGTGTGGACTGAGTTACTGTGGGTCACAGCTTCAAACCCTTCTACTGGGGTCTGGCTGGAATAAAATTATGACAATAATTTTTTTCAGAGCAGTCCATATAATGTTGTGTTTCATATTTGTGGCTTAAGCACTGTTGGTAACACAGCAGTATTTTGCCTGTCCCTGGAAAGAGCTCTCAAATTGCCAAATCTATCTTTCCTTCCTTGCCACAAAAGTTAACAGGCTGGGGGTGGACAAGAGGCTGTGAGGGAACATGGCTAATCTCAAGTGATTAAGAATATATTCCACACCATTTGACATGGTGCTCACCAGTAAAATCTGACAAAAAGAGGAGAAAGGCACAACATTCAGAGGTATGGCATCTATCTTCCCAAGTAATAGTTGCATGTGTTTAGGCCCTGCTTTCCAAGGCATGGCTGGATATCTGGCCAATGATTTGAAGTTGTGGATTAATTTCTCTTTTTGCCTTGGTTGTACAAGCAGCATTTACTTTTCCTATTTATCTGTCATTCTCTTGGTTCGTAAGATTTTTCACCTTTGTCCTGTTTTTCTCTCCATCTTCTAGGAAAAGGGAGTGAGCAGGAGGCTGGGTGGATGTGTGGATGCTGTCTGAGACCAACCCACCAGAGTACCAGAACTAGACTGGGCCCATGTGTAGCTATTCCAGACAGATTAAGATGCAGAAATGTGTTCCAGTTAACTTTAGATATTAATTTAATGACCTTATAATGCAGCAGCTAAATGATGATTTTGACATTCTTTGGTTTGGACTTGAGATAAAATTTAAACATCAAATTGCAACACTCAGAACTCACATTTCTTTTTGGAGGTACTTTTAGCAGGGTTAATCTTGCGCATTTGTGCTGGAAGGTACAAGCCCCAGGGCAATTAACAGTGAAAGAGAGGACAGAGGCACAGTGGGAGTGGTGAAACACTGGAACAGGCTACCTAGGGGGGGTGGTAAATGCCCCATCATTCGTAAACATTCGAGCTTTCCTTGGACAAGGCTCTGAGCAACCAGATCTAGTTGAAGTTGTCCCCAATCATTGGAGGGGAACCAACCTCTAAAGTTTCCTTCTAACCCAAATCCCTGTATGATTCTGTAAGGTCAGCCTTGTTTTGAATGACTAAGCAGGGCCTCTGAAGATGGATGGAAGAGCAGATCTTTGATCTTTGCTCAGCTTTCCTTCAGCAGAGGTGGAGGGATTCTGTTCTGATTTATATTTGAACAAAATATAATACCCACTGATTTGAAACATTGATGGAGGGATTGAAACTTAGTAGAGTTATTTATTCAAGCTGATAAAAAAAGGAAAAAACTTTATGATAAAAAAATAAAGCTAAAGGTGACACAGAAAGAGAAGCCTTGTAAAAAGAAAGGTAGCTTGTTTTATTCTGATTTTTCTTCCCTTGTTTATGCCTTTTGTCCCCTAATTTCTCTGTTTTTACTCTTTGTCCCCTGATTTCTCTCTTTTTACTCTTAGCTTTGAGCTAATTTTCCCAAAAACTCATTTACGTTTCATTTTATATCTTTTTTTTTTTTTTTAATTGGCATATTCCACTCACTTGGCTCGGGTTTTCAGTTGCATCCCATCCTCAGAATCTGTACAAGTCACCTCTCTGTGTGTTTTCTTATGGTCTTTTTTTTTAATTTTTAAAGATATATTCCTTTACTTTTATATGATGCAGTTGTGTCTTGCAAAGCATTTTATAGCCCCAGGGATGGTCAGGACTAACTACAGTGAAAAGGCTCTGTGTCTCTTTCACATATTATTTTTGTTTGTTTGTTTTCCTTGGTGATGAAATCTACCACCATTCCATGTTGAATACTGTAAGAACACAATCTGTGTTCCAGGAGCCCAACACATTTTTTATCAATTATAGGTATAAAAGGGCTGTATCACATTACCATTAATAGGTATACAATTTATAGCTCTCAGAAGTAATTAAATGATGACAAATCATATATGTCTGTCCTTGTACATGTCCAAAGGTCAAGTAACTTTCATGATGTAATTGTGCCAGATTTCTTTCTCATTTTCTTTTATTTTGATTACAGCTCTGAAGTATCTCCATGTTCCATCTCAGTAATGTGCATTTGATGAACTGTACTGAGCACTTCAAATACGTATGTAAGGAACAGAATTTTCTTTTATTATTTAATTTAAAAATAGAAGCATCTTTTTAATAGTCTCTGTCTATTACAAGTAACTAGTTTTGTTCATGCCTCTCTATAGATAACCAATTTAGTGTCATAATACATTTCAATCTGCTGCTTTTCAGTTTTCAATCAAGGGTGATAGAAAAGCAAACCTTGACATATACATATGAATAAGGTCTCTTTATCTTAACGCACATATATGTTTTAAGTTTTTTCTTTCATATTTGCTAAACCATATAATGAAGGAATGCAGACCCTGGAAAGATTCTAGTGCAATATTGTATAAGTCATTGAAAGGTCAAGTGGAACCTTTTCCTCCTCTTCAGAAAACAGCAGTCTGGGAAGCTTATGTCAAAAACTTTCTAAGATTTTCTAGTTCACATGTTGTTATGCTGTGAAAGTGGGGCCTGTGTACCATGTGAAGTGACAGCTGCTGTGTAAACGGTAATTGTTGTTTTTCAGCAACTAGGGGTTTTGGGTTTATTTTAACTCCAGCACTCCTTAAAACTCTTTCATAACAAACCAAATTAAATTTAAAATACTTAAGAAAAGTAAATTTTGCCAGCTTTTTGAAACAATAAGCTTTGAATTTTTCCCTCTATGTAGACAACTACAATTTTAACTACCAGGAAGGAAAATAATGGGTTTTTTTTCTTCATTGTAAATTTTTGCTCTAAATACCCTGCATGAAATTTTTCCCTCACAAAATATAGTTCTAAAGCTTTAATGGAGAAAGTTAAATTTTCACATAATTTTTGTTCAAATCTTTTTTGATTTTACCTATATTTTTCCAAGTTTCATTCCTTTATATTGCTTTCTGCATGGCAATATTTTTTGCTATTTGTAGATGGAAAGTCATATGATTTAATTTTTTTTTTACTTTTTTCTTCAGATATTTATAACTGTTATTTTAAATAAGTATCTCCTTTTGTGCCTAATGTCTACTTGCTGTCAGAAAAAAAATAGAGGAGGTGCATCATATACCAGTTCTGAGCTGGGAATTGACCCCAGATGAAAGTTGGCTATAAAGAGATGTCTAATGGCAGGGAAACTTTTCAGCTGTATCTAAAAACTGGTGTGCTGTTTTTTGTGGGAAAGTTATTCCTAGGTAAGGGTTAACTAGCTTTACAGACATGTCCTGGTCATCTAGGTGGAGAAATGAACTTGCATATAAGTTGGATCCTTTGGATCCTCCTGCTGATAACCAATGTCTTGCTGGTGTACTGCTCACCCAATGCTAATTCTTGTATCTCAGTAACCAAATGGTCTGCATACATGTTAATAAATGGATTAATATCCGTACTCTACTCAGTAACATTCAGTGAAAATTAACAAAGCAAATCAGAGTGTTAAATTAAATTAAAATTAGGTTTTATAAGTACCAAGCAGTAAGATATCATTTACAAAAAATATTGTGTAATATGTTTATGTACATTTGCAATATATACATCCAATATCTAGGGCAAAACTCTGGCTTGGTTTGCATGTCATACTTTCTATGACAGTAGTACTTGTCAACATCCATATGTTGAAGCAAAATACATCTGGGAACATATAATGTTTTTATCAGCCCATCAGCTTTACACCAGCTCTAAGAATATACCACAATCATGCTGGAGTTAGGAAAATGGCCTTTTACTTGATTTCATAGCTAGTTATTAAAACACTTTATTATTTAAATGTTAATAGAATAAATTCTTCTTATTTGTCTTATGTTACATAATTCTTTTGCTTTCACAATCCAAATACTGAATTTCTTCCCTGCCTTTCCACTCAGCCGCATTTACTGGAACGCTGGCCCCATTGTTCGAATTTATCAGCACAAACTGGAGAACATTTAAAGATGCACAGAATTATAGCTATCCCAAACCTGAAGTCAGCTTTATGTTTCTAGGAAATTAAGGTTTTGGACATGTGTCAATTTGAATAGAACCACAGTTACAGCATCTTGGATAATACACTGCATTTAACTGAACAATAATTTAACTGAAAAGCTGTAGAGCTAAAATGACAAGCTGCTACAGCTGATAATCTTCACTACTCAAGATGTCTGATACCATCCATCAGCAGAACAAAGGTAAATGGAGTGTGCAATCAAAAAGAGAGGAAATACCGAGTTTCATCATGTTAGGGGAGAAATTGCAGCAAATAGTCTACAGTACAATCGAAACCTTTTAGTCTTGTAATGGGTTAAACAACTTTTAGTACTTAGACATCATAAAAATTTCAGCAACAGTCTTGCAACATATTCTTTGTGGTATACTTGTCCAAGTAATATTTAAAAAACATTTTAAGCACTGTGGTGTCAAATCTGTTATGTATGGTTCCCTTTTATTCACCAATGTCCATGGAGAATGTAAACTTTTTAGCTGTTTCCAGAAAGTGCCTGAACAATTAACAGTGTTTGGAATGCAATTATGTTTGTGACATGGTCTCAGTGGAAAATCAGTTGTAATGGCTTTTAAGCAAAAAAAGAAAAACTTCTAAAACTGGGAAGGGATATGCATGTGGGAGTAAATGATCTACCAAGTTATTACTGGAAATAAAAACAGCAAGTCAGTTTATTTCTGTATTTGAGTTTTCTGGGACTGTACTGATATGCACAGCCGAGAGAAGAGCTGTAACTATTTGCAACTGGATTATGCTCGCAGCCTGAAAAATGAATATATGTGGTAAAGCTGAAGAAAAAGGAAGGCACAAGGTACCTTCTCAGAGTCTATCTCCTGCTAAACAGAAACATACCCTATCAACCTTTAACAAAAGGACCATAGGGAAAGTTCACACTTCTGAGAGGTAAAGAAGTTGAACAGCAGATAAGAAGAAGGCAGAAGTGCATGCCTTCATCTTCCTTACTCACAATTTCCACACTGACTAAGATAAATTACTAGGAACAAAAGATAAAGAAGGCAACCCTGGAGGGCACTGATACGGAAGTAACAAATACTGCACTGGGAACTCAAAACTAGATGAACTGATTACTGCTTCTAGAATAAAATTATCCTAAATTAGAAAGGAATAAATTTTCATCTGAGGGTAGTTATCTCAGTTTCAGGAGTGGATATCAGTATTTGCTTATCAATTACTTTCTGGACCTGGAAGATGATATATTCTGTTCCTGTATCCAAGATCTGACACAGCCTGAAGCTTTTGGTTTCACTTGGCCAAACCATCATGTTTTAGAGTATGTCTCCAGCCTAATGCCTTCTGTTCATGCATATGTACTAGCTGTGATGTACTCTGTTCAGTAAAGAACACAAAAAATTCTGCCTCAAAACATGGGTAAAAGTCCAGGATATGAGGTTTCCCAGAGCTAGAGGGAAACCCTGTATTTAGCAATAAGCAATCTAGTTCAGAGTTTTCTGGGGCAAACCTGCAGCCGTTGCAAAATAAAGGTATCTGAAGTTCATCATCCACAAATGGGCCAACAATATTGACAGAAAAGTGGTATATTCCTGGGGAGTTGCAAAGTTAGCCCACACTTTGAATGTGTTTGTAAATGCTTAATGTTGTTATGATTCTCCCACAGGCGTAATGAGGTCTGAGGAATGATCATCTTTCTCTGACAAAATGAAGTCTTTCATTGCCATAATTGTAAGTCAACATGCAAGTTAAAAAGACAGACTTTGGGGCCTGATGTTCAAAGATACAGAAAAATTTGTTTGAAATTATCCCTCTGTCATCCAAGCAATAGTTTTCATCTATTTTTGTTTTGTAACATAGCCTCACCTTTCAAGAAATTTTCATTTGTCATCCTGTTCTAACTCAACAGTTAAAAAACATCTCTGAAAGCACTTCCACCTGAAGAGGTGCTCTTCTAATGAAAGTTGCACCAACTGTCACCAGAGCAATTCCTCTAGGACTGTAACACATTAGAAAAAAGAAAGGAAAAGAATCTACGGTCAAACACAACTAGCTCTCACATCTTGAATATCTGATGACGTTTCCATGGGAAAATGCAACTTCCTGCTGGGAAATCAAAAGCATAGTTGTACATCGCACACAGGCACCAGGATCCAGAGACACTGTCACTTTACTGCCCCAAACATAATAGCAAGTCTGCTGCTCTCCAGAATGTTTTTTCTATAAGATGTTCAGAGAAAAAACCAAAAAACCGCAAAACCACAGCTCACCAAGACTGTGTAAGAGTATGTTAAAACCAACTTTCTCTTTCTTCATTGAAAGCCACATCTTCTGTGTGGCTCCTTAGTACTCACACAAAACAAGTAGTCTGAATTTTAAAGTCCACCATGTTTAACCTCATCCCTCATTTAAGCTGGATAACCCCAGGGACTCCAAGTGAACGTGGCAACACTGTATACACTAACGTAGGAATCTGGGGAATAAATTCCATTGTTTGCACAAGAATCAAACCAAACAAATGGAACTGTTTATGCTGCACTTTTCTTTAAGCTGTAGCAGGTGCATAACTTGAGTCCTAAAACAGCATCCATAATTAATGAGACTAGCAGTGTCTTTTAATAGTGCCCTTTCGACATAACAACATTTTAATTGGAAACCAGCAAGGAGAAGACCAGCCCAGAATCACCTGGTTAGTGAAGCTGTACAAGGGACAAATTGACTAAGTCCTAATTTTCTGTCAAACGGGCCTAATTTACATCAAGTTTAGATTTGGAGTTTAATGCATATTTATGACTCTGCTATGTCGTACTAGAAACATTTTTTGTAAACTATGGAAGATACACACTTTTCCTTAAACGTATGATGATGATAAACACTGCATTTTCTTCCAACTTACCAATAACTTTTCAATTAAACTTGTGGTTAAATGCAGAAAAAAATAAGGTTATGAACTACTACAAACAACAACAGAACAGAGAAAAGACAGCTTTCAATTTCTTTTTCAATCTGAGAAAGTTAAGGAGCTGCAGATTTATATCACCAAATGTGACAATTAGTCCACAATTGAAACATGACTTTTAGAATCAATTATTGTTCTGTGAAGATGGAACTATGGTTTTACTGTCTCCAAAAGCCTTTAATATACCCTCTACCAAGATTTTTCCTCAAAGTTTATAACCAAGGTAAAATATCAAAAAACCAGATCCACACAGAAAAATTCACAGGTATAAAAATTTATGCCACTTCTCTTGAAATGCTGCACCATGACAATTATATTCAAGGCAATCCTTAAGGAAATGTTGGGGGAGCTATCCTAGAGATGCTTTGAAATTTAAAATAACATAATTTTCTTATACATGGAGCCCATACTTCTTTGAAAATTTAAATAGTATTTTAAATTGAGGCTGTTCAGTTTTTTCATTACTCAAAAACAAAAACAAAAGACCTGATTCCTTGCACAGAGTTAGATAACTTCCTAAATATACAATTGCCAATGAGGGGAAAAAAGTTGGGTTTTATTTTAATTGTCTCATGTGTAAATGTCATATTTATTATTTGACTTTTAAAACATACAAGTGTTTATCCTAGCAGAATTCAGGCCTGCAGCCTAAAATCATGCAGACAGCTATGAAGTAAACACTTATTCAAGATCCTGGCAATGCAACTAATCCACAAACTAAAATTGCAGTATGACTCAATCAGTTAATCCAACACTAAGTACCTTCTACATATGAACAGATTCCTACCCTACCTCTCAGGTGTTTTACATTCCTAACCTTTCTTCCAGTTACCTATGAAATTCTCCATGTCCTGTTGCAACCTAATTTGTTAGAACACAGTTACTTTCTAAATTAGAAGTGCCACAATTTTACAGGAAAAAATTTTCTTTTCTTGCAAGAGATTTTGTACATATGGCATGGGCATACACTGCTCAAGATACTCTTGAATTTCAATTATATGGAACTTCAGAGATATGGGTAACATACTGGTGAAGAATGTTTAGCTATGACAGGATGTGGTATGAATTTGCCAAGGAAACAAACATTTACTTTTGCCCTTTTTATGTTTACCATCTTCACTGCCAAGTACAAAAAGAAGCATTATTACTATAATGTTAAAGTCGTTACCTGAATGAAAAGAAGTGCCACACTAACATTGTGACTCCAGCATCGTTCAAGACTAACTTATTAGTCAAGGAGATTGTACTTTAATACAATATTTAGTGTCAGGTGTTGAGTACAAGTGGCTTAGGATACCTCCTTTCTGACTTGGAAAGCATTAATAATGACACTTGATTTGTAATACTTTTTTGAAAGGCATCCAGTAAAGTGATGCTAAATAGTGAATAAATCAGTTAAATACTGCCAGATTCAGTATCTGAAATTGGTGGAGTAAAATTCTGGAACCACAATTCATTTATCAGGATGAAGCTACCCAGCAGAGACAACACCTCTAAGCATAATCCCCACTAGGGATGTCACACTAGACACAGTTGCTTCTTAGACTTCATATGGTCCATTACATGCTTAAAAAAATGTGGAAGTCCTGACAGTTTTTCATTGAGCTGTACACTCTGGATGTAGCCCAATGCCATATTCATTATTAATGGACGTGTACTGCTCATGGAGTCTCACAGACTTGACTCGCAAAGAGGAGGTGAAAACCTGTATGAGGCAAACCCTCTCCACGTACACAAATAAATTGGAGGTCACAACTTCAAAGCCTTCACATCAGTTCAAACTGGGTTTCAACAACCTCAGTCTCTCCAGGAACTTTCAACAAAAAATATTTTGGCCCATATATGTAATTCTAAAACTCCAAACAAAGTGATGAATACTTTCTATTCAAAGTTACAAGACTTTGTATTCAAACTAAGTACAAAACCAAGAAGTGATTCCATATCAATTTAAGCACCTTACAAGGAACTTTTCAGGACCAAAGCAGGAGGAACTGCCACTGTCTTAGTTTTAGAAGGCTGTGCTTTGTTTTTATATTTCCCTTTTTTCCTCTTGTATTCTTTACTTATATGGCTGAAAATTCCCCCCGTGTCTCTTTCTTCTACAAATATTGCCTTCAGATTCTATTCCCTCCTTTAAGTTAAAAAAATTTTCAGGCTATTCAGGAAATTCTTTCTCAAATAGTTCTGATAAGATTCTCTATTTTTCTTACATAATCTACCCCAGATAAAAGTCCTGGTTTCTAGATCTTCTCATGGTCTCTGCCTAGAATCAAGGTTAGCTCAGAGTGGTATTTGAAGTGATAAACTGAGTTTGTTCCTCACTGCTTTCAATGTCAGCATCTGAAGTTAGGATTTTTGAAGAAAGACTTCAACAAGGAGGATTTAAAAACAATAAATAAATAAACTATTCTGGCAGTGGGATAAATTCACTACATAACAATCATTGACTTTTAGAATAGGCAGCCTGTCACAGGTTTAAGAGGAAAAATAACAAAATCTAGGCTAGTACAAGTGTAAGTAAATTATGATTCATTTTGTGAAAGTATATACCAAATGGCCAATACTGCATTTACTTGCCTGCATATTTTTGTTTTCTTACCTCTAATCAGTATCCATAAATAATGCATTTACAACAATAAATGCCTCTTGAAATCTTTATTTTCAATATTTCTTAATGATTGTCACATTCTGCAGTTCAGTCAAGCTTGTAATAATCACAAACTACAGTACACCTCCTTAGTGTGCTCTATATCATTTTATGAAAAATTTCTATTCTCCATCCACTCCAAAACCTCTCCTTCCCAAATTATTTTCTCTCTAATTTTATGAATCTATTACACTTATTTGTGCTCTGTTTGCCTGTCTTCAATTATAAACATTTTATTACCAAAGTCTCTGTGAAATTTCATAACATAATAACTTACTGTACATTTTTGCATATATTGGTCAGCACTCCAACTAAAAAATATTAGTGATTTTGATATCTTCACAAGACTAGTCTGACACAGACAATTAAAAAAATATTTCCTAGAATTAATACACAGAATTTGAATGTTTAAATGCTGCTGTACGTGTGACACTGCTGTTTTAATGCATAGGAAACTGGTGCAAAAAAAATTCGACGGCATGGCATCTGTTGTTGCCAAACCTGAAAGATCAATCTGAAAAGCTGCACAGCAGGAAAAGACAGATCTGAAACTATAATCATCATTTTCTAAAAGACTACATAAATTTTCAAAAAACACCTTACTCTTTTTTAGGCTGATTAGGTTTTTTTTTTTTGGACTGACAACCTCAACAAGTAAAGAAGATGGAATACAATGTTATCTTTTAAGCATAATGTTTTTAAAACATGATTTGTACCACTTAAAGATAATTATACCTGAAACAGGTGTGCAAGACTAATGGCTGGGCTGCATCAGTGCAATCTGGTCACTAGTATTTTTATTAACTTTTTCAAGAAACATTGTATATATAATGTCAGAATTTAAAATTTTGCAGACATCCTTTGCATAACTGTGAAATGTAATGCATGTAAAACAGCTCTATCACTTGCATAACTGGCATGGCTCAAAGATGCATGTCCTGGTTTTGGCTGGAACGAATTTAATTTTCTTCTTAGTAGTTGCTGCAGAGCTGTGGTTTGGATTCAGTATGAGAATAATGTTGACAACCCACTGATGTTTTGGTTGTTGCTAAGTAGTGCTTACCCTAAGCCAAAGGCTTTGCAGGTGCACAAGAAGCTGAGAGGAATCACAGCCGGGACAGCTGACCCAAACTGGCCAAAGGGATATTTCCTACCATGGGAAATCATGCCCAGTTTATAAACTGGGGGCAGTTGGCTGAGAGCTGCTGGTCTGGCCCTCGATCAGTAGGTGGTTAACTATTGTATCACGTGCCTTTCCTGGGTTTTGTTTATCTCTGCTGACTTTCTTTTCAACCCAATATTATTATTATTGTTGTCACAGTTGTTATTAAATTTTATTTTAATTTCATTTAATTTAAACCCCATGGTTTTGTGCTTTTTTCCTGTTTCTCCTTCCCAACCCCCTGTGTGGTTGGGGTCGGTAAGGGAGCATCTGTGCAGTTCTTAGTTGTTGGCTGTGGTTGTACCATAACAGTTTATTTTAAGCAGGCAGGGGGGAAGATCAACAGCTTCTTCCTAACAATGCAGTGCCTTGCTCTGGATACTAAATACTATGTCACTCTCTGACCAGTTTGAATGGGTGTTATGTAGCACTATTAGTGCCTTGTTCTTAGACTCTTTGACTCCAGCAGAATCAAGTAAAAGCCCACCACCTTTTCAAAATAGTCAAGTATGCCTCAGCATCTAATTCTCCAGCCTTTCCATCTTAGAATCCATACTTCACTCATTTTAATGTCCTTTTATCCAAGCAGAAACAAAATAAGTATCCTTAAATTAAGGACATCTCATACTACAGTACATCCTAACTCCTGGTGACAGCTCAGGGTCACTATTCAGCTCTGGGTTATAGAGAAAAGCTGATTAATAAGCCTTTGCAAGACTGCTTTAGGTACACTAATACAGTGACAAATGCCCAGGTTCTAGAACAAATGGTTTAAGACTTTTACAGCAACTCCATACTGAATTTCCAAAAGCTGAATAAAACTTCCAAATAAGTAAAAGCCTACTATTGTCTTTAGCCCTTCAGACTTCCATACAGCATGCAAGGGTTTTCAACTCACTAGATTTGTTCTGCTAAAGGAACTAGGAAGAGTTAGTTTCACACTAACAAAAAAAAACCAAAAAAACCAAAAAAAACCCCACCAAAAACTGTTTACACAGGACACTCTGTTAACACAGAGAAATCTGCATGAAATATGTAAACCAAAAAATTGTCATTAACGATATGCAGGCAAATTAAGATAATTGACTAGTCTTTGAAATTTAAGTCTGTATAACACACATTAAAATGCTTAAAAACTAAAAATATATTAGATATATGAAATCCAGTATGCTAATTTCTATAAAAAGAGAACTTCACTTAAGCTTCCAGGAGGTTTTTTAAAAATCTTTACGTATGAATTCTAAAATCATTCCATAATCCTTTTTTTTCCTGCTGGCAAAAGCAAGCCTAATGAGATGTGTGCACTAAAAGGAAACTGATGTCTTGAGTCATTAAGAAAGTACAACAGTACCATTCTGAAATGCAGTATTCTTAAAAAGGGAAAGGCCTTGTTTAAAGTAGTCACCTTGAAAAGGATCAGTATTCCTGGAAACAAAAATATCATCTCAAGAGACATAAAGAAATACTCCTTTAAAATGCTATGTGTTTAAATTATGCTTATTTATCTGTGGTCTTCAAAAGACATATCATTAATCTCAGTTCAAGCACCACAAACTTACAGGTTTCTGGTTACACAGTGGCAATATATGAGCATGTATTAATTAATCAACATACCCAGTGAATTCCATATTTGACCAACTACACTGCTCCTTTCATATTTCTGCAGTACAAATGTTCTTGGTATTTATTTCAGAAGAAAGGACCAGAATTGACTTATTCCACACAAAGTGTGAGATTACCTGCTGTCTTAAAATAGATGCAGCCAAAAAACCCCAATTTTTAAAAAAATACAATATATATTAATATGCAATTGTAAAATTATATATGCTTTCATGGCAGATGAAAACATTGTCTTAAAACTGAAGGAAACATGTTTAAGTCAAATCAAAATATTTCATTTCATCTGAATGGCTAAAAGGGTATTTATTATTTTAAAATAAAAGTGAGGCAAATTTCTCAGTAATAACTTATTTTTAGCAAAAAAGATGCAAGTATTTAAGTTGAAAACTTCTAAATAAAACTTTCTAAGAGATCAGAATTTAAAGAAAGGGTGGGTAGTCAGATGAGATTGTCTGATGAATGTGAAACACATTTGCAAAATATACTAACTAGAATCTGCATTTTTCACCCTTTCCAAGAAAATTCATTTTTTTACTGCAGCGCAACAAAACTAAGATGTCAACCTTTAACTTGTGCCAGTAAAAATCTAGTTCTGTTATTTCCTGTTCCCCCATTGCACAGCTGAGAGTTTCAGTTCCACATCTCCATCTGTGCCCTTCTAGCCATTCCCACATAGATGACATCAAACCTTGGAGATCTGCATAGCGAGAAATAAATGGGACATGTCGAGCTGTTGCTGCTGTCTGCTGAGAGAATCTCAATCTCCTTCTCTTATAATATCCAACCAGGTTCATAAGTTGGGAAAAGGATGTTGTTGAGATATTTGATTGTCCAAAGAAATCCAGAAGAACAAAGAAACTTCTGAAAAAGTTTTGTGCTGATGCATCAGATGTCAACCACTCTTGACAGGAGATGGGATCTCAGTTTTATTTCCTCTGTTGCAGAACACAATGCAAATGTCAACTAGCTCCTTGCATATTCCTGAAAGAGCTGCCATGGTAGAATGCACTTTTGACTTTTTGCTCTCCTTTTTTTTTTTTTTTTTTTTGTTCTCTGTTTTACCTAGATATTTCAGTCAAATCTATAAAAATCTATAAACCAGATAATATTTTTCTGTCTATTCCATTACATTTCTAAATTTTTCTACTCCTCCATATTATGTTTTCTTTGAAGACAAAGAAATCCAATGGGACTTTACAGCAGACATAATAAATTTCCCACAAGAAATTAACAGTTTCTTCTTACTTCTCTCTCACTGGGAAGTAGTAAAAATACAGATTTACTCACTGAATGTCTGTTTTTTCTGTGGTGGAATGAGAGCATTTATTTCCTAACAGCACCAAAAATTTTGTAACAGCACTTTCCATGTGATTTTTTTCATCTTGGCAGATCCTACCATTTGCTTTATGATATGTCTGCAAGTCTACAGAACTGGCCTATTATTTGCCAAAGGATCAGTCCAGCCATCTGAACATTTTGACACCTTTGGAGTTTCAAGGTCAAAAAATATACTTAATTTGTAAACTTTCATTCTGAGCTCACATACTCACTGCAAGATGCTATAAAGACAGAATGTAACACACTTGGATTAGATCATGGGTTAGAAAACTGTCTTTTTTCAGACTTTTCACATTCTTCCCCATGTTTAAGAAAATGCTGAAGGAAAAAGATGAAGCCTGAAAATACCCAAGAGCCTTTTTTTCAGCATACTGCAAATGTACTTGTCCCTACATACATTCGGGGTTTGTCCATACTCTCCATACCATCTATCCAAACACAGAACTATGTAGGTATGTTCAGAAACGCCGTACAATGATACACTCTAGATCTAAAGGAATTATTTCAGCAGTTATCCAAACAAGGGAAGAACTCTTTTTTAATGAACAGTCTTGCACAACACTGGTTTTCTTTTAAATAAGGACATTAGTGCTTAATACTGCAGGGGAACCTCTGCAGTGACACTTGCCACAAGAGTTTGCACAACAACTAGCAAATCAACAGTTTTGCAAAGTTCTTCAAAAAACATTTAATGCAAGGATTTTCTGAAAATGCATTCTCTTCCATACGATTGCTGTCAGTAGCTCAAATTAGCCTAAAATGGAGGAGTTTGCCACCTTAACAGCCAGCTTCATCTGAAAGCTGAGTTTGTAAAAAGTAGTTCACAGAGTATGATTCAAGAGAGAACTGCTGACACTTAATTTTTAGACCTGCTCTCATTAGCTTTCTCAAGATGTACTTTTGAAAACATTGTTGAGTATTTGTCATCTACCTATACTTTAAAAGAACAAAATTGTTATATACAGAAATTGTTTTTTACACTTTTTTCATGTGGAAAGTCAATTCTGTTGACTTGTAGAAATTATGTGGAAAGACAAACCTATTACATTCAATGAAGAAAAATTATTGGATCAAATTAATATTCTTTAAATATCAAACCAATTTTCATCTTGCACACAGCAGAACACATGCACTGCAAAACCAATTTTATTGTTGAAAACTGAAACACCAAACTCATTGTTAAAATTCTAGAATAGCAGTCTGTAGTCTGTTACTCAAGGTATGTGAACCATTTTCTCATGACCCTGTCCTTATGATGGATCATCCATCCAAGCCAGTGCGATGAATTTGCTCTGATAGACTAACAATAACTTTCACAGTATGCTGCAGATCTCTGTAACCAAAGCCATATAACACTTGTCCTTTGACAGCATCCATATAAACAACTTATTAAGTCAGTAATTATGCTGCTGCTTTGCATTTTCCATTTCAATGACAGATATTTTGTCATAGCATCGTGACATAATTGGTGTATTCCAGGAGAGAAAACAAAAGGAAAATACTGGTTTGCATTGCTTGTCAGCTACAAAACCAACTTGGTGTTAAACATTTTAAGCTTATTTAAAAAAAAAATCTGTCATTTAAACTAGCCAAATACATGAAAAACATATAATTTTACTTTCCACAGCGGACTTGATCTTAACCTAAATTATTTGGGTTGTGTGGACCCTTTTGGGAATCTGCTACTCAAATCTTGTGTGAGTCTTGAGCACCACCTAAGTGCCTTACTGACACTTTATTTTACTGATCATGAAGTCAAACAACTCAGTCCATCTGTGCAGCATATATTGCTTTTACTTCTTCAAAGTTCCTGAGATTCATAAGCTAATCTATTTTGTCTTTGCAAGTGACTTTAGAAAGTTAGACTGTCTCATGTATCACATTAGTAAGTAAATAATGAAGGAATGAGAATAAGTGCTTCAGATTTCTATTCTAAACTCATTTACATTCTACAGGATGAAAAATTGGAAAGTCACAAACTAACACTTCAGAAATATGTGATGATAGGCCAGCCCCAAAATACATCTTTTTTTTTGTAAGAAAGCTCTACATTCAACCCAAAATATAAAGACTTTAAAAGAAAATGCCCTTAGTTCCAAGAAAGACGATAAACTTTCTTATGCTTATATCTTGTTTTCAATGCAACTTTCTTGTATAAAATATGTTACCTTTACAATCTTTTCTGCACTTGTTTTAAGTGAAGGAAAACCCAATAACGGAAGCCTTGCTGGCCAAATAATGTTGTAGCATCTTAATTTTCCTTCAACAAGGAAGCTGAAAAAAGCTACTGTCATGGTTTAAGCCCAGTCAGTAGTCAAGCCCCACACAGTTGCTCACTCACTCCCCAGCCAGAAGGATCAGGGAGAGAACTGGAAGGATAAAAGCCAGAAAAATTATGGGTTGAGAGAAAGACAGTTTTATAGGGAAAGCAAAGGCCATACACACAAAACAAAGTAAAACAAAGAATTAATTCTCTGCTTCCCATGGGTAGTTAGGTGTTCAGCCATCTCCAGGACAGCAGGGCCCCACCACAAGTAATAATGACTTGGCAAGACAAATCCCATTACTCCAAATGTCCCCTTCTTCCTCCTTCTTCCCCCCATTTTACACACTGAACTTGATGTTCGGAAATACCCCCTTGCTGGGTTTGGGTCACTTGTGCCGGCTGTGTCTCCTCCCGTCCTCCCCTGGACCCCTGACCTCTTTGCTGTGGTGACAGTGCAAAAAGCAGAAAAAGCCTTGGCTCTGTGTCAATCCTTTTCAGAAGAAACAAAATCCTCTCTATATTATCATCCCTGTGTTAGCACAAATATGAAACACTGCCCATACAAGCCACTGTGAAGAAAATTAACTCTACCCCAACTGAAAACAGTTTAGAAAACAATGCCCCATGTTCTATATAAGTAAGAGTTTTAAACAAAAATTAAGGCATATTAGAAGAAAATAATGTATTTGGGTGGTGTCATTGCAATCATACTTAATTGTTTTTAAGTTACCATACAATACAGATGCTGGTACTCTTTGGAGATTAAGATAATTTTTTTTTAAGATGGTGATGATATTAATAAAGAAGAACGGACACTGAAGACATTAAATTTATTCTTTAAAATAGAAGACAAAAAGCTACAATGATCTATGGTGTCAGGCTTTCCATCAGGACATTATGTTCCTGTAAATATGTGATTCTCAAGTTGTTTAATGAAAAGCATCATGTGAGTATTTGCTGAAAATTCTAATTAAGTTTATACAATGGCCAAGAAACAATACAGGAACTTATTAATAACACCACAATTACAGTTTCTCATGGAAAGTGTCTGCAACAAGCTTAAGAGCAAGCTGTATAAAAGAGATGAACAGGAAAATATGAGCTACATTTGAAAAATAAATGTACAGTGTATTGACAGTAATTTGATTCTGATTTTTATAGCTGATAAACCAAATAAGAACTCGTTGTTGAGTTAGACAATGTATTTTGGAAAAACTGATACCTGAATAGATGTAAATGATCTTTGCTTTAATATGCCCTCTGTCAAAGAAGACTCTTATTTCTCTTCCAAAGACCTTAGAGGTCATACAAGGAAAATATTTTACAGGGATGTGGGTAGGGGGTTAGGGAGTTTAATAAGCTTTTATAAACTTAAGCCTCATTTATACAATAGCTGCAGGAGCAATGAAAGAGCTGAAGGACAAAGAGACCATTACGTTGTTTCCTAGACTGGAAATTGGAATTGCATTGGAATGGCAGTTGGATTCTTATATCATGTCCTTTCGGTGTTTTTAGACTTCAAACCTGCCTCTTCAAGTCAAATATATTAGATTTCACAGAGCTTCTGGGTAAAGACATTTTTTCTTTGCCACCTCCTAAAAATTTTTATTCTTTTCACAAAATCAAGCATACAAATAAGCTTCTTCCTGTGATTCTACACTCAGAATATAAGCAGCACTCCAGATTTATGTGCAGAACATGGAGCACATCACAGGCGTTGAGTCCTCTTTGCATCGTATGTACCGTGACTGAAGCCTGATGGACTCTGATCAAGAGTTTGCCATGTTTCATGCTGCAGGAAGGACTCTCAAAGATCACATAACATCCCTCCCAATAAACAATCCCACTCACTGCAACAAAGTTCAAAATCAGGGTCTTTCACGCAGTCCCCAAATAACATCACTACTGACCACAGTAAATTAACACTTGTGACCTGAAAAGAGCAGCACAGTTGCTAATTGAGTTAACAGGGAGTACTTTGACATTTCTTGGGTTATTGTCAAAATTTGTAAAAAAATGAATGCAATTTTTTTCTCTGTTAATAAGTAATGAATAAGGAAGAGGGAAATTAAGGGAAGATCTCTGAGGAAACTTTCAGCAACACAAAACAGGGATCAGAGCAGACATTACTGGAGTACCAGACAGGGTGTGAATGCACATGCCAATGCATGAAAATTCAAAATTCGGTGTTATCATGATACAAGCTGAAGATCATTAGCAGATGGTATATCTAATTAACACAGCAGAACAAGACAGAAGTGTTGAAATGGGGCTTTTTAGCACTGTCAGAAATTTTCTAACAGTAAATATTCTCCCTTGTTCCGCAGAAGAGACTGACACTCAATTCTTAAACATAAGTATAGGGAAAACTATAAAAATACAAAAATCTGCTTTGCAAAGTAGCTAGGACATTAACAGATCATTACTCTAAATTACAAATAAATTTTAAAAACCTGAAAACTGAGGGCTACAAAAAAGCCTTTTCCTTCCTCCAGTTTAAACAAATCCACAGGCAGAAACTTGGAGAGGTATTTTTAAGTACATTCTACATGCCATGCACAATGTAAATGTCAAGCCAGTACCTTGAATTTCATTTAGAAACTCTCAAATAGGTTTTGAAGGTCACGAAAGCCTAGTATTTTGCACTTCGGAATGGGTTTTTGGCTTAAAACTAGGACAGAGGAGTCACTGACTGTGAGGACTTCAGTTGCAACCCAAATTTCCTTTCTCTTTAATAGAAAAGGGGCAACACTCCTTGGTATGCCAGCTGTTTGAGAAGAAACACGACAGATTTTTTTGTTAACATTTGAAAAGTCAATGTGAGAAAGGGAAAAAATCTCTCAAGGTATTTTAATCAAAATCAATGCAATTTTGAAACATAGTATACATAAAATTAGGTGATAAAAGTACTTTTTCTAAAAACTCAGGATGCATTTGCAGTCTGTATTTTTACGAATATGACAAGCATAAAAAATAATATTGTGATGTTAAATGCTATTTAAAAAAGGATTCTTATTGACTTGGTTGAATAAGTCAGACAAAGAAATCAGGAAATGAAGAAAAAGACAGAAATATATTTGTGTGTCTGAAGAACAGCAACAAAGGTAGTGGAGCATTTGGAGCATGAGTCTTATGATGAGTGGCAGAGGGAGCTGGGGCTGTTTAACCAGGGGAAAAGAAGACTCAAGGGAATCCTTATTGCTATCCACAACTGCTTGAAAGGAGATTGCAGTGAGGTGGGGCCAGTCTCTTCTCCTGAGTAACAAGGGATGAGATGAGATTAAATGATTTATTTTGCACCAGGGGAGGTTTAGGTAGGATATTTGCAAAAATTTCTTCACCAAAATAGTTATCAAGCAGTACAACACTCTGCCAGGGAAACTTTGGCATTACCATCCCTGCAGGCAATTAAAAGACATGCAGATGTTGCATTTGGGAGCACAGTTAAGGATGACCTTGGCAGTGTTGGGTTAATGGTTGGACTCATAGAGTTTCTTCCCAACCTAAATGATGCTATGAATCTGTGACACTATGTGATGCTATGAATCTTTACATAAAAGAGTCATGGCAAGCTTCAAACTTCCTTGGGAACAACCAGAGTCTGCGTATTATTCACATTTTTGAGAAATTAACTCTCTAAAAAACATGAATGTGACCATTATAATAGTTGAGATCTATTTTTCAAACATCAAATTTAGTCATAAAATGAAATTTGTTTGTGCAGATAGAAAAGGCAGCTGACATTCAAATGACTTCTTTTGGTATTAGAATTGCATTTTCTTGGTATTAGAATTGCACTAAACTCTAAAGGGTTTTTTATCAAATATGGGTTTGTATAAAAATGAAGACCTGAATTTATAAAAGTTTGAGAACCTTTGAGTGTGAAACATTGGCTTATCCCATTACAAATTCAGCCGTTGCCTGCTCTGAAAGTGAGATCCTGATTAAAATACTTCAAAGTTCAAAGGGATTCTGTCCTTAGGTTTTTTTCTCAGAACCTCTCACATGTTGAAGACATTCTCTTGCTTAATTAGAGTTGATATAAAAATCCAAGCAAAGTATTTCTTACATTTTTTTTCCTATTCTCAGCCTCTCCAGATCATGATGCAAAAACTCAGTAAAAAAATGGCAGTAAGAAAAATATTCTAAGTCTTTAGAGGAAGTAATCTGTTCAAGAGTTACAAGATTGAATCTTTTAAACTAAATGAGAGTTCTGTTCTTTATGCTTCCAAGCCTTCTGTGTGTGATTTGAAACCATTATCAAATTCTGCATCAAAAACTACCACCTAAGTTATACCAAAGTGTGCATAGATGAACATTTTTACTTTTCTTTTCTCTCACCTGTGTAAAACCAGAGGTTAGTCAGCTGAAGTCAGGCTAATCTAAATCACTGGGCACAAATATAGGTTGAGAACCAGGCCACTGTTATTTGAAGACAGATAAAGTCACATAGTATCTTTTTTTTTACTGAAATTGGTGTTCCTGCAGGGCCAAATGACCAGGAATCTCATTAATTCCCAAGAAAAAGGAGTCAGTTACTATGGTAACTCAGCTAGCACTGGCTTTTTTACTCGAAGAAATTAATTTTTTCAAAACTATTATAAATAGCTCTGCAAATGAAAGAAGAGGATTGGCAAAAGTGGGGTCAAACCTGAAATCATCAGAGTCCAAGATTTTAAGAAAATGAAGATATTGCAAGATAATGTGACTGGTTTACAGAAAAGGAAGAAAATCTTGGAATACTATTGGAGAAATAATACATAGCCAGCAAACAGGAATTGCTTACAAGATGTTAAATCTGATTAAATATGTCAATGGAGGGTGAGGAGAGAAGCTCATTCAGGGCAAAATAAACTCCATTTTTAACTCAACAGATAGCAGGAGAATATGTCTGTGAGAAAGCTATCATTCCACTTCATATTTCTCACCTGACTGAAACCTTCTTATGCATGGTAGAACATGTGTTTAAGATCTTTAAATGCATTTTTGTGGGAGACATGCCCTGTACAAAGCAAACAGCTGCACTGTGAGGGGATTAAGATCTGGCTTCATATTTTACCCATAATTGGGACTAATTCCTTAGTGGATTAAAAGTGAACCTAAAAGTTCTCCTCTTGTAAACTATGTTACACTTTAGGGTAAGGAAAATTAATCCAACTGAAAAGTGAGGTAGGACACTATGAAATCCAGAAGAACAGGGTGCTTTCTGAGCACTCTATAAGCAATGGTATGTCCTCATTTCATTTTTCTTTCTCATTTTTTATTTTTTGAATAGAACTAGATTATTTTCACATTTACCCTGGTGAATTGCACCCTGCTGCAATTGAATGAAAATTAATTTAGGCTGGTACAATGCTAGGCAAAAGATCATGCATCTGGTTTTATGCACAGACGAGAAGCTGGGAGGCTTTTCTCACTCCTCCAACATCAGAACCGGTCGGTGAAGTGAGCCTGTATGACATGATAAGGTCATTTCAATGCTCAGCTACAGTCTTTGCCTCTGCAATATTTCTGGTAATGCTTAGACTTTTTCATCTACTCAGAATAAGATAAGAAACAAAAAGGAAATAAACGCATTATTAACAGCCAAAGTTAATGGATTTGTGTGGATAAAACCACCTAAACCTCCACAACAGTCCAAAGTTTAAATATGACTTGTGCCACTAAAATGCTGTGTAATTAGCAGCAAGAGTATTGAAAAGGAACACTCATTTTTTTCACATTTCCTGTAGCAGTTCTTTTGGACAAAAAATTCAGAACATTTTAAACGAGAAAAGGTGTCAACTGAACTTGCAAATAAAGAGATGTGAGGAAGGTATACACAGGCCTAGAATTTTTTTTTGGTAGCAATTAAGTTGAGAAATATGCACCAAGATGTTTTGATAATGTGGATAAATGCCTGATATTACACTTTGTGAATTAAAAAGAAACCTAACTTAAATTAAGTCAATAAAACCATAAAAATGAAAGAGCCATTAAAAATATATTTGAAAAACAAGCTCAGCAAATAAATCTGTCATCAATAACTTGATAAGCTTGACCATGAGGAGAAGTTAGTCCATTTCATTAATTAATTAATTCTAAGAAAAGCATGTAGATACTTGGTACAAGCAAATTCCATGTGAAATTCTGGTGAATTTATGTTTATTCTGTGAAATTATGAAAAGCTGGTTCATAAATGTCACAGGGGGAAAAAAAAGTAGACATGTAGATTTCTGTACAAAAGCATGCTCCAAATCCCACAGAGATCAAGGCCTTCCTGGGATTCTCTTCATTTTTAATTGCTTCCTTTAGATCTCTTCCTGTATTCTTACCTGGCTCTATGTGGAACACACTGAAAAATAAGAAAAGTAAAACTCCATTGCTCACATGATGCTTATGATGAAAATTTGCCCAAGCATACCTGTGCTACTATCTATTTCTCTTTTCATGCCACAGTTTAATAATTTTGACTCAGAAAGTACTCTTTTGGTTGATACTGAAATGTCTCATTTGCCTTCCTGCTCAAATAATACTTGGAAAGAGGCATGTGCTACCTTCTGAATTCAAATAAAATTTTGAAATGGTCAACATTTTAGCTGCAATTGCTCTCAAGGTGATTTAAATAATGGGAAAGGCAGAACTCAAATTTCATAAGATGCATGGTTAAACTAGGTAATCAGCTCTTACAAGGCATATAAAGCCTGCTACTCCTGGAATCGAATATTTTCTAATCTCCAAAGAATATTGTTCCCTGATTAATTTTACATGTCATTGCATGAAAGGGTGAGCTAAATAATACAATTTTTGTAAGATATAAAATAAATCATGTTTCTTGCTAACACGCATAATATGGACACTGAGAACTATGCTGTCATTAGTTTTCTACCATCACTTTAATGCTGCAAAGAACAGCACTGAGCACATAGACAGAAGTCAGGAGGTTCCCACATAAATGCTTTCTGTTCAAGTTTAGTAATTCTCCATTCCTTCTTCCACATCCATTAAAGTAATTCCTAAATACTTGACTTCTTGCTCTTTTTGAAAAAAATGCATAATTTTTGCTCAGCCTGAGAAATTCTAGCACAATACACAGGTGAAATAACAAGTTCTCCATGGGTGCCATATGAAACTCATGAACAACACTTTTATGCATAATGAACCCTGGAAGAGGCAAAATCCTCTTGCTCAGTCACTTATTGATGAAAAGGACTACAATAAAAATTATACAGTTTATATTTATGGCATATTTCATCAGAGCAGAAAAAAAAAAATAAAGTCCTCTTGAAAATTTTAGCAGGAAACTAATTGCACTTTTATGCCTGGCTTTTGGTAGCAATAAGATGGATCATTAGCTGATGATCCATTACTTTCACTACTCATAATAAGCTTTCTTTAAAAGATAAAGGTCTTAACTTAGGGATAAACTTGCCAATTTGACTAAAATTCTCTAAGAATTTATATATATATATATGTGTATATATATATATATATATATATATATATGTGTGTGTGTGTGTGTGTGTGTGTGTGTATACTGTACACACACAGAAATTTAAGTGACTTTTCATCATCCAAATGCTGAGGAATATTCCCACAGAAGCAGAGAGTCTTGTAGAAAAGTTACAGTCGCTGAGCAGGAAACACACTGGTACTCAGGCAGTAGGCTAGACCAGACAAGACTTCAGGTTTAAAAATAGGCAAAATATTGTAAAATGCTGGTAGCTAAACACAGAAAAAATGCCATGTCTCACTTTGCATGTAGAAATAAGAAAAATAAACAAACACCTACAAGAGAAACCAATATTTTTACGTAGTCTCTGAGGTCTGTGAGGAACAAGAGTGGCAGCAAAATGGAATGAGGTGTTGTCATGTAAAAAGGAGAGATTTCCTCTACCCTTGGTATTTAATTTGTCTGTTAGCACCATATAGGAAAGCCAAGCTCCTTGTGCCCAGTGCCCAACCCGTCTGTCTGCATCCTGTAGGGAAACTCTTCACTGGGCAATCCTGCTGGATTGGAAGGCAGTTCAGCTGACTTAGAGACACACACCAAGAGCATAAGGGAGACCCTCATTGGGTCTTCTCACTTTATGAACACTCAATGAGTCTTCCTCTTCATTTGGGTATGCCACCTGCAGCCAGTGAATGCTATGGCGAATGACTCCCACCAACAGTTTACAGAATAATGCTCTTTATTAGCAGCATATTGTGACAGGTTAAGGTTCAAGCAAAAATGTATTCAAAGCAAGATACAGACAAGCTCTAATCCACAGTGAAAGGCCTCAGCACACCCATAATACGATTCCTACCCTGTAAACATCTCTTTGGGAGAGCAAACAGGTTCAGCCTGATCCTATTAGTTGGAGTGGACTCTTTCCTAACTTTCCCCCCATTCTCAACTTCCTTTTATACTGTTCCTTTGTGTTTAAATGGAGTTTGAGTGGTTCTAGTCATGCATACATTTGCTACAGATTGGTTTAAAATTGTCTCTCTTCCTTTTTAAAGACACGGTCCAAAAAAAGTACAGGGCATGTGCCCAGTGAGGGATGGTTGTGTCTTGGAAGTGGGTAACTTTGTGATGGTGTTGGCTCAGCAGCAGGACATTTTCTCCTATCTCCCCTTGCTGTGCAGATTCTCAATCACAAAGTGCCATCAAGTTCCTCTCTCTGCAGGGATTACAACAGACTCTGTCTGCAGTGTCTCCATCCCACTCTGCCCTCCATTCCACCCCCTTTAGCAGGTGCTGTGGTTGCAGATTGCAGTTGCAGGGAATCATCATGGAACAGGTTTCAGGCAAGCCAACCACATTCCACCCAGGGAGTAGCAATTGTATTTTACACTGTAATTTTTAAGGATGTGGATATAATTTCTCAGGTTCCTCTGATTTTACCTTCAGTCATCTTTCTACTAGCATCAACAAGGAATGACAATTGAAAGATCACAAAGCATATTTTTACACCAAGGAAAAAAAAAATTAAAACCAAGACAAATTCTTCTCCTTTATTCTCACCTTAGCCTATCATCAATCTTTCCCTGTTTCTCCTCTATCTTCATCAACTTTCCACCATCTCCCTTTGAAGGAGCTTCTCTAATCTTCACTCTGATTTAGATCTAGCTATAAAGCCAGGTTTGTAGCCTATTCATGTACATGTGTATAAAATCTGTTGGGTTTTCTATTCCCCCTGTGGTGAATATTTAATTCACTAAAGAAACATACAACACTAATTTTGCTTTCATTTGTTGCACAATTTTATTTCAAACTCCGTCACAGTACCATGTCATATGGATTCATTTACATTCTTCTAAAAGACTCTCTTGAGGCTTCAATGCCTTTCTGATGTCCTGTGCATTTGCATGTACAGCTTTATTCACCTACATGTTTATGTAGTCAGTAATTTACTAATCACATTTTTAAAAATTAACCGCACAGTTGGAAGAGCACTGAAAACAATGTGGGATTGTTTCAATATTTGGAATCTAACCCTGCATATTTCAGATACATAAATAATTTTATGAAGTATTTGTGTGTAACAGGTCCAGTAAATCTGAGAGCACTTGCAATCTTCATGAAGTGTAAGTGGGCTGTTGCTGGCATGAAAGGGCAGAACAGTCGCTTCACCAGAAATGCCAGGAGTTTATTTTGAAGGCTGCAGTCACCGTTCTCTTTTTGTGCATGTTTGGAGTTGTTTTTTGTTTGGGTTTTTGGACCACGCTTCATTAGAAAATGAAGTGTAATCACCACAGTATTGTTAACAAGAGACTTTGTACATGCAACATAAGTGACTTGAATTGCCACCCTCACAAATGCCAGGGTGATCCCCTGGACTGATTCCATGGTTAGGCAGTCAAGGCTTATGGAGCCAAAAACTGACTGTTTTGAATTTGTAGCTCTGTTTATTCTTACATCTGAAAATCAAAATAAACACCTGGATTCCTTGATCATCTCCTCAAGAATCCTAGTTTGCAGTTCTAGAAGTTGTTTGTCAGCATTAGATGCTGAGATGGGTATCCAATAGATATGATGATAAATTTTCAAATTTTTTAATGTACCTTTTCTTCCCACCATTAATGAATTTATTGTACGTAGGCTGATCTATTCATAAGCATTTCTTGGGGACTGTTATTTTATTCAAAATATAAAAAGGAGTACAAACATTTGTTCTTCTTTGCATATCTTTTCAAAATGCATTACACATTAAGAATTACATAGTTATAAAATTTAAAAATTGAAGACATTGAGAATAAAAACTAGCCCATAATCAAGCAGGTGTACAAAAGCTTTGGTACTTATTTCCTTTCCAAAGCAAAGGAGTCCATCAGCAATATGCAGTGTTACAGTGATACAGGAGGACCAGATTATCTCAGCAAAATCTCACTGCAAAATGCATTAGCTGAAGGATGTAGATTAAGTCAAACAAAGGCATGAAATCACCTTATTTTCACTCCCACTTGGGACACAAAACAGGCTGTTCTTCCAAAGATTTGGATGAATTACACTGCACTGCTAGTTCCACACGCAGTATCACCTCCTTATTTAAAAAGATAATGTGTTTGTCTTACATCATACAATCTTTTACAAGCAGACATTTTTATTTCACGCCTTTAACAGAAAATGCTCCATCTTCCTTTAACTTTTTCACCCCTAAAACTCACTTTAGGATGGTTGAACTAACTGCTGTTATCTGTCTTATTTCTCAGTCTTCTCAAAGTCACCCTCAGCTCTACCATTCCAATCAAATTTTCTCAGAAAATTCACACTTCATTTTAAGGACAAGATCACTTAATCAATGTTAAGTACTACATTTTCCACAGACCAAAGACAGAGAGACCAGACTGACACTCTCAGATCATTTTTACTATGCCTGAAGTCTGGAAAATCAAGTTCCACTGCAAAAGCCAAATTTAGGACGTTTAAGAAAGCACAGCCTGGTCGATTTCAGCAGGTATTTTACCAAGCTTAGGTTTGTAGTGATCAGCTCCTTACTCTTAAACATCCTATTAAAAAAAAAAAAAAAAAAAAAAAAAAAAAATTTTTTTTACAGTAAATTATTTCTCTCTTTTGTAACAAATACCTAATTTTAAATCTTGTATAGAATGTAGCACAAAGAAAAAAGAGAAAGACATCTCCCAGTGTGGAATCTTAGGAAAGAGGTTGCTAAAATTCAATGAATCAGTTCTTCAGAAAGTATGTTCAGAGTTCTTCCTACATCCAGGGCCCATGTCATCCTGGATCAGAGTTCAAAGTTTCCATAGGTAAAATCTCCAAGTTAGAGTCAGCTGCAGACATGAACTGGAACAAGCATCTCACTCTGTATTTTTTGAAGGGGTTTGAGGACCCTTGTCTGGTGAATGTAAGAGAACAATGGAATGCTGCCACAGTATCACAGCAGGACTCTTGACTAAATAGAAAGAAGTTGTTGGGCAGGGGAAGGAGGTATCTGCAACCTTTTCACAGACCTTTCAGGGGAAGTTATTGTAACTGAGACTAGTGTCTAGAAATCTCTTCATACAAGCATAAACTGCAACAAATTTTAAAAGATGAGGAGAAGGAGGTGAACAGTTAATGGACTATGCAAGATCTGCTCTCTGTAACATGCAGTTCAACAAGAACATTGCCATATTGAGCCTGATGAATCTGACAGCAGCATTTGTCTTAGCAAACATTTCTCTTAATACCATGGATCATCCAGCCATGAAAAAGCACACACAGACTATAATTCAAAGAATATTGGCCTAACCTGTGTGGCTCACTAGCTGAGAAAAATTCAGCCTGCCTGTCCTTTCTGAAGCAGAAAAAAAAGTAACAAAAAAATAAAGATAGAGCATCTGTGTCCTGCAATCACAAGATTACTAAGGTAGGGGACCGAGACCCTATGCTTTGAAGACTGCTCTGCTAGAAGCGTGGCAATAGCTTGGGAACATGCTCACTACAATAGGCAGTGTGGTCTTTGAAAACAATAACTTCAGGAAATCCCATAACTGGAGGCCTGGTAGGCAGATCTGTATTAGGAATACAGAAAAGGGAAACCATCAATAATTTACTGTCACATGAAGAACTATCCTATGCCTTTTTAAGAACATAATAAGGCTTGTTTACAATTTTCTGAGGGAAAATCCACTGTTAGAGATGCTTTTAAGGAGAAAAAAACCCCACAGGTATACTTAGACTAGTAAATCAGATCTCCATCAGATCTCTAGCAGTTCATAAATACCATCAGCAGTACTTTGCTCTCCCACATGAGAAAGCAAATAGTTGATTACAATGCCAAGTACAATGATTATGCCAATAATAAAGCCTAAAACTATCTCCAGATCTCTTGTCCTACAATCTCCGGCTAGATCCTAAGTCCCTACAAGTCCCTATAATTGCCAAAGATATTGTCTTTGGAAGTTTTTTTGTTGTCAGAATCATCTTTTGAAATTATTCCTCTTTTGCCAAAGTAGAAATTTAAAGAAAATAAAAATATGGGAATAAAACAAATATACAAATAATATATTCTGGACTGTATAACAAAATCCCCAAGTAATAGTGTATTTTTCTTCATTTACACATTATACTAAGCTTTGGTGGATTAAAGTGTATTCCCACTTAGATCCTGGCAGTGCAGATCTGAATGAAATACCACATTCATTTGGCAAGTAGATGCTAGGAGGATGGTCTCACCACAGTTCATAATTCACTGGATGTCTAAATATTTTGAGTAACAAATGTTTTATTACAGCATAAACCAGTAGCCGCTCTTGTGACAGGAGCCTTGACTTAAAATCATATCAGAGCAAGTAGATAAGAAAGCCCAAGGAAAGCTAACCAAGGTATTTTTTTTTAAATTTCTATTTTTTGATAAAGTAAAGGTTTTGTTTTTTTCATTTTCCTTGTCATGTGTTTCAAATGGAACCAAGGACTTGGAAAGTCAGCTGGAATTTAGACATTCTGCAGTCCCCATATAGCTCTGGCTCCACTTAACAGTTGAACTTAGCACTTTCATCAACATCAGTGCACTGAATGTGTGTATCTCTGAATAGTATCTCTGAGAACATTCGTTAATAATGTGCAAATATATTTTGACAAAATGAAAGAACCATTAAGAAGCACATGTGTTGACAATTACAAACAGGGTGAACTGAACTGCAGCTTTAATAGAAATAAATTGATTTTTGGCTGGATTTGACATCCTACAATTTTGAGACACAAAGTTTAGCTAGAACTCGCAGTCTATGACATGTTCCAATAATGAAGTTAAACAGTTTCATTTCATTTACAGTCTCAAATAACTGAAGATTTATGTAATGTTCATTATAAGTTTTTAAATCTTTAAAACAGCTCCATAATCTCTCCATTGATAACCAGCCACCAAACACTGTTCTGAAACAGGTGACACTAAGAGCAGGCAGGCTTTCCAAACCTCTCCCATTGGCAGGTGCCAAGATCCAGCATTCCCCCTGTCCAGCTCCTGCTGACCTGTTGAGCAGAGTGCAATTCATTTCATATTTGAAATAGACCACAGGGGAAGGACTTTCTGGGCAAAATGATGCAGTCTGAGGCACAGACTAATATGTGGGTCAAAAGGGATGCAGGATACATGGCTGTTGCTAAAGCTAAACTCTGAGACAAAAAGACACACATGTCTTAAACAGGATGATAGACCACTCTGATTTTCAGCTCAGCTCTGCTTTCATTACATCTCTTTTTATTGACTTGGAAAGGTGTGGCAGCCGTTTAAGGTTGATGGGAGCAGAGATATTGATAGAAAGGCTTGTGTCTGGGCAAGTGTCTTTATATAATCCTGCAAATAGCATCTATGATGCAAAACACCCTTCTCTCACTTTATGCACTCACTTCCGTTATATCACTGTGTCAAACACTTCAATATGCCCGAAAACTCCACAAAAACATCCTATAAAAGGAAAAGGAATCCAACAAAAAACATTCTGCACTCTCTATTTACTACACAGAGAGAGAATGAGACTACCTGGGAAACCAGAAAAGGAAGTGTGAAAAAATACACAGTGTTTAGTGATTTTCTTGAATGATCCCTACAGCAGCCAGCAACACTGCTGTGTACAAATGCCAAGCTCTGCCTTTGTTTGTGTACTTCAAATACCCTGTCACTGTTACATCACAGCATATGATGAATTTCTATTCAAGCAAGCAAGCATTATATAATTACCTGCTGTGCCAGCAGTCACAGACGTTGCTCTTGCACTTGTTACAAAGCCACAAGAAGGCTGGCCCTGCTCGCCAAAGCCTTTCTTCCTAAGGATCCTGCCCTCTTGCTTCAGGCTCCGCGGGTATCAAGCAGGTAGGCAGACTTCTCTGTTGCAGAACACTAGATCTGGCCACTCACAATTGCGAAAATTTTCCTGAGCATCAAGGGCTATGCATCCAAAACTGAAGAGGTGATTGGGATATAATTTCCCAATTTGTGCTCTACAAAGTGGCAGCCACCTGAAAGTTGCAACGCCATTGCCCAGCAGGTGAAGTACAAATGAGCAGCCCAAGGAGAAAAATACTGAGAGAAGAGGATCTCTTTACTAAACTTGTTTCATAGTTATCACTCAGCAAATATGAGCTAGCATCATGTAAAGAAATTACCATAAGATGCTCAGCTTGAGCTGCTGTTTGCTTCTGTAGCTAATTTGGTGGACGTGAAAGAGGATTCTTCTCTCTTCACTCTACTGCCATTTTTGCATCCAAGAGCAAACTGTGAGGAAGAACAGAGCTCTGTCTTTCTTTGGCAAGGAGATGAAGTGCGGTTTCAGATAAACTAGATTAATAATAAAGAGTGAAGTGTTGTTGCAAAAGGCCATCAAATCTTATTAACACTTTGCCTGAACTTCTTGCTCTGAGGGTCGTTCTTGCTGAGAAACACTAACTCTGAAACACAATCTGCCATTTGTTAATTCCTGCTAGGTAGAATGTAGGGTTGCGATATTAATCATCAAGACCTCTTTGAAAAAAAATAAAAAGCAAACAACAACACCCAAACAACCAAAAAGAAGTCCAGAGCAAGCTAATGGACCAATCTAAAGGGAGATCAAATGGAGTGGACTTTTATGCATCATGGTGGTCAAAACAATCCTGCTCAATTTCAGCATGTCATTCTAATAATTTGGCTCATTGAACTTAAAAGTATTTTCTAACATAAATTATTTTATGATTTTCTGCAAGTTTAGATGTCTTTAAATGATTGCTATTCATTGGCTCATTTTCTTTACTTTCCAAATTCCTATTTGTTATGATTTTCTAGAAAACCTGTCCACTGTTGATTACAGGGAAATGTCTGCCCTTGCTGCAGCTGTAGGGAAACAAAGCACAGGTGATTTCTCAGCATTGAGGCAATATACTCCAAGGAAATTCAGCCGCTGCATTATTCCTAAATCAATTTTCCTATTAAACCAAGACCTTTACACTGCATACTGTATTGCACTGGTAAACCTTTAAATGATATTCCATTCTCTGTTTCTTACTGAAAACATGTTAATAGGGGAAGGGACTTCAGCACAAAGGTGCCACAGCAAAACCACTGATAGGGATTGACAATTGACACCATCTGCACAACATACAGCAGCTGCAGATTTGTCAACCCACACCGTAGCTTGGACTGGCTATTCACAGTAGTCAGTCCATTAAGCAGGGGCCACATAAACTAGCTGTCATTTTAAAAATGCACCTTTTTTTGTTTACTTGTTTGAAGGAAAATTTTTCATGAAGTTCATCGTTAGCAAGCCTCTTAATAGTATCAGCTGGTAGGTACCTATATCTTTTTTTCTTTGAAACACAAAAGTCAGTCTTTTGCCTTATGGGATTGGCAGAGGAGGATAGCTCTTCTCCTCGTGCCTTTTCATCTAATACCAATTACAGCATTTGGACTGCGTGCAGTCTACAGGTAGTAAAGATATTTTAAAACATGCTGGATCAAAATTCGCAGCTCTATGCTTGTAATGAATTGCAGAAACCTGCTTCAAGCAGAGTGTCTTGAAGTGCCCTGTGACAGAATGGATTTCAGTTTCAAAGGTTAATAGGTACAATAAATGTTCAGAGGTCAATGGCCAGCTGGAACATTTTATCCAAACTTTTACTGCTTTTGATATTAAAATAATATTTCTTTTGGAGTAAGTTATATCTGATCATGTGGGATTTTTTTAAACAAAAGCCTGAAATACAGAGAGTTCCAATGATCATAAATATTGAAGACTGACATGAAGAAATTGAAGTGGGTTTTGTTTGTTTGGTAGGTTGGTTTTTTGTTTAGGTTTTCAGGGGGTTTAAAAATGTGTAAGTATACATGATACGTAATACCTTTTTTTTATTTATCATGTTTAGATCTTTTATGTTAAGGTTTTCGTATGTTCCAAAGTTTGAACTTAAAATGCACTTCACATAGAACCTTAAATAAATCTACTATAAAATTTATAATAATTTTCTCATATATAGATATAATCCTGTAATCTAGAGGTAAGAAACTTTCTAACAAAGATGAGTTGAAAACCATTTTTGCTAGCCTGTGAACAGCATTTACCTGCCATTTTAAAGTATGAGCCACTATCATCTGCACAAAATGACGCACACTCACTCAGGATTAAAATAGGGCAAAGAATATTTACAAAATATTAGCACATTTCTGCACTGAAAGCTATCATCTATACACATAGTGGAAAGATGATCTATACACATAGCAGTAGTGGAAATTATACCAAGTCCCCATATATTTATTTTCTAGTAACAAAAAGAAAAGGCTGTCCAGTTTGCTTGTAGATATCCTTGAAAAAACTTGTTTACTTCAATGCTTAAAAATATATTGAAGCAGCTTGGAACTGTACAGAACAAAGCATTTTCTTCTTAAAACTCCTAATATTTCTGTTGTGACTATCAAAACCAACCTGAAAAAAAGAAATGTTAGGTATTTGTGATTATTTCGGTCTCTTCAGCTTTTGCTTTCAATTTTGTTGTGTTTCAAATTCAAGTATTATAATGTTAAATTCCATCTGTTCCATGGGGTCGGTGGCTGGAGGCAGGGACGACACACACACACCCCAGAGCTCCACGGCACAAACAGCCTGTCCTTCTTACAGAGGGAGTTCAACACTACCAGGTCTCCACAGCTCACTGCTCTGATCCTCTCACAGCCCAGCTCCTGACCAGGGAGATGCCAGCAGCTCAGGATGGAATGTGATAGGGGAAGTCCCTGTGTAGATTTAAACCCAACCTATCCCTGCCTGTAGTAAACTACATTGAAATTTCCTGAAGTAGACTGCATTTATATCCTCTGGACAGAAGTGCTCTAATCCGATACAACAAAATTTTCATTTTATTTTCCAACGTTGCATTTCAATATGTTTTCCAATCCAGCTCTGGGAAAAGAAACTAGAAATATTATTTTATCTGCATATCAAAACCAAAAATGATAC
Organism: Ammospiza nelsoni; assembly: GCF_027579445.1. Classification (NCBI taxonomy): domain Eukaryota; kingdom Metazoa; phylum Chordata; class Aves; order Passeriformes; family Passerellidae; genus Ammospiza; species Ammospiza nelsoni. Next base: position 29,100,677 of record NC_080669.1, on the reverse strand, counting down.
AAATATATAATTTCCTTTGGAGACAAACAGAATGTTTTGTCAGCAAAACATGACCATCTGTAACACAGTTAAGAAGGGAAAAGAAGTCAGCCTGGCTTCACAGTTCCAAAGTCTTTAAATCATAGATAATTGGCTTTACTTTCCCCATCAAGTGTGTGACAAAAACATAGTTGCTTTACATGGCTTTGCCATGACTTGTCTAAAAGCCACAACTCTTCCATTTTCACAAAATATCACTCATAATATTTATCAATGCCTAGAAGTCATTGACCCCCTTTAAGAAATGATTAAACTAATACCATTCCTTTGGAAAAAATATGTACATGTACATCCAGAGATATATCTATAATGTGTAATGACAGAGTCATTTGGAATTTGAAGAAAATTTCATTCAAAGCATATACACATCTACATTCAGAGCCCTGCCAATTAGGAAAAAAAAATTCTCTTTTTATTCAAAATTAATGCCATGAAAAGGTTGGACTAGCTTTGTTAGCTGAGAAGAGAGAGAAGAGAAGAGAAGAGAAGAGAAGAGAAGAGAAGAGAAGAGAAGAGAAGAGAAGAGAAGAGAAGAGAAGAGAAGAGAAGAGAAGAGAAGAGAAGAGAAGAGAAGAGAAGAGAAGAGAAGAGAAGAGAAGAGAAGAGAAGAGAAGAGAAGAGAAGAGAAGAGAAGAGAAGAGAAGAGAAGAGAAGAGAAGAGAAGAGAAGAGAAGAGAACCCTTAAGTAATATGAATATTAAAAGAACATAGTGCTGCTGAAAGCCATAGAACTTCTATAAACTATGCTTGCACATATTCACTCCATCATTTAAAAATTTCATGTTTGTGTGATGTATTCTTACCTTAACCATAAAAAAAAGGGTATGCAGGTGCTTAAGCAAAACCTTAAATGAATGAATTTTCAGTGAAGTGTCCTCTACCAGTTGGTCAAGACAGGAATACATGCCCATCACCCATTTTTTTGAACCTTCTTTTGAATTTCTTTCTGTAATTTCTTGTACTAAATAAATAAAATATGTTCATATCATAGCATGGTACCTATTAAACTTCAGCTGGGAAGTATATTAGTCTAAAATGAAGATTTAAAAGGCCTGGCTTATATGTTATCCATTTAATAATCCTTCAGCTCA